>NC_136410.1:139020733-140220733 GCF_051521515.1 Lactuca serriola
AGCCTTTGTACTGTCATAGTACCAAAACTCACAGAGACTTGACCAATGATATTACAAAACTTTCCACTGGAGATTGTTAACAAAACAATTCCAAGGAAGTGAAGTATCAAATTCAAAGTACATTCCTTTGAACATCCTTCTTGTATTAAGTTTCCTAATCTTACACAGATTTAAAGAATAACTTCCACTTATGGAAACATTTCCATATTCCCATCTTTGACTATCACTTCTGAACAAAAGTTGCCTCTTTTCAGAATATGTAAATATGGTCCATCCATTTTATACTTCCAACTACAAGCGACCAATCCTTGGCGAACCTTAGATTGTCCTTAATAGTTGTTAACCACTTTAGTCATATCCGATTCTAGTCCTTTTTCCCTTTTAATGCCCTAGGCATTTGGAAAATTTAGAAAACTAGAATATTATAGCATATGCAATCGATCCTATACCCGAAGCATATGGGATGCAATTCATAATGTCTAGCAAAAGGCTGATCATAAAGACATGATACTTGATCAGCCTTTTGCTATAATATTTATATTTGCCATGTTCTCATTATTTGAATTATGAAGAGGGATGCCGTAATCATAATTGAATTTTGGGAACGAAATTAACCTTTCCATATATATAATTTCCTTATGTTGAACCATTCCAACATAGAATTAATATATATTTGACTAAATTTGATTAAAAACTCAATCTAAGCTTTTAGATTTTGAAATGAAGTATAAATTCCTCTCCCTTAATTATAGCAAAACAACTTTTCAAACCCTGCATCTTTGCAAATTGAAACTTTTGTTTTCTATAATTAACATTGCTAACTTGCAACACTTTCCATAATAATTATTCTCCCACTATCATAATAATTATTATCTTACTAGCATAACACTTATGCTCCCACTAGCTTTGACATGTGTTCAAAAATCAGCTAGACTTCTAGAAATCAATACTTATTGACTTTCATTCCAAAGTTCAGATTTCTGATGCAAGATGCTTCAATAAGATCTTATTTAGGCTTCTCAAAATCATACACCTTTCCTTAGATAGCTTCCATGTGTGTCTTAAAATTTTTAGAAATTACATCAATAAGTATCAAATGTTTAGACCTTTGCCATTTCTCACAATTCGAACTATGAAGAGGGATGCCGTAATCATAATCGAATTTGAGAAGGCAAATAACACAATTGCTATCTCCTTAAAATCTACTTAGTGAAAGCGTTTCCTCACAATCATTTTCACGAATTGGAGAGAAACCTTATGACACTTAGATTTTATGGTATATGTGTTCCTATCCATGTGAATTTGTTATAACCATAATCACAAGACAAGGTTAGTAACAGATCCAAACCATATGGACTGAACTTGTTCAATCTTAATTTCTTGCCACCTAGCAGCACAAGGTCCTACCATTGCTTCCAGGTTGTCATGCAAACAATTGAGTACTCATAGAACTCAGATACATAGTCAACCAACTGGATTGGGCACAAAAACTAGAATATGTCAACACGATAGGTTACAACCTGAAGTCGTTTTCTAGTGATTAACAATAGGTTTATTCTTGATTAGTTCTTGAAACTTGTCAATATCTTTAAGACTCCCACTGACCTCTTGACATATAACATTCACTTTGTCAAGGAACATTACTTGACAAAAAAATATTCAAGAGTTAGTGTGGATTCTAATCAAGACTAACACTTCACACAATTGGTCTTAGTTGGTTTATGTCCTTACCAAGACATCACAACTTACCAATTTCAAATGTAAGAAACAGTTTACTCTACGTTTGATGAGTGTTATAAACCTTCTTAATTTAGTATCACCCAAGGCACAAGCTTGGAGTATGACTCTAAGACTTGATTTTGGAACGAAATATGACCCATCTTTTAGATTTAACCATTTCAACAATTCACGATTCATCTTCTTAGCCATACAAATGAACTAAGATGTCCTTATAGAATCAATTGTGATATGGTTTCACATTATGATGATCATAAAACACGATACTAAAGTACTCTCCTCTTTTCAGATTGAAGAAACTTTTATCTTTCTGCCTAATTTGATTCTTCTCATTCGTTCTGCCATACATTGAAACTTTTCCAAGGTTTCAGAATTATACTTAAACTTGTAAGCATAACCATATTTACTAAACTTTAGTAAATCATGACGAATAGTCTTATCGTTCTTTATGGTGGACCTGACCAGCACACACCCAGTGTACCCGATCCCCTAGTCCTTCACTTGACTCACATATTCATGTGAACAAGGAATTAGTCTTAATTTCCCAAAGATGAAGTTCTCATTCCTCACACAATACAAGTTGCATGATTCCAAGTTTATGTCCAATTGAAACTTGGGTGATGAGAATCTTTCCTTATTTGGTAAATTTTTGACACTACCACAAATGAAAGAATCAAATTCATATTGTTAACATAGAAACATCAATTTTCACAAATGCGATTGCAAGGAGATATAACAAAATTTTATTTATTTATAAAATGCAAAAACACTTTTCCTTACAATGCAATTACAAATGAAAACTATGTTACTACATATTTCTAAGCAATCTATCATAACTCTTTAAGCAGCAACTCAAAAATCCGATCATTGAACCATGCGATTGAAATCCATATTCGCAACCAGATTCAACATACTCTTCCTTTAATCTTCCTTCCTTTTGCATGATCCTACAAAACATCAAAATGCAACCTTGTCATCAATTAGGAACTTAACAGAGTTAGATAGTGGACTTACCTGAAGCATAACCATACAATCTAACTAAAGTTCTCAGGTAGTCAGGGCAGCTTCGATTCCAATGTACCTTTCCTTGGTAATAGAAACAAACAGGCTCATTGGGAATGACATATGGAACAATCTCAGATTTGGCCTTTCCCTTATGATCAAAACTTTTGATAATGGCCAATTCCTTTCCTTTAGGAGAAGGAATCATTTCTGGGATATCCATGTCATTGCCCATGTCAGCTTGAGAGGTAGATCTTCCAGTCAAATTTGCTTGGCCATTGCGCCAAATCATTGTTGATTCTGTAGCAATCAGCAAATATGCAAGATCAATAAGGGTCATGTCGTGATCTGTCACATAGTAGTCTTTAACAAACTCATTATATGACTCGGGAAGTGACTAAAGAACCCAGTCAATAGCCAACTTCCTTGGGAACACGACACCCAACATTCTCATCCTGTCAATGTGTGACTTCATATCCAATACATGTGCACACACAGACTTTCCATCCTTGTGTTTCCTATCCAATAGGGCTTGAGTGATCTTGAACTTTTCAAGTCTTTGAACTTGTGGGTTAAGGAGAATAATTGTAGGAGGTGGAGGAAGTGTTGTATGATTTCCATTTCCACTAATGCATGACAAAGGGATTAATCTTTCACCTTGATCGCCACGTGGGATATAATCTTCAAGAGGAAAGCTTGCTCCAAAAGATTTGGGATAACCATAGTTGTCCGAACTAGACATCTACAATGGGAGAAATTCAAGTTAGTTGATTTAAGTCCTTAATATAACAATCAAATGAAATATTAATGCTAGGACCCAACATAATATTCTACAATTCGGAAGACGGATGCCATAATCCTATTGCAAAATAATTAAAGGTAGGTGAATGATGATTTACCAATTTCCACCATGAAAAACAAAATTGATAATTAAGTTTTAAATGGATTGAAATTCCTAGATCCTTTGAGATTCATTGAACTTTTCAATAGCATGTTTAAATCTCGATTGTGCCCTTCAAGTTTGTGACTGGGATACCGAGGATCATAAACAAGTTCGGATAACGACCCTCCACCAGTCAAGGAAGCGGTGGGTGAGAGTGCACACCCATTAAACTACCATTTTATAAGCAGTAACCTTATACCCCCTTATAGACCGGTTTCGTGAATGCGGCCTACTAACGGTAAGACTGACTTTACTCTTATATATACATACATACATACATATATATATATATATATATATATATATATATATATATATATATATATATATATATATATTAAACCTATAATATTATAATAGTATAAGGGTTGAATTTTAAACTTTTAAAATTCTAGGGTTCGGAACTAAATGTTTCAAAGTGCGACTTTGCATTTACAAATTCCAAAACTTGAGGGCAAGTTTTGAACTATTCAAAAACTTTTGGTATCCATAACTTACAGTTGCATCAAATATAATAGAAAACAACCCTAGGCTCTGATACCACTGAAGGGTTTTAGTATACTACAACATCCTATGCTGCACATACAACCCTAAATGCTTTTGATCTATGTTTTGTCTAATTATGCATGCAATATTGTTTCCAAAGCATTAAGCCTACAACTAGCATGCAAATGACATAATCAACACAAAATCGAGTTGTAGAGTTACCTCTTTGTTGTAGCTTGTAGAACTTCTTAAGTTTGGCCTTTAAGAACTTAGTGCCTCAAGTTTTGCACCTCAAATGGAATCACAACACACCTAGTACAAAGGAGACTTTTCTTGCAGCAAAGTCGGCTCAATGATCTCAAAGAACACTAGTGTGTCATTTTGGATGCTAAGGGGCTTCTTATATAATGTGGCAAGATTAGGGTTACACCATGTAAACCCTAATGCCCATGACCTTCCATATTCCTTAGGCTCCATGGGTTTAAACCCTCATGGATCATCCATGGGTTGTAACATTGGTTTAGCCCAACCTAAAGAATGATGGATCATTGGCCCACACCATAAGAATGAATGATTTACCAATCAATCCTCATATATCTAGTTAGTCTCTTTTGATCAAAAAATTAATTCTTGATCAATACTAATTAAATAATATCATTTCATGTTAATATATTAGAACTTATAATATATTAACAAATCATAAATATCGTCTTCTCAAAAGTCCATCCTATGAAATTGTCCTAGTGATATGCAACTCAAATAGACCATGTTACTCTCGGGTCAAGTACATATCAATTATAGTTATGGGCTTAGATACCTAATCCAACATATATATATATATATATATATATATATATATATATATATATATATACATATATTATTTTTCTTAGTTTTTTTTTAATTTAGATTTATTCCAACTTTATTAATGATAAACAATTTAAAAAAAAAGTTATAATACTTTAAGAAAAAAATGTTCGACGACACAAACATGACATTTTTGGAAAATTTATTAATAAAGATTTATTACAATAATGGTTCTTGAAGCGGTTTATATAAATATAAAAAAAAATCATAATATTGTCTTATATTTTCTGCCAAAATTTATAAAACATTATTTAATGTAATATTGTCAATTTCTTGCGAAAAATATTTATGCTATGTTTTTAATTGATATAATTAAAAAATTGAAGTTTATTTATATCCATTTATGTATCAAATTCTATGATCTGTAATTACAATGTGTATGTATAAATTTGCGACCAAAATTGTTGGTTTTCATCAAATATATACGTTAATTCGTACCATTTTATTTTCACTTTTTATATAATAATACATAAAAGTTGATCTAGAAATATTAATTATCTATAACAAAGTCATAAAAATATTAAAAAATCACTTTGAAGTTTAAAAAAATCAGTTTATTTAGATTTTAGTTTACTTTAGTATTCTACAGATGTTAAAAAAACAAACAGTTTTCTTTTTTCAGACTGCAGACATTTGGTCCACATCTTCTACTGTAGAGGTCTACATATATGGCCCGCAGACTGCAGACATTTTCCCCCAGAAAAAAACAAACAGCACCTAAGTGAGTTCCCCCAAAGTAACACCGCATAAACATAACAAAAAAAGTAGCATGCATATAGAGCCTTCAGCATGACTGACCCACCTTACCGGGCCTTCAGCCTCGCAGGCATTCAGTCTATCTGGACCACCCTGGGAATTTTGGCCTTCAGCACAGAGCAGGACCACTTCAACCCAATATACCATCACATATCAACGTATATAACATATACCATAACAATCATTAACTAGCATGTACAGGTAGTCATGCATATCTAACAAATCACCACAACATAACAACATCCTATATACAAGTATACAAATATAACAGATCACTACAACATAGCAACATACGGTAAACCAGGATATCAATCTAATGGGCCGACATTGGTGCCTTCGACGCGTAAGTACAATGAGGATAGACTCGCCTCACATTCTGAAGAATACTTGAACAAGATATTGCTCCAAATATTGGCTCTACAGGTCACTTATTCAACAGATAGAGACCAAGGCTCAACTACAACTTAAACTACCCAAAAATACCCTTAAGTTAAACTTGGTCAAATTCAAATTAAACTGGTCATGAAGTCCACTTGGTTCACTCAGTTGAATACACGGGGCGTACTCAGCTCCTATGGTGGGCGTACTCCTGCCTTGACCGGAGTCGGGATTTTGAGTGCGTACGTGTGACGTACGATCGAGTAAGCACGCCGTATGACTAAAACCTTATTTAGCTTAATGCATTAAGCTCTTACATCCAAACTTTGGATCCAAGGATAAAATACCACTAAGATTCATAAAGTTTACAACTTTATGACTATGCATCTCCATTAAGTGCTTAATACATAAAATCCCAACATTTTAATGCCTTAAGACCTTCTAGATCATGCATGGAGAAAAACTAAGCATCAATACCAGATTTTAATGACTCAAGACCCCTCATAAGGTCTAAAAAGATGACTTATTTGGATAAGAACATGTCATGCTCAAGAGTCACCGTATTTGGGACTAAAAGTTCCCTAAATGAAGAAATGAATAGATCTAAAAGATGGAGGGTTCAAGTTGTCTACTTTTTAACTCCTAGAGATTACTAGCAAGGTGATAATCTCATATCCAAGTTTCTTCCAATCTCCAAGCTCTTCTCACCTTCTTCTTCTTCTTCTTCTTCTTCAAGAAAGCCACAAAACACAAAGATAAGCTCAATATGCGCTCTTCTCACTTAGGGTTAGCTTGGGAGACATTTTTTTCAGATGGAGGCTAGTGGGGGAATGAGAAATGAGAGATAATGATGCTTATATATGGGCAAAACCCTAAAAATTAGTTTTTGAAGTTCCACCATGTAAGCCCTGCATACACTGTGTAAGCCCGACGTATTAGGGTCCGCCCCATTACGCCTAGTGTACACAACGTACGCTCAACGTACTACCTCCTAGCTATAATTACCAAAATGCCACTATAGGCCATTCTTGCAATGTTCTTTCAAACTCAAGGTTAAAATTGAAAATACCTCATCATTGGGGTGTTACACATATGTTGATCAAAAGAACAAATGAACCCCAAAAATAAAAGAAGATCCTACGAAATGATGGTTAACACTATTACTTATTATGTTCGTTCGAGACCCCTAAGCCTAAATCTTATGCCCTCCCTAAATGTCACTAAATCTAAGGTCATTTGAAACCTCCCTCCGCAGGATGAAGATATCAACACTAAACACCCATATTGACTTTGCGTCTAAAGGTTTGCTTGGTCCCTTATGTTTTCTATATTTCTTTAAATTAATATATTGGAGTTCAAAAGCCTGTTTTTGCCTCATTTATTTTGTTGTTTTATGTTGTCATTAGTCTATTTTGGCTCCCAGGTCTATTACAAGGGTCATTTCCTTTCTATAAACTAGACCTGTCAATGTGGCAGGTTTGGAGCGAATCGACCTTGATCCAAACCCTTTTAACAAATTTCAAAATCCGATCCAAACCCTCTCTGTAACCCGCATGGTTTTGAATAATCAAATACATACCCTTATCCATCGAATCAACGGATTTCCAAACCTGCCCTATAACCCATAGGCTTTTTGAATTATCAAACACATTTTACTCAATTCATAAAATAATATTTGTTAAATAAAACAAATGATGATTTATAAAACACATTACGTACTCGAGGATTTCTGATTGGAATTAAAAATCACTATTGTAGTAACTTATAATTTATTTTTTACTGTCAATTGTAGTGATAGAGAATAACAATGACAAACTTTTTTTCAATTGATGAATGACTTTATTGATTTATGAATGAAATATGATGATTTCTTGATGAAATATAAATGAGATGACATCACAATTCTTAGTAGAAGACTGGAAGTCTAGAAGTCGACTCCTTGATTCTTATGTATAAACAATTTGGACTTTGGAAATTTCCCTTTGGACTTTCTATTAGAATTAAAATTAAACTTTAAGCAATATAAAATATAAACCAATAATTCAAAAATTATACGGGGCGAGTTATAAACGGAGCATATCAGTAATGATCCATACCCGACCATTTTATTAAAAAGGTTAGCGGGTATGGATTGTTAATGGGTAAACGAATCAAAAACTATGCTCCAAACCCATATAATTCTTAAGGGTTTGGATCGAATCAGAGTCAAAACTCGTTCCATTGCCAGTCCTACTATAAACGAAGAACACACAACCTGCTATTATATTAGTTTTTTATATTAATAAAATTTAATAAAGGTGTCGCCGTCAATTATAACTAGCGTTATACCCGTGCAGTAGATAGGGTGACTGATGTAATAAATAACAATTTATTTTACTTTGTTTTATACCTTCATTTTGTAACATGTTCCCATATTAGCATTGTACAATGAAAAATCTACCAAATTAAAAAACAGATGAATGAATAAAAAAATAACAATAGATTAAAAGACAATAAAATAAAATAATTACAATCCATTAAAACACATATAAAAATAGGCTTTAATTTACAGGACCTTTTTTATAATTTTAGTTAATTTTCTTATTTTATTAACTTTTTATGATAAATATCATACATTGAACATTAATTCTCAATACACTTTTTAAACTTAATGTATCATAAGATAAATGTAATAACTTTATGGTATTTTATTATTATTATTCGTAGTTAGCAAGAAAAAAATATTGATTTTAGTTCAAATTCATGCTATCTTCTTTTATATATATATATATATATATATATATATATATATATATATATATATATATATATATTACTTGTAAATGTTTTGTTTCTTATAAATTATATAAATAAGGTATTCATTAAAAAATATTATTCTAAGTTTGGTTATTTCATATACTCACATTTAACATAATAAAATATTGATAATCAAATAGAATTCACTGATAAAAAAATGGAGTTATAAGGATAAATATTTAAAAATACATCGGTTGAAAATGTAAGCTACTCCATTAACCCACCATCGTTTCTTAAGATTTGTGGTACCAACCTACATAACAAAGAAAAGCCAATAATAAAAAACCTTGAAGAAAATACAACATAAAACACCCAGAATGTAATGAAAATAAATAAAATCCAACATAAAACCATGTAACTTGTATAATCCCGCCATGTAGTTGTGGTTCCCATAAATGTGACGTGAAAGCCTTCCCTCCATTTCTTGTTTACCCACTTAAAACTTGCTAGTTTTGGCCTGTAATGTAATGGTCAAGAAAAAAATATGCAATTTACCATATCAACCTCCAAATATATGATGAGATAAAACAAAGACCATTTTGGCATTTACCCTTTGAATCCATTGTATCCTTTTAAAAGATTACCTTCAAAAAATGGGAAATATAAAAACCCACATTTCACTACCAAGGTTGTCAATGTATATGACCATGTGATTTTTCTAATGATCGAAGGAGGGCCTTGTACTACATGAGGAGTTGTAAGAATCTCTTTCTCATAATGTTTTACTCCCCTCCCAAATATAAAAATACAATACTGAGATGTGAATTCCTATAAACGGATATAAGTTATGCATCAAACATAAGGGATAAAAGAGTACTTGACAGATGCAAAGAAAAGTAAAACCAACATTACCAAGATATGATGTGTAAATGGATATAAGTTATGCATCAAACATTTGTCCACCTGCATACAAGCACCAAGTATAACAACGTACTTTTTTGTTGCCACATACAAAAAATATTTCCAGATTTGCCCCTATTTACAAAAAAAAAAAGTTATTAAATAGAAAAAGGAAAAATAAAAGGAAAACAAAAGTTTTAAAAATAATTAGATAAATAGTTAAGTAAATAAATATATGCTGGTTGTTTAAGCCATCAACTTGGGGGATGAATGGTAACCCAATCAAAATTAATATCAATGAAATCATCACACCTATAGGCAGAAGCAACAAGACCTCTGATTCAAGCTTGACATGATTTGTATTATGAAAAATAATATTACAAAATGGTCAAATATGAAATGGTATAGTAAGCATGATTGGAACCACAAGTTTAAAGTTTTTACATCATATTCAACATGGCAATCAGGGAATGTGATTTTTTTATCAATAATTTATCAAATTCATAACTACACCCGCTACACCATTTTTTTCAAAACCAAAATAAAAATGATTTTTGATGGAAAATTGCCAATTGGAATCTTTGAGGGCTAGATTTTTTTGGGGAACCGATCTTGATGATAGAAGGATGCATTGGATAGGGTGGAATAAAATTATGGCTTCAAAAGAAGTGGGGAATCTTGGAGTTGGTAGTCTATTTGCTTTTAATAGAGCTATGATGTTTAAGTGGCGGTGGAGATTTTTCCATCATTCTGATCTTTTGTGGGTGCGGGTCATCAAAACCATTTATGGGGTTAATAGTGGTCTTTCTTCCCTTTCTCCGCGTGGCTCTTCTTCGGGGATCTGGAATAATATTATCTATATGCTTGTTAATCTTACTAACCGTGGATTTGATCTTCTTTCTGTATGCCCCATTAGGGTTGGAGATGGTGCTGCTACGAGTTTTTGGCAAGACAAATGGTTCCTTGACAACCCTCTTGCTACTTCTTTTCATAGAATCTATGCTTTAGATAACCATAAATCCGCTACTGTTAGAGATCGAGTTGGTATTGGTTGGGACCTGGGAAATCTTCTTCGTATGCCTAGGGGAGGGATAGATCAAAGTCAATGGGCTGTTTTTTAGAGACCGTGCAAAACCATCACTTGGAGGATAGGAAGGACAAATTGGGTTGGATAGTTGATACCTCAGACGTTTTTTTCTGTTTCTGTAGCTCGCTCTATTATTGATTCTAGCTTACTTGTAGTCAGTGGTACTGAGACCAGGTGGAATAATTGGGTTCCTATTAAGCTTAATAATCTTACTTGGAGGATCATATTGGAGAGTATTCCAACTAAAGAGATATTATCATACTGCGGGGTTGAGGTGGAGTCGATTTTATGTCCGGTAGGTAGCTGATTGATATATCGAGCATGATTGCAATTTGGTGGGACGTTCAATTACCTGAGCATCTTATGGTTTCGGATATCCTTTTGTTAAATGTGACTCGAGCACTTGGAGCATTTGGATCATGTTCATGAAGCATTTGGAGCACTTGGACCTCAATGGATCACTTGGGGTTCAAGGATCATGTGACAAAGGAACAAATCTTCTAAGAGAGGAATGGATCATCAAACAAAGGAACTGATCAAGTGCCAAAGGAACGGATCGTGTACAAGGGGGTTTGGAGCACCTAGAAGGAGTTTGGAGCACTTGGAAGAGGTTTGGAGCACCTGTAAGGGATATGGAGCAATAAGGGGTCCTCGTGGCGCCACATGATGAAGAGAAATGTCAAGAGGGATGCTCTTGCGCCATTTTGTTTTATTGTTGAGCCATGCATGGCCTTGTTGTGCCATGCATGTGCCTGTTGCTCATGGTGATGTTGTTGCTCCAAGATTGATGTTGAGCACCATACTTGATGCTCTTGTGCCATTTAGATCCCTGTTGCACCAACTAGGGTTGTTGTTGCGCCATGAAGAAGCTATTGTGACATCATGGGCCATCTTGGTACATGATGCGCCATATTGATTCCTTTGTTGTGCCATGTTGATTCAAGTATGCCAAGAAGATGATAATGCTCAAGAATGTTCCAGAAGATGCTACATGGTGGATTATGATTGGTTGACACCCTTCATGGGCCAATGGGCTTGGCCCATTATAGTTTTAGGTCTGATCCCTCAAGTATAAATATGGATGCATGCTAGGTCATTTAGTATCTTAAATTCTAGAGTGATAGGTGGATCTTTGTGTAATTGTACTTGTAACATTTGTGTCAAGAGCTCTAAAATAAAGAATACTCTCCTCCTGCCTGTGGACGTACGTCTCCTTGACCGAACCACGTAAATACTGTGTCTTTTGTGCTCTTGGTTTTGCTTGTTATCCACTTGACTTCCTAACAAGTGGTACCAGAGTTGCGGTTTGTATTCCTGTGATTGAAGATGTTTACTCAGAAGTTTGATTTGGAGAAGTTTAATGGCTTAAATGACTTCACTTTGTAGAAGGTGAAGATAAGGGCTCTTCTGGTTCAACAAGGATGTGTTACGGCACTAGGAGAGGCAAAATTGCCAAAGGACATGGCGGCTGATAAGAAAGTGGATATTCCGACGAAGGCACATAGTGCCATTCTATTGAGCTTGAAAGATGAAGTACCGAGGGAGGTTGTGGATCAAACAGCTGCTTCTGGGCTCTAGGATAAACTTTATGACAAGTACTAGAACAACTCACTGACGAACAGGTTGTATCAGAAGCAAAGGTTGTACACTCTTAGAATGTCTGAATGTACCCAGGTGAAAGATCATCTGGATAACTTCAATCGTATCAACTTGGATCTACAAGGTGTTGATGTGAAGATTGAAGATGAAGATCAGGTGCTCATTCTCTTATGTTCACTTCCTAACTCATATGAGAATTTCATTGATACCATGCTTTATGGTAGGACAACGATCACTGTGAATGATGTGAAGGACTTTCTGATGTCCAAGGAATTAAAAAGAAAAGTTTTAGGTGGAGAGGAGGTGTCCAGTTCCGGTTTGTTTGCAGGGATAGGGAGGTCATTAGAGAGGAAAGGGGGAAACAAATGGAGATCACGTTCAAAATCAAAGTCTAAAGTGTCACACCCCAAAACCATGAACGGCGGAAACGTTCTGGGGCGGAGGACGTCATGTACAGTATCACAACAATGAAATGTAGTAAACAAGCAACAACATCATCCATTGCATTAATAATATAATTTTAATACAAGTGTTCTGTAAAATTATAATAGACACTAAAGTATAAATCAAAATGAAAGATGAGTCTTGAACAAGCTCCATCTTCTCTAAACCTTGCATCGGTACCTGTCTACTGTTGACCTAAGGATACAAGTTATTTTGAAAGAGAGTATCAGCTTTAAAGCTGGTGAGATCATAAGTATTTTAGTGTCTTAATTTGTATGTAAGTATTTGAAATACATGTAATGAAAGACTTGAAAATGTTTTGAAAGAAAGTTCGTGTAAGTATGGAAATATTTGTGAAACAACTGTAAACGTTTGAAAAACCCTAGAAATCCCTATGATCCCTACTATTACAAAGGGAGTCTTCTACCAAGACCTAACTGTTCTAAATGTAGTCTTCTACCAAGACTTAAATGTTTTGAATGTAGTCTTCTACCAAGACTTAACTGTTCTTAATGTAGCCTTCTACCAAGACCCGACTGTGCTACCATTATTATCATTATAAGACATTGTATCCTTTGGTACTAGGATACTCAAATATAATTCACCTCATCGATTATGTGAATGGGTCACAAGATAAAGGTAATAATATAAATAACCTAAGGATTACCGTTTGGTACTAGGGTAACTAAAAGTTTCAACTGAAGACATCCGTAGATGTACATTTACCTCTGTTGCTAACAGTTGGGTATAGGAATAGTTAGTCCCTTAAAGTATACCTGTAATGGTATCAACCGTTGACATCCGTGGATGTACTTTTACCTTTGTAGCTAACAGAGATTTTAGGAATGGTTAATCCCGCAAAGTATCCTTTGGTACTAGGATATTAAATCCAATCCATTTCGCCGATTATGTGATTGTATCACAAAGTGAAGATAAGAATAAGGATTATATAACAGAATCTATACATATAAAATGTACTAGTAATTCATCATATGTTATCTATGTAAACGTACTCATGTAAGTGTATTCATGTACTCATGTAGATGTATGTATGTAGATGTACTCATGTAGGTGTATCTATGTAGATGTACTCATGTAGGTGTATATATGTAAACATATTCATGTAAATGTACTCATGTAAGTGTACTCATGTACTCATGTAGATGTATCTATATAGATGTACTCATGTAGGTGTATCTATGTTGATGTACTCATGTAGGTGTATATATGTAAATGTATTCATGTAAATGTACTCATGTAGAAGTATCTATGTAATAGTATAGTAATGTACTGTGCGCACTAGCTATAATGTGTGTTCTCTATCTATCTAGCAAGTATTGACTCATGAATGAACTGACTCATTGTATGATATCGCGTTCTAGTAATAGTTCTAGTATCTTCCTAAACTACCCATATGGTAGCTTACTAGTAATGTAACTGGTTCGTATGAACATGGAAGTATACCCTTGCTACCCAAGGGTACTGAATGGACTGGAAGAACCTTTATGACTATATATGTACATATGATATATAACTAATATTTAAACAACCTTCGGATGGGTACCCGATATCCCACCAGACCACATCTCAAGCGCGAAAAGGAAATAGGGTGGGTAGCCTTCCTAAGTCTTTTAAACATTTATTATATAACTATACATATATAGGCATGCAATTGATAATATAAAAGCATAAAATAAGTTTTGTAAAACCTTTGAACGTAATTATTATCTAAGAAAAGATCGACTTGATGTCAAACTGTAAAACGGTTTGAAAGCATGGGTTTGATAACACAGTTTAAGTATAAAGAAACATTTGTTTGAAACACAATTGTAAATGAGTTTGAAATGAAACATACAGAGTAAAATGTACAGTTTAATAAGGAGTTTTCAACATATAAAGTGTTTATGAAAATCATTTGAAGGAAACTGTTTGGTAAAACAGCTAATGAATAGTAAATCATTTGAATGCTGCTTATTAATCATATGTGATTGATATAATAAGTAACATGATTCTACTTGTATCCCACCCCCCCCCCTCCCTAAAGCATTTAAAAACATTTAAAACATTGATTAAGGGGTATGAACTCACCCCTGCAATGATTGCAAGCCGTGAACATCCACATTATTATGATCATGTATACCCAATATAACTATCACCTTTTGTTTAAAACATTGCGTTAGTAATTCATTGGTATAGTTAGATCTTGTACTTGTTCCATGCTCTAACACCTTATTATGTATGTTCTGTTATCGTGTATTGTATCTCTTCATATAGTATGTAATGTATTAGTATTCTTGTAATTGTATCTCTTCATATAGTAAGTATTGTATTAGTATAGACTCATGAATGAACTGACTCTTGTGTGATTCCTTGTACTTGGAATAGTAAGTAGTATCTCCTAACTATACCTATTATAGCAACTAGTAATGTACGTGTATAACCGAAGTATGCCTTTGCTACCCAAAGGTACTGAACTAACTAATAGAACTTTTATGTCTATATATGTATACATAATATATAACTAATATTTAGACGACATTCAGACGAATAACCGATACCCTAAGGCCACATCCCAACGAGGAAAAGAAAATAAAGTGAGCTAGCCGTCCTAAGTCCTTTAAACATTACTTCTATAACTATACATATATAGGCATGAATTTGACAATATAAAAGTATAAAATATGTTTTGTAAAACCTTTAAAAAGTTTAATAACTAAGAAATGATGACTTGATGTCAGTTTGTAAAACGATAAGAACGGTTTTAAGTATAAGGAAACCTTTGTTTGAAACACAATTGTTACAGAGTTTGAAAGGAAACATACAGTATGTAAGACAGGTTGATAAAGAGTTTGAAACATGTAAAAACGTTTAAGAAAGCCATTTGATAAAATAGCTAAAAGTGTAGTAAATCCATTTGTATGCTAGTTATTAATCACGTGTGATTGATGTACTAACTAGCATGATTCAACTTGTATTCCCCCCGATAAAAGAATTTATAAACATTTAAAACATTTAAAAGGGTTATTTAAGGGGTATGAACTCACCTGCAATGAGTGGATCAGATGGAAGTGTCGGACAAGTGCTTGGTGTCAAGTGAAGAATTAAACACACACAATGATCCTAATAACATATAAAGACATATGTATACATACAATTAGTGATTATAACACTAGTTAGACAAGTATAAACATCCTAATGCGCGGAAAACATTTTGGTCAAAGTTTTAGGAGGCTATTGGGTTGCATAAAGGAGTATAAGGCTTTGTATTGGAGTTTATGGTCCATAGACCATACTTATTGGAGTTTACGGCCCAGGGGAGTTTACTCCTGGCCGTAAACTCTCTAATGGGTCTCCATTTGAGGCTTAAAGGCAAGGTCTCTTAAGTGGTTAAGTGTTCCAAGGCTTAAACAAGAGGCTAGGTGAGTTTAAGGTCCAAGAATGACCCTAACTTGTGTTTACGGCCTGGGGACCACTTGCCCATGAGTTTACGGTCGTAAACTCATGGTAGGAAGTACCATTTCGTTGCTCGAAGTCCCTAGTTAAATGGTGGTTGGTTCTATCCTAAGTTCTAGTCAATTGGAAGGAGGAAATGGCATCATTGCACCCTTATAGGGAGTTTACGGCCTTAGGAGATCCTTGGCCGTAAACTCTCATTCAACCCCCTTTTCTTGATGATTCTAGGCTCTAAGCATGTTAAACCTAGTGTAAAACGAGTTAGAACAAGAGTACTTACGATCTAGGAGCTTGAATGGTCGGTTTTGGCCAAGAACACTAGTGTGTGTTCTTGGTGAAACTTGAAGATCTACAAAATGGAATGATTTCACGGATGAAATCATGTAAGATCACTAGATCATGTAAGATATCAACTAGTTAGGACAATAAACTTACAAGTTTTGAAGATCGGGGACGAAGATCGAGATGGTACTTGAGAGGATTTCAGCCAAGAGGAGGAAAGGAATGAACAAAATGGACAAGACTTCACCATATAGGAGGAGTTTACAGCCCACATGGAGTTTATGGCCGTAAACTCCCATGTGGTGGCTGTGAACTCCTTGTAAAGGGGTTTTAGACTTGTTCTTGGTGCTATAGCTTCAACAGATAAGCCCCGACACTTATCCCTTAAGTGTACAAGGCTCAGAACACTCAAACAGGCTCCAAATTGGGCTAAATGATAGCAGAAATAAGTTTGACTTTCAGAGAAGTGTTAGACTGAACAGGATAGATAATTTTAAGTTGTCACAAACATTTTTGAGAGTAGATGCATATTAAATTTTTTTATTAGGTGAAACATTTTTAAACTTTTATGAAAAAAAAAATCTATAAAATTAATAAATAATTATAGATATATTAAAAATAAATAAATAATAAATTGTTATTAGGTTATTTTGGACTATTGAGTTCTAATTTTTTAAACCAAAACTAATTTGAAATCCAAACTAATAATTCAGTTTTGGTGAAATCCAATCCAAAAATCCGAATATTCGAAGCAAATAGTCCAATCCAAATTGTCCGATTGGATAATTCGGTTTTATCCAAATAGTGAACAACCCTACCTAGACTTAATATTTCATTTGGGTGTTATATTAAGAAATTTTTATCTAATGAAACTTGTCTTTCTTTTTAGATGTGTTCTTTAAACAACGCTTCGAACTCAAATACTTCTGTCTCTTTCTCCCTCATGAACTTATGTAGGAGGGTCATTTTCGATGGGTCGAATTTCAATGACTAGATTCAAAACATTCGCTTGGCCATTCGCTATGCAAAAAAGGAAGATGTCCTCAACAAAGCGCTAAAGGAGATTGATGAAGAAACTGCTACTTCTGAGCAACTGGATGAATATAGGGCTCATGAGAAGGACGCGAAAAAGGTGTCGTGCATCATGTTAGCCACTATGAGTTCTGAGCTTCAGAAGTCCTATGAGGACTTTTGGCCTTTCGAGATGCACCAAGACTTGATGGAAAGGTACCATCAGAGTGATCGACAAGAAAGGTATGAAATCATTACCTCCATGATAACAACAAAAATGAAGGATGGAGATTCCATCACAACCCACTTGCAAAAGATGCATAGATACGTGGACCGCTTGCTAAAGTTGAATGTCAATTTCGACTAAGAGTTAGCTATTGACATCATCCTACGCTCCTTGCCTCCTTGTTATAATCAGTTCAGAATGACTTATCATATAAACAAGGAGGAAGTCACTATAAGCAAGCTTCAAGGCCTACTGAGAATTGCTAAAAGTAGTTTAAAAGGCAAGTATGTTGTACCCACTCCTACTGCTACTGCCACTACTAGAAAAATAGCCTTTTACGACGTGCAATTAATGAAACACACTAATAGAGGACGCGCATTTGTGCATGCCCTAAAAATTAGTGTCAGTTTTCCAAAATTTGAAGGATAGAGGACATGCATTTTTGCGTGCCCTAAAATTAGTGTCAGAAAAGGAAAAAAAAAAGAAATACGGAGGGCACCTATCAAAAAATGTGTGTCGTCTAACTATGTCACTTTATATTTTTTTAAGAAAACACGCGTTTTTAGGGGGAAAAATGAAATCCAAAAAATTAACCCTCACCTATTCATCCCGAAAATTACCCTCCTCTTCGAATTAGGGCCTTCGTCTTCATCACAGCTTCCTCAATTCCTCGATCCATCACCTCCACCAAAAACCTAATTCTCGGTTCCAACAAGTTCTTACACTCTTAATTCGACCCTAATGAGCTGAGGATTTAGGGTTCTTACCTCCCACTTATCAATTTGAGCCAATAATTTAGGGTTCCTAAATCCGACCCTAATTTTTTCTATCTCACTCTCGTATTTCCATCTCATCCTTCTCACCTGGTTCAAAACACGTAAGGGGTGACGAACACACTATTTCTTTGCATATTTTGGTCTTCACCAAGATCTAGTTTCCATGTAAGCTTTACGTTTTGAGCCCAAACCATCCTCACGCAATGTCATCATCTTCTCTTACTTACGCATCTACACTCGGTGGTTCTTTGTCTAGAAGCACCACTCCCGAACCTCAAATCGTGGCCAGGTTAACTATATATGGTTACCATTATAGCTCATATTCCACATAAATGCTTAGTTAACTCCTTGATCATATAACATCTGACTTGTTTTTAAACTAGATTCGAACTACAGTAGCTTTGTGAACTACAATGTCGATGGGAGATGAACCTCTGTACCCAATATTAGTATTAATAGATGAACTAAAGAACGATGACATCCAATTGCGATTAAATTCCATTAGAAGACTATCAACAATTGCACGTGCTCTAGGGGAAGAACGCACATGAAAGGAACTAATCCTTTTCTTGATTGAAAACAATGATGATGATGATGATGAAGTTCTTCTTGCAATGGCAGAAGAGTTAGGTGTCTTCATTCCCTATGTAGGAGGAGTTGATCATGCCAATGTCTTACTCCCCCCTCTCGAAACCCTCTAGCCTGTTGAAGAAACCTATGTGAGGGAGAAAGCTATTGAGTCACTTTGCATAATTGGATCACAAATGAAAGACACCAATCTGGTTGAGTTCTTTGTACCTCTGGTTAAGGTAATTTACTTTTATACCCTTGTGTTGTTTCCTATTTTGGAGTTTATAGTGATATCCATGTTTACTACAGAGGTTGGCAGTTGGTGAAGTTTACTACACGTGTTTCTGCTTGTGGGTTATTTCACATTGCTTACCCTAGTGCCCCTGAGGCATTGAAGGTTGAATTTAGGTTTGTATAGAGTCAGTTGTGTCAAGATGATATGCTAATGGTTAGAAGATATGTTGCTACAAATTTGGCGAAATTTGCTGCTACTATGGAACCTTCTCATCTCAAGACTGAAATCATGCAAATATTTAAGGATCTTACACAAGATGGTAACTTTTTCTTACTTTTGTTATTTAGTGATACTTTCATCCAAGTGCTATAATATGTAAAATGTTATCGTTGTTCAGTGGTTCATGTTGTTAGTTATCTTAGAGATGATCATCTCTTGATTCCAATATCTATAAGCTTGAAAATGTGGTTGGTTTCAAATCAAGTCAAGTATAGAGATCCTCTGTTTCACAAGCTATGAGGTCTCAACTAGAATGGTAATGGCTGAAGGCAATTCAAAATTCAACTTACATTTTTTAAGACACCTAAATATAACATATAACATGTATGTTTACTTTGAAGTTTATACAGGTTTCTTGGACTTGCTCCTTTGAGGGGTTTCCTCACAATCTCTTGTTTCTGTTGTGCAACATCAACAACAATAATTTCTTCTCTTGGGCTAACGAGATAATGACACATGCCAAGGTTCTCTCTCTCTCTCTCTCTCTCTCTCTGTATGTGTGTGTACCCGCAGTTGCACATGTAGTTTGTGATCAACTGATTTCTTCTAGGAATACAAGATGATGACTTGTCTTCCATCATTATTAGGCGGTTTTTAATCATATGAACTTGTACTTGCTTTACACAGTTACATTTTAATACAAATTAGGATTTGTTTTTTTTGCCAAATTAAGGACAACAGTAGATGAATGCAAAAGTTAGGAGTCTATATGCAGACTCACAAGGAAGTATAGTATGTGACATATGACTAGGGGAGAATGATGTCACGAAGAGAAAGATAGAAAACAATAAAAAGATTGTTATATACATACCATGTATTTTGTTGATTATTAAATCTTTAAAAGTATGTTGTTAATTCAATTTTGTCCTTATATCAGCTTACAAATGGGCCGCACATGTCACATGGAATGTTCAACTTTGACTATAAGGTACATTAGTCATCTTTTGGCTCTTTATGGTTATGATATCTAGAAATCTTGTAATTTATGTTCTTGCATGACATTATCCCTTCAACATTCAAATACACTTTAATATGTTTTGATGAAAATGTCCACTTTTGTTATGGTGAATCATTTTTTCTTGATGCAGGGTGGTGATTACAGGACACAGTTCCAACTAGAAAATGGTGGCCTCCTTGGAGCAAGTTATATCCAGGAAAACGATCCCTCATTTATTATATTTCATTTTTTTAATATCAACATTTTCTCATGGGTAATATTTTACTTGCAGAGTGTGACCCCTTACCTGTCTTTAGGTGGGGAAGTGTTTTGGGCTGGTCAACATCGCAAATCTAGTCTTGGCTATACTGCAAGATACAACATGGACAACATGGTAATTTTACTCTCACTTACATATGTTTGTCTTTTAGATATAAATAAATATATAATGAAAATTAATTCCTTAATCTGTTGCAGGGTGCCTCTGGAAAAATAGCCAGCACTGAAATGTTGCTCTTAGCTATGTTCAAAAAGTATCTGAAAAGGTAATGAACTCAAAATTTTCAATAATTATGTTATGAGATTTAATTCAAAGCTATATGATGTACAATTACATGTCAATAGAAACATAAATTTACAAATATATAGAAAATTACAATTATGCCCTTGTATACTGATTGGTTAGTAGCCCAACGTTCATAATAGTGAGTATATCTCTCTAAAGAATTCTTTGCCATTTCTCTTCTGCGTTCAGATTCATCATACTACAAATGGAAGTGGAATGAATTACAAGATTAAAGATTTGAGACTTTAAAAAATGAATAATTGTAATGTTTTATTGAATTTAGAGTAAAATGTAATTAGTTTTATTACATGATATTTATAATTCATGCATGTTTACAACTACATTTGCAACCTTGTTCTAACATCAAACCCACAGGTAGTATTTAATTGTTTCTTTACGGTTGTGCCCCTGAACTATTTTGTATAAACATCCATAAGCCTTTGTTATCATGTTAGTTAAGATTCATAAAGATACTTATGTTCTAGTTGAATATAAATAAGTCTTTCTAGTAGCCCCACCCTTATCCTTAGCAACATAATTAATTACAATAGCATCTAATGTAATTCGGTTCTGCTTACAGTTAGTTGGTGCCTGTAATGACCCTAAACTCCTTAAAAACTTCAAATTCGAAAGGAAGATCCGCAAGAACTGAAGATAGAATATAGGGGGCTAGAGGGGAAGGTTAAGGGGATCAAGTCAGCTTTACAAATTTGAGGAAATCATCTCAAAAACATCAACAGTAATGACGAAGAAGCAATCCACTGTATCTAGAAGTTTTTGAGGAAACGAGACTCACTAAGCTAGATAATGTAATTGTATATAAATTCTGCTTTTCTTGAGTTCATTTTTTTTATAACATTTACTCACTATTGGAATAATTATTTGTATTTGACATATTAGTGAAATGAATTATCTTTGTTATTTATGGTATTTTATTTTGTATTATGAGATTTTTAATGTATTATTTAATAGTAAATCTACCAAAATATATAATTTTTAAAACATTTAACTTTAGGACACGCAAATATGTGTGTCGTCTTTCTTTATGACAGGAGCTTTAATGATACACATTGCGCGTCGTAAAGGTGCGTCGTAAGGTTACGACACGCAAATGTGTGTCGTCTTCTTTATGACAGGGCCTTTCTCGACACGCATTGCATGTCGTTAGAGCGCGTAGTTGTCACACCCCCAAACCAAGGATGGCGAAAACGTCTGGGGGTGGCGGACTTCATGTATAGTATCACAACAACGAGTATAATAGTGCTCAAAGTAAATACAACCAATTATAAATATAATCAAGAAAGAATTACATGGTTTCAAGTATTACATATTTCAATGATTGATCACGACATGATATAAAAATAGTTGCTCAACGCCGTAGCGTTCCATCCTCAAAAGCTTGTGGTTACTTGGTTTCGTTGATTTCCTGAGAATACAAGTAATTTTGAAAAAGTGTCAACAATTAAGTTGGTGAGTTCATAATCTTTTTAGATAAAGAGTTTGGAAACCGTTCTGTGTAATGTGTTGTGTGTTACCAAGAAAAATCCAATATTTTCCTTATAAAAGTTATGTGGTCCTAAATCCTAGGACCAAGAATAAACAGTTATTTTACATACTTAATGATATAAATGTGGTTTTAAATCGGCATAAACCCCTTTTAGATTTGAGGAAAATCCCGTAATGAATGACGTGTAGTGTTAAATACCAAGACCGAAAGTGTATAGTAATATCCATACTTATTGATATAGAAAGTGATTTTTAAATCGACATAAAACCCCTTTTGATTAATAAAAATTCCCGTAAACTTTATGTGTTGTTAACTCCCTATGTGAGTCGGTATAACCATACTATGACTGAATGAACCTGCCACGACGTTTCTCAGGCATCGAAAACTGATATGACACTTGTCACCCGTAGACCTGCAGGTCCCACTGTAGCTAGCAGCAAGGTGTGGGATGTCAAACCCAATATAGATCTATACACAACTATCACGTTCTCCCTACAAGAGACTTTGGTTATAACTACCAGGAATTTTTAACCCGTACTCTAGGAGTACTGAGAAGAATGTCTCACAATTTAAGTTAACAAGTTTACGTGTGGTGTGCGTGAGAGTAAAACCTTTTTCTGTGGGAATAAAACCTTCTGAAATGTGTTTGTTGTGTTAATGGAAACATAGACCATACCTATTATAGTTTATCAAAACGTTTAAATGTAATAGTTATAACTTTGTTTATTATGGTTAACTACTGTATTTTTGAAGGTAAAAACCCTTTTGTTTACCGATATGTATATATACCTTTTACTAAAGTGAAGCAACATGCAATATAACAACTAATTAATTACCATACTTTTGTAGGTAAAAATCCATTTGTTTTCTGATGTATGACTATATACTAAGACAAAATGTCATCTATTTGCACAAACATATATTCACATAAAGATATACACCTTGCTCAACATGTTACAAGGTGAAATGAAATTGATAGCATTTTTCTGTTGTTAACATTTTCTTTTACTGTTCTTAGAAAATTTATAGAAAAATCATCAAAGGTCCAAATCAGAATCTGTAAATTCTGAGAGTTTGGGAAATGAGTCTAGTTTTTCATAATTTTTATTATTAATTTTAATGACCTCCAACTTGTGTGAAAAAGTCCACAATCACAGACTGGTCCGGATTTTCTCTTGAAATGATAGGCAGTTTTGTAAAAATCACAATAAATTGTATAAAAATCGTGTGGAGATGTGCAAGTATTCATTTTAAAGCTAAGAACTGGAACTACTTACACCTAAAACATTTTTGAAAACTAAAATGTTTAAGTTGCCCAAAACAGTCCGTGAATGGAGTTGAACTTTTCTGATGAAGGCTGTTAAATGAGTTTAGTTGTGTTCTTGGTGTTTTAACTTGTATTCCCCCCCTTAAAACTTAAGAAATAATGAAAAGATAGGGGTATGAACTCACCTTATATGATTTCAGTGGGTGAATGTTGAAGATGAGAAGTGTTCAACTCAAGAACACTTGAAGGATCACTTGAAGATTCGAAGATCTAACATGAATGTGATGATGTTTGTGTAAAATATTTATGATTTGAGTAAGAGGGACTAGGAGTGGTGGGGAGTACAATAGCTGGTCAAAGGAATGGGCATGGGGTGGTTGGTTGTGTCAAATATTATGGCAAGATCCACACTCCACCTCAAGATCTCACTTAATAGATTTTATTTTTAAATAAATATTTCCATAAAAATATGTTTAAATTATGAATATTTAGGGTCTTATATGTTAAAATATGATTTTTGGAGAAAATCTCGCGTTAAAATAATTAAAAACGGGCTTAAAACGGAGTCGTGGTCGAAAACCGGGTGAAAAATGGCAAATACGAAGTCAGGAGGGTGACTCCGGCCTTAACAGCATTAGATCCGAAGTGGGGCTTGGCTGTTGAAGTGGGTCCGAAGGGAAAAAGGGTTACGGTCCAAGCAGCTACCGCGGTGGCTTCATCAGCAGGGAACCGAAGGCGCGCCAGGAGGGTCCGGAGGCGAGGTTGCTGCGGTCGGTGGCTGTGGCTCGTTGGCTGCGGTCGGTGGCTGTGGCTCGCTGGCTGCGGTCGGTGGCTGCGGCTCACTGGTTGCGGCTAGCTTGCCTTGGCTCGCTGGCTACGGCTAGTCAAGGACCTCGGACTCGGTCTATGTGGCCTCGGTTCCAAGAGGGTTTTGGCCCCTATAGAGAGGCTTCAGCCCTAAGAGACTAATTTCCAAGGATTCTTCCCGTATCGAGTGGTTTTTCACCAAGTCAAGTGTCGGGATGCCCCAAACGATCAAAATAAATTCAAAAGAGGTTTTGAGAGAGATTTGGGAGAGATTTCACATTCTTGGAGAGATTTCTCATACAAAGTGAGATTTGGGAGAGATTTCACATACTTGGAGAGATTTCTCATACAAAGAGAGATTTGGGAGAGATGTCACATACTTAGAGAGATTTCTCATACAAAGAGAGATTTAGGAGAGATTTCACATACTTGGAGAGATTTCTCATACAAAGAGAGATTTGGGAGAGATTTCACATACTTGGAGAGATATCTCATACAAAGACAGCTTTGGGAGAGATTTCACATACTTGGAGAGATTTGGGAGAGATTTCACATACTTGGAGAGATTTGGGAGAGGCTTCTTTTATGACCTTTTTGAGTGCTTAGCTCCGCTACGCAAGGTCCGTAAGCCCTATTAAGCCATGTTTAAGGATCTTACACACTCCCAATGAGTATGCAACATTGTTTTATCGGTTTGGTTCGTTACTTACCACAATTTTAGGTTAAGGAAATCTAGATGTACGAACTTTTCAATTTATGATTTCTCATTAGAATAGCAAGTTGTATAGTAATTACCTAACGTAAGCCCTAGTACACAAGGGTTAGTTGGGTTGACCGGTTTGAATTGTTGACTTTATTTGACTTTGACTTGACCAGAATTTGACGGTTGTCACAATAGTAAATGTGTGTCGTAAATAGACGACGCGCAAAAGCGCGTCGTCTCTCGTTATGATAGGGCCTTCCTTGACACGCATTTACGCATCGTCTGAGCGTTTTACGACGCACATTGCGCGTCGTAAAAGGCTATTTTTCTAGTAGTGTGCCCCAATCCTGACAATTGGACATGGGAAGAGAAAGAAGAGGAAAGCTTCCTCAAAGAACCACAAGGGAAAGTCTCATGATGGATCCTCTTCCAGTGGTTCCAAAGTTGTTCCTCCTGCTCCCTCATCCAATCCAAAGGAAGCAGTGTGCTTTCATTGTCATGAAAAGGGGCACTAGAAACGAAGTTACTCAATATACTTGCAGGACATTAAGGATAGGAAGATAAAGCCCACATTTGTGGGTATTTACACTACTCAATTGTGACATCCCCAATTTCACGGCCAGAAAAGACCGATTTGTTTATGCTTTGTTTTATAAAATCAGAACAATCCTTTGATTAAAAGAGTTGCAGAATTTGTTCCCAAAATAAAAAATGATAAAATAAAATTTATCAAAGCATTTCTTAAAGAAATGTATTTTTATTAAATAACAAAATCTCAGGATGTCATGTTCTGATACAGACCAAAAGCATAAACAGTATAAAATAGACCTTAATACAGTTATTTATAACTACTTATCTATAATCTAAAATCTCTCGTCAAGTCCACCAGCTTTTACTCTTGTGTCGTTACCTGTAATGCAAAGAAAAATGAGTGGGTCAGGCTTGGGAGCCTGGTGAGCATATAGGGTTTTCAACCCACAATAATATAATTATTATGTTAATCATCAAACAATCAACCCAATTACCCATCCTCATTATCTTCTTTATTTCTTAAGGTTTTACCCTAAGAATCGACTATCCTCCCTTCATTCGTTCCTAAGGATTGACCTAAGGAATTGGCACAAAGTCCATTGTTGCCTGAGGTTCATCTACACAGTACTAAATCCATAGCTATCAGGCACTAACTCCATAATCACCAAGGTTCACTTAACAGGCGCTAACTCCATAGTCACCAAGGTTTATCTCCTTTATTGACAGTATTGGTTCCGAGACTCCTCTAGCAATACATATCAATGGGTTTTTAGAGTGCACCGGTGAACATCAAGTCCACAACACCTACAAGTTGCGAGCTTGCTAGTGTTCCACAGGATTGTCTAGAATAGTCCGTGGTTATCATCCCTACTCTGCTGAATGACGGGGGCCATCATTTGGGTAAAGGTTTCACTCATTTTTCACCTGTCACCCTCATCTCATGATCTATATCATCTTTCGTCTCATCCTCAAACTAATCTTTCCTCACACACCAACTATTTCATCTACCCATGTTTTACCCAACATATTTGTAGATATAAATTACATATATATATATATAGTTTAAATCATTTAAAAAAACATGTATAAAACATTCATTCAACATCCATCTCAAGTAAACAAACAACGTATAAACACATAACACGTATTTCATAGCAAATACTTCATATCTATGTGGTAGAAGAAAGTAACTACACACTCACACATATAAACAACAATATACTTAATACATTCAAACAATACTTGTATTATTATCGTGTTTATGAAAGAGGCTATACACTCACTTGATCAGAAGATGATCGGACAACACCTCGTCTCTTAAAATAATATTCTTCACTGAAAACAAGATGTTTTCTCCAAAACCGGGCTTCACGCGGGCAGAGTTTCGGCTTGAAAACTATTTTTCTCGGGATCTTCGGGGTTTCGGGACTTGCTTCGGGTGTCGGGATGATACCGGGGCTTCGGGGGTAAAGATTGCACATAAAACGATGAAATACGGGAGAGAGAGAAGAAATTTGGCAACCAAACTCGGCTACTTTCATGTTCTATTTATAGTGCTGAAGTCTGCCGCAAACGTAGTGCGTTCCCTCAACGAACGCAAGGCGTTCCCACATGCGTCATTGCTTACAAACTTTGGACTCGACAGGTGATGGGACAGGGATAGGTGCTCCGAACGCGCTGCGTTCCCTGAAGGAACGCATGGCGTTTCCCTCCAACTCAGCCTCGAAGTTTGTGCCTCAATCTTTGAACTTCCGTAACTTTCACGTACGAGCTCCGTTTTTTACGTTCTTTATGTCCACGTGTAGCTGAGATTATGCTCTACAACTATCGTTTAGACTTCGTCGGAAAATTTCAAATTTATTTTTATTATATTATTTTTAACAGGCCGGGACTGGAAAAGTCTGTTAAAAATCCATAACTTCTTCATTTGTCGTCCGTTTTCGTCTGTCTTTCTACCGTTGAACTACTATCAACGAGATCTTCGATTCTCATTTAGATTGTTTCGGCTAAAAATCACTCGATCTCATATTCGAACTTTGGGTTGTACACTACTAAGCCGAAACTTCGAAAAATCATAACTTCCTCATACGAAGTCAGATTGGACGTTCTTTTTATGCACGCTCTCGGTTTAACGTATTCTACGACTTTCATTTAGATCGCTAAGGCCAAATATCGCTCTAACGTAAATTCACTATTTACGTCGCGCTGTGTCGTGTCGGTTCAGCCGCGAAACTTTGACTGGTCATAACTTCTTCGTTATAACTCGGATTTCGGCTTTCTTTATATGTGCAGAATCCTTGTAACATATACTATAACTTAGTTAATATGAATCCTTCTAAATAATCTTCCATCAAAAAGTCATTTTTGATGCTTATCGTCTCTAAATTGATTAGCCCGGATCTACGGGCGTTACATCAATCTAATTACTCATCACATGCTAGTTCTTGGGTCCTTGATACAGGATGTGGTTTTCACATTTGTTCTAAATTTCAGGGTCTAAGAAGAAGTCGGGATGTGGAGCATGGGAAGATGAACATGATCATGGGGAATAGGAAACTGTCGTCTGTTACCAAGATTGGAGTTTATTCTTTATGGCTTAGTAATGGGTTAGTGTTAGATTTGAACAATTGTTGCTCTCGCCAGATATGGAGAGAAACGTTATTTCTTTTCATGGTTTGTATAGACTGTTGGATAAGGTGTCTAAGTCCGTAACTATATTTGGTATGTACTTGACCCAACCCGGCGTGGTCCATTTAGGTTGCATTTCACCGAAACAGTTTGTATGGATAATCGTTTGAGAATAGTATATTTATGATTTATTAATATATTATAAGTTATAATATATTAAGATGAAATCATATTATTTAATTAGTATTGATCAAGACTTAATTTAGTGATCAAAAGAAACTAATTAAATATGGACTCTTATATATATATATATATATATATATATATATATATATATATATATATATATATATATATATATATAGAATGGGATAAAGTTCATTTAGGATGGGCTAAGCTTGCATGGATAGTTCATGGAGTTTTTAACTCATGGATCCTATGGAAATGAAAGGCCATGGGTATTAGGGTTTACATGGATGTAACCCTAATCCACCATACTATATAAAGAGGTCATTGGCACATGAAATGGCACTAGTGTGTGTGAGAACAAGGGTGGGCCAATTTCTAGAGTGCTTCATATTCTCCCAAAGTCTTCCAAGTTGTTTTGGTGATTTGAGATTCCATTTGAGACATTCACATTATTGGTGCTAGGCTCTTGAATCTCCAAGCAATCAACCACAAGAAAAAGCTAAGTCATTCTACTAGTTTTTATACTACAAGTACCCCATGATATTTTAGTTAGGATGAGAACCTTGGATAAATCAAATTTGCATGTATAATATCGAAAACATAGATCCAAGGTTTGTAGGGTTGCATGTACACCATGGGAGTGTTAGAATGCTCAAAACCCTTCAGTGGTATCAGAGCCTAGGCTTGTTTTCATTATACTTGATGCAAATTGCTGGAAAAAGTCAAAATTGTGTTCACTGTTCAGTGAACTCGCCGAGTCCATGGGGGGACTCGACGAGTCCAACTGAAAGTTCATCCTACTCATCGAGTAGGTTCATGCACTCGGCGAGTAGGAGGCCCTATGTGTAGATTTTCAAGTTTTGTTATTGGAATTGGACTAGAATCATTACCCTAAACTGTTTTGGACTTGTAAAGTTTGTTTTTGATGTGGTAATGATTATGCTAATCCAATTTCAATGATAATTATCAAAGTTTCAAGTTTTATATTATGTTTATATGATTCTTGAAATTTGTTGATATGGATGTTCATGCTTATGAGTTTTGGTAGATCATAGGAATTATTTGCAAATTGTTTGTTAGTGTAATTCTTGATCTTAATGCCAATTAATGGACTCCATAACTTGTCCTCAAGTTATGGAATTCCAAAAGTCTTTTCTTTAAAACCATTAAAACTCATAAGTTATAGAAATGAAAATTTTTTGAATAGTTTTAAAACTTGCCCTCAAGTTTTGGAATTTGTAAAGTCTCAAACACAATTTAGTTCCAAACCCTAGAGTTTTAAAAGTTAAAATTCAACCCTTATACTTTGTAGTATTATAAGTTTATTTTATATATATATATATATATATATATATATATATATATATATATGTATGTATAAGATCAAATCAGTCTTACCGTTAGTAGGCCTCATTCACGAAGCCGGTCTATAAGGGGGTATAAGGTTGTTGCCTATAAAATGGCAGTTTAATAGGTGTCCACTCTCACACACCGCTTCCTTGACTGGTGGAGGGTCGTTAGCCGAATGGGTAGGACACGTACTATAATTCTCATTAAAAGTATAATGATGATGATAAAGTTGTTGGATTAGTGTCTAAGTCCATAACTATTTTGGTATATACTTGACCCAATTATGAGCATGGTCCTTTTGGGTTGCCTTCACCATAGCAATATGTAGGATGAATTAAGAAGAGAGAGGTTTAAATATGATTTATTAATATATTATGAGAATAATATATTAAAGGAGAAATCATATTGTTTAATTAATATTAGTCAATAATTAATTATGAATTAATTTTGTGGCTAAAAGAGATTAATTAAATTTAGGGGACTGGACTGCAATTATTGGATAATTGAGTTATTGGGCTAAGGAATGCTAAAGGAATAAGGGGTGAACGAAATTATGATGGAAGCCCATCATATTTTCATCCATGGCCTTATCCAGAAAGTTCCATGGGCTGCTTAGAGTTTAAGTTGTCCATTAGGGTTTTGACTGAAACCCTAGCAGCCCACATAAGTATTTAAAGGACCCCTTAGGCTCCCAAAACATGGACAACTGATTCTCTAGGGTTTCTAGTCGTTTTTTGGGCAACCTCCTTTCTTCTCTTCTTCATCCAAGTTGTATATGGTGTTTGTGACTCCATTAGAGGTGCAGCACTTGAGGCACTAAGCTTTCTAAGGTCAATCCAAGAAAGGAATTGATTGTTATTGCTATATAACAATCAAAGGTAATTCCCTAAACCCTAATTCAGTTTATAATATGTTAGATCTAAGTTTTTTAGTCTTGGATTCAAAGCATGTACAATCGAGAAACCTAGATCCAAGCATTAGGGTTTGTATGAGCACATAGGACTGTTCTTATGCCTAAAACCCATCAGTGGTATCAGAGCCTTGATTGGTTTCAGTTGTATTTGATGCTTATCTGTTTTATTTACTGAAAAACGAATTTTTTGGCCTCTGCCCGACCTGACTCGGCGAGTCAGTGGATGAACTCGGCGAGTCCAGGGGTCAGACAGAGGGATTTTCGGGTTTTGGCTGCTGTTTTGACTTGGATTTGATGCTTAATTCATTTTTTGAAGTTAAAATCCGATTTTTATCTTAAATTAATGATTATCCTTGCCAATACAATACATAATTTCAAATCTTTTAAATATTGGTTGTTTATATGATAAATATGGATTATTTCAAATTATTTGGTAATTATCTAGTGACTAAGATAAGATTAGGTCAAATATAGATAATTATGAAATTAATTGTTTAATTTGAATTATTTGTTATTTGATCCCTAATGTTTTGAAATGTTTCAAAACTTGCCCTCAAGTTTTGGAATTTAAAATTTGACTAAAAGTTTAATTTTGAAATGTTAAATTCTAAAACCCTAGTAATTTGAAAAATTCACATCACACCCTTATGGTTTTGTTAATTAATTAAAGTGCATAATTAAAGGTGATTTAATAAACCCATAAAGTTTTTGGTTTACATTTAATTAAATTAAAAGTATAATTTACTAAGTTAAACCACCTAGTATTTTAAAAGTGTAAAATACACCCTATACTATATATAACATTAAAAGTCTAATATTATATATGTATGAGTAACCAGTCAGTCTTACCGTTAGTAGGCCTCATTCACGAAGCTGGTCTATAAGGGGTGTTTAAGGAAATTGCCTATAAAATGGCGATTGAATGGGTATCCACTCTTACCCACCGCACTCTTGACTAGTGGAGGGTCGTTAGCCGAACGGGTAGGATAGGACAGAAACCTTCCATTATAAGTATAATGAAGTACAAAGTAACTAAATGCTTTTTCAAATTCCCAAATCATAGTTACTTTAGTAAAAATGTGAAATTGTATGCTAATCCATAGAATTACACTTCGTACCCCTGTCAAACGTTAGTGGAGCGTGTGTGGTTAACCGAAACACTAATTTGGGGATGACATTGGTAGCGAAGGGTGACTCGATGTTTGTCATAGATCAATGGAGCGTGTGTGGCTAACCGGCACATTGATTAGGTGATAGTAGCATTGGGTGCACCACGTGATTCGTATGGTTATTCACACCTTGTTTGTGATCCTCGTCATCCCAGTCACAAATAGTAGGGAATAATCGAGATTAAACATGCCATTGAAAAGTTCAATGAATCTCAAAAGATCTAGGAGTTTCAATTCATTTAAAACTTAATATTCCTTTTCGTTTTTCATGGTGGTAATTGGTAAATCGTCATTTACCTACCTTCAAATATTTTGCAACTAGATTACGGCATCCCTTTTCTAGGTTGTAGAATATTGTGTTGGATCCTAGCTTGATGTTTCATTTGGGTGTTACATCAAGAATTCTAATCAACATAACTTGAATTTTCTCCCGTTTTGTAGATGTCTGAATCTTACAATGGTCTTCCTAAATCCTTTGGAACAAGCTTTCCAAATGAAGATGACGTTCCGAGATACGATCAAGGAAATGAGAGTCATGCTTCACTTCCTCCACCTCCTCCAATCGTTCTCCCTGACCCACAAGTTCAAAGGTTTGAAAAGTTCAAGCTCACTCAAGCCCTTTTGGCAAGTAAACACGAATATGGGAAACCTATGTGTGCACACGTCTTAGAGATGAAGTCACACATTGATAGGTTAAGCATGTTGGGTGTCGAGATTTCAAGCGAGTTGGCTGCTGACTGGGTTCTTCAGTCACTTCCTGAATCATATAGTGAGTTCGTTAGAGAGTACTATATGATGGATCACGACGTGACCCTCATTAATCTCACCTATTTGCTTATAGCTGCTGAATCAGCAATGATTTGGCGTGCTGGTCAAGCAAACTTGTCTGGTGAATCAAACTCCCAAACTTCAATGGACACTGACAACATTGGAAGTGCAGAAAGAACTAAGTCTGTGATTGTCCGATGTGTTGTGCCAAAGGAGTCCATTTGCTTTTATTGCCAAGAGAAGGGGCATTGGAGACGAAGCTGCCCTAACTACCTGAGAGATCTAAGAGATGGGAGAGTCAAGACGTATGGCTCTGCTTCAGGTAAAATCCATTATCTAACTCTTTTGAGTTCCTATTCTAGATTCTTAATACATGATGTGATAAGATTACATTTTGATGTTTTGTAGGATCGAAGAAAAGAGAGGAAGCTTGAGGGAAGAAGTGAGCTGAATCTAATCATGAAGAAATGGATTTCGATCGCATTACTTGAAGAATGGATTCTTGAGCTACTACTTGGAGTTAGAATAGATTGTTAAGAAATATGTAATAACATAGTTTTTCAATTGAATTGCATTGTAAGGACAAATTTTTTTTCCGCAATAAAATGAATTTTGATTTTATCTTATTTATTTATCCTTGCGATGGCATGTATGAAAAAATTGATGTTTGAATGTTTCTATTATTAGCAACAATGGATTTGATTCTTAATTATGTTATTTGTGGACATATCAAAAGTTTACCAAATAGGGAGAGTTTCTCATCACCCAAGTTTCAATTGGACAGAAACTTAGAATCATGCAACGTGTATTGTATGATGAATGAAAAACTTTCACATTTGGGAAATTTAGACTAATTCTTTGACAAAGTGTCAATTGAAGGACTAGGAGATCGAGTACACTAGGTCGTACGTTGATCAAGTCTACCACAAGAGTGACAAAGATATTCGTCATGATTTACTAAAGTTTAGTAAATATGGTTATACTTATAAGATTGAGTATAATTCTGAGTTAACTGAAATAGTTTCAATCAATAGCAGAACGAATAAGAAGAATCAAGAAGGCAGAAAGATAAAAGTTTCTCCATTCTAAGAAGAAGGGAGAGTACCTTTTATTGTGTTTTATGATGAAGTCTTAATGATTAAGAACCATATCTCAATTGATCATCTAAGTGAGTCTTAGTGCATTTGCATGTCTAAGAAGAGGAATCGAGAATTGTAGAAATGGTTAAATCAAAGAGTCAATCATACTTCGTTCCAATATCAAGTCTTAGAGTCATACTCCAAGATTGTGACATTGAGTGACAAGTCTTAAGTAGGTTTATAACACTCATCAAATGTGGAATTTGGAAAAGTTTTCTTATTCTTGCACATTAGAAATTGGTAAGTTGTGATGTCTTGGATAAGACAAAGACCAACTAGGACCAATTTGTGAAGTGTTTTGTCTTGATAAGAACTACACTAACTCTTGAATATTTGCTTTGTCAAGAAATGTTTCTTGACAAGAGAATCTTATATGTCAAGGAGTCAGTGGGAGTCTTAATGGTCTTGAAAGGTTTCAAGAACAAATCAAGAATATACCTTATCGATCATCACTAGCACACGACTTGAGGTTTACAACCTATCGTGCTGACATTATTTTGTTTTTGTGCCATTCCAATTGAGTTAATTGCGTATGTGAGTTCTATGAGTTCTCATTTGAATGCATACTAGAGCCCTAGTCGATGGAAAGTACATTGATATGTAAGGACAAGTTACTAAACTACTTGGAAGACATGGTGGGCACTCGTGTTACCATAAGGCAAGAAATCAAGATTAAGAAAGTTCAGTCCATATGAGTTTGGATTTGTCGCAAACCTTGGTTTTGGCAAATTCACATGGATAGGAACTCATACACCATAAAATCTAAGTGTCATAAGATTCCCTCCTTCATGAAAATGATTGTGAGGAAATGCTTTCACTAAAAGAGATTTTAAGAAGATAGCGATTGTGAAAATTGTATTCTCAAAATTCGATTATGGTTACGGCATCCCTTTCCATAGTTCGAATTATGAGATTTGGCAATTAGTTTCAACATTTGGAACTTAGTAACATAAGTTCTGAATTGTTTAAACACACATATGAGCTATCTAAGACAAAGGTGTATAAGGTTAAGAAGCCTAGACAAAGGCTTATCGAAGCATCTGGTATTAGAAATATGAATTTCAGAAATTCAATAGGCATTGTTTTCTGAAAGTTCATTTGTTTTCTGAATACATGTCAAAGCTAGTGGGAGCATAAGTGTTATGCTTATATGATAATAATCATCATGATAGTGGGAGCATAAGTGTTATGCTTGTATGATTATTATGGCGAGTATTGCAAGTTAGCAATATTAATTATAGAAAAACAAAGGTTCAATTTGCAAAGTTGCATGGGTTGAAAAGTTGTTTTAATATAATTAAGGGAGAGAATATTATACTTCGTTTCAAAATCTAAAGCTTAGATTGAGAAATTTTAATATTTTCAGTCAAAGGATACATTGTGTGTTCTTAAAATTCGATTATGATTACGGCATCCCTCTTCATAGTTCGAATTGTGAGAACATGACACATAAAATATTATGGCAAAAGATTGGTAAAGTATCATATCTTTATGTAAGACATTATGCATCGTGTCCCATACGCTTCGGGTATAGGATCGATTGCAAATGTTATAATATTTTAACATTCTAAAATTTTCTAAATGTCTAGCGCATTAAGAGGGAAAAAGGACTAGAATTGGTTTTGACTAAAATAATTAAACAACTATCAAAGGATGATCCAAAGTTTGCTGAGGATTGGTCGCTTGTGAGTAGTTGGAAGTATGGTATTGGATGGACCATATCGACATTATTATGAATAGATAAGATTCTATTAAGAATGAGTTGTCATATGACAAATATGGAAATGTTTCCATATTGGGAGATGGATATTGAGACTCTATGCCTAGATTAGAAACTTTTATGCAGGAAGGATGTTCAAATGAATGTACTTTGAATGTGAGACTTCACGTCTATGGAATTGTCTTGTAACAATGTCCAATAGAGTACTTCAAAATTTCATTAGCCAAGTCTTGGTGACTTTTGTGCTATGACTTTATGAAAGGATCGTTGCATAAGATGTTAGAATCTAGCATATTCTAATAGTAGCAAAGAACCTTGTGTTCTTACACTAATGATAAGGATTGGGAATTGTGAAATGAGCATCATTGAAAAGGTTTTTCAATTGATCTATTTCACAAAGTAAGGACCATAGGAAACATAGTGTGCATGCTTTATGCATGGGACAACTATTGTTGTAATTTAAGTAATAAGTTGATTTTCTGAAACAGTAAACGATAATAATGAGTAATCAATATGGTGGTTAAATAGAAGTGTTTTATTTACTCTCACAAGTTTGAGGCCATATAGGATTAAGTATTATTGTTATGTTTCAATTTGCATATTTTGACTTCCATAATAACTAGGTTATTCAAACATCCACAGTCGGTCATACGTTGGGAGTAGGTATGAATAAAGACTGTCATGAGTCTGTCTGTAGATTGTCTGAAGTGTTTAGACATAGCACAAGTTTGCTGCAGAGTTCATGAGTGCTTTGATAAGATTAGAGTATTGGATTAAACCCACGCTCACTTGGATCACTTCATAGATTTATCACGAGTGATTAGTGAGACGATAATATTGTATATTCTTGAAATCGAGACATGTGAGTTGTTATTTGTTGGTCGGTTGCACATTGATAATAAGTAAACGCACGAGTAACTTGGTGTTATAAAACTTATTGTTGTGTGTGATTCGATCAGTAAATGCAAGCGAGCATTTGAGTCGAAGTTTATCCATTCCTTTTATCCAAAGTGGGATAAAAGTGATATTTGTGGGCCTCTCGATGATTTAGTGATGACACCTAAGCGCTTAGCCAAGCCGGGACTAAGTTGATGTGTTCAATTGTAGTCTGTTATCAGTCGTCATAAATCGGAAGTCGGGAAACAGTATAGAGAGAATGATTGAAATTCATGTCTTTTTTCTATACGATATCTTGAGAATGGAGGAATATATAATCCCTTATCTAGAGGACACGCTATCTGATAAGATCAGAGTTGACAGCGGCTTTTGAAAGCTACGATTGTTGATCAGGTTCTGAAGTCATACGGAAAATAGTTATTAGACTTATCCAAGTGGGAGACTGTTGGATTAGTGTCTAAGTCCATAACTATTTTGGTATGTACTTGACCCGATTATGAGCATGGTCCTTTTGGGTTGCCTTCACCATAGCAATATGTAGGATGAATTAAGAAGAGAGAGGTTTAAATATGATTTATTAATATATTATGAGAATAATATATTAAAGGAGAAATCATATTGTTTAATTAATATTAGTCAATAATTAATTATGAATTAATTTTGTGGCTAAAAGAGATTAATTAAATTTAGGGGACTGGACTGCAATTATTGGATAATTGAGTTATTGGGCTAAGGAATGCTAAAGGAATAAGGGGTGAACGAAATTATGATGGAAGCCCATCATATTTTCATCCATGGCCTTATCCAGAAAGTTCCATGGGCTGCTTAGAGTTTAAGTTGTCCATTAGGGTTTTGACTGAAACCCTAGCAGCCCACACAAGTATATAAAGGACCCCTTAGGCTCCCAAAACGTGGACAACTGATTCTCTAGGGTTTCTAGTCGTTTTTTGGGCAGCCTCCTTTCTTCTCTTCTTCATCCAAGTTGTATATGGTGTTTGTGACTCCATTAGAGGTGCAGCACTTGAGGCACTAAGCTTTCTAAGGCCAATCCAAGCAAGGAATTGATTGTTATTGCTATATAACAATCAAAGGTAATTCCCTAAACCCTAATTCAGTTTATAATATGTTAGATCTAAGTTTTTTAGTCTTGGATTCAAAGCATGTACAATAGAGAAACCTAGATCCAAGCATTAGGGTTTGTATGAGCACATAGGACTGTTCTTATGCCTAAAACCCATCAAAAGTAACTAAACCATTTATAAATTCACAATCTTAGTTACTTTAGGAAAATGTGAATTTGGTGCTCACCCATGAAATTACACTTTGTACCTTACCAAGTCGTTGGTGGAGCATGTGTGGTTAACCGGCATACCAACTTGGACTAGTAAGAGTGACAAAGGGTAACTTAATGTTTATCATAGATCGGTGAAGCGTGTGTGGTTAACCGGCACATCGATTAGGTGATAAAGTTAAGGGTACCAAGTTAATTTTCATGGTTATTCACACCTTGTTTATGATCCTCGACATCCCAGTCACAAACTTGAGAGGGCACAACCAAGATTTAAACATGCCATTGAAAAGTTCAATGAATCTCAAAAGATCTATGAGTTTCAATCCAATTAAAACCTAATACATATTTCGTTTTTCATGGTGGAAATTGGTGAATCGTCATTCGCCTACCTTCAAATATTTTATAGCTTGGATTACGACATCCCTCTTCCAAGTTATGAAGTATTGTGTTGGCTCCTAGCCTTAATATTACATTTGGGAGTCTTATTAAGGACTCTTTATCTAATATAAACTTGTCTTTATTCTTTTCAGATGTCTTCCAACAATGCTTCTGGCTCAAAACCTACCGGCTCCTTCTCTCTCATGAATCTTTGTGGGAGAGTCATCTTTGATGGTTCCAACTTTAATGATTGGATCAGGAACATCAGGATGGTCACATGTTACAAGGACAAGGAATATGTCCTCGACAAGGAGCTGAAGGAGATCGATGAGTCTACTGCTACTCCACAAGAGATCGTTGACTTTAGGACTCATGAGAGAAATGCCACCAAGGTGGCATGTATCATGTTGGCCACAATGACAGCTGAACTCCAAAAGTCCTATGAGGACTTTTACCCTTTTGAGATTCACATGGACCTGATGAACAGATACCATCACAGTGCTCGTCAAGAGAGGTATGAAATCATCTCTTCCATGATAAAAACCCGAATGAAGGATGGTGAACCCATCACGGGCCACATGCAGAAAATGCAAAGGTTTGTGGACTGTTTACTGAAGTTGAATGTGAACTTCCCTGAGGAGTTGGCTATTGACATCATGCTGTGCTCCTTACCTACTTGTTATGATCAGTTCCGAATGACCTATCATATGAACAAGGAGGAGGTCACACTCAGCAAGCTTCAAGGACTTTTGAAGACATTCGAAAGTGGTCTCAAAGGTAAATCGGTTGTTACTACTCCTAACACCGCTCCTGTTCTGGCAATCGGCAAGGTAAAGGGAAATAGAGGAAGACCCTTTCGAAGGGTACCAAGGGAAAGTCTCTTGATGGCTCCTCTTTGAGTGGAACCAAAGGTGGTTCTGTCACTCCCTCTTCCAACCCAAAAGAAGTTGAATGCTTCTATTGTCATGATAAGGGGCACTGGAAACGAAACTTCCCCAAGTACATGCAAGATGTTAAGGATGGGAAGGTTAAACCTATCAGGCAGGTATTTACACTATATTGTCTAATAACTCACCGCATACTAATTCTTGGGTCCTTGATATAGGTTGTGGTCTTCACATATGTTCTGATTTGTAGGGCCTAGAAGATGTGAGGATGTGGAGCATGGGCAGATAAACTTGATCATGGGGAATAGGAAAGCTTCATCTGTCACCAATATTGGAGTTTATTCTTTATTGTTGAGTAGTGGGTTAATATTAGATTTGAGTTAATGTTGTTACTCGTCTGAAATGGCGATAAATATTATTTCTTTTCACGGTTTGTACAAACAAAAATTTACTTTTTCATTTGATAATGAATGTGGTGGTATTAATGCTTTTTATAATAATGTTCTTGATTTTAAAGCATTACTTTGTGATGGTGTATATGAAACTGTGTCGATTGTAGCCAACCTAGGAAATAATGTGTTGCATATTGATTCTCCACTAGTTTTGACAAAGCATCATTGTGGCATTGTCGTCTTGGACATGTTAACAAGAAGCGCATAGGCCAAATCCAAAAGGCTGGAGTCTTGGAATCATTTGACTTAAAGTCGGATGATAGTTGCGAGTCTTGTGTGCTTGGAAAAATGACAAAGTCACCCTTCACTAGTACTTGTGCTAGGGGTGAAGGTTTGTTGGACCTCATACACATAGATTTGTGTGGACCCTTCAGAACCACCATAAGGGATGCTAGCCACTTCTATGTGACATTTATTGATGATTACAGTAGATATGGTTATGTCTACTTAATCAAGCATAAGTCATAAACCTTCGAAAAGTTCAAAGATTTTAAACAGGAAGTGGAGAATCAGCTGGGCAGGAACATTAAGATGCTTCGATCCGATCGAGGTGAAGAGAATCTTAGTACAAAATTCCTTGACTGTCTTAAGGAATGTGGAATTGTTTCACAATTGACACCTCCCAGAACACCACAGCTTAATGGTGTGGTTGAGAGGCGCAATCGAACCTTGTTGGACATGGTTTGTTCCGTGATGAGTCGAGCTTCATTACCAATCTCATTTTGAGGGTATGCCTTAGAGATTGTCGCCCATATCCTTAATCTAGTCCCTACCAAGAAGATTGCCAAAACACCTCACGAGATGTGGACTGGGAAAGTTCCCACTTTAGACCACATCAAGATTTGGGGTCGCGAGGTTTTCTGAGGCGGGAGACTCACAATAAGCTCGAACCTCGTAGTGAGTGGTGTATTTTCATCGGATACCCATAGAAATCTTTTGGTTACCTCTTCTACAGACCCAGTGAGAATGTGGTCTTTGTGGAAAGGAGAGGGGTCTTTCGCAAGAGAGAATTTATAATCCAAGGAAACAGTGGGAGGCAAATTGACCTTGAAGAGCTTCAAGATTCAAGTGGTGAAGGAACCTCGAACCCTAGCAATCAACCTGAGAAGGAAACTTCTGTTGAACCAACTGACGAGTCTGTACCTCTGAGGCGTTCCACTAGAGTAGGGAATCCACCTGAGCATTATTATGGTTTCCATATTACTGTAGAAGGTGATACATTTATCAGTGATAGTACACTAATAAATTTAGATGAACCTAAAAGCTATAGGGTAGCCATGGCATGCCCTAAGTTTGCTAAATGGAGAGAGGCTATGGACAGCGAGATTCAGTCCATGTATGACAATCAAGCTTGGAACTTGATTGACAATGTACCTGGTCGTAAGACTGTCCAGTGCAAATGGATCTTCAAGAAGAAGACCGACATGGATGGGAAAGTGCACACTTATAAGGCGCGGTTGGTTGCGAAGGGCTTCACTCAAACTCAGGGAGTTGATTATGATGAAACCTTCTTACCAGTAGCGAATATTAAGTCTATTATGGTTATGCTAGCCATTGCTGCATTTCATGATTATGAAATATGGAAAATGGATGTCAAAATCACTTTCCTTAATGGAAAGTTGGCTTAAGATGTTTATATGAGTCAGCCAGAGGGTTTTGTCAATGCAAAGTACTCTGATAGAGTGTGCAAGCTTGAGAAATCCATTTATGGATTGAAACAAACATCTCGCAGATGGAATCTTTGTTTTGATGAGAAAGTCAAAGAGTTTGGTTTTTCAAGAAGTGAGGATGAGTCATGTGTATATGTCAGAGTTAGTGGGAGTATAGTTTGCTTTTTGGTACTGTATGTGGATGACATACTACTCATAGGAAATGACATCCCAACTTTGCATGAGATTAAATCCTGACTTGGGAAGTGTTTCGCTATGAAGGACCTTAGAGAAACTGCCTATATCCTAGGGATAAGGATATTGAGAGATAGGAGTAAAAGACTAATTGGAATTAGTCAGAGCACCTACTTAGACAAGGTGTTGAAGAGGTTCAACATGCAGAATTCCATGAAAGGTGATTTACTGATCCAAAGCAATGCCAAACTGAGTAAGGCTCAGAGTCCGAGTACAAAGGCTGAGATAGCTGAGATGAGTCGATTACCATATGCTTCCGATGTTGGCTCGATCATGTATGCTATGACTTGTACCCGCCCTGATGTGGCCTTTTCTTTGAGCATGATCAGTAGATATCAGGGGAACCCTGGCAAGGCTCACTGGCCTGCAGTAAAGAACATTTTCAAGTACCTGCAAAGGACTAAGGATTGGGTTCTTACCCTTCATGGGAGTGATGACTTGAGAGTAGTAGGGTATAGCGACGCCAACTTTCAGACCGATAGGGATAACTTCCGCTCTCAGTCGGGCTGGGTGTTTACCCTGAATGGAGGAGCGATTACTTGTAAAAGTTCCAAGCAGGAGATGGTAGCTGATTCGACGTGTGAATCAGAGTACATAGCAGCGAGTGAAGCGGCGAAGGAGGTGATATGGATGAATAACTTCATCGGAGACCTTGGAGTTGTACCAGCTATAAAGGAGCCTATGGAGATTTTCTGTGACAGAAATGGTGTGGTTTCCTTAGCCAAGGAACCGAGAGATCATGGCAGATCCAGAAACATTGACAGAAAATATCACTTCATAAGACACAAGATAGAAGAAGGACTCTTCGTGAAAAAGAGGTATCGTCAGAAGAGAACCCATCAGATCCCCTCACGAAGGGACTGACTAGGGTTAGGCATTTGCAGCATGCGAGGCGCATCGATCTGAAGGACGATATTAGTTTTATAGATTAGATAGCTATCTCTGAAACTTGTAAAATGTAATTGACATTTGATGATTAAATAAAATTTGTTGTTTATTTATAAGTAAGGTGTTGCTATCTTGTGTCAATTGTTCACTATTGTTTTAACTTTGCATGTTTTGACTTCCAGAATAATTACTTTATTCGAACTCTCCACAGTCAATCATACTTTGGAAGTAGGTATGAATCAAGACTTTCATGAATTGGGCTTGTAGATGTCTAAGGTGTTAGACATAGCAAAAGTTGCTACAACATTCATGAGTGCTCATAAGTTCTGAGTATTGGATTAAACCCACGCTCACTTGTATCACTTCATGGAATTTATCTCGAGTGATCGTGAGACGCTAATATCATATAAGTCTTCAAACCTAAAGATATGAGTTGCTAAATATGAGTTGGTTGTGCATTGATTGTATGAAAACGCATCAGTAACTTGATGTTATAAAACGTGCCTTTGTGTATGATTTAACAAGTAGTAGTACGAGCATATGAGTTGAAGTTTATATGTTCCTTTTAATCCTTGGAGTATTAGAAGCGATATCTGGGCCCCTCGATGATTTTGTTTTGACCTATGTGTCGGGCCCGGTCAGAACCAAATTGATGTGTTCAGTTTAGTTCTTTGTCAAATAAATCGGAAATCAGGAAACAAACTGTTGGACAATAAGTACAACGTTGTTCCATGTATTTTTCCGGCTGATATCTTGAGAACAGAGGACTATATGATCAATATCTAAAATGGCACTTCATAGTTCAACAGAGTTTTAAGAGCTACGATTGATGGTCGGTTCCTGAAGTCACACTTGCAACTATAGTTATCAGACTTATCCAAGTGGGAGACTGTTGGATAAGGTGTCTAAGTCTGTAACTATATTTGGTATGTACTTGACCCGACCCGGCATGGTCCATTTGGGATGCATTTCACCGAAACAATTTGTATGGATAATCTTTTGAGAATAGTATATTTATGATTGATTAATATATTATAAGTTATAATATATTAATATGAAATCATATTATTTAATTACTATTGATCAAGAATTAATTTGGAATTAATTTAGTGATCAAAAGAAACTAATTAAATATAGACTCTTATAGATAAAGAATGGGCTAAAGTTCATTTAGGATGGGCTAAGCTTGCATGGATAGCTCATGGAGTTTTTAACCCATGGATCCTATGGAAATGAAAGGTCATGGGTATTAGGGTTTACATGGATGTAACCCTCATCCACCATACTATATAAAGAGGTCTTTGGCACATGAAATGGCACTAGTGTGTGTGAGAACAAGGGCGGGCCAATTTCTAGAGTGCTTCATATTCTCTCAAAGTCTTCCAAGCTGTTTTGGTGATTTGTGATTCTACTTGAGGCATTCACATTATTGGTGCTAGGCTCTTGAAGCTCCAAGCAATCAACCACAAGAAAAGGTAAGTCATTCTACTAGTTTTTATATTACAAGTACCCCATGATATGCTAGTTAGGATGAGAACCTTGGATAAATCAAATTTGCATGTATAATAGAGAAAACAATGATCCAAGGTTTCTAGGGTTGCATGTACACCATAGAGTGTTAGAATTCTCAAAACCCTTCATAAACAAGGTTTTAGATTTTCATTTAACAATGAAATTGGCTCTATTAATGCTTTTTATAATGGTAAATTTTATTTTGAATCATTATCTTGTAATGGTGTATATGAAACTGTGATGGTTGTAGACAACTTAGGAAATAATGTATTGCAAATTGATTCGTCTAATGGTTTGGACAAGGCATGCTTGTGGCATTATCGTCTTGGACATGTCAACAAGAAGCGCATAGCCCAACTCCAAAAGGATGGAGTGGTAGAGTCATTTGACTTGAAGTCGGATGACACGTGCGAATCTTGTTTGCTTGGAAAAAAGTCACCCTTCACTGGTACTTGTGAAAGAGGTGAGGGTTTGTTGGATCTCATACACACCGATTTGTGTGGAACCTTTAGATCCGCCACAAGGGATGCTAACTGCTTCTACCGATGATTATAGCAGATTTGGATATATCTACTTAATCAAGCACAAGTCGGAAACCTTTGAAAAGTTCAAAGAGTTTAAGCAAGAAGTGGAGAATCAATTGGGCAGGCAGATAAAGATGCTCCGATCCAATCGAGGTGGTGAGTATCTTAGTATCGAGTTCCATGACTATCTTAAAGAATGTGAAATTATTTCACAATTGACACCACCTAGGACACCGCAGCTTAATGGTGTGGCTGAGAGGCGCAATCGAACCTTGTTGGACATGGTTCATTTCATGATGAGTCGAGCTTTGTTACCTATCTCATTTTGGGGGTATGCCTTACAAATTGTCGCCCATATCCTTAATCTAGTCCCCACTAAGAAGGTTGCCAAAACACCTCACGAAATGTGGACAGGGAAGGTTCCCTCGTTAGCGCATATCAAGGTTTGGGGTTGCGAGACTTTCGTAAGACGAGAGACTCACGGCAAGCTCGAACCTCGTAGTCAGCGTTGTATTTTCATCGGCTACCCATAGAAATCCTTTGGATATTTGTTTTATAGACCTAGTGAGAACATGGTATTCATAGCGCGAAGGGGTGTCTTTCATGAAAGAGAACTCATATGCCAAGAGGATAGTGGGAGTCAAATTGAACTTGAAGAGCTTCAAGATTTAAGCGATGAAGGAACCTCTAACACTAGCAATCAACCTGAGTATGAGACTCCTGTTGAACCGGTTAACGAGTCCGTACCTCTGAGATGTTCCCGTAGACTAAGTGTTCCAAATTTGTTGTATGGTTTTCAAATAACAAGTGAAGGTGGTACGTTTATCAGTGATAACACACTGATAAATTTGAATGAACCTAACAACTACAAGGAACCCATGGCGGGCCAAGAGTCTGCAAAGTGGAAAGAGGCAATGGATAGCGAGATTCAGTCCATGTATGACAATCAAGTTTGGAACTTGGTTGACAATGTACCAGGTCGTAAGATGGTTGGGTGCAAGTGGATCTTCAAGAAGAAGACCGACATGGATGGGAAAGTACACACATATAAGGTGCGATTGGTTGCGAAGGGCTTTACTCAAACTCCTGGAGTTGACTACGATGAGACCTTCACACTAGTAGCGAATATCAAATCTATAAGGGTTATGCTAGCAATAGCTGCGTTTCATGATTATGAAATATGGCATATGGATGTCAAAAACGCTTTCCTTAATGGGAAGTTGGTTGAGGATGTTTACATGAGTCAGCCAAAGGGTTTTGTAGATGTGAAGTACCCTAATAGAGTGTGTAAGCTTGAGAAATCCATTTATGGATTAAAGCAAGCATCTCACAAATGGAATCTTTGTTTCGATGAGAAAGTCAAAGAGTTTGGATTTTCGAGAAGCGAGGATGAGTCCTGCATATATGTCAAAGCTAGTGGGAGTATAGTTAGCTTTCTAGTATTGTATGTGGATGACATACTACTCATAGGAAACGACGTTCCAACCTTGCAAGAGGTTAAGTCCTGGCTTGGGAAGTGTTTTGCTATGAAGGACCTCGAAGAAGCTGCTTACATTCTGGGGATAAGAATATTGAGAAATAGGAGTAAAAGACTAATAGGACTTAGTCAAAGTACCTACTTGGACAAGGTGTTGAAACGTTTCAACATGGAGAATTCCAAGAAAAGAGAATTGCCTATCCAGATCAATACCAAACTGAGCAAGAATCAGAGTTCGAGTACCGATGCCGAAATAGCATTAATGAGTCGAGTACCATATGCTTATGTCGTTGGCTCGATCATGTATGCTATGGCATGTACTCGCCTTGATGTGGCTTTTGCTTTGATCATGGTTTGTCGATATCAAGGGAATCTTGGTAGAACTCACTGGATAGCAATAAAGAACGTTCTTAAGTACATGCGGAGGACTAAGGACTGGGTCCTTACCCTTGGTGGGAGTGATAACTTGAGAGTGATAGGGTATAGTGACCCCAACTTGTAGACTAACATAGATAATTTCTGCTCTTTGTCGGGCTGGGTATTGACCTTCAATAGAGGAGCAATAACATGGAAAAGTTCCAAACAGGAGACTGTAGCTGATTCAACGTGCGAATCAGAAATACATAGCAACAAGCAAAGCGTTGAAGGAGGCAATATGGCTAAAGAACTTCATCGGAGACCTTGGAGTTGTACCAGCTGTAAAGGAGCCTATGGAGATTTTCTGTGATAACGAGGGTGCGGTCGCCTTAACCAAGGAACCGATGGATCATGGCAGATCCAGGCACATCAATAGAAAATATCACTTCATAAGACATCGAGTAGAAGAGGCAGTCCTCATAGTGAAGAGGGTATCGTCAGAGGATAACCCGACAGATCCCCTTATGAAGGGACTGAGTAGGGTTAAGCATTTTCAGCACGCTAAGAGCATTGTCCTAAGAGACGATATTAGTTTTAGTGATTAGATAGGCAATTGGAAACTTGTAATAAAAATGTAATTGACATTTGATGATAAATAATAAGGGTTTTATTTATAAGTAAAGTTTACTGTCTTCTGTCAGTTGTTTATTTATGTTTCACTTTTGCATGTTTTGACTTCCAGAATAATATGATTATTCAAATTATCCATAGTCTATCAAACTTTGGAAGTAAGATATGAGGTTAGGCTGTCATGAATTGGCTTGTATATTGTCTAAAGTGTTTAGACATAACAAAAGTTTTCTACAACATTCATGAGTGCTCCTGAAATACATTTGAGTATTGGATTAAACCCACACTCACATGAATCACTTCATGGAATTTATCACGAGTGATTGTGAGACAATAATATCGTATAATCTTCAAACCAAGATATATGAGTTGTCGATTACAAGTTGGTTGTACATTGATAGCACGCAAACGCATCAGCAACTTGATGTTATAAAACGTGTTGTTGTGTATAATTTAACAAGTAATTAGTACAAACATATAACTTGAAGTTTATATGTTCCTTTTATCCTAAGAGGGTTAAAAGCGATATCTTAGGCCCCTCAATGATTTTGTTTTGACTTATGTGTCAGGCCCGGTCAAGACTGAATTGATGTGTTCAATTAAGTTTTATGTCAAACAAATCAGAAATCGGGAAACAAACTGTTAGACAATAAGTATGAATTTATTCCATGTCTTTGTCCACACGATATCTTGAAGAACAGAGGATTATATGATCCCTTATCTAAAGGACACATCATTGACTAGGTCAGAGTTCGACAGCGGCTTTTGAGAGCTACGATTGCTAATCCGATTTTGAAGTTGCATTGGCAGTTATAGTTATTAGACTTATCCAAGTGGGAGACTATTGGATTAGGTGTCTAAGCACATAACTATAATTGGTATGTACTTGACCCGATAGTAGCATGGTCCTTTTGGATTGCCTTCACCGGAGCAATTTGATAGGATGAATATTTGAGAAAGAGGTTATTTGTGATTTGTTAATGTATTATAAGAATAATATATTAATTGAGAATAATATTATTTAATTGGTATTGATGAAAAATTAATTTAGTGATCAAAAGAGACTGATTAAAATTATAGGTACTAATTAGGTAAATCAGTAATACTTATAGTGTGGGCTAATGATCCATGTTGATTAGTGATGGACTAAATCTATGTGAGAGTCCATGAAAAGTTATTCTAAAGGGCCTATCATATGGATCATTGGAATACTTAAAGGCTTAAGTAAATTATGGTTTTATGTAAGAAACCCTAAGGATTCCACACTATAAATTGAACCCCTAGCCTTCCTAAAATCGTCCAAGAGTTCAAAGGTGAAACCCTAGCCGATTTTTGGTGCTTCCTAACCTCTCTCTCATAAGCCTCCTCTTGCTTTTGGTGTTTGTGACTCATTTGAGGTATCACATTTGAGGTACTAAGCTCTTGAAAGTTCAAGTTCTACAAGCTACAACAAAGAGGTATTCATCTAACTAGTTTTATGTTGCAAATCTCAAAATTGTATGCTAGTTAGGGTTCATGCTTTGGATAAATGAAAATTTCATGTAGAACTTGAGAAAACTTAGATCCAAAGCATTAGGGTTGTATGTGTATTGGATTGTTATAGTGCTCCAAACCCATCAACACTTGGGGTTTATGGAGCATGTGACAAAGAAACGAATCTTCTAAGAGAGGAATGGATCATCAGACAAAGGAAATGATCAAGTGCCGAAGGAACGAATCGTGTACAAGGGGGTTTGGAGCACCTGGAAGGAGTTTGGAGCACTTAGAAGAGGTTTGGAGCACTTGGAAGGGATATGGAGCAACAAGGGGTCCTTGTTATGCCACATGATGAAGAGATGGGTCAAGAGGGATGCTCTTGCACCATATTGTTTTCTTGTTGAGCCATGCATGTGCTTGTTGCTCATGGTGATGTTGCTGCTCCAAGGTTGATGTTGAGCGCCATACTTGATGCTCTTGTGCCATTTAGATCTCTGTTGCGCCAACTAGGGTTGTTGTTGCGCCATGAAGAAGCTATTGCGCCATCATGGGCCATCTTGGTACATGATGCACCATATTGATTCCTTTGTTGTTCCATGTTGATCCAAGTATGCCTAAAAGATGATAATGCTCAAGAATGTTCCAAAAAATGTTGTATGGCGAATTGTGATTGGTTGACACCCTTCATGGGCCTATGGGCCTATGAGCCAATGGGCTTTGCCCATTAAGGTTTTAGGTCTAATCCCTCAAGTATAAATAAGGATGCATGTTAGGTCATTTAGTATCTTGAATTCTAGAGTGATAAGCGAATCTCTGTGTAATTGTACCTATAATCTCTATGTTGAGAGCTCTGAAATAAAGAATACCCCCTCCTACCCGTGGACGTAGGTCTCCTTGGCCGAACCACATAGATATTGTGTCTTTTGTGCTTTTTGTTTTGCTTGTAATCTGCTTTACTTCCTAACACCTTTCGTGGTCCGATTCCATTCATTCGAGAGACGTTAAACACAAGGCTTTTGGTGCAATAGTGATATCAGCCTTTTGGTGCCTTTGGAATTTTCGATATTCCATCATTTTTGGAACGGTCTTGCCTAGGAAATCTCTTATTTTTGATGATATAGTTGAAAGTGCATGTAATAAAGCTAAGCTTGTTTGGACTGCTTGGCTCCATAATCCTGCTTTAGCTTCTATTATGTTGTAATGTTTCTTTTTCAAACTTCTTGCTAGTTTTTAATAAAATCTTCCGCCATTCCAAAAAAAAGTTTTTGTAAGTTGATCAAGATCCAAAATCAATCAAGATGTTCGACCAGGCCAACTCGATTCTTCTACCTTAATATGAACCCCACCTAAAATACCCAAGCCCTAATCATACAAATTGATGATTTTATTGTATGAATCTTTACTCGATTTCAGATGGGTGGTGAAGATGTTGTTGTGATTCAATATTGATTTGTAGAGAAGAAGAGGAAGCAAGTGTGAAGAAAATGGGAACGGTGGGTTAAAGATAAAAGAGTCGATTGTCGGGGAGTTGAAAGGGCGGGTAGAGAGGAGCGTGGGGCTGGGAGCTTCTAGAGGTGATCATGTGCAAGGAAACCGGAGTAGGTGTAGGTGGATAGGAAACCGCCGCAGTCGGTTGTAGGAAAACCGTAAATACAAAGTTATTACCGTAGAGATCGAAAAAAACAGGAGTTTTAATGGCTAAGATGAACTGACGGTTTTTCCACTCACCATCAATAATAATATAAAGAATAACATATTAGTACTACTTTAGGTGAGAAAAAAATACAATCCACTAAAGGACCTTTAACCGAATAACCGACATATATCAAATACTACTAATGCCAAATTTACATAAATGGTCCTTGTTTTAATAGCAAGGTTACACAGATAACCCCTATATTTCATAAACTATAGAAAGCGTCCTTAGTATGTCAAATTTACACAAATGGCCCCTCTTAGTAGAAAAACTACAAAGATTGTCCTTATGTTTCATAGATTATAAAGGATCCGCATCCCTCCCTAACAGTAAACTCACAGAAATGGTCCTGTACAAAAATATAAAAATGGTTCATAAAATCACAAAATAATAATAATAATAATAATAATAATAATAATAAATTACAAACATGGTCCATGTCTAAGAAGAAAACTATATAATTGGTGTGTATGTTCAAAAAAGTTATAGAAACGATCCCTGTATATAATATTAATAAATTCGTCATAAGGTGTAGAAATGAAACTTAGTCTTCATTTTTCACAAAAACACGAGAAATGAAACTTATATAAAAGAACATTCTCTTATACAAATAATATCCAAAATATCTACCATTCTAATAAAACAATCCTAACTGCCATGTGTAGCTTTAAAAAACAATCCTTCTTCAATGTTAAATTCCTAATCTGTCCTCCTTCATTAATATACCGATTACATTACATATGACATTATAACTAATATCCTATTTTATATGATTTTAAAACTTAACATATTTTCACTCTAATAAAGTCTCTCTATAATAATCAACTCCGTCAAAATCCTTTAAAATAAGGAAGTGATAATCCTATAAATCCTTTAAAATAAGGAAGTGATAATCCTATAAATAAGGAACTTTATTACTCATTATCTACTCATTATCGTTTACTTTTCCTGTTATTTCTTAAATTTACGTATATGCTCCCTATTTCTTTTAATAAGTTTTATAAATGGTCCCTATTCATTAAATAAACAAATTCATTTTCCTAAAATTTGTATGAAATTTCCTAGTTACAAAACAATTTATTCACTCCAATCAACTCACTGAAAATCAGGAAGTGATGACCTCTGGTATCTTATTTTTTTTTAAATTTAAATTACATTTGAGTTGATTTACTTCCCACTTTTCATCTTAATTCACTTCTATGTAAGATTAAAAATGTTTTGACTATCAATTTACAAGAACATTTGTCATTCTTCCTTTGCTGAAAACAAGAGCAAAGGTTCTCCAACATTGTCATCAGTCGGATATGTCTACCAACTATATGTACTTCTTACTTAAAACCTTTCTATGTTATCCCTTTTGCTCTATTTCTTAATCAAGAAAAAAAATTACTTAAGCTACATATGTGTGTTTTGTTTGAGAATATTTTGTTGTCTTGCAAAACATTTTCCAAATAAACATAAAGTAGAATCCACGTTAATGTATTTATGTTTTATTCTTTTTTTTAATACAATGACAATGTATGCCTAGAACATCAATTTCATAAACGAATTGGATAATATGAAAAATGATTACACGTTAAAAGTCTGTATTATTCGTTTGTAGCAATCATTCTCGGATACAAACCCAAATATAGTAAAATCACTAGATATGATCTTGATAGATAGATGAGATGGTAAAATTCACTTTTATAATATTGTTTTAATAAATTATATTTTGAATTCTAACTTAATTTTTTTATTAAATTTAAATTTTCTTAACTAAATTTTTTTTTGTCATATTTGAATAGGATACAAAAATCCGAGCAAACGTATATCCAATGGATTTTAATAGATTTCAATCAAAACTTAACGTAATTTTTGATATTCAAACAAATATTAATATTCATTTTAAAAAATAAATAAAAAAAGTCTTTGTAAAATCATAAACGTTATTAATAATATATTTATTTTATAAATATTTTTCTCGTGGTTTCACGGTTGTAACCTAGTAATATTAATAAATTCGTCACAAGGTGTAGACATCTCACTAGCTGTAACTAAATTCAAAATCAGAAAACTAGTCAAAGCCATTAGTTTGTTAGATACTTTCGAATTATCTTAATTATCAGTTTCCAATGATATTTTGTTATGCGTGCTCTTCAATCTTTCATATCAAATTGTTTATATCTAAATACTAAAACATCAAAATCGATTTTATTTTCATTTTATAGTTTTATACTATTTTTTTTTTACTAATTACACGATCAATTTCTATTTTAGATAACTAGATCTTTTTCAAACGGGCCTTCGAAAAATGGGCTTTAAGGTTGTCTGTTCTACACAGACACGTGTCTTGCAGTCTTATCGTCGTTCTAGGATTTCGTAAACATTGATGAAATCGCCGTTTTCCGTTTCTTCTAGACTCGTTTCTATCATCACCACCGTTCGCGCATCCATGGACGACGACCCCCAAAAACTCGATCAAACTAAAAAGCGAGTGGTGGTATGCGGCGGCGGAGTAATCGGCGTTTGCACGGCCTATTTCCTCTCCAAAAAAGGCGCCGCCGTCACCCTCATCGAGCAATCATCCATCGCCTGCGCAGCATCAGGTAAAGCCGGTGGCTTCTTAGCTCTCGATTGGTGCGACGGCAGCCCTATCTCCTCCCTTGCTCGTGCTAGCTTCAATCTCCACCGTTCACTTGCCGAAGAACTAAACGGCGGTGAATCCTACGGCTACCGTCCACTCAACACCCTAAGTCTCTCCGTCGCCGAATCAGAAAACCCACCACCACCACAGAGCCGGAAATCAACAATTCCGCCGTGGATCGACGGTCCAGCTAAAAGCCCTAAAACTATCGGTACGACGGAGACCACCGCCCAAGTCCACCCCCAGTTGTTTACCCGGACGTTGATTGAGAAAGCAGTGACGGACTATGGGGTGGAAGTTGTAATCGGGAAAGTGAAGAGCTTAGAAACAGGTGAAGGGAAGGTGAGGGTAGTGATCGAGGGCGGTGGTGGGATTGACGGCGATGCGGTGGTGCTGGCGCTTGGGCCGTGGACAAGTAAGTTTACTTTGTTGTCGTCGGTGATTCGTGTTCATGGTGTTAAGGCTCACAGTATAGTTTTGGAGCCTAAAGAAGCTAATGCGATTACTCCGGATGCTCTTTTTCTCACTTATTTTCCGGCCAACGGTGGACAACCGATGGATCCTGAAATTTATCCCCGTCCGACAGGGGAGGTGTACGTGTGCGGAATGTCATCGGAGGAAGAGATTCCCGACGACCCGGAGGAGATTCAACCGAACATGGATTCAATCGGAGTTCTGAAACGGGTGGCGGAGAAGGTGTCGAGTCATTTGGGAGGAGAAGCTCGAGTGAAAGCGGAGCAAGCGTGTTTCTTGCCTTCTACGGATGACGGTGTTCCGGTGATTGGGGAGGTTCCCGGGATGAAGGGGTGTTTTGTGGCGACGGGACATAGCTGTTGGGGGATTCTTAATGGTCCGGCCACTGGAGCTGCGGTGGCTGAGCTGGTGTTGGATGGTTGCTCCACCGTTGTGGATCTTACCCGGTTTAGTCCGGGTCGGTTTGTTGGTGGAAGAGGAAGGAGGCGATGAATTTGAATGGTTTTGGGTCTTTGAATAATGTAGAGAGCAAAAGTATGTGAATTGTATTTGTTGAACTCCTTTGAGAATAAAGAATGTAAAAAAAAAAAATTATAAATAGTTCAATGCACCATTCATCTTTGTTCTCAAAGTTGATTGCTTTTGTGGTTCCTTACTTTTAGTTCATTGCTCTTGTTTAGGGCTTTAGGCTTTGCTTTTGTTTTTATCAAACTTTTCAACCATAAATTCCATATCATCAAGACAATTCTCCAATAATCATATCAACAAGTATAACAAGTTTATGTTTTTATAGTTTGCACATAAAATTAAAAATAGTACATTATGATGATGATGGGAGTAAGCACATAAAGAAATTCGTGCTTCTAGAAGAATGTATGGATTGCATAGGCCAACGTATTATGAATTCAAGCAATTGTAGATATCTGAAATGGTGAGAAAGTAGATTGATTCTAAACTTGAACATCGTATGGATAGATTATGAAAAGGAATGAAGATCATTTGAAGTTTCGTTCGAAATTAATAATGTAAATCTGTCTACATGAGAACCCCAATCTAAAGTTTTTTAATAGTTAATATATATTTATTCGGAAGATGAAATGCACACATTTACTATAAATTGGAGAGAGTAATATATATATATATATATATATATATATATATATATATATATATATATATATATATATATATATATATATAGAGAGAGAGAGAGAGAGAGAGAGAGAGAGAGAGAGAAATTATTTTGTTGCTTCATGGCGGAAAATGAACACAATCTTTAAGAAATTCAAGAGTAAATCACATCTTCAACAACAATTCTTTTGTTTGTTCTCTCCCTTTCTTTAACGAAGTGTCTTCCTTAATTAACACGATTCTTTTGTTTGTCTCGCATAGTTTCCAAGTAGAGGAAGAACGTTTTCTTAGTGATGATTATTTTTGGGTTTAAAATAAGGAAATAATCTTAAGCAAAATTCTTATACTCTAGGGTCATAAAGTATAAAAGGGTGTGTTCGGCACGGAACGTTTGAGAGTTTCTAGCTTCTAGCGTTTGACAAAACGCTCCGTTTTGAACAGAAAGTCATGTTCGGCACTACAAGCTTCTAGCGTTTAGTTTAAACAAAACGCTCCAAATCCAAATGTTATTTCATATAGCGTTTAACAAAACGCTACAAGCTACAAGCTACCCGCTACTCGTTACAAGCCATCAGTTACCAGCTAATTTTGCCGAACACGCCCAAAATCATGTTTTGTGTTTTTTACATAGAAATAACAAAATAGAGACAATTATTTAATGACGAAACCGATGATCTTTGATCACTACTCTTTAGAAAAATCTCTTCTAATAAAAAAGTAGATATTTTGCCACTTTTCATTTTTTTTTTATAAATTTTAATTTATTTTCTCTTAATCTCTAAAAATGACACATGTTTTTTTTCTATAATTTTACATTCAAATTTAAATTTTCGTCTGTCCTTTAAAATTATATATGCATATAAATTTTGGAATGCCAAATGAATAGCAATGTTTTGCTCATTCAGATTTTGGCGCCACAATTTGTTGTGTTATTGACACTTTTGGTCTCTGGGTTCTTTTAAGTTGTCAACGGTTGCTTATTTTTGGATGATTGTTTTTGTCCTTTTTGAAACATGTATTCTTCTTTTGCAATTGACTTAACTTTTTTGGCCAAGTGTTTTTTTCTTCAGAAATATACTATTTTTGATCCTCCTTGTTTTTACCGCCACTGTAAGCCAATAAAAATGGGACGGGTGTCGACGAGGCTTATTGTTTCCTCAATCGATTCAATTTGCCGCCTGATTCCACAAGAAAATGCTTCAACATCGATTGAATTATCAAATCTCTTTCTACATCCCCACCCCTTCTTCTATCTTCATCGGTTTTTGACCACCGACTCATATCTCTTTTTGGCCACAGTGGATGTACTCCCTTCTCGCCGAACCTCATCTTCTTGATGTTTCAAAATCAATTAATTGAGTTCAGATGTTGATTGTCTATGAAATATTTCTACAATTCCAATCACGTGACCCCACCTGCTCTACTGTCGTTTCTTGATTTCACTTTCAGTGTTAATCGATTTAGGAATCAACGTAAACCGACAAATGCGACAAAAGTTTGATAGTTTTGCTTGATATTTGTTGCGGTTCGACAAAGATTGATGGAGCTCACAGACAAAATTTAATCGGTTTAGGTATCCATGCTTTGTAGCTTCTATCTAGAATGTCTATTCGAGAAATATGACGAAGGTTTCATGGTTTTGGTTGTTATTGCAAATATGGGAGAAGACATCAAAGAGGCAAGGGTGATTGAGAACTTAAGGTCGGTGGTATTCAGGGAATCAAAGAGTTTAGAAGGAAGTTATGCTAAATCTAGAGCTACAATTTCAACGATGGGATTAATTATTCATAGATTCTGAAATCCCTAATTTTTTACTTCCTTATATCATTTTTCATGTTTGTATGATCTTAGGGTTATTTTTTGTGTTTTTTTTATATGTATAGGTTGTCGGAGACGATGAAGTGTAAAGTCTTCTCATGAGTTCCATTCTTGTTCACTCCCACTACTACCACAACCTATGAACTTATCTGGGTCTCATCTATGTTGCCATAATCTTCATTTTCAAATCATTTATTTTGAGGTAGTTAAATTATTTAACACACATTCAATTCATACGACTCCATTTTTCAACATTTTTCTTGGGTTTGATGTTTTTCTATTAAACAAGGGTGTTGTAGAAATAGATAAAAATACAGATGAGGAAGAATGCTTCGCTGGTGAAGAAGAAGAAATTTGGGTATTAAAATTATCCCTTCCTTACATCAATGAATTTCTCTTGAAAGTCAAAGCTTTTTTTTCAGACAATCCTTCTACTACAATGAAGTTAAATTGTCCTTTAATTAAAATTTTCACTGATTTTGATGTGATACTTAATCTTTGTCTGTAAGATCAGTTAGAAAGGAGAAAGTAATCATATAGAAAAGCTAGGGGAAAGATTAGGAAGAATTTTTCAAAACTGGAAAAAAAAAAGCTGAATCAGCCAACTTAGAAACTATGCCTCTCCAGGATAATGTTTGGGAAAAGAAGGTAAGTTACTTTTCGCCTTTTGTTTTAGTTATCGAAAAAGGGATCACCATAAAGTAGCTACATTATTCTAATAGTATGATATAAGTCATAGAATGGATAGATCATAGATGCCTTAGCATTAATGAATACATATACACATTATGTTTTGTTAAAGTTTTATTTTGTAAGTTTATTGATTGTTTTGTGTTGTGGTAGGCATGAAGAATGGTCTGTGTATAGGCGAGTATAAGGCAACTATGTCTTAGGAAAAACCTTATGTATGGGCTTATGTAACTCTTTTCATTTCCATTCAAAACATTATGAGGCTTGAGTTGATCTATTGGTATTTCTCATATGTGTAGCATTTTCAACATGTCTACATCGTTGCAAATTGAATTGGTGAGAATTTGTTTCATGAATATATGCAGTTTGTTTGTAACCCATTTTCTTTATCACGTGTTTTTGCTTAAGAGATTGGAAAATGAATGGAATTTTAGATTTCATTAGAACGAAAAAAGAAAGCCTTTTGTTTTGTCCGATAGAATCAGAATGGACGAGAATTCCTTTAATTTCATTAATGTTCATTCTATCATGGATGATGTCGTCAAAAATCATATGGGAAAAAGTTGTACTAAAAAGGCAATCGATTTTTCATTTGATCTCATAATTGCACAGGATATGGAAGTATTATTGATCTTTGATATCATAATTGTTTCTGGATCTTTGGTTTGTAAATTTCATCCAACTGGATATATGGTGTTGAGTGCCGAATTACTGAAGTTCAGGATCTTGAGTTTGTAAATTATAACATTTAGAACACTAAAATCATGTTCAAAATATGAGTTAACAAATGAAAAGCTCAAAATCTGAGCGAAGGCTACTGAGAAACTTAAAACTTACAAAAAAAAAAAACAAAGAAGAAACAAAATTCATGAAAATGGTCAAGATTTTGAGACTGTTTTTTTACGTTTGCATCCTACATGGAAGTCGATGAATCCACTTTAAGGTTGATTACATAAGCTGTTTTTTTTATTTCTTCCATTTTTTCCACATGTGTTGTGATTCTCTCGAATATTCTAAAACATCACTCAATGAGAAGAAAAAAAGGAAATAATGCAACATATTTTTGGATCAAACAATAATGCAACATATTTTTTACAAGACAATCTTGATGACATACAAGCACATAAGACATTCTGTTAGTTTTGATGTCAAGCGTAACATGCCTCACTATATGAAGTATTCAGTGTAGATAGAACTGTTCTATGATGGTAGCTATGGAGTCAGATTATGGGCCTTTAAGCTGCAAAAATACCACAAAAAAGGAAATTCCCGACCCATGCATTGGCCTCATTTCTAGTGAGCATTATTAATAGATATTTTGAAATTAAAAAATGTTTGGTAATCAATTAAGTGACCTTGATAGTTAGAAATAATCAATTATAAATAATTTCCTATTCCACTCGTTTTGTTCTCTTTTTTTTTTTTTTTTATATTTTTCTAACTACCATTTTATAAATTTGTTTAAAATATTTTGATTATAATTATTATCTATATTAATTGTATTACACGGGTTATAATCTTTTCTAAACTTGCCAAAACTAACTAACTCTTGGCACAAGCAAGCACAAAAATCAAAGCATGGTATGATCGAAGAGGTTAGATAACAAACATGCAGTAGGAATCCCTTAAAAGCATTGAGGCAAAGTCTTTCCGATGTATGGTAAGACAACAACTCATGTCTACTTTTAATTTGTACGAACTAAATCTCTCTTTTAGGAACCCCTTCCCCAGTAAAGAGGTATTGACCATTGGTTCTATCATGCCCTAGTTAACGAGAGCCTCAGATAGTCTAAGGATCTTAGGTAAGGCCTAGAGTACACCCAACTAAATGCCAAAGAGATCGGAAGAAAACTTCCACATCTAAGATTCCATGTGTCACTAACTCAATGGAGAAATGTCCCTTATATACGCTAACATTCTAGGATGGCAGGGTTGGTAAACTCTCCTTGATAAATAGAGTGTAGAGAGCTCGGGTGGGGGATCTACCACTGGTTGTGGGCCTCTCGAGATGCTTCATTGCAAAACCCGATTGTAACTTAATAGAGTGAGTAGGAAACCGTGTAATGGCGAGTAAGTGGGTATTGTAACGCGCCATTTTTCACCTTATAATATAATTGACTAGTCACGTAAATAGACTTTTTTTATAGAAGTACTATTTAGGATAAATAATCTTAACCAAAGGTCCAAAGTTATAGAATGTGTAACAAAGATTATGTGCATATAAAGAGCACCTAAATCTGACGTCGTGAGAGGAAGTTATGATTTTCTGAAGTTTCAGTGTAGCAGTATGCGACTAAGAAAACGAAATTAAAATTGGTCGATTTTTAGGAAAGACAGTCTAAACGAGAGTTGAAGATCTCGTTAATAGGAGTTTGTCGATATAAATACAGTTGAGAACGGACGTCGGACGAGAGAGTTATGCATTTTAACGGACTTTAACAGTTTAACCCTGTTAAAAATATAACTTTAAAAATAAAGCCAAAATTGGCCGATGGAGTCTAAATGAAAGTTGTAGGTCTCGTCGATAGCTATGCGTGGATATAAAACTTTCATTTAGACTCCGCCGGAGTGCATCTAGTTGTTATAAATGTTTTTCAGGTACTACGTGAGAAGAGAAAGGTTCGACTATACACACGCACATTCACAACATGTTTATGCATAATGTAATTATAACTATGATATAATTTAATAAATAAAAATGAAAATTTTGGGTTGAAAATCGGGACGTTACAATTTAGTATTAGAGCCCTGGTTTGAACGAACTAGATGCACACTTGTGTGATTACAGACTCAAAAAAAGGATCTGAATGATTAATAAATCTTTTCATAAAAGAGTAATACAAAAAGGAAAGAATGTGATGCGTACAATCCGCCAAAGCTTAGAAAGTAAAGTGATTCCCAAAATATTCATATTGTTACGACTCTGATATGTGGATTGTTAGAAATGCATGCTAATATGTAGGCTATGAATCTTTTTAGGGATTGCTAAATAGAATTGCGTGATGAGGTAGATGCCTTATAGCCTAGGGATTTACTTGTTAATTATTGCTTAGAACCTATATTGATATTACTTAGTTATTTGACAAATATGTTATGTTGCATGACTCCATACTTAAATAGTTTTAGATTGCTTGATTTGGTGCTATTTCGTAGCTCTCATATGAGTCTAACCGTCGTAATTTCGAGTCTTTTAGTCGACAGACTATTTGATTTTGGAGGCATGTAATCGTATTCATTTGATAATTAGTTAATATTAGTATAAGTTCTTCTTCAGCCAATAGCGGAAAGGGGTTATAGGAATCCTAGAAGGATAGTCTAGGAAGTTTAATATATGCTTGATAGGGTATATATTCGTAAGATAGGGCGTCAGTAAAGACACAAGAGCCTAGTAAAGTCTAGGAAAGAAATAATTAGGTCCTTGAACACTATGTGTGTGAAAAGGCCTTCCAAATAGCAGAGTGTAGTGACTTGGAAACCTTGGAGTAATTCTTGGATTTAGTATGGATAGGTGGGGAAGGTAGTATGGGCATGTACTACTGGAATCATAGGATCCATACAATAATCAAGAAAAGCTACAAAATTGCTAAGGAACTAGATAGGATTCGAATACCATTTTCGAGTTAGTTCGATCCATATTAACCTATTTTCGTTACACCCAACATGGTGACAATCTCGAGAGCAAGCAAAAAATGTCAAGAAAAAATGTAGAAGAACTGCTTCTAGGGTTAAAAAAAATTCAAGAAAAAATGTAGAAGAACTGCTTCTAGGGTTAAAAAAAAACTTCAAAGTGTACGAAGAATATGATTTCAAAAATGAAATTAAAATTCGCATACTATTTTAAGCTATCTTTGAATCAGTATTTAGTTTCCGAATCGAAAAATACGAAATTGGAGGTGATTTGAGGAATAAATGATGAGTAGATAGAGTTTGGGGTATTGAGGAATAAATGATAAGTAAATAGATTTTGGGGTATTAAAAGCTGAAAGGCATATTAGGCATTTTACTTTAAAAACTCTTTAGCTTGAGAAGATGCAACCTAAGAATAAGAAGAGTGTTTTATTAGAATAGAAGATCGTCCTTAATAGCAATCATTTAAAGAAGAGTCATTTATTAGAATATAAGATTTTCCTTAATAGCAGTCTTTTTTTTTGTTGTTGTTATTCACACCTGATTTAGAGGTCAAAAACCACTCTAAAGGTCAAAACCACTTTTGACTTTGGTTAAATAACCCTAATTGATGGGGCTTAGATAATAATTACATATTACTCCCATATTACAATTTAAATGAACGAATATAAAATCAATTTATCAAACATTAAACAAATTTTACATCTTTACCCCTTCTAGTTAGAGCTTATTTTCAATTTATATCCATTTATATTTTACAAAATTACTTTCAATCCTTATTACTTCAATTTAATATATATATATATATATATATATATATATATATATATATATATATATATATACACACACACACATGCTAGCCGTTTACCCGCGCCAAGCGACGGGTGTGAATAGTTTTTTCAGAAATTAGTTTTAGAGGTGATTAGTTCTTGTACGCAAATGGTTTACTACATATAAACAATTATAATTAAGAGTCATGGTTGCAGAAATGAAATCATTAAGAATTAAAAATAAAAAGTTAAAAATGATTCATGATAATTGAATGACAGTTACTTAGTTAAAACTGAAAACAGATTTTCTAGTAATAACACACAAAAATTTCAATGAAACTAATCCAATAAACCATTGTTCTAGTTAGTTTTGGAAGAAACGAAAAAAAACACCAACAATGACCTCCTAAACACCTGCACATATTTGTTGGTCTTTTTTTATTACTTTATGGACAAAAAGAAAAGTTTGTAATTGTTTCTTCTTTCCCCATTAAATCGGCGTCTCTATTAAAAATAATCATAATAGTGAACCGTTTAATTTATAAAAAATAGTGTAATGCTTAAGAACTCATTTTAATCCTATGTATGTGCTAATTCTCCTTCCCATATATTTCTATATGCAAATGGATTCAAAAAATTTAGAAGTTTGATTTCAACTTTTTTAAATCCTCTATATACTCTATCCCACCATACATCTCCTCATATCTCTCTAACTCTCCCCTCTAGTTTCTATTTCGTGACCAAGTATTCAATTTTCTCTAATATTTATGACTGTCACAAGAAAGGTTTTGATGCATGGTCTCAATAGATGCATTAAAACGAACAATTTGGAATAAATTTATACATAAATAGATTATGCAGGTCAAAATACATATGCCAAACCAAGATTTGATTAAATTATTTTTTTTCTAAATTCACGCACACAAAATCTACCAAAATAACCCCTTTCATCATCCATCCCCTCCAACAACCAAATAGAGTTTAAGATGTTACAGGGCATTCCATAATCGACCTTTAAACCTCATGACTTATACCTTCAGATTGAATTGAAGAGACCCCAAATCTACATTGCAACAAACCTTGTAACTCACCCTTAACGAATAGTGGTTTATTATTTTATATAATTAAGGGGTATAAACAAAAAAGCCATTCAAAGTAGCACATCAAAAAGATTGTATATAACATTTTATTACCAAAACTTAATATTTTACAATTTCTTATCAAACCAAATAAAAAACATTAAAATAAATCACTTGCTAAGAATTATGAAATTATTACCACAGAACGACCTTTTGTCATTCAAAATCGGGATCCTGAAAAATAAGATCAATTTGAGATATCCTTTATGCCTAATCCCATATCCTAAATTTTCTAGTGTTAGATGAGGCCATACCTCATTGTAGTCTCAACACATTGCCATCAATGGTGCCTAATATTTAAAACAGAAAACATCATACAAATCAATAGATATTCACTCATTATTTGTAACAAAACAAATGAATGTTAGAATAAAAAAGAAGACATTATATGTTTAACAAAAATACATGATTCAATACGTGAAACTTCATTACCTGACATGTCTATATAAAGTCCCATTGGATTAGCTTTAATAAGAATATCTCAACTAATTGTAGTCACCTGCATATAAAAAGTAAAGTGAGATTATTTTGGTATTAACCTTTTTTTATCTTTTTTTGCTTAAATGCCCATGAAGCTTTTGGCCTTTTCCCATTTCTATTAGGAGTGTACTCCATATCATCTTACCCACTTTCCATTATCTCATCCAAACCTATTCAAAATATGCCAATCTCATCATCTATTGGATCAAATTCGCATCCGTAGGAGCTACAAAAGATGTAGTTTTAACCTCAATGCCAATTGTCAATTTTACAAATCAACGATTTTAAAATTGGTCTGAAAATTCATGGAATTCGATTTGTTTCAAAATTGTATATCAAAATGGGATGGCAGAGAATCATGATAAAGGGATGGGGGATTTGGGGAATTTAATCACAAGGAACAAAACATATTTACTTTTCCGACAACATGAATAGTACATGAATACTGCAACGTAAGTGAAAATACGACAAATAATGAGAAAAATATTGATAATTAGAGAAAGAAATGTAAAAAACCACATACGTTTCTGACAACATGAATCATTATTCCTGCAGCCTAAGTGAAAATACCATGCTCACAGAGATGCTATACCTTCACAGTTCGAGATTGAGAGTATTTTTGATAATCTATAGCACCAGAAAAGAAGAAGAAGAGGATGAGCACCAACTATCTGGATCTATGCAAAAAGAAGGAAAAGTGAATATGGTTTTCAGAATGAGAATTTGGGTCGAAGAAAGAAGACGATGAAATGGTTCGGAAATGGTGTAAGGGTTGTTTAGGGGTGGAGATATGGAGATGCAGGATTCGAATTAGGGTTTCCCAATTCTAGTCGTGAGACATTAGCAGACGGTGGATGACCTAAGAGACGATATGGATATGCTTGCCGATTTCTCTTTGTTGTGCCAAAAACTAACATGAACAAAGAAAAACTAAATTAGGGGAAATATAGGCCAATAAATTCTTGGACAATCACAATACTCTGGTGCTCGGAGGAACTTAATACTTCTATAGATTCGTAGTCTTCACCTGAATAATTAACAACGAGATTCGCAATTCAGATAACGTGTACGGTTTTGAGCATTCTAACACTCCTATGGTGTATATGCAACCTAGAAACTTTGGATCTATGTTTTCTCTAAAATACATGCAAATAATAATTTTCCAAGGTTTACATTCTAACTAGCATGTTATGGGGTACTTGAATTATAAAACACCAGTAGAATTACATACCTTTTGGTAGTGGTTGATTGCTTGGATTTTGAGAGCCTAACACCAATAATGTGGATGCCTCAAATGGAAGTCACAAATAACCACAAACTTTGGAAACTTGAGAGAGTAGTAGAACACTTCAAGAAATCGGCCACACCTTACTTCTGACACACACTAGTGCCAAGGACTCCTTTATATAGTGTGGTGGATTAGGGTTACATTCATGTAAACCCTAATACCCATGACCTTTTATTTCCATAAGATCCATGGGTTAAAGTTCCATGGACTATCCATGCAAGCCTAGCCCATTCTAAATAAGCATTAGCCCACACTATATAAATACAAGAGCCCATATTTAATTAGTCACCCTTTTGATCACCAAATTAATTCTAAATTAATTTTAGATCAATACTAATTAAATAATATGATTTCATATTAATATATTAGCACTTATAATATATTAATAAATCACAACTTATACTATTCTCAAAAGATTATCCATAAAAATTGTTCGAGTGAAGTGCAACCCAAATGGACCATGCCGGGTCGGGTCAAGTACATCTCAAATATAGTTATGGACTTAGACACCGTATCCAACAGTCTCCCACTTGGATAAGTCTAATAACTATAGTTGAAAGCATGACTTCAGGAACCGACCGACAATCGTAGATCTTAAAACTCTGTTGAACTATGAAGCGTCATTTTAGATAAGGGATCATATAATCCTCTGTTCTAGATATCAGCCGGAAAAATACATGGAACAATGTCGTACTTATTGTCCAAGAGTTTGTTTCCCGATTTCCGATTTGTTTGACATAGAACTTAATCGAACACATCAATTTAGTTCTGACCGGGCCTGGTACATAGGTCAAAACAAAATCATCGAGGGGCCCAAATATCGCTTCTAATCATTGAAGGAACAGATAAACTTCGACTTATATGCTTGTTCTACTTTTTGTTGAATTATACACAAAGGTACGTTCTATGACATCAAGTTCTGATGCGTTTTCGTAAAATCAATGCATAAACAACTCATAGGCAACAACTCATATCTCTAGGTTTGAAGAATTATATGATATTACCGTATCACGATCACTCGAGATAAATTCCATGAAGTGATTCAAGTGAGCGTGGGTTTAATCCAATACTCAGAACTTATGAGCACTCATGAATGTTGTAGCAATTCTTGCTATGTCCAACACCTTAGACATCTACAAGCCAACTTCATGACAGTCTTGATTCATACCTACTTCTAACATATGACCGACTGTGGATAATTTAAATAATATGATACACCATAACATAATTATTCTGGAAGTCAAAACATGTAAAATGAATGATAGTAAACGATTGACAAAAGATAGCAACACTTTACTTATAAATAAACAACAACTTTTATTTATCATCAAATGTCAATCACACTTTACAAATTTTAGACCTATCTAATCTATAAAACTAATATCGTCCTTCAGCCCGATGTGCCTTGCATGCTACAAATGCCTAACCCTAGTAAGTCCCTTCGTGAGGGGATCTGTTGGGTTCTCTTCTGACGATATCCTCTTTGCTATGAGGAGTCATTCTTCTATATTATGTCTTATGAAGTGCTATTCTATGTCAATGTGTTTGGATCTGCCATGATCTTTCGGTTCCTTGGCTAAGGCATCCGTACTATTGTTGTCCCAGAAAATCTCCATAGGCTCCTTTATAGCTGGTACAAATCCAAGGTATCCGATGAAGTTCCTCAACCATATCGCCACCTTTGTCACTTTACTCGCTACTATATACTATAATTCACATGTTGAATCAGCTACCCTCTCCTGCTTGGAACTTTTCCAAGTAACTGCTCCTCCATTCATGGTAAAGACCCAGCCCGACTGAGAGCGGAAATTATCCCTATCAGTTTCGATGAGATTAATACTTAATCTTGAAGATCGATTAGATCTTAAACAGGTGAATAAATATTTAAACAGTAAGAACGAACGCAAAATAAGAATAACTCAACGATGAATCAAACAAGTCGAATGATTATAAAATAAACCCTCAGAAGAGCTCGATCAAGAACATCAACTGTAGAGGGTTGGAGGTTTACAAGAACGATAAAAGAAACTGTAATGCTATCGTAATTGTCTAGATCAATCGTTCAAATCATTAACCTAATATGCATGCAAGCATATACTTATATAGTAACCTAGCAAGCTCACGGTATGGACAGGCCCAAAACCGGAGTACAAAAATAATTGACTAACAGCCGAGCCCAATGACGCAATCTTCAAACAAATCTTCAACTCAACAATCTCCCCCTTTGCGTCAATTGGAGCGAGATCTTCACTTGTTACTTGGGCCAGCAGCTGAAGCAGGTACCTTCTTCTTCACGGTGTTAAACAGACGCGTGATTAGAGCAAGTATTGTCTGTCTAAACTGGATGTACCACTGGATCATGTCGTTGAAGTACTTGACATCATCCGCTGCATTCTCTTCACACCTTCGAATGATCGATAACACATGCTCTAGACAAGCAATGGTGTAAAGATGTTTGTCAGCTAAAGCGAAGAGACACTTCTGTCCTTCAGCTCTAGTAAACATAATCGAATTACGTCTCGGATCAATCTTGCCCATTTGCATCTGATTGAGATCACTGGCCGATCCCACAGGAGCTATCTTCGGTTTCTTCTTGAAAACTGTGGCAACCTCCTGATCCATTAGGGCAACCTCCATGATGTAGCATACTAACATCCTTTTGAGATGGTCTATAATGGGACCATATTCGGCTTCATCAGTCAAAAGGATATTATGCAGGACAATCCAATCATGAGGATTTAAATTCGGTAAGTCTGCCAAAGATATAAGGTGTTCAGTTCTCGCAGACCCTCGAATCACCTTGAACCGAACGTTGATGAACCTTCCTTCGGTGTAAGGCTTTAAGACCCGAACGTTCACTATCTTCTGGGCGCTCCAAGTTTGATACTGAGGACGAGCAGCCTTCAGATAGAATTCGATCAACTCCCTATCCACCTCAGGGTTCGGATGAGGGACTTCAAAAATGTTAGAGAAGGCGTGGAAGATAAACGCCTTTCGAGTCAACGACATGTCGAACTGCGAATCGACAGAATTATAGCAGTCGAATGAAATCACCGGCTCGAGCCATAAGATGCTAGGAGTATCTATGGCATATTTAATCATGCGCTCCCGAGTCCAGGCAGGGAAGAGAGCCTTCCTGCTCTCGAGGAGATCGTGGGCTTCCTTTTGCTTGCATTCAGCTTCTTCAGCCTCTCGCGCCACACGATTGACATCAACATCCACATTGTGACTGTTTTTGCGTTTCAACATGTCCGCAATGGTTGCATCATCTTCATCTTCATCTTCTTCCTCAACTATGTTTTTGCCTTTATCCTTCACACCCGAACCTGAAGCTTGACCAGTCTGAGGTGGTTCGGTTGTGTGAGTAGCTTTGGAGGAAGGAGGTGGTTTCGATCCAGACTTTACTTCTCCCCCTTGTTTTGGATCAGACACGAAACTAGGTAAGCCTTCGATTTTGCTGAGAAGGTCCATGGCAGGAGCAAGTTTTCAGCAAGGGTTCGCCTCACCGAATGATTGAGTATTGGATCGTGTGCTTCTAGGATGTTTGATAGTGCAGCGTGTACATCCGAAACACATGTTTTTATTACCTCCCGTTCGGATCGAAGAGCTTCAAGCTGTTGCTGTGAGTTTGAAAGCTGAGTGCTCTTGACCTTAAGGGTGGTGGTTTTGCTTGCCAGAACATCCATTAATGAGTTTTCAGCTGCGAGATCCTCTTGATGCTTAGCGAGGCGCTCATCAATGGAGGCACGAAGGGCCGAGTTGTCATCGCTAATAGATTGGCGAAGTGAAGCGAATGACTGTAACTCCGTTGAGACGAACTTGGCCAACTGCTGAACTATTGGTTCCAAAGTTGTCTTTGTGGCATCAACGCTCTCCTATAGGGACTTCAACAGGGAAGAAGCGTCTGAGAATAGTTTATCGACTTTTTCGGTCGCAGCCTCACATGCTTTTGTGGAGGCGTCTATGGCGGCAGTGGCTGAAGCTACTGAATCATGCTGAGCCCTGGAGAAGGCATCGACAATCTTCTGAAGAGCGGCTTCAGAGAGAGATGATTGAGAGTTTATGGATGACGCAAGAAGCAGATCAACCTTCTCGTTTAGCTCCTTCAGATGTTTCTTTGTCACTGGAGCATCATCCTCTTCGTCACTTTGAACCTGAAACGGACTAAAATAGACCGAATCGAAGGTCATGTTTTCACCGCCAAGAAACGGGTTATCTCCATCAGAGGCATGATCTGGAGATGGTGGGGGTGGTAAAGCTGGGGGTGTGGTGGTTTTGGTAGGTTCAGGTTGAGTGGGTGTGGGGGTAGTTTCGGGTGGTGGTTGAGTATGGGTAGGTTCGGTTGTATGCTGGGTTTCGGTTTGAGGTGGTTCGGTTACGGGTGGTGTTTCGGTTGTCGTGGTATGAACCCCCGTATCAGATACGTTGGTTGGAACCTTGGTAGTGGTTGTGGTGGTATCTGTGAAAATGGGTGGTGGTATAGGGAAAGAGGTTGGAGGAATAGTGGTAGTGGGGATTATGGTCGGAATGGAAGTAGGGATGGTTTGAGGAGGTGAATTATGAAGTTCCATCTCTGGGGTAGGTGAGCGGGGTGGTGTGTTGCCTCTTTGAGGGGTTTCGCCTCCTTGAGAGCCGTCCGAACCCGAACTCTCGTTTTCTGAGTCACTTGAAGAGGAAGGGATAAGAAGTTTTCACTTCGGTTGAGTCTTCCTTCTCTTCGGCTGTGGTGACTGGACAGGTTTCGTTTGTTTCCTCTTCCTGGGAGAAGGACCTTTAGCAGCTTTGGTCACTTGCTTCCCTTTGTCCGCCTTTTTGCCCCTGTTCACCGGTTTGTCAGCATCGTGGATGGACTTGAGCATTTCCGGTGTAAGTTCCCTAGGTCCAGTTGCCCTGAACTCCTTGATCGTCCGGATTAGCCTGCTGTCAGAGGGAACGTCGCCATACATTGTCTCCGGAATAGAGCCAATAAACGAGAATTTAGATGCATCAGAGACGATGATCTTCTTGGTATGAAACGTACCGATTGAAGACATCGATGCACCAGCAGCAGTGGGAATATCAAACTTGTCCATTGCCCACTTTGTGATTAGAGTCCAGAACCGGGCATACGACACCTCAGAATGTCGTGATGAAGAAGAAAGGCTCTGGATGAGCTGTTGCCAGAGAACCAACCCAAAATCTAAGTTGATCCCGTTGTAAACTGCATACATGATCGACAAGAAAAGTCGACTAGCGCCATCGGATCCTGAGCTCCGTTCTGATAAGCCCTTGAAGAGGACTGTGAACATGTCGTTCCACTGTGGCGGTAAGCAAGATTTCTTGAACTTTGCAACGGAGGTGAGGACCTCTGTGTACCCCATATTGTAAAACATGCTATTCAGATGCCCAACCGGAATCGTCTCCGGATTTATTCTCGATGGGTCAACAGCCAACCCTAGCATTGTGCAGAAACGTTGTCGAGAAACGGAGGTCTTGTGTTCAGCAACCTCGAAGAACACCCGCTCGACTGCTTTGTCGTAATAGGCAGTCGCATAAACCTGCGAGAGAGTCGCCATGGGCACAGACTCAATCCTGGAGAGAGCCGGAGCGATTTGGGAGTACTTCAGGCACTCGATGATCGGCGACATGTAGGAGTCGTACGCCAGAGGGTTGAGATCGATCACCAAGCATTGTTGAGGACGAATAGGAAGGATGTGGGAGGTAGCATGGATTGAGGATGATTTCGCCATTGTTGAAGTTTGAAAGAAGAAGAAGATGAACAGTGAAGCTTTTGGGAGTTTTTGCTCTCTAGAAAATCCGGAAGCAGTAAAAAGGTAAATGAGAGTGTAGACTGCCTTTTATAGTGAGGGAATGGAGAGAGAAAAATCGTTTCAAATCTTCTATGCGATGATCACGTAGGAGAGAGAGTGGCAGATTCCTAGGATCACGCCACCCAACAAGCGCCGTTTCAGAAGAAAATCGTTTCAAATCCTCACGCGCCTTTAAGTGCCAGAGAGAAATCCCTTGAAATTCGCACACACGTCCATGATGTCAGTAAAAGTAACACGCGCCACATTTTTACCGTCGTTTGAAATTCAATCCTTTTAACTCCCGCCGAGTCAGCAACCTTTCGTCTTATCTTTTAAATGGAATCTTTTGAATTAAATACCCACGTGGATTATTTTTGACCACAACTTCATAATTAACCACCAAAGCAATAATACAACCTGTAATAATTAGTAACGGAATTTTGGAAAATCAAAGATTTTCGTGCTAAGAGTGTAAAAAAAAGGAATAAAGCAACTCTTTTAAGGAATAAATGTGATGTCAATAAAGACACGAAACAAGTGATCCCGGGCACGAATCTCTTCCTTCAAGATCAAGAGAGACCTTAAAGTGTTTATGTGGATTCCCGTTGAATTACGATCAAACATTTATGAAGAAATGTTGAAAGGCTTCTTTTAATTAGGCTAAGTAAAGGTGGCTTTCGCTTTGATTCAGCAATTTTAATCTTGAAATAAGAAAGAAAGTGAACAAAGTACTTGTGAGACCGGTGTAGTCTGTTGAACAAGTAGGTAGGAATTAATTTGAAATAGCTTGGAAAGGATAAAATCTCAAAAAAAATTAAAAACTGGATCCCATGGGAAGAAATGTTATGGTTTTTAACAATTTCATAGGAATCACACAAAAAAATTTGAGATTTCAGTAGGATACATCCGTTAATTCGTTGGTGAAAACTTGAGCAAATTAATTGTTCACCGTCAATTCGTTAGGTGTTGAATTTTGGGTTTCACTCAGCTCGTAGTGACACGAAACTAAGATCACAAACACAGATGTTGTGTAACCATAAACCTCAGTGGTAATTTCTGAGAGTCTCAAGGGTTACGTTGATGAAACGAATATAATGGAGAAATGTAATGGAGATGGTGTAAGAAACTAAAGTACCTCGGCTGCGAAAATAAGTACCAAGCAGAAAAACTCTTAACTCATGTGAGAAGAGAGTGAGGTAGCTCACGATTAGAATAAATGTAGTAGCCTTATTGGGAAGACAAGGTTTGTTTATACCAGGTCATGAAGGCTTTTATTCAGAATCTTATGAGGCTTGAGACACATACAACAGCATGCTTCTAGGGACACTTAAGTAATCCAACAATTATATCCCCATTAATGAACAATCACACAAACAAAATTAAAAGAGAGAAAAAAAAATTATTTTTGGAGTTTTTGAAATAGATAAAATAAAAAATTAAAAAAAAATAAGCAAGAAAAAATAGACTTAAAAAAAACTTTTGAAAAAATTTGGTAACCGAACCCGAACGTTCGGTTGGTGTTGGTTGGGAAAAGTTTGAAAAACCGAACCCGAGCGTTCGGTTGGTTTCGGTTGAAGAAAATTTTGAAAAACCGAACCCGAGCGTTCGGTTGGTTTCGGTTGAAGAAAATTTTGAAAAACCGAACCCGAGCGTTCGGTTGGTTTCGGTTGAAGAAAATTTTGAAAAACCGAACCCGAACCTTCGGTAGGTTTCGGTTTTGGAAAATTTTGAGAAACCGAACCCGAACCTTCGGTTGGTTTCGGTTTTGGAAAATTTTAGAAAACCAAGGAATTTAGACATGTAATCAGAAAATACTTTTAGTAATAAGATAAATAACTTTGTACAAGAAATATACAACCAAGAAAACTACCTTTGTGGGGATGAGCGAGTCAGATGATTTAACCGAACCCGAACGTTCGGTCAGTTTCGCCTCTTACGTTTGAGGTTGAGAGGTAGTTTGAGGTACTGACTCTGATTCCATCATACCTAGCCCTTGCAATATTCTGTTGAATGATGCTTCAGGAAGAGATTTGGTAAAGACGTCAGCCAGTTGATCAGTGGTTCTTACGAAATGAACTTCGACGTTTCCATCTTCCACGTGATCTTTGATGAAGTGATACCTCAGTGCTATGTGTTTGGTTTTAGAGTGTTGCATTGGGTTATGACAGATCCTAATTTCACTTTCAGAGTCACAATATAGTGGGATCTTCTTCATATTGAGTCCATAGTCTCGAAGTTGACTCTGGATCCAAATCACTTGAGAGGTGCAGGATGCAGCGGCTATGTATTCCGCTTCGGCAGTAGACAACGACACGCACGTTTGTTTCTTGGATTGCCAGCTAACCAACTTCCCGTCAAGGAATTGACAGCCGCCAGTGGTGCTTTTTCTGTCGAGTCCACATCCTCCAAGGTCTGCATCTGAATAGGCTTGAACGAAAAAGCCTGAGTTGGAAGGATACCATAGACCTAAGGAGGCAGTTCGCTTCAGATAGCGTAGAATGTTCTTCACTGCAAGCATGTGAGGTTCACGTGGGTTTGCCTGAAATCTAGCACAGTAACATACGGAGAACATGATGTCAGGCCTGCTAGCAGTAAGATACATTAGTGAGCCTATCATTTGACGATAGAGCGTGATATCAACGGCCGGTTTGTCTAGGGATGGGGTTAGCTTGGTGCCGAATGCCATTGGGACTTTGACTTTGGAGTCTCCCATCATACCAAACTTTGCTAGGAGAGTCTTCGTGTAAGCTTCCTGATTGATAAAGATGCCTTTGGGTCCCTGTCTAATATTTAATCCAAGGAAAAAGTTAATAGGACCCATTGAGCTCATTTCAAATTTAGTCTTCATCAGCTTTCTGAATTCAGCTGTTAGGCTGGGATTCGTTGAGCCAAAGATGATGTCATCGACATAAATTTGAACTATCATAAGGTGGTTACCTTCCTTTTTGCGAAAGAAGGTTGGGTCAACCGAACCTTGTTTGAATTTAGACATCTTTAAGAATTTAGTTAGCGTTTCATACCAGGCTCTCGGAGCTTGTTTGAGGCCATACACAGCTTTATCCAGAATGTAGCAATGATTTGGATATTTTTCATTCACAAACCCCGGAGGTTTCTCCACATACACGGTTTCTTCGAGTTCTCCATTAAGAAATGCACACTTGATGTCCATTTGGAAAACTTCAAAGTTTTTGTGGGTAGCGTAAGCAAGAAAGATTCTTACTGATTCCAGCCTAGCTACAGGAGCGAAAGTCTCTTCATAATCGATGCCTTCCTCCTGACAATATCCCTTTACCACTAGACGAGCCTTGTTCCTTATAACATTCCCTTCCTTGTCCATTTTATTCCTAAAGACCCATTTGAGACCAACAACCGAGGCATCTTGAGGAGTTGGAATCAGGCGCCAGACTTTGTTCCTTTCAAATTCGTTCAGTTCGTCTTGCATTGCTTGAACCCAATCGGAGTGATCGAGAGCAGTGTTAACTGTCTTCGGTTCAACTTTTGATACGAATGAGTTAAACATACAAAACTCAACCTTTGAAAATAAGGATGTCTACTTTGCCTTGAGTTGTGATCGGGTCAGGACCTTTTCAGAGACATCACCAACTACTTGAGAGATAGGATGATCTCTGGTCCATTTGACAAGAGGAGGGTAGTTTGGATCAAAGGTGGGGTCTAGTTCAGCGTTGATCATTTCTTCTGGCTCGGATTGGCTTTCATAGTCGAGTGTCATATCAGCTTGCTCCCCCTCGATAAATGAGCTTTCTGGAATGATTGGAGAAACTTGAGGTTCAGAGGTTTCTTGTGGTGCTTGGTATTCAGGCGTTGATGCACCTTCGGTTGGTAAAGCACTTTCGGTTGAAGAAGTACTTTCGGTTGCAGTTGTAGAGCATGGCTCCCCCTTAGCATATGAGCTTGGCTCCCCCTCAACTGAAGCATCGTTGGATGGAGGTTCATCAGAATTCGATCCTCCTTCGTTCATTCTCCTGGCAGCTTCTTCGACAATTTGCTTCATATGGTCTACCTTGTTTTCTGCTGCTCCTGCTTCTGAGAGAGTAGCTTTCTCTGGTTCGTCAAATAGCTCCATAAACTTCTCGAATAGGTTAGCGATCGAGACTGTGACCTGGCCAGTTTGAGGAAAGATTTCCCCGGCGGTATCTTCTTTGGCCTGTAGCTTTTTGACATAGCTATCGTTAAAGGTCACGTAATATGTTTCTTCGATTTTTCTTGAACGCTTGTTGAGGACTCTGTATGCTTTGGATGTGAGAGAATAGCCCAGAAATATTCCCTCGTCGGCTTTGACATCGAACTTGTTGCGGTGCTCTTTAGAGTTAAAGATGAAACACCGTGAGCCGAACACGTGGAAAAATTTCACATTGGGCTTCCTGTTGTTGAGAATCTCATAAGGTGTGAGCGTGAATCACTTGTTGAGATAGGACCTGTTCTGTGTAAAACAAGCAGCAGAAATAGCATCAGCCCAAAAATAAAGAGGTAAGGAAGCGAAACTTAGCATAGTTCGGGCAGCTTCACATAAAGATCGGTTTCGTCTTTCGACAATTCCGTTCTGTTGAGGTGTGTAGGGAGCTGAGAAGTTGTGACTTATTCCCTTTTCTGCTAGAAATTCTTCAAATTCCCTGTTCTTGAATTCCAGACCGTTGTCGCTCCTGATGTTGCGAACGACCTTCTTGAGCTGTACTTCAATCTGCTTGATGAACACTTTCAGCTTTTGAGTCGCTTCAGATTTTAGCTTTAGAAAGAACACCCATGTAAATCGTGAAAAATCATCAACGATAACAAGAATATACTTGCTACCACCGATGCTTTCGATAGATGATGGACCACATAAATCAATATGAAGTAATTCAAGTGGTTCAACAACTTTTGTGTTAATTATAGATGGATGACTTTGACGACTCTGCTTCCCCATTTCGCATGCAGCACACAAATGATCTCTGTCAAACTTGAGCAGTGGAAGACCTCGAACATGACCTCCAGTGACAAGTTTGTTAATATCTTTGAAGTTGAGATGAGAGAGTCTTCGGTGCCACAACCAGCTTTCGTCAGATTGAGCTTTTGATAACAGGCATATAGCTGGGTTTCCTTTGATGGGTTAAGATTTAGGAAACATTTCACCCTTGCGTTCCGACTTGAGAATTACTTTCTTTGTCTTCTTCTCAATGATTTTAGAACCTTCATCGTCGAATGAGACTTTGAGACCTGTACCTCCAACAAGCTGAGATACACTAATGAGGTTGTGTTGGAGCCCTTCCACATATGCCACCTTCCTTATTGTAAAATCACCATTAGTTATCATTCCGTATCCCTTTATGGTGCCGAAAGAATTGTTTCCAAACTTGACGTTGCCACCATTTGAAAGAGATCTGTATTCCCGGAGCTCCTCTTTCCTCCCTGTCATGTGACGCGAGCAGCCATTATCGATGTACCATTCTTCGTCGAACTGCTCGTCACTTATAACCTGCAAAAGTTAAGCAGATTTAGGAACCCAAAGTTTCTTGGGTCCTCGTGAGCTTTTCATGGGAACAGGAATAGTAAGAGAGATATCAACAAGATATGTTCGTTTTATAAGTGTTGTTTCATCTTTCCTTTTAATGGTAAAAACTTTGATTTTATTAGGATTAGGTGCGTTCGGTTTAGACTCTGGTTTGGATGCATCAACCTTCTGTTTGCTTTTTTGTTCAGCTGACGAATGAGATTTTTGGGAATGAACAGAATGAGCTTTAGAGCTAGATGGAGATGAATTGGAAGAATTAGAAGAATTAGATGAATGAGAGGGAATGGACTTAGATTAAGATGACTTCTTGACTGGAGACTCTAGGTGAGCCTTTTGCTTTTGATCATTGGTGGGACTGACCTTAGAGTTTTGATCTCTTTTGACTTCAGAACCGAACCTTTGCTTTCGGTTGAAGTCGTTCTCAGAACCAAACCTTTGCTTTCGGTTGGTATTTTCTTCTGAACCGAACCTTGGCTGGTTGTTGTGGCTCTCATGCTTTTTGACAGGATTGTTCTCAAACTTCAGATTCTTGTCTTGATGTGAGAAATATGCATTCTGGGATTGCCAGAATTGTTTCCTTTCAGAGAGATTCTTCCTGTATCTCTGGTTCCTTTCACGTTTCAGATTCCTCATCTGCTTCGGTTGATGATGAATATTGGCTTTCCTTTTCGGTTTCTCCTTAGCAGGTTCACTTTGAGCTGTGGGAGTTTCACTTTGAACTGAGGAACTAGAAGGAATGTCTTCTTTTGCCGAACTTCCATTCTCTTGAGGAATGTCTTTCGTACCACTAGTACTTGGCACATCGAAATTATCTGGCTTGTTCAGAGGTTCTGGTATGTATCTACCTTTACTAATCCATGAAGTCCTTTCTGACAAGCCTACCGTTTCATCTGCATTATCGATTGGTGCTGACCAGAAGAACTCATCACATCCACCAGCATTGTCTTCGTTTACAATAGCTGTGAGTTCAGCAGTCTGATGTTCGGTTACTCCAGTGACCTTGTACACTTGATTTGGAGTGGTCTGAACCTTTTGATATACAACCGCTTTCTCTACTAAGATCGGGGACTTTTGTTGGGACAATCGAGCGAACTCCATTGAATTTTCAGAAATTAGATTCTTGTGGTTTTCAGGTTCGTTTTTTACAAATTCTGAGCAGTCAACCGTGTCCTCTACAGAAATTTCACTCATGTTGTCGTCCTCATTAAGCTCAGATGCATTTTCAACATCAATTTTGTTTTCTGAGCTCAAGTTGGCGTTTAAAGAGTCAAATTTTTGTATGGTTTCGGTTCTCAGTTTAAGTCTATCATTTTCATCCAAAAGATTTTTAAGCATGTTCTTGTGGTCCTTGGATTTAATGAAAGATTCTATTTTGTCCACTCCATACATGTAGGTCGGATTGACGTCATCAGATGATATCACACTCTCACAATTATAAGCTTCGGCATCGATTTCATCCTCCTTAAACTCAAGGAAGGGCAAAATCATGCGATGGATCTTTTGGCCTATTTCACAGTCCAAGTGAAGCTGAGTAATATTAGAATAAAGACGTTTTGCAATTAAACAAAAAACATTCCGCTGTTTTAACAACTTTAAATTGTCTCTTTGTAAATAAATGTTTTTGTCTTTTATTTTAACTAATTCAGACTCCTTCAACTCGATCCACATGCGCCGCTCCTCACTCTTCGACGACACCCTGCTTAATTGATCAGTTATGTTAGAATTGGTGACTCGAGTTTGAGTTAAACTACTATCTAGATGAGAAATTCTTGTATTAACATTTTTTAGTTCTTTCTCATATGAGGATTGTGGTACTTTAAATGAAACGAAAACTGATTGTACCTTCTTGATCAGTTCATCGAGCTCGTTGAACTGCACGCTGAGCGGTTTGGCCGTAAAGCACATGTCCTGCTGCTCCTCCGGTTCATCGCTTCCTCCATCAGTGTTGTATCCCCTCATCTGAGATACATAGGACACCATCAAGCACCGTCCTCCACTGCTTTCCTCCTTTGCCACACAAGCCTTTCCATGCGAAGGCTTCCTCACTTCATCGTCTTCTGAGTCGGTTGACCAAACTTCAACTCCACCGAACTCGTCATCAGCACCCGAACCCTGCACAATAAGAGCATTCATGGAAGGGTTAGCGGTAGATTTCTTCTTCCTCATCTCATCAAGCCTTTTCTGTAGCAAAGCTTCCTCATCCTTTTCCTCATCTTTTTCAGCCATCTTTTTTAGGACACAATCCTTGGCATAGTGATTTTTCCCTCCACAGTAGTAACAGCTTACTCCTGAATCACCATCTGCTTTCGGTTCCTTCTTGGGCTCTTCAACCTTCGGTTCATTATTAACCTTTTCTGAACTGTAACTCCCCTGCCAGTTTCGGTTTTTGCTACTGGGGAATCTCTTCTTTATGAACCTCTTGGGGTTAGACACCATCATAGCATAATCCTCAGATGTGAGATCATACTCCTCCAAGTTGAAGTCTTCATCCTCCATCACAGCTTTACTTTTTGACAGGAGGGCCAGAGAACCCAGGCTTGAAACAACGTTCTTTTCCTGCAGCACAATCTTCTCCTGAGACTTGAGAATACCCACCAGTTTCGCCAAAGAATATGATTTAAACTGCTCATAAGCTTCCTTTCAATGTCATGTTTGATCATCCTGCTGAGAAGATGATTGAAGCGATCGAATGTCTGGGTCACGGTTTCTTCGGCTCCTTGCCTGAATTCTCCAAACTCAGATAAGAGCAAGGTTTGGATAGAATGTTCAAGATCCTCGTCTGTAGAGTACAGTTCGCGAAGTCTATCCCAAACTTCCTTTGCCGTCATGCATGAGCTGACCAACCTGAAGGTGTCGGACTGAAGTGCGAATCTTATCAATCTTAACGCCTTAATATTACACTGGAATTTATCCTTTTCATCTTGTGCAATATCTTTGACATCCTTCAGCAGATCGTTATACTCCTTTTGAGTTTTAACAATTCTTGACGTTGCAGAATGAGAAAAAGGTCCATTAATGATTGCTTCCCATATGAGGTATCCATTATCCTCAGATCCTATAACGTAGTCTTCGAAGTGATGCGCCCAGACTTCATAATCATGGGTATATAGGATTGGAATCTTCGTCGTCGAACCGATGCTGTTGGAAATATTGATAGGATTTGATTGCGATTCGTCCATTATGATCGAAAAAACCTGTTAAAAGATCAGACTTGTAATAACTCAGATTAGGGCAAAACAATAAATATCAAGATACGTCAATAATGAGATGACGGCTCAATAAATATTAGTAATTGCGGAAAAACCCTAATTAAAACCTTTTCACAGAAAAGATGTGTATCGATTACACAGCCTCCTGCTCTGATACCAATTGATGAGATTAATACTTAATCTTGAAGATCGATTAGATCTTAAACATGTGAATAAATATTTAAACAGTAAGAACGAACGCAAAATAAGAATAACTCAACGATGAATCAAACAAGTCGAATGATTATAAAATAAACCCTCAGAAGAGCTCGATCAAGAACATCAACTGTAGAGGGTTGGAGGTTTACAAGAACGATAAAAGAAACTGTAATGCTATCGTAATCGTCTAGATCAATCGTTCAAATCATTAACCTAATATGCATGCAAGCATATACTTATATAGTAACCTAGCAAGCTCACGGTATGGACAAGCCCAAAACCGGAGTACATAAATAATTGACTAACAGCCGAGCCCAATGACGCAATCTTCAAACAAATCTTCAACTCAACAAGTTTGAAAGCTAGCGTCACTATACCCCACAACTCTCAAGTCATCACTCCCACCAAGGGTAAGGATCCAATCCTTAGTCCTTCGCAGGTACTTGAGAATGTTCTTTACCGCAGTCCAGTGAGCCTTGCCATGATTCCCCTGATATCTGTTGACCATGCTTAAAGCAAAGGCCACGTCAGGGCGAGTACAAGTCATAGAATACATGATCGAGCCAACAAGGGAAGCATATGGTAATCGAATCATCTCAGCTATCTCATCCTCTGTACTCGGGCTCTGAGCCTTGCTCAGTTTGGCATTATGCTGGATCGGTAAGTCACCTTTTCTTGGAATTCTACATGTTGAACCTTTTCAACACTTTGTCCACAAAGGTGTTTTGACTAAGTCCAATTAGTCTTTTACTCCTTTCTCTCAATATCCTTATCCCTAGGATGTAGGCAGCTTCTCCAAGGTCCTTCATAGCGAAACACTTCCCAAGCCAGGACTTAACCTCCTGTAAGGTTGGGATGTCATTTCCCGTGAGTAGTATGTCATCCACATACAGTACCAAAAATCTAACTATACTCCCACTAGCTCTGACGTACACACATTACTCATCTTCGCTTCTCGAAAAGCCAAACTCTTTGACTTTCTCATCAAAACAATGGTTCTAGCTGCGAGATGCTTGTTTCAATCCATAAATGGACTTCTCAAGCTTGCACACTCTATCAGGGTGCTCTTCACTGACAAAACCCTCTGCCTGACTCATGTAAACATCCTCAGCCAACTTTCCATTAAGGAAAGCGGTTTTGACATCCATTTTCCATATTTCAAAATCATGAAATGCAACAATGGCTAGCATAACCCTAATAGACTTAATCTTTGCCACTAGTGAGAAGGTTTCATCATAATCAACTCCCTGAGTTTGAGTGAATCCCTTCGCAACCAGTCATGCCTTATAAGTATGCACTTTTCCATCCATGTCAGTCTTCTTCTTGAAGATCCATTTACACCCGACCGTCTTACGACCTGGTACATTGTCAACCAAGTTCCAGACTTTATTGTCATACATGGACTGAATCTCGCTGTCCATAGCCTCTTTCCATCTAGCAGACTCAGGGCCTGCCATGGCTTCCTTATAGCCATTAGGTTAATCCAAATTCACCAGTGTGCTATCAATGATAAATGTATCACCTTCCGCAATAATATGGAAACCATAGTAATGCATCAGGTGGATTCCTAAATCTAGTGGAACGCCTCAGAGGTACAGACTCGTCAGTTGGTTCAACAGGAGTTTCCTCTTCAGGTTGATTGCTAGGGTTTGAGGTTCCTTCACCACTTGACTCTTGAATTTCTGCAAGGTCAATTTTCCTCCCACTGTTTCCTTGGCTTATGAACCCTCTTTCATAAAAGACCCCTCTTCTTGCCATAAAGACCACATTATCATTGGGTCTATAGAAGAGGTAACCAAAGGATTTCTGTGGGCAGGCGATGAAAATACACCGCTCACTTCGAGGTTCAAGCTTGTCATGAGTATCATGCCTCATGAAAACCTTGCAACCCCAAATCTTGATGTGGTCCAAATTGGGAACTTTTCCAGTCCACATCTCGTGAGGTGTTTTGGCAACCTTCTTTGTAGGGACTAGATTAAGGATATGGGCGGAAGTCTTTAAGGCATACCTCCAAAATGAGATTGGTAGCGAAGCTCGACTCATCATGGAACGAACCATGTCCAACAAGGTTCGATTACGCCTCTCAGCCACACCATTAAGCTGTGGTGTTCTGGGAGGTGTCAGTTGTGAGACAATCCCACATTCCTTAAGATAGTCAAGGAACTTTATACCAAGATACTCTCCTCCTCGATCGGATCAGAGCATCTTAATGTTCCTACCCAACTAATTATCCACTTCCTGTTTAAACTCTTTTAACTTTTCAAAGGTTTCTGACTTATGCTTGATTAAGTATACATAACCATATCTACTATAATCATCAGTAAAAGTCACATAGAAGCGGTTAGCATCCCTTGTGGTGGTTCTGAAGGGTCCACACACATTAGTATGTATGAGATCCAACAAACCCTCACCCCTAGCACAAGTACCATTGAAGGGTGACTTTGTCATCTTTCCAAGCAAACAAGATTCACAACTATCATCCGACTTTAGGTCAAATGACTCCAAGACTCCATCCTTTTGGAGTTGGCCTATGCGTTTCTTTCTTACATGTCCAAGACGACAATGCCATAATGATGCTTTATCCAAGCTATTGGAAGAATCAATAAACAACAAATTATTTCCTAGGTTATCTATAACCGATAGAGTTTCATACACAACATTACAAGGTAATGCTTTAAAATAAAGAACATTATTATAAAAAACATTAATACCACCACATTCATTATTAAACGAAAAGGTAAACCCTTGTTTGTACAAACCATGAAAGGAAATAATATTCCTCGCCATTTCAGGCTAGTAACAACACTTATTCAAATCTAACACTAACCCACTACTTAGCAACAAAGAATAAACTCCAATCTTGATGACAGGTGAAGCTTTCCTATTCCCCATGATCAAGTTTATATTCCTATGCTCCACATTTTCACTTCTTAGTCCCTGCAAGTCAGAACATATGTAAATACCACAACTTGTATCAAGGACCCAAGAATTAGAATATGGTGAGTTATTAGACAATATAGTGTAAATACATGCATGGTTGGGTTTCACTTTCCCATCATTAACATCTTGCAGGTACTTTGGGCAGTTTCGCTTCCAGTGCCCCTTATCATGACAATAGTAGCATTCAGCTTCCTTTGAATTGGAAGAAGGAGTGAACGAACCACTTTTTGTTCCACTCGAAGAGGAGCCATCAAAAGACTTTCCCTTGGTACCCTTCGAAGGGGCTTTCCTATTCTTCCCTCTACTTTTCCCGATTGCCAAGACAGGGGCGGAGTTAGAAGTAGGAGTAGTAACAACCAATTTACCTTTGAGACCAGTTTCGGCAGTCTTTAAAAGTCCTTGAAGTTTGCTGAGTGTGACCTCCTCCTTGTTCATGTAATATTTCATCCGGAATTGATCATAACAAGAAGGTACGGAGTGAAATATGATGTCTATTGCCAACTCCTTCGGGAAGTTCACATTCAATTTCAGCAAATGGTCCACGAATCTCTGCATTTTCTGCATGTGGCCCATGATGGGTTCACCATCCTTCATCAGGGTTGTTATCATGGAGGAGATGATTTCATACCGCTCTTGACGAACACTCTGATGGTATCTGTCCATTAAGTCCTGGTGCATCTCAAAAGGGTAAAGTCCTCATAGGACTTTTGGAGCTCGGCTGCCATCATGACCAACATGATACATGCCACTTTGGTAGCAACTCTCTCATGTTCCCTAAAGTCAGCGATCTCCTCGGGAGTAGCAGTAGACTCATCAAGATCCTTTAGCTCCTTGTCGAGGACATATTCCTTGTCCTCATCGTGTGACCATCTTGATGTTCCTGATCCAATCATTGAAGTTGGGTCCATCGAAGATGACTCTCCCACAAAGGTTCATGAGAGAGAAGGAGCTGGTAGGGTTTGAGCCAGAAGCAACATTGTTGGAAGACATCTGAAAAGAAAGAAGGACAAGTCTAGATTAGATATAGATATAGTCCTTAATAAGACACCCAAATATAATGTTAAGGCTAGGACCAAACACAATATTTTATAACTTAGAAGTGGGATGCCGTAATCCAAGCTATTAAATATTTGAAGGTAGGTGAATGACGATTCACCAATTTCCACCATGAAAATGAAAATGTATTATTAGGTTTGAATTGGTTTTGAAACTCCTAGATTCTTCTGAGATTTATTGAACTTTTCAATGCCACGTTTCAATCTCGAATGTGCCCTTCAAGTTTTGTGACTGGGATACCGAGGATCACAGAACAAGGTGTGAATAACCATGCAAATTACTTGGTACTCTTAATGTTTATCACCTAACCGATGTGCTGGTTAACCACACGCGCTCCACCGATCTATGATAAACCTTAAGCCACCCTTTTCCTACCTTGTTAAATCCAATTTAGTGTGCCAGTTAACCACACACGCTCCACTAACGACTTAATTAAGGTGCAAAGTGTAATTTCATGGATTAGCACCAAATTCACATTTTCCTAAATTAACTAAGATTGAGAATTTATAAAAACATTTAGTTACTTTCTAATAATCATTACTTTTAATGAGAATTTAAAGTCATTGTCCTATCCGTTCGGCTAACGGCCCTCCACCAGTCAAGGAAGCGGTGGGTGAGAGTGGACACCCATTAAGCTGCCATTTTATAGGTAGCAATCTTATACCCCCTTATAGACTGGCTTCGTGAATGAGGCCTACTAATGGTAAAACGATTTGTTCTTATATATATATATATATATATATATATATATATATATATATATATATATATATATATATATATATATATATATTAACTTATAATATTATAAAGTATAAGGGTTGAATTTTAACTTTTAAAATTCCAAAACTTGAGTGCAAGTTTTGTAACTTTCAAAACTTTTCAACTTCATAACTTATGAGTTAATGGTTTATTAAAATGAAAGACTCTTCATTTTATGTTACCTATGTGTTCATTAATGGACTTTAAAAGGAAGACTTTTGGTAATCCATAACTTCAGGACAAATTATGGATTCCATTAAAACACATCAAGATCAAGAATTAAACTAACAAACTATTTGCAAATAATTCCTATGATCTACCAAACTCATAAGTGTATTAACTTTCATATCAACAATTTCAAGAATCATAAGAACACATATAAAACCAAAAATTTTGATAATTACCATTGTAAATGGATTAGCATAATCATTACCACATCAGAAATAGGTTTTATAAGTCCAAAACAGTTAAGGGTAATGATCCTAGTCCATTTCCAGCAACAAAACTCGAAAAACTGCATTATGGGCCTCCTACTCGTCGAGTGCATGAACCTACTCGACGAGTAGGATGAAATAACACATGAACTCATCGAGTCCCCCCATGGAATCGACGAGTTCACTCAGCAGAAAGCAGTTTAATCGATTTTTTTAACAAGTTTGCATCAAGTATCAAGAAAACAAGTCTAGGCTTTGATACCACTAAAGGGTTTTAAGCATTCTAACACTCCTATGGTGTACATGCAACGCTAGAAACCATGGATCTATGTTTTCTCTAAAATACATGAAAATAATAATTTTCCAAGGTTTACATCCTAACTAGCATGTTATGGGGTACTTGAATCATAAAACACTAGTAGAATTACATACCTTTTGGTAGTGGTTGATTGCTTGGAGTTTGAGAGTCTAGCACCAATAATGTGGATGCCTCAAATGGAAGTCACAAATCACCATAAACTTTGGAAACTTGAGAGAGTAGTAGAACACTTCAAGAATCGGCCACACCTTAGTTCTCACACACACTAGTGCCAAGGACCCCTTTATACAGTGTGCTGGATTAGGGTTACATTCATGTAAACCCTAATCCCATGACCTTTCATTTCCATAAGATCCATGGGTTAAAGCTCCATGTACTTTCCATGCAAGCCTAGCCCATTCTAAATAAGCATTAGCCCACACTATATAAATACAAGAGTCCATATTTAATTAGTCACCCTTTTGATCACCAAATTAATTCTAAATTAATTTTAGATCAATACTAATTAAATAATATGATTTCATATTAATATATTAGAACTTATAATATATTAATAAATTATAACTTATATTATTCTCAAAAGATTATCCATATAAATTGTTCGGGTGAAGTGCAACCCAAATGGACCATGCCGGGTCGGGTCAAGTACATCTCAAATATAGTTAGGGACTTAGACACCTTATCCAACATACATTACATATAAAATCGAGAAATCAGATGAACAAAGCCTAGGGATAGAGAGGATGATGAAGAAAGCATACCTTTTTCTTCATAGAAGGAGAAGGGCGAGAGCGAGGGACATCAGAGATGGTGGGCTTGAGATGTTGAAATCATATCTGGAAAAGAAAACCTCAACTTTCCAAAACATCTAATACATATCTGAAACAAAACATCAACTTTCAACAAAACTGAAAACTATTAGAATCGGATATGAAGAAGATACACCCATGAACAAAAAGAATACCTTAAATTATATCAAGAAATGAAATCTTACCAGATATTGTTCAAGATTTTCTAGATGGTTCCCTTTGCCAAATAAATCTTAAAATCTAAGACACTAAAATTATTTCTCGTGGACACATCTGCTTCATAATTAAAAATTATGGTTGGAAGAATTAGGTGATGGTGGTGAAGATGCGTTGGTATTCATATATAAAGAGAGTTTAGAATTTTAGGGATTTAATTGACTAACAGAGGAGATCGTTCATATAATAGTATCTCTTCTTTGACCGATTCAATTGGTGAGGAATACTTATTCAAACTTCAAAATTTCCACCTTAGATCAAACAAATCTATTGATAAAGAAGATAGAAGCTAACCTGCAGATAAATAATGAAAATCAAACTAAATCGTTGTCCTAAAATTCAAAATAATTCAAAACTTGTTTCGAGCCTAATTGAGCAGGCATTTGACATTTTGACTTTGTTGACAAAATGAGATTTCAGTGCATAAAAGTATTGTACACATTGCATTTGGCCATGTACCTTTTAAAATTCAGCATTTGAGGCTAAATGCTTATTAATATATATATATATATATATATATATATATATATATATATATATATATATATATATATATATATATATATATTATCTTTGTTATGAAAAACAATTCAACATCACAAGATAACAAGTTTTAAATAAGTATATTAAAAGTAACTTATTAAAAAGTTTTAATTTTTTTAAGAACGGATAACATACATATACATCATAATATTACACATTCTATTGTGAATATTAACGTCGTTAAATAACGACTATGTTTAGATCAAATAAAAATAATATAATTATGTGTACTTTTATGGTCCTTAAAGTTACTCCGTATTTTATTATAAATAGCCTAAACTTTATTTCATTACCAACAGATCAAAATAACACAAATATATTTATATTTATGGTCATTTGAGTTATCCTATATTTTACTATAAAAACCTCAAACTCCATTACCTTATTAAATGATGTGTAAAGGAATTCTACTACGATCATTGAGTGGGGCGTAAATGAATCTCACTACAATTAAATTAAAATAATATAACTATGTTTACATTTATGGTCATTTAAGTTATCTCATCCAATGCTTACAGTTTTACCACTTTAGCGTCACAATAGATTAGAACGTTCAACTGAATGAAAAATAACGTATAATAATCGTTTAAATGCATATATTCCACCGAAAGTGTCACATAATAATTGTAACATTGATATAGTTGAAGTCTCTTATTATTAATAAAATTAATTTAAACATTGTTAATATTACATGTTTTATTGTTAATATTAATATATTTCTAAAATCTGAGTGTGTTTGACAAAACAATGATAAATACAAAGTTAAAATCTATAATTTTTACTTATTGTAGTCGCATTTGATTAAAAATAATTGTAATTATGCTTCTAAATGATTTTAATTTTAACCTCACAAAACATATTCCAACTCAAAGTTAGGACTATGACTTCATTTATGATAGTAAACTAAAATAAATAAAAAAGTAAAATAATGGTGGTTTGCATAATTACTTAGTCAAGCAACAAAATAAACTGTGTTGTCCCCTTGTGCATTGCAATGAAAATCAGATGGTTTGTTGTAAACTGCTAAGATATTACAAAATAAATGTAATTAAAAGTTAAAAAAACACGCATTTATAAAACAAAATGAGGACTTAGGATAACAGAAACCCTAACCTTTAGGGCGTCGATGACTAAACTTACATTTACACTTAGCAAACCGTAGCGAATGTAAAAGCAATAAACTAAAAACGACTGTATTTTAAATATTATTCAAATACATGTAAACTTTAAAAATTAATGGAAAATAATTTCATGGAAATAATTTCAAAATGTTTGTCAGCAATAGAAATAACTATTACCGTAGTTTGGATGCTTTGTGAATAAATGAAAAGACCATAGGCACAATTACTATATATATATATATATATATATATATATATATATATATATATATATATATATATATATATATATATATATATATATATATATATATATATATATATATATATATATATATATATATATATATATATATATATATATGAAAATACAATTATAATTTGGATGCTTAATGAATAAGAAAATAAATTTTAGGGACCATTTGTGAATAAAAGAAAAAAATTAGGAACCATCATACATACTTATAAAGCTAGCATTTTTTCTTAACTCTCATGAATTTGAAACCCCCATAAAATTTGCCAACACCTCATGCATTTGAAACCACCACACACTTTCACCTTCAAAGTTATTAATCACACATAATCTCATTACAAGAAAATCACACACTCTATAAGTTCAACACCTCATGCATTTCAAACCCCCACACCTTTTCACCTTCATTATATATGTAGTTATATTAGTACATTTTTCTTACAAAAAGTCATCATTTGGTTGAAGATATTATGATTCAAAAGTTTTCATATAATTGAATCATTCACGATCCAAATATGATGGTTTGAATAAATGGGTTATGTCGCATCGATGGTAATTATAATATGATTTTTTCTTTCAACCAAAGCAAATGAAGCTTTTCTATTCTTTCTTTATATTCAATTTCTCATTTGACCTTCATATGTGATTTGTATGTATTACTCAATCTTGAATATGACTCTCCAATCATCAATGTTTTGCTTGAAATATCTTTCTCATTCTTCTTTTTCAAGAAAAACATTTGATTGCAGGTTAGTGAAGAATTGTTATCAAGTTTCTATAGTTAAATGATGTTCAATAAAGAAAGAAGATTCAGAAAACAGATATAGTTTTTTTTTTAGCAAAGTAGACGAATATTAATTTTTTCTTTTGATTTAAATGTATATTTATGTAACATTTTTATTTATATGTTCAACCACCCAATGTTCTTATTTATTTGGTTGTAGTTTTTCTATTTTGATTATGTTTATTTTCTATTATTTTTTTGTTGGGTTATCCTACACAACATATTTACAAGACAATATTTAATAGATAGCATAATTTTTAACATTTGATATGTAATTATGATGACTTATCATGATATGTTCTTCATATGAAAGTAATTTATCCATATTACTACGACAAGAATTACATATGAAATTTACGAAAATATATATTATATGTGATTTGTTTAACATATATATGCACCTATGTATGTTATAAATTCATAATTAAATATCTTTATGTTTAATAATTGAAGGGATTAAAATGATGCATCAAAACCAATTATTTAGACAATAATAATAATAATAATAATAATAATAATAATAATAATAATAAATACACATTTTCTAGAATTGTATTCATTTGAAACTCACGCTACAACTCAAAAGTTTTCTAATTTATGTATATTTATTAGTTACAACTCAAGAGTTTTTAACTTATGATTTATAATTAGTAATCACTAATAAATTTTTATTTTCCTTTCTTTTATAAGGTTGTAAAGTTTTGCTGATTAAAAACATTAATGTATTTGAAGAGATTTGTGATTTAAATATGAAAAGTTAATATAAATGTTATAAAAAATGTTTTAGTGTTTTTATGTTATTAAAAGTTGTAGTGTTTATTTTTCATATTTTTTTTTATTATTCGTTGTATATATATATTTTTAATACAAATGTTATAATATATGTTTTTGTATTTTTATGTTACTAAAAGTTGTAGTTCATATTTTTGTTCATACATTTTGTTACCCGTTATATATAGATTATCATATGTTTGATATATAATTTACACAATTTTAAACAGTTTATAAAATTATCAAATGATTGTATATATCACAATAACTTAAAAATTAAACTATAATCATCATATCATACTATATTATAAAAGAAACATTTTTTTCTTTCACCACATTCATTTGAAACTTCCAACTTTTCATATTTCTATACAATATATTTAATTTATTAACTTAAATATGCTTTTAGTTGTAAACATTATCATAAATGGAAGAATTTGTGACTTATCAATATAATATACTTAATTTTTTAACTTCAATATATAGTTAAATAAATAACCTATATTAATATATCAAATAAGCTTAAAAATTTAGTGTAAAATTTAAAACCTCAAGTAAAATATCAAATAATATTTTAAAAAAATTCAATATGTATTTTTTAACGTAGTTAAAAAGAAAACATTAAATATAATAATAATAATAATAATAATAATAATAATAATAATAATAATAATAATAAAAGAACTTAAATTGATGAATCGAATTAACTAAAAGGTGTCTGAAAATTATATTTTAACAATATATTTTTAACCTGCGCCGTGCAACACGCAAGAATTTGTCTAGTTAATATATAAATGAAAACACTGAATTGGGTTTAATATGTATAACGTAATTTTAGAAAATAATAATAATAATAATAATAATAATAATAATAATAATAATAAGTATGTGTAAATAGTTAATGATTAGACGCCATCATGACTAATGTGACTAATGGTGGTTTTGACATTAATAAAATGGTTTTTACTATGATGTGTTTAAAATTCCCTTTTTTCTTAAATGAATATTATATTTTTTTTTAACTTCTCTTATATTTAGTTATTTATGATTAGATTGTTTAAATTTTTTATTATCAAGCAAGGTGCTATTGCATGAAAACTTAAAATGGCCTAAAAATAGAATCCTTTTTTTTTTTTTTTTTTTTTTTTTTTATCATATTTAACTTCATTTGCTGATTTTGCACCGCGACAAATTAGGAAATCTCAAATTGGCCCAAGATAGCCCATCAATAGTGGGCTCCCAGGCAGCCCACGCCTTATATGGTACTTCTTGGCTCTTGGATTTACGATAGATTAGAGAAATACATTTTGCAACTAAATTCTGATTATTAATGAAAAGAAGAATTATACGTAAAAAATGTATATTTAGTTAATTTTATATGTAGTGTATTTAATTTCATCAATCTACAAAGAATGCATGCTCTAATTTTAAAATATTTTTTCGGGTTATTCACCATGATAAAAAAATACAAATAAAAAAATCAAACAATCTAAATTAGCAATTTCTTAGTAATGGTAAAATAAAGAATTTGATATACCCTCATTTATGTCTTTTATTTTGTAATCTATTAAATAATTAATGTATTATTAAATTAAGATGCGAATATTTTTTTAGTAAAATATTTTAGAAGGTTTTAATTAGCAAAACCAGTTTCTTTTTAATTGCTATCAATTTTATTCATTATTCATCTTAATAGAAATACAGTACAACTAGAAAATCAAAATTATTAATTAATACATGAAATTTGTGTATGGTGCTTTGGTTCGATCGAGAGCGTGGACATTACGGAGAATATTTTTTTGATTTATTGGAATATTATGTTATTTTATTTATTTATTATTAATTAAGTTGTCAGTGTAATGTTTGCACCTTACCAATTGATTACGATTACATGGTCAAAGCTTTAAAACTGACTTTTGACCAATTACTTTAATTCTATTTCTGCGTAACGTAATGACAACGACTAGAATTAAAAATGTTGAGGAGTTTTGTTCTTGTAAAATAAAATTTGTAACAGGTATGCATTTTTAACTAACATGATGTTTACTTTTATTTTTTAAACCGGTAAATATTGTTAAAATAAAAAACCAATCCACCCATGGTTACGAAGTTAGAAAAGGGAGGAAAGAGAGGCAGAATTCTATACAAAGAAAGAGCCAAACACACCAATCTACCCAATTAATTGAACAACTAGATCATTCTAAATGTAGACCAAGGATTTGATGTTATCGGCGACCTTTGTTGGAGAGATGAAATGTTTTTGGAACAACCTATCGTTTCTTGCCTTCCATAACCACCACATAATACCATAGAAGATACTCAGTAAAGTCTTCCTCTGCTTAGGACAATGTCCGCCTTAATGAAGTTTGTAAATGGAATGTTGCACCATCTTATAATCTATTCCCATGTAGTAGTTGCGAACGAGCATAAAAATAAGATGTGATCAGTATATTTGTCTGCTAGACAACTAATACGAATACCTCGATGTTGCAATGCTACAGTTGAGAAAATATTAATTACCATTAACTTTATAAAATGAAATGATAGTTTTATCCTTTTGTTGCATTTAATTCCATGGTAGGTTAACTAACAAGGAGGAGTAATTTAGTAAAAGAGATACTTATTTTTATAAGTAGACTTTTATTTTGGGACAAACCAAAAAGAAAACATGAACTATTAATATGAGATAGAGGTAGTAAACAATTATGGATTATCAACAACCCTGAGACTATCAGTAGTCCTATGGGCTCGCAGTAGTCCTATGGGTTATAAGCAACCCTGTGTGTAACATCCATAAAAATGATGCTAAATTTGAATTTTTCAAAGCATTTTAAAACCATTAATTATAACAAAACTTGTTTTCAATATAGCTTAATATCATAGCATCCCAGAAACAAGTCATAAACATGAGGAGCTGTACGATCACGCCTTTACCTTCCCGCGATCATCTAAGGTACCTGAAACCAAAACTAAAACTATAAGCCCGAAGCTTAGTGAGTTCCCCCAAAATACCCAAACACAACAATACTCATATAAACACAAACAACATACTATGGGTACAGTTAACCATCGGGTTGGAATACCCCAGGCCCTCAACCGTCTGGTTGGAATGCCAACATACTATGGGTCCAATCATCCTCGGGATGGAATACCCCAGGCCCACAACCAACAGGTTGGAATGCCTACATACTATGAGTCCAATCATCCTCGGGATGGAATAATCACGGCCCACAACCATCGGGTTGGAATGCCCAGGTCTGTTGGCTTCCACACAAAGCAGCCAAGCCTCAACCACTAGTCAAACATGTGCACATATAACAAATAACCACATAACAGTCTATAGACAAACAAACCGATTTAACAGATCATAACTGCACATAACATCCTATCTACTAGGATACTGATCTTACGGATCATAACAACACATACCATCCTATCTACCATGATACTAATCTAACAGATCATGCAATACTAGAGCATATAACAATCCAAAAGGGCCAACCTTGGTGCCTTAGACCCTTGAGTATAGTGAGGAAAACTCACCTCATAACTGTCGCGCCGAAGTGATAAGATCAAACTCTCGGATCACCGTCACAAACTCCACCACCTATTTTCACCATAGAACCATATCCATAAATTTCTAATTTCCCAAAATGCCCCAAAAGTCAACTAGTCAACCCTTGGTAAAAGTCCAAGTCAATGGTCAAGGTCAACAACCCATGTTGACCTAACTCATCGAGTGCAGTCCACCCACTCGTTGAGTCCTTCCTGAACTCGAGAAGTCGTGAAATCCCTCGTCGACTCGTCGAGTTTCCCTGCAACTCGCCGAGTTCATGCATGTTCAAAAGTTGGGAAAACCCTAGCTGACTCGCCGAGTCTTCCTACAGACTCGACGAATCCATGCAGAAACCCTTGCACGACAATCTTCATCGGACTCGCTGAGTTGACCATGAAACTTGTCGAGTCCCGTCAGTCTTTTCTCCATTCAGATGCTTTTTAAGCAATTCCAAAGCTCCATAACGTAGATCTAAGCTCCTAAGGCATACTTCTTATGTAAAGTTGCAAACTTTATGTACATGCAAGGTGTAAATGGCCAAAATCAAGCTAGAGAAGAGGTTCTAAGTGAGGATAAGGCATTATCTTGCTAAAGGCTGGAACTTTATGACAATAAGAACCAACATGAGTCTATAACTGAAGTTGCTACTTCAGATCATGACCATTACCCGAAATGAGCACCAAACAAGCTAAAATGGCCCTAATCTTAACATAAAGAGATCTAAGTATGAAAAGGTCAAGTTGCAAGCTTTTTACCTCAGGCTAGGCCCCAAAACGATGTAGATGGCAGATCCACTTCCTCTTCTTCAATCCAAGCCTCTAAATCTTTGAGTTCTCTTAATGAAAGCACCAAAACACAATTTAGTTCCTCACACACTCAAGAATGGAGTCTCAATCGATTAGGGTTTCCTTTTAGCCGTCAACAAGTGATAAGGAGGCTGAAAGAAGGGACTTAAGGTCCTTTAAATAGGGTGCAAACCCCGAAATTAGGTTTTTCTCATTCCAGCTACAACTCGTCGAGTCTGTCCTCTGACTCGCCGAGTTGGTCACTTAAGTTTTGTAACACCAGTCAAAATAGGTCAACAACAATCACATGTGATTATGCCAATCATGTAATGTGATTTTCTTAAACTAGTAATGTGATACACTTACTATGTAACTCATGTTAAATTATAAACTTTCATACATAATTTATGATACAACTCAAAGTATACGTCCACACGATTCCAAAAATATAGATAACGTCTAAATCTGACTTCGCGTGAAGAAGTTATGATAAACCGAACACTATAAATCTATATAATAAGAGGAATTTAAAATAGGATTAGAATTTGCTATTGGGGTCTAAAAGAGAGTTGTAGTACTCCTACATACCTACGCGTGGATATAAAGAACGTCAAAAACGGAGTTCATATGCAAAAGTTATGGCCTTCCGAAGATGTTGCTGTCAGAAACCCTAATCTGACCGAACTCACGACGTGAGCATAAAAACTCACGACGTGAGGCCTCAAACCACCACATTTTGAAGCTAGAAGTCTACGAGATGATAGCCCAAAAGCTCACGAGGTGAGAAAGGTTCTCTCACGACGTGAGGACGCTACAGGACACGAATCGGGGCTAGAAAACACACGTTAAAGCTATTGGATAACTCTTACCATAACTCATGAAGTGAACCTATCATTTCTCACGTCGTGAGGGTCAAAAATAGCCTATAAATAGACATTTCGACCCCAAGGTTCCTCACACCAATTATTATCTCTCTCTCTCTCTCTCTCTCTCTCTCTCTCTCTCTCTTTCTCTCTCCCTCTCTCTCGTTTGCTGAAGCCGTTTCGCTTCCCGAGCCCCGACGACCTCGTACCGTTGACCGTTTCTGCTTAGATTACATAAAATATGCTACTAAGGTGTGTTTCACGGCCCCACTTCCTAATATTTTCGGGGGAAAACGCATGCTAAATATTGTATACACGATAATATTATGTCTATATGATAGTGTATTGATATCAACATAGACAATTATATTAACCGGAATATAGTTGTTCTAAATATAATATATTGAATATATACAACTATTATCAAATTATTAGTATGCTATTATACAAATTTAGATCTTGAGTTACACTTAGGATTCTATATATATGTTGTGTGCGATATAGTTCCGAACTTATATTCGGAAGTTCTATATGTTAATTTATAAAGTATGTTGCTATTAATGGTTTTATGTCAAGATAAAACTTAGTATGATATATGTTGTTATTGTTAGTTTTATGATAAGATAAAATTTGGTATGTTATACGTTTTTGTTTTTATTGGTTTTATGTCAAGATAAAACTGGTTGTACTTCAAGTTGTAGCTGTTATACTGCCTAAATGATATATGAAGTTAGGAGTAATGTTTAAAAGCATAGTCTAGTAACTTAGGGTTTTAGACATGAAAATGATTTTGTTGTTAGGACTATAGAACGCTGTCAAAGTCTACATGAGCTACCTCATTCATCAACTAAGATGAGGATCTTAGTGGAAGTCCTCTGACCTGTAACCGTTAATCCCGTGTGAGCGAGGAAGTCGTGTATGAATAAGATACGGGTTGAAGACCCCACTCGTGGTTGTTAATTACAACCCAAGACAAGCGAGTGACGATCCGTTTCTTTTATTTGTTATTGTTCTGGCGTTGATGAAGCGTGCAGTATTGTTTCTCATGGTAAATCATGCGTGTATTGTTTCTCATGGTAAATCATGAGTGTGTTTTGTCAGAGGTTTTGTTGTCAAGCAGCGGTTACAGACTCATGGTAGCAACTTGTTAGAAACATTATACTTCATCGTTATACAAGTATTAATGTTACGTATAAGTTCCCCCTACTTATACCCTAGGTACTACTTATATTAAGTAGATAATTATACCTAGCACACATACTCGTATAGAATTGAATAGATTAATACGTAGTAGTTTTACTCGTATAGAATTGAAATAAGATTTATATGTAGCAACTTTTGTCTGTATGGAATCAGAAACACTTATATTCATTGTATATGAGACTTATAGGTATATACTTATTTGGTAAGTGAACTTTTATACCTAGGATATATATATATATATATATATATATATATATATATATATATTAAATGTTGGAGAATAAAAATTATACTTTCAAAACTATACTTTTGAACTTGAGAAAAAATGTTATTTTTATATGGAGTCAAAACCTGTGAACTCACCAACTTTATGTTGACGTATTTTTAAATGCATGTGTTTTCAGGAACTTGAAAACTATGATGCGAGAAATGACGTTACACTGCCTAGTGTTTCCGCCGACGGTCGGGGTGTGAAAGATTGGTATCAGAGCTATTAACTATAGTGAATTAGTACTTTCTTAGGAAAGCACGACTATAGTTTAGGGCTTACTTTGTTAGCTTTAGGTATATCCCTTAACCTATAATTAAAAGTATTATTAAATTCTACTACTGAAGGACTACTTACCGGAGCGGTGACAGGATAGACACGTTGTTTGGGTTGCTGGATTTCAGAATGGCTACATGCTAATATGATCCTGCCCACCGACTGTCCTGACTGGCCGGTGCCTTATCAGCTAGACCTAAAGTAACAAATAATAATTAATAATACCCATGAATAAAAGAAACATAAATATATAGAGTTATGTATGAACTCATTCCCGCGATGAGAACACATGTATATAACCCAAAAATATAGAAAAACCCAAACCCTCGATAAGAATTCAACGCAAGGTTTTAGGTCAAACTACTTAGTCGAGTTTTATTGTACATGGTACGAACCACAACTATGATGGGGTTTAAGCATTCTAACACTCCTATGGTGTACATGCAACCCTATAAACCTTGGATCTATGTTTTTCTCTATTATACATGCAAATAAGAACTTTCCAAGGCTTTAATTCTAACTAGCATACTATGAGACAACTATACTACAAAGACTAGTTAGATGACATAGCTTTTGGTGTAGCTTGATGTCTTCAATCTTTAAGAGCTTAGCCCCAATAGTGTGGAAGCCTCAAGTGGAATCACAAATCACCAAAACACCTTGGAAGACTTTGAGAATAAGAATACTTTGGTTCTCTCTAGTGAAATCGGCTAGCCCTCTTAGTGTACCCACACTAGTGCATATTTCACCAACCAAGGACATCTTTATATAGTGTGGAGACTAGGGTTAAACCCATGACCTTTCATTTCATATGATCCATGGGTTAAACACTCCATGGACTATCCATGAAAGCTTAGCCCAACCTAAATGAACTTGGCCCATTCCATATATATATGAGTCCATATTTAATTAGTTCATTTTGATCACTTAATTAATTCTAAATTAAGTCTTGATAAATACTAATTAAATAATATGATTCCATATTAATATATTAGAACTTATAATATATTAATATAAATCATAAATATACTATTCTCAAAAGACTATCCATATAAATTGTGTCGGTGAAGTGCAACCCAAATGGACCATGCCGGGTCGGTTCAAGTACATACCAAATATAGTTATGGACTTAGACATTAATCCAACAGTCTCCCACTTGGATAAGTCTAAAACTATTATTGAGTATGACTTCAAAACCTAACTGGCAATTGTAGCTCTTAAAGCCGCTGTCAAACTTTGACCTTGTAAATTGACTTGTCCATTAGATAAGGGATCATATATTCCTCCATTCTAGATATCATATGGACTGAGACATGGATTATAATCATTATCTCTGTCCATTTGTTGTTTCCTGATTTCCGATTCATGATGACTGACTGATTGAACAAATCAAATAAGTCCTGGCTTGGCCAAGCACTCACATGTATCATCATTAAATCATCGAGGAGACCACATATATCGCTTTTATCCCGAAGGTAAAAGGAATGGATAAACTTCGACTCATATGACTTGTTCTACTACTTGTTGAATCATACACAAAGGAAGGCTTTATAACATCGAGTTACCGAATGCGGTTCGTGCAATCAATGTACAACCAACTCATAGTAACAACTCATATCTATAGGTTTGAAGAATATAAGATATTATCGTCTCATGATCACTCGTGATAAAATCAATGAAGTGATTCAAATGAGCGCGGGTTGAATCCAATACTCAGAACTTATGAGCACTCATGAGTGTTGTAGCACAAATTTGTCCACCAACTTGGACCTGTACAAGCCAACCCATGGCAATCTTGATTCATATCTACTTCCAACATATGACCGAATGTGGATGGTTTGAATAACTTAGTCATTCCGAAAGAATAACCTAGTTATTATGGAAGTCAAAACATGCAAAGTGAAACACAAGAATAAATGAATCGAATATGGTATAAAAACCTATGAATATAAATAAAACACTTTCTATTTATCACCATACTGATTACTCATTATTCATTGTTTCGGTTTTATCAACTTTATACTTGAATTAAAAAAACACTAGGTGTCCCATGCTCCAAGCATGTACACTATGTTTTTCTAAACAATAGCTTTGCCATACACCAAGTATAAACTCTATGTTTGTTTATGATCCTTTTCTTTGTGAATTAGATCAATTGAACATAATTTCAATGATTCTCTTTTCACACTCCCAATTCCTTGTCTTAAATGTAAGAATTCCAAATTCATATCATTTATCAAAATCTATTTAGATTTTAAACTTATATGCACTGTTTCTCTTGTAATGATTATGCACAAAGCCACAAAGGCTTGGAAACAATCATTACAGAGTATCCCAATGGAGAGCAATTCCATGGAAACGATGTCTCGGATTCAAAGTGCATTGCTTTGAACATGCTTCTTGCATTAAGTTTCTTTAACCTTACACAGATTGTTTTCACCTATGAAGACAACTCTATATTCCCATTTTGACTATCACTTCTGAACAAAAGTTGCCTCTTTTCAGACTATGTCAATATGGTCCTTCCAATATTAACAATATACTTCCAACTGTCCTTGAGCAACCAATCTTTGGTAAACCTTAGATTGTCCTCGACAATTGCTTAATCACTTTAGTCATATCCAATTCTAGACATTTTCCTCCTTAATGCCCCAAGGAATTTGGAAAATTCAGAAATGATAAATATTATAGCACATGTAATCAATCTTGTACCCAAAGTAAATGGGACACGATTCATGATGTTTCACATAAAGACATGGTTCTAGACCAGTATTTTGCCATAATAATTTTTTGTTTGCCATATTCTCAAAATTTGACTATGAAAAGGGATGCCGTAATCATAATCGAATTTTGAGAACGCAATATATAGAATTTTCTTAAGTTGAACCAATCCAACATTAAATTCATATATATATATATATATATATATATATATATATATATATATATATATATATATATATATATATATATATTCTTGACTAAAGGTGATTAAAACCTTAATATAAGCTCTTTAGAATGATTATAAATTGAATCTAAGCTTTTTAGAATTGAAATGAAGTATAATTTCCTCTCCCTTAATTATAGCAAAACAATTTTTTCAACTCCTGCAACCTCACGAATTGAAACTTTTGTTTTTCTATAATTAAGATTGCTAACTTGCAATTATTATCATAATTATCATGCTTCCACTAACATGATGATTATTAGCATAACTCTTATGCTCTCACTAGCTTTGACATGTACTCAAAAATCAGCTGGACTTCTAGAAATCAATACTTTATTGACTTTCTTACCAAAGTTCAGACTTCTGATACGAGATTTCCTTGATAAGACTTTATCAAAATCATACACCTTATCTTAGATAGATCACAGGTGTGTCTAAACAATTTCAGAACTATGAAAAGGGATGACGTAATCATAGTCTCAATTGTTTAGACTTTTTTCCGTTTCTCATAAGTCAATGTTAGTGTTCCGGTTAACCACACACGCCCCGCTAACAACTTTGAGAATGCAAATATCACAATTGCTATCTAGCTAAAATCTACTTAGTGAAAGTGTTTCCTCACCATCATTTTCATGAATTGGAGAGAAACCTTATTACACTTAGATTTAATGGTGTATGTGTTCTTATCCATGTGAATTTTGAAAACCATAGTCACAAGACAAGGATAATGACAAATCCAAACTCATATGGACTGAACTCAATCTTAATTTCTTGCCATCTGGCAGCTCGAGGGCCTGCCATTGCTTCCAAGTTGTTGTGCAACCAATTGAGAACTCTAAGAACTCATACGCAAAGCCAACTTTAATTGGAATGGGCACATAATATGTCAACACTATAGGTTATAAACCTCAAGTCATGTGCTAGTGAAGAACTTTAGGTTTTATTCTTGATTAGTTCTTGAGACTTTCAAGACCTTTAAGACTCCCACTGTCCCCTTGACATATAAGAATTTCTTGCCAAATATTCAAGAGATAGTTTGGATTCTTTATCAAGACAAACACTTCACACAATTGGCCTTAGTTGGTCTTTGTTTTATCCAAAACATCACAACTTACCAATTTCAAATATACAAGAGTAGAAAACCTTTTACCCTTACATTTGACTAGTGTTAATAAAAATTCTTTAAGATGTGTCACTCAAGTTACAATCTTGGAGTATAACTCTAAGAATTGTTTTTAGAACAAAGCATGACTCGTCTTCTTGATTTAATCATTTCAACAATTCAAGATTCCTCTTCTTAGTCATAAGAATACACTAAGATGACTTTAGAGGATTCATTGTGACATGATTTTTTAAATCATTAAGATGATCACAAAACACGATGCTAAAGTACTCTCCCATCTTTTTGGATTTGAGAAACTTTTATCCTTCCGCTTAATTTGATTCTTCTCACTTATTCTGCCATACACTGAAATTTTTTTCAATGCTTCAGAATTATACTTAGGCTTGTAAGTATAATCATATTTACTAAACCTTAGTAAATCATGACGAATAGTCTTATCCATCTTTTGTGGTGGACTTTGACAAGTGCACAAGAAAGTGTACTTGATCCTTTAGTCCTTCTCTTGAGTCACATATACATGTGAACCCGGAACTAGTCTTAATTTTCCAAAGCTGAAAGTTCTCATTCATCATACTATTCAACTTGTATGATTCCAAGTTTCTATCCAACTGAAAGCTTGGGTGATGAGAAACTTTCCTTATTTGGTAAATTTAGACACTACCACAATAGAAAGAATCAAATTCATATTTCCAATATTGCTAGAAACATACAAACATCACGTTTTCATAAATTTCATTGCAAGGAGATATAAAACAAAACAAAACAAACTTTTATTTATTTATAAAATGCGGAAAAAACTTTTCCTTACAATGCAACTTTAAATGAAAACTATACTATTACATGTTTCCTAGCAATCTATCATAACTCCTAAGAGTAGCTCAAGAATCCAATCTTCAATCAAGCGATAGAAATCCATCTTCGCGATCAGATTCAACATACTCTTTCTTTAAGTTTCCTTCACTTTTACTTTGATTCTTAAACATCAACATGTGACCTAGTCACATCTTGTAATAAGAATCTCAGAATTGAAACTTAACCGAGTTAGATAGTGGACCTTACCTGAAGTAGAGTCAAATTTATTGACTTTACTAGCCTTATGATCTTTCAGGTAAAATTGACAGCTTTGCAACCAATGCCCTTTCCTTTTGGCAATTGAACCATATGGACCCTTTGGGAATGGTACATGGGACAATCTCAAACTTAGCCTTTCTCTTACCATTTGGTCAACCGAGTTAACTATGGCCAATCCCTTTCAATTGGGAAGAGAATGTTTTTTTTTCTGGATTTCCAGTGTCATCATTGTCAATGTCCATAAAATTTTGGGAAGTCGATCTTCTAATCAAATTTTCTTTACTAGCCTTTCAAATCATTGATGATTCAGTAGTACCAAGCAAATTGATAAGATCAGTAAGGGTCTTGTCAAAGTCTGTTTCATAGGAGTCCCAGAGGAACTCACTATGTGACTTAGAAAGTGATTGAACCACCAACTTTCTCAAGACTTTGACACCCAACGCTTCCGGCTTGTCAATATGTGACTTCATCTCCAAGATGCGACCACACATAGACCTTGCTTGCCAATAGGGCTTGAGTGACCTTGAACTTGTAGGTAAAGGAGAATAATTGGAGGAGGTGGAGGAGGTGAAGTTTCAAGAGATTTGGGAAGATCATAAATGTCTGAATTAGACATCTTTTGGGAGATATTCAAGATAGTTGATTTAACGTCCTTAATATAACACCCAATATGAAATATTAAGGTTGGGACCCAACACAATATTTTATAACTTAGAAGAGGGATGCCGTAATCCAAACTATAGAATATTTGAAGGTAGGTGAATGACGAATCATCATGAAAAACGAAATAAATTATTAGGTTTTTAATTGGATTTGAAACTCCTAGATCTTTTGAGATTCATTGAACTGTTCAATGGCATGTTTCAATCTCGAGTGTGCCCTTCAGGTTTTGTGACTGGGATGCCGAGGATCACAAAACAAGGTGTGAAGTAACCATGAAAATTACTTGGTACCCTTAAGTGTTTACCCATCAATCAATGTGCCGGTTAACCACACACACTCCATCGATACTATGGTAAACATTATGTTACCCTTTTCCTACCTTGTTAAATACGAGTTAGTGTGCCGGTTAACCATACACGCTTCACTAACCGACTTAAACAAAGTGAAAAGTGTAATTTCATGGATTAGCACCTTATTCACATTTTCCTAAGTAACTAAGATTGGGTATTTATAAAAGGTTTAGTTACTTAGTATTTATCATTAATAATTTTAATTAAGGGAGAATTTATAGTCTTTGTCCTACCCGTTCGGCCAACGACCCTCCACCGGTCAAGGAAGCAGTGGGTGAGAGTGGACACCCATTAAACTGCCATTTTATAGGCAGTAACCTTATACCCCCCTTATAGACCGGCTTCGTGAATGAGGCCTACTAATGGTAAGACTGACTTGCTCTTATACACACACACACACAAACATATATATATATATATATATATATATATATATATATATATATATATATATTATTTACTTATAATATTATAAAGTATAAGGGTTGAATTTTAACTTTGAAAATTCTAAGGGCTAAACTTGGAATTAAAGTATTCATAAGAGAAAACTTTTCAAATTCCAAAACTTGAGGGCAAGTTTTGAAAATATTCAAAACTAATTAATTCCATAACTTATGTGTTTAAAGTAGTTTTAATTAAAAAAAGACTCTTCAAGTTCCATAACTTGAGGACAAGTTATGGAAGACTTTAAACTATTAAAGAATGTAACTCTTCTTTGTAACTTATTGAACTAATTAAGGTTACACATTTTAATGATTTAATGAAGTGACTCTTGAACCTCCATAACTTGAGAACAAGTTATGGAGTCATAAAACCATTTAATGAGGACAAGACTCTTCATTTTGTAACCATCGCCAACTTTTATGAGTTTTAAGAAACTTTAATGTGACTTTTCATGTAACTTGAGGACAAGTTACATAAACACATTTTAGAATCAACTCTTAGATTAAAATGGATCAAAGACACATAATCAATCAACCTTTTTCTATTAATCTAAGCAACTCATATGAACAAGATAATTGGAATCAAACTTTTTCATGTAATTAGCATAACACTTAAACTAAAACAAAACATGAATTCATTGACAATTATCTTTGAAATTGGATTAGTATGAATATTACCACATCAAAAATAAGTTTATAAGTTCAAAAATAGCTTAGGGTAATGTTCCTAGTCCATTTCTAGCCAAAAAACTCGAAAATATGCTGTCTGGGGCTCCTACTCGTCGAGTGTATAAACCTACTCGACGAGCAGGATGATTTTCTTCATGGACTCGGCGAGTTTTAGGTCAAACTACTTAGTCGAGTTTTATTGTACATGGTACGAACCACAACTATGATGGGGTTTGAGCATTCTAACACTCCTATGGTGTACATGCAACCCTATAAACCTTGGATCTTTGTTTTCTCTGTTATACATGCAAATAAGAACTTTCCAAGGCTTTAATCCTAACTAGCATACTATGAGGCAACTATACTACAAAGACTAGTTAGATGACATACCTTTTGGTGTAGCTTGATGTCTTCAAGCTTTAAGAGCTTAGCCCCAATAGTGTGGAAGCCTCAAGTGGAATCACAAATCACCAAAACACCTTGGAAGACTTTGAGAATAAGAATACTTTGGTTCTCTCTAGTGAAATCGGCTAGCCCTCTTAGTGTACCCACACTAGTGCCAATTTCACCAACCAAGGACATCTTTATATAGTGTGGAGACTAGAGTTAAACCCATGACCTTTCATTTCATATGATCCATGGGTTAAACACTCCATGGACTATCCATGAAAGCTTAGCCTAACCTAAATGAACTTGGCCCATTCCATATATATAAGAGTCCATATTTAATTAGTTCATTTTGATCACTTAATTAATTCTAAATCAAGTCTTGATCAATACTAATTAAATAATATGATTCCATATTAATATATTAGAACTTATAATATATTAATATAAATCATAAATATACTATTCTCAAACGACTATCCATATAAATTGTGTCGGTGAAGTGCAACCCAAATGGACCATGCCGGGTCGGGTCAAGTACATACCAAATATAGTTATGCACTTAGACATTAATCCAACAAACTAAACGTAGACTGATCACCTATGTTTAATTATGGTTAGACCAATGCACAACTAAAATTAGTTACGGTGTTTGATAGGCTAAAACACCTGATGATTCTCGAAGATTAAAGATAGATCTCAGATCAGGATACCATCAACTCGGAGTACAAGAAGACGATGTTGCGAAAACAACATATAGGAATCAATATGGTCATTAAGAGTTCTTAGTTATGCCTTTGCATTTACCAACGATCCAACAATGTTCAAGGTGCGTGATAGTGGTTATCGATGATATATTGATATATTCACAAACCAAGGAAGAACATCACTTGCAAATAATCTTGGAACTACTAAGAAAAGAAAAGTTGTACGTCAAATTCTCCAAATGTGAATTTTGGATTAGAGAAGTACAATTTTTAGAACATGCAGTTAGTAACAAAGGGATTCATGTCAAACCCTCCAAGATTGAAGCAATTAAGAATTGGGAAGCACCAAAGATGCCAACAGAAGTGCGTCAATTCTTAGCACTTGCTGGCTATTACCATAGATTCATCGAGAATTTCTCCAAAATAGCCAAGCCACTTAAAACACTAGCCTAGAAGGATGTGAAGTTCAACTGGGAAGACAAATAAGAAGCTGCTTTTCAGAAACTAAAGCAAAATGTTGTGTAGTGCACCAATCCTATCCCTCCCAGATGGGACAGAAGATTTCGTCGTATACTGCGACGCATCAAATCAAGGATTGGGATGTGTGTTGATGCAAAGAGGAAAAGTTATTGCTTACACATCTTGACAACTTAAGGTGCATGAGAATAATTACACTACCCATGACCTTGAATTGGGAGCTATATTTTTTGCACTGAGAAGTTCGATACACATAATTGGCCAGAGAACATATAGCTGATACCTTATGTGCCGAGCTAGAAATAACCCACGAGGTAACTCGAAAGATCGTGCTAATTAAGGATTGATTAAACGCAACATGTGATCATCAGAAGAGCTATGATGACGTATGATGTAAGCCTTTAGAATTCCAAGTTGGAGATAAAGTAATGTTGAAGGTCTCTCCTTGGAAAGCCGTAATTCGATTCGGGAAGCGAGGCAAACCAAACCCATGGTATATAGGACCTTTTGAAATTCTAGCAAGAATTGGTTATGTTGCATACCAACTCAAGTTACCTCAAGAGATAAGCCGTATACACAATGTTTTCCCCCAACTATTTAACAAAACCCCATCCATAAGATAAATTTCGGGACGAAATTGATCTAACGGGGGGAGAATGTAACACCAGTCAAAATAGGTCAACAACAATCACATGTGATTATGCCAATCATGTAATGTGATTTTATTAAACTAGTAACGTGATACACTTACTATGTAATTCATGTTAAATTGTGAACTTTCATACATAATTTATTATACAACTCAAAGTATACGTCCACACAATTCCAAAAATATAGATAACATCTAAATCTGACTTCGCGTGTAGAAGTTATGATAAACCGAACACTATAAATCTCTATAATAAGAGGAATTTAAAATAGGTTTAGATTTAGCTATTGCGGTCTAAAAGAGAGTTGTAGTACTCCTACATACCTACGCGTGGATATAAAGAACGTCAAAATTGGAGTTCGTATGCAAAAGTTATGGCCTTCCGAAGATGTCGCTGTCAGAAACTCTAATCTCATTGAACTCACGACGTGAGCATAAAAACTCACGACGTGAGGAGGCATACCGCCACATTTTGAAGCTAGAAGTCTCGTGAACAAGGTTTTCTCATGATGTGAGGACGCTGCAGGACACAAATCGGGGCTAGAAAACACGCGTTAAAGCTATGGGATAACTCTTACCATAACTCACGACTTGAACCTATCATTGCTCATGCCGTGAGGGTCAAAAATCAGCCTATAAATAGACATTTCGACCTCAAGGTTCCTCACACCACTTCTTCTTCTTCTTCTTCTTCTCTCTCTCTCTCTCTCTCTTTCTCTCTTTCTCGTTTGCTGAAGCCGTTTCGCTTCCCGAGCCCCGACGACCTCGTACCGCTGACCGTTTCTGCTTAGATTACATAAAATCACACTATTAAGGTGAGTTTCACTGCCCCACTTCCTAATATTTTCAGGGGAAAACGCATGCTAAATATTGTATACACGATAATATTATGTCTATATGATAATGTATTGATATCAACATAGACAATTATATTAACCGGGATATAGTTGTTCTAAATATAATATATTGAATATATACAACTTTTATCAACTTATTAGTATGTTACTATACAAATGTAGATCTTGAGTTATACTTAGGATTCTATATATATGTTTTGTGTGATATAGTTCTGAACTTATATTCAGAAGTTCTATATGTTAATTTATAAAGTATGTTGCTATTAATGGTTTTATGTCAAGATAAAACTTAGTATGATATATGTTGTTATTGTTAGTTTTATGATAAGATAAAACTTGATATGTTATATGTTGTTATTTTTATTGGTTTTATGTCAAGATAAAACCTGGTTGTACTTCAAGTTATAACTGTTATACTGCCTAAATGATATATGAAGTTAGGAGTAATGTTTAAAATCATAGTCTAGTAACTTAGGGTTTTAGACATGAAAATGCTTTTGTTGTTAGGACTATAGAACGCCATCAAAGTCTACATGAGCTACCTCATTCATCAACTAAGATTCAGGATCTTATTGGAAGTCCTCTGACTTGTAACTGTTAATCCCGTGTGAGTGAGGAAGTCGTGTATGAAAAAGATACAGGTTGACGACCCCACTCGTGGTTGTTAATTACAACCCTAGACAAGCGGGTGACGATCTGTTCCTTTTATTTGTTATTGTTCCGACGTCGATGAAGCGTGCGGTATTGTTTCTCATGGTAAATCATGAGTGTATTTATTGTTTCTCATGGTAAATCATGAGTGTATTGTTTCTCATTGTAAATCATGAGTGTGTTTTGTCAGAGGTTTTGTTGTCAAGCAGCGGTTACAGACTCATGGTAGAAACTTGTTAGAAACATTATACTTCGTCGTTATACAAGTATTAATGTTAAGTATAAGTTTCCCCCTACTTATACCCTAGGTACTATTTATAATAAGTAGATAATTATACCTAGGTGTTGGGTCATAATTATTGGTTTATACTTTGCTTTTCTAGGAAAATATATTTTTATGTAATGTTGTATGTGTTTGTGGTTTGTGTGTACGGCCGTACACGTGTGTACGGCGACACACCCTCTGTACGACCGTACACAGGGTGTATGACTGTACACATGTGTATGGCTGGAGGTCCATATAAATTGAGGAGTGCATGTGGGAGTGTACGGTTAGAAGAGAAGAGGCTAGAGAAGAGAGAGAAAGTTAGAGAGAAGAAGTGTGTGTGTGTGAAAGAGAATCTATTGTAAGGAGCATCAATCATATCATCAATACATTAGATTCAAGTTATTCTTCTTCTCATTCTCTTCTATTTTGATCTGACATCATCCAATTGATTGGGATTCCGCACCATCAATTGGATCTGATTGATACACAAGCAATTTTGGGGACTTACAATTGGTATCAGAGCTTAGTTGTATCAATCAATTTTTTCAGATCTGGAGCTTATTTGATCTTATTTTGAAAAGATAATAGCGTTTTTGGATAGATCTGGCAAAAATAAGGGGGGTTACTTCTTTGCATTTTTCATAAAAATGAGTTTTTGATCGAGTTTTGGAGCAAAAAATGGTGAAAAACGTCGTTTTTTTGCGAATCTGTTGAAGGTGTGCAGCCAGACTTTGAAGGTGTGTGGCTCAGCAGCGAAGGTGTGCGGCATTGGTGTGTGCGGCTCAGCAGCCTCGGTGTGTGCGGCTCGGTGTATACGGCTCGGTGTGCGGTCTTGGATTACGGCTCGGTGTGCGGTCTGGGATTACGGCTCGGAGTGTGCGGCTAGGTCTTCGGTTCTCGGTCTCGCCTCGGAATCCACGACTCAGCTTCACTCTCGGATCAACAACGCCCACCTCGCAAGCAGCAACCTCGCACAAGAGCCCTTTCATAAAAAAAGAGAAACGGGTTTGAAGGAGCCGGGGATCGAACCCGGAACCTCTGATTCAAGTGTGCGCGGCTTGCCATCTCATCCAACCATTCTTTCGTTACAATCCTTCGGTTTTTTAAAACATAAGCTAGTCTTCTCGGTTCCAACTTTCGAATTTTGACATTTTAAGCCCCAAAAATTCAAAATTTTATTTTTAAAATCCTTTTTCAACCCAAAAATTTTAGTTTTTCAATTTTAACTTTTATTTTTGACTTTTTACTTAAAATTTTGACTTTGACTTTTAAAAGTTGACCTTTGACTTTAAATTTTGACTTTCTCGTTTGACTTTTAATTTTTCAAATTTGGCTTTTCGGTTTTGACTTTTAAGTTTGACTTTTCAAGTTTGACTTTTTAAATTTGACTTTTAAGGTTGACTTTCTCGGTTTTTAAGTCAAAGGGCAATTAAAAATATAATATATATATATATATATATATATATATATATATATATATATATATATATATATATATATATATATAAAGAAGAGGCTAGAGAAGAGAGAGAAAGTTAGAGAGAAGAAGTTGTGTGTGAGAGAGAATCTATTGTAAGAAGTATCAATCATATCATCAATACATTAGATTCATCTTAATTCTTCTTCTCATTTTCTTCTATTTGATCTGACATCATCCAATTGATTGGGATTCCGCACCATCAATTGGATCTGATTGATACACAAGCAATTTTGGGGACTTACAATTGGTATCAAAGCCAATTTTGTATCAATTGAAGTTTTTTTTTTGGAGTGTGAGGGTAAAATTTTTTTTTCACTGTTTTTGAAGTATTTTTGATCGAATAACTGTTGTTTGATTCTTTTTTTAACAGTTTGCAAAAGCTCAAAATCAAGTTTCATCAAAAATCTGAGAAAATCGGGTTTGCTATCAACTGTTGAAGGTTTGCTGCCAATTGTTGAAGGTTTGCTGCCATAGTGTGTGCGGTGGAGCGTATTCTTAAAGTGTGTGCAGTTGGTTTTTTACTGTTGAGAAGTTTAAGGCTAAGTGTGCGGTTACAGTGTAAGGCTGAGTGTGCGGTTACATTGTGTACGGTTGGATTTGTTATTCGTGTGTGTGTGGTTGAGACTTGTTTGCTGTTAGTGTGTGCGGTTGAGACTTGTTTGCTGTTAGTGTGTGCGGTTGAGATGTGTTTGCTGTTAGTGTATGCGGTTGAGACTTGTTTGTTGTTGGTGTGTGTGGTTAAGTACTATTCTGTTGTTGGGTGTACGGTTGAAGTCAAGTGTGTGATTAACCTGTGTGTGTCAAAATGGAATCTCAAAGTATGACTGCTCATCAAGATTTGGATGCAATTATGGGAACCACTACTTGTATTCCCAGATTGCTATCAGCTCAAGGATTTCCTGAATGGAAATATCGAATTGAAAAATACATCAAAATGAAAGATTTCAAAATTTGGAGAAGTATTTTAAGAGGACCATTTCGGATTACATCCACTCTAGACGATGGCACAATAATTGACAAACAAATTGAAAACTACACTGATGATGACTTTGAAAGAGTTGAAGAACAAGAAAAGGCACTCGCTACACTTACCATGGCATTGTCTCCTGAGATAGCATAAGGATTTCGTGAATACACGTCGGCAAAAGCATTGTGGGAAGCACTCATAGAAGTTTATGAAGGAAATGAAGACATGAAGCAAAGCCGACAAGACATGCTTCGACAAAAATTCAACATGTTCAATTACGTATTGGGAAAAACACTGGAAAATCAACTGCAAAGATTCATCACACTAACCACTGAAATGAGCTCTGCAGGCGTGATGGTTACTAGGTCCGAAATTAACAAGAATCTGCTAAATTCTCTTCCAAAATCATGGGACATGAATGTCTCAGTGATTAAAAAGACAAAAGACCTGAACCGTTTGAGCTTATCTGAAACAATGGCAATCATCAAAGCTTGCGATCTTGATGATAAACAAAGAGAAATCAACCATGTTAACTCGTACTCTACAGCTAATCTTGGAATTCAAAACAACAACACCGCTTTCTCAAGCTTTACCACTCATCCAAATTCTCAAGTTTATATTCCCCAAGTTCAACCTTATGCAGTTCATCAAACCACACCATTCAACATATCTCAAATGCAACAAACTCAAGTCCCTAAATCTCAAAACATGTCTCAAGTTGGTTCGAGTGTTGTTTCTTCCACAGGTGTCTCCGTTCAATCTCAAGGAATTGGTTCCCAAAGTTCATCTGCAAGTGAAAAAGAGGAAAATTTGGCTCTAGCTACTGGATTAGTAAATTGTTACAATGCCTTCTGTAACAGCCCGAAATTTCAAATGTTGATATAATTATGATTTTGGGGGTGTTTTAAGAGGGGACTCGGCGAGTTGGAGCCTAGACTCGCCGAGTAGGATCGCAGACCGGGTCGCGGGTTCGCGACTGGACTCGACGAGTCCAGATATGGACTCGGCGAGTCTGCGCTGTTTGGCGAAAACCCTAACCGTTCAGGTTTGGGACGTATAAGAGGCACTCATTGGCCGTCATTGTTCAGTTTAGCCTTCTGAGAAGAACCCTAAATCGATTGGGTGCATCTGGAGCAAAGTTTAAGGGCCATTGTTGATCTTGGAAGAGTTGTTGTGCAAGAAGAGAAGGGCTTGGCTAAAGGAACAACAAGGGAGTCACGTTCTGAGGATTTGGGGACACAGAGGGCACATTATTCAGGTAAGAATTCGAGTTATGCTCTGCTATGTTGATGTGTTTATGGAATTAGGGTTTGTGGAACCCTTTTGTGATTAGATTGAATGCTACCCTAGTCCCCCAAACGACTATAACCCTGTATTAGGACCTTAGAGGTCCAGAAGGTCCCATGCTTGTGTATTTCGGGACAATACTTATCTCAGGAAGCAGTTTGATCGACTGCATGGCATGGACTCGACGAGTCCGATGAACAGACTCGGCGAGTAGCTTGAAGAATAACTGGGACTCGTCGAGTTGTTCTTCAGACTCGGCGAGTTGAGTCGGGGTGGCCCCGCGATTCTTCCAGGAGGAACTCGTCGAGCAAAAAGGGGATACTCGACGTGTAGAAAGGGTGTCTTAAGGAATCGGTGAGTTAAGGGCGAGTGGACTCAGAGTCGTTGAACTCGGCGAGTCTTGGGGTGACTCGGCGAGTTAGGTCGCGGGTTGAGTGAAGTTCTGAGCCTGGGGACTCGGCGAGTCTTAGGGTTGACTCGGCGAGTAGGGTCAGTCAGGGGTTGACTTTGACCTTGTCTTTGACCAAGGATTTACCAGTGGTTCCAGGGGTGTTTTGGTAATTGTTGTTTATCGTTTGAGTTCAGTGCATTGGTGGCTATCAGAGGTGGAGATCGTATCAGTGATCGAAGCAGCTTGAGCTATCTGTTCAGTCGGCAGTTTCGAGGTGAGTTATCCTCACTATATCGCTAGGGTTTATGGCACCAATGCCAACCCTTTTATCGGATGGAAATCCGGGTAGTGGTCAGTTGTTATATGTTATGGGCCGGAAGGCATTACTATGTGGACCGGAAGGTCATGGCCTGGAAAGGCGTATGTATGCATTTAGTATGTTGACTGATTCTTAGGGTAATGTTATGATAGTAACCGGCTAGACCGGTATCTTGTTTAGAGTAATGCTATGATATGTGATCTGTTGATCGATTGTTGTCTATGAACTGATATATGATTATTTGTTATGTTATATATATGCATTTTATGCTTATGGGCCGGAAGGCGATATGTTATGGGCCGGAAGGCAATATGTTGTGTGATGGACCGGAAGGTCAGGGCCTGGAAAGGCGTATATGTGGTTGGTATTCTGGGGGTTTCTCACTAAGCTTTCGGGCTTACAGTTGTGGTTTTATGTTTCAGGTTCTCAAGAGTCTGTGGCAAGGCAAAGGCGTGATCGTATCGTTCCTCGCGTTGGTGTTTTATGATATGAACCTGGGGAAAATACTCTGTTAAATAATGTATTGAAAACCTTTTTGTAACAATGCTAATTAAAAGGGGTGATTTTGAAAAGTTTTAATTGTTTTGAAATTTTGGATGTTACACCTTCGTTACCGGAGAGCTCTCTCCATAACTTTCATTCGCTGATCTCGACCAAATTCACCCTGAAGATGTGGAAGAGATGGATATTACTTGGCAAATGGCAATGGCAGTGTTCAGGGCTATACAATTCTCAAAGAAGACTGGAAAGAATAATTGGAGTGTAAATTCTGACAAGAAGATGGGATTTAGTAAAGGAAAGTTACGGTGTTACAACTGTCATGAACCAGGTCACTTTGCAAGGGAATTCCCAAAACCCGATCGACGAGAGAACTCTCAAAGAACTATGGTGCCAGTAACTTATGTTCACAGCAACAACAAAGGATCATCTTCAACAAATCAGTCTGCAAACATGGCAATGGTGACCCAATCGTTTAACTGGGAAGATCAAGTTCAGGCCCTAAACATTACATGGCCTGAAAAGGCAAATCTTGCTCAAGTCAAGGAAGAAGATGAAGAAATGGAAGCAGATCCAGAAGAGGAAATGATGAATCTGCAATTTGCATTCATGGTGCAGACCACTCCTGAACCGGTCAAATCTGAGGTTAGTGAATTCGGTTGCTCTCCATCGTGTATCAAAACCGTTAAGTTTTTAAGAGATCAAATTGAAATAATCAAAAGAGAGAACGAGGACTTGAAATATGAGGGATATACTCTTAGAAAAAATAAAAGCCGTTAAAAGCTCAATTAGAAACCAAAATCAAGGATTTCCGAAAACTCCAAGAAGATTACAATAAAAATTAGAAAATCCAAAAACATAAAAAAATTAGAAAATCCAAAAACATTAGAAAATCAGAAAATCCAAAAACATAAAAATTAGAAAATCCAAAAACATTAGAAAATCAGAAAATCCAAAAACATAAAAAAATTAGAAAATCCAAAAACATAAAAAATGAGAAATAAAAACAAAACAAAAATTAGAAAATTTAAAAAAAAATAAAAATGAAAATAAAAATAATAAAAAATAATAAGATGTTGTGCTTTAGGGAGATGTTTTGGGAAGTGATATTATCAAGTGATAACAGGCAATCTAAGTCTACGTAACGTACCCAAAGTTGAAGGGTCTATGCTCTGGTTTGATGCGTCGGTAGGCACGAAAGATTCTAAATGGACAGGACTAGGCAGAGTTGAACTTAAGAAATCAAATGACTTGATAAATCTTGACCTAGATAGTTCCGTTTAGCCTGACAATACGACGCTTGGATAGGTTGAGCAGGGAGATATATATGGGAATCTACTCGTCACATTAAATGAACCCGTATCTGGAACCGTGGTTTAACTTTTCCTCCATGTGCGGATTCTGTCCTTAATTTCGGTATTGATGGGGCAAATGGTAAATTCCGATAATGTTGGGTCGTGTTTTGTATAATATGTTGCGTCTATTGGGCTCGTTAGCTAGTCCATTTTTGTATCTCCGGTATGGGCCTATTCATCCGTGAGTTTAGTAGGGTTGAATATAAATATAGGTGCTTGCATGCATCTTAGGTAAACGATAGAATAGAACGATCAGAGCATTATTCAGAAGTTTATTATTATCGTTCTTGTAACCCTAAATCCTCTACAACGGAAGTTCTTAGTCGAGCTCTGCTGAGGATTGTTTGATCTAATCATTCGACATATTTTGATCCACTCTTGTCTTATTTATTGTTTTGTGTTCATCGCAATACCTGTTGCAAAGATCTAATCGATCTTCACGTTTGTTATTACAACTTATCAATTGGTATCAGAGCAGGAGGCTGTGTAATTCATACACATCTTTTCTGTGAAAAAGGTTGCGATTAGGGTTATTCCGCATTAACTAATATTTATTGAGCCGTCATCCCATAATTGACGTAACTCAACATTTATTCGTTTTGCCCTAATTTAATATATTACAAGTCTGATCTTTTAAACAGGTTATTCGATCTAGCATGGACAAGTCACAATCAAATCCCATTAACATCTCAAACAACATTGGATCAACGACGAAGATTCCCATCCTTTACACCCAGGATTACGAAGTCTGGGCACATCACTTTGAAGATTATGTCATTGGATCTGAGGACAACAGATATCTTATTTGGGAAGCAATCGTTTCTGGACCATTCGCTCATTCAGCAACATCAAGAATCATTAAAACTCAGAAAGAGTATAATGATCTGTTGAAAGATGTAAAAGATATTGCCCAAGACGAAAAAGATAAATTTCAGTGCAATATTAAAACATTGAGACTAATCAGATTCGCTCTTCAATCTGATACTTTCAGGCTAGTGAGTTCGTGCAACACTGCTAAAGAAATATGGGATAGGCTGTGAGAGTTATATTCCACAGACGAAGATCTCGAGCATTCCATTCAAACCTTACTTTTGTCCGAGTTTGGTGAATTCAAGCAGAGTCCTGAAGAAACTGTAACTCAGACGTTCGATCGCTTCAATCATCTTCTTAGTAAGATGATTAAACATGATATTGAAAGGAAATTGACTGAACAAAAGGTTACGTTTTTAAATGGTCTTAGATCTGAGTGGAGAGTGGTTGTGTCCACTATTAAAGCACATGAGCAATTCAAATCTTACTCATTGGCAAAGCTGGTATGGATTTTGAAATCCCAAGAAAAGATTGTCTTGCAGGAGAAAAATGTAGTTTCAAGCTTGGGATCATTGGCCATGCTGTCCAAAAGCAAAGGTGTGATGGAAGATGAAGACCTTAACTTAAAGGACTATGACCTTACCTCTGAAGACTATGCAATGATGGTGTCAAACCCGAAGAGGTTCATCAAGAAAAGGTTTCCTACCAATAAGAACCGAAATTGGCAGGGAAGTTATAGTTCTGAAAAGGTCAGGGAAGAACCGAAGGCAGAAGAACCAAAGAAGGAACCGAAAGCTGAAGGAGATTCAGGTGTGAACTGCTACTATTGTGGAGGAAAGAACCACTATGCCAAAGATTGTGTCCTCAAGAAAATAGCAGAAAAGGATGAGGAGAAAGATGAAGAAGCTGTGTTAATGAAAAAGCTGGAAGAGATCAAGAAAAAGAAAGCTGTCACTAACCCTTCAATGAATGCTTTAATTGTGCAGGGTTCGGTAGCAGATGATGAGTTCGGTGGCGTGGAGGTCTGGTCAACCGAATCTGAGGATGATGAAGTAAGGAAGCCATCTCATGGAAAGGCTTATGTTGCGAAAGATGAAGGAAGCGGTGGAAAGTGCTTGATGGTGTCGGATGTATCTCAAATGAGGGGATACAACACAGACGGTGGGAATGAAGACACAAAGGAGCGAGAGGACTTGTGCTTCACAACAAAACCTCTCAGCGTACAGTTTAACGAGCTTGATGAATTAATCAAGAAGGTACAATCCATTTTTGTTTCATTCAAGGTCCCACAAAGTTCATATGAAAAAGAATTAAAAAATGTAAGTTCAAGAATCTCGCATCTAGACAGCAGTTTAACTCAAACACGGGTCACCAATTCTAACCTAACTGAGCAAATAAGCAGGGTGTCTTCAAAGAGTGAGGAACGGAGGATGTGGATCGAGCTGAAGGAGTCAGAGTTAATCAAATCCAAGGACGAAAACATTTATTTACAAAGAGACAATTTGAGACTTTTAAAACAGAGAAATGTCTTTTGTTTAATTGCTAAGCGTCTTTACACTAATATCACTCAACTTCATTTGAACTGTGAAATAGGGCAGAAAATTCATCGCATGATTTTGCCCTTCCTTGAGTTTAAGGAGGATGAAATCGACGCTGAAGCATATAATTTTGAAAGTGTAGTTTTGTCTGAGGATGTAAATCCGACATATATGTATGGTCTAGACAAAATCGAATCTTTCATAAAGTCCAAGGACCATAAGGACATGCTGAAAAATCTTTTGGATGAAAATGATAAACTAAAACTAAGGACCGAAACCATACAAAAGTTTGACTCATTGAGTGCCAACTTGAGCTCAGAAAATAAAATTGATGTTGAAAATGCATCTGAGCTTAATGAGGACGATGATATGAGTGAAATTTCTGTAGAGGATGAAGTTGACTGTTCTGAGTTTGTCAAGAGCGAACCCGAAAACCACAAAAATCTTATTTCAGAAAATTCTGTAGAGGTTGCTCGTCTGTCCCAACAAAAGTCCCCGATCCTTGAAGAAAAGGCTGTCATATACCAAAAGGTAAGAACAACTCCAAATCAGGTGTATAAGGTCACAGGTGTAACCGAACATCAGACAGCCGAACTCACAGCCATTGTAAATGAAGATAATGCTGATGGGTGTGATGAGTTCTTCTGGTCTGCCCCCATCGACAATGCTGATGAAATCGTTGGTCTGTCGGAACGGACATCCTGGAAAACCAAATGTAGCTATGTGCCAGAGCCCTTGAACAAGCCTGATAACTTCGACGTGCCAAGTACTAGTGGTACAAAAGACGTTCCTGATGAGAAAGGAGTTCCTGCAGAAAAAGTCACTCCTTCAAGCGAAACATCATCAGTTCAGAGTGAACTGGCAGACAAGAAGCAAAAGCAAAAAGCCAACATCCATCGACAACCGAAGCAAGTAAAGAATCAGAAGCAGCAAAGGAATCAGAGATACAAGAAAAATCTCTCTGAACGAAAACATTTTTGGCGATCTCAAAACGCCCATTTCTCTTATCATGACAGAAATTCAAAGTCAGAGAAAAGTACTGTTAGATCGCAAGAATGTAATAACAACCGAAGGGAGAGGTTCGGTTCTGAGGTTCATAACAACCGAAAGGATACGTTCGGTTCTGAAAATTATGATAACCGAAGGCAAAGGTTCGGTTCAGAAAACACAAGCTACCGAAAGCATAAGTTTGGTTCTGAGAGCAAAAGCAACCAAAGTTCTAGGTTCGATACCACTAATGATCAAAAACAAAAGGGTCACTTAGAACCTCAAGTCAAGAAAACATCTCAGTCTAAATTCTCTCATTCTACTTCTTCTAATTCTTCTAATTCCTCTCAACCACATTCTAAATTCAATTCTGTTCGCACTCAAAAACCTAAATCTTCAACAGATCTGAAAAGAAAATCGAAGGTTTCTTTAGTCGAAACAAATCAAAATCATCCCAAAGTCCAAATACCTAAACCAGAATCCAAACCGAAAGCAACAAATCCCAATAAAATTAAGGTTTTCACCATTAAAAAGAAAGATGAAACAACGTTAATAAAAAGAACATATCTTGTTGACATCACTCTTACTATTCCTGTTCCTGTGAAAGGCTCACGTGGACCCAAGAAACTTTGGGTTCCTAAATCTGCTTAATTTTTGCAGGTTATCAGTGACGAGCAGTTTGACGAAGAATGGTATATTGACAGTGGCTGCTCGCGTCACATGACAGGAAGGAAGGAAGTGCTGAGGGAATTTCGGTCTCTTTCAAACGGTGGAAATGTCAAGTTCGGGAACAACTCATTCGGCACAATAAAAGGCTAGAATGATAACAAATGGTGATTTTACGATTAGGAAGGTCGCTTATGTTGAAGGACTACAGCACAACCTCATCAGTGTATCTCAGCTTGTTGGAGGTACCGGTCTCAAGGTCTCATTCGATGATGAGGGTTCGGAAATAATTGAAAAGAAAACGAAAAGAGTAATTCTTAAATCGGAGCGCAAAGGCGAAATGTTTCCCCTAAACTTCAAACCCATCAAAGGGAATCCAGCTATTTGCCTGTTATCCAAAGCACAATCTGACGAAAGCTGGCTGTGGCACCGAAGGCTCTCTCATCTCAACTTTAAGGATATCAACAAACTTGTCACTGGAGGTCACGTTCGAGGTCTTCCATTGCTCAAATACAATCGAGAACATTTATGTGCTGCATGTGAAATGGGGAAGCAGAGTCGTCAAAGTCACCCATCAATTGTAAACACTAAAGTTGTTGAACCGCTAGAGTTAATTCATGTTGATTTGTGTGGTCCATCATCTATCGAAAGCATTGGCGGTATCAAGTATATTCTTGTCATTGTTGATGACTTTTCGCGTTTTACATGGGTGTTCTTTCTGAAGCACAAATCTGAAGCGACTCTCAAGCTAAAGATGTTTATCAAGCAGGTTGAAGTACAGCTGAAGAAAGTCGTTCGCAACATCAGGAGCGACAATGGTCTGGAGTTCAAAAATAAAGAATTCGAAGAATTCTTGGCCGAAAAAGGAACCAGTCACAACTTCTCAGCTCCCTACACCCCTCAACAAAACGGGATTGTCGAAAGACGAAACCGATCTTTGTGTGAGGCGGCTCGAACCATGCTAAGTTTTGCTTCTTTACCTTTATATTTTTGGGCTGATGCTATTGCTACAACATGTTTTACACAGAACAGGTCATATCTCAATAAGCGATTCACTCTCACTCCTTATGAGATCATCAACAACAGGAAGCCAAATGTCAAAATTTTCCATGTATTCGGCTCATGATGTTTCATCTTCAATTCTAAAGAACATCGTAACAAGTTCGATGCCAAATGTCAAAATTTTCCATGTATTTCTGGGCTATTCTCTAACTTCTAAAGCCTACAGGGTATTAAACAAGCACTCGAGGAAAATAGAAGAAACTTATTATGTGACTTTTGATGATAGCTATGTCAAAAAGCTAAAGGCCAACAAAGACACAGTTGGAGAAATCTTTTCTCAAACAGACCAAGTCACAGCCTCGATTGAAAACCTATTTGAGAAGTTTGTCGAGTTATTTGATGAACCAGAGAGAGCTACTCTCTCGGAAGCCGGTGCAGTAGACAACAAAGTAGATCATCTGAAGCAACTCATCGAAGATGCTGCCAAGCAAATGAATGAAGGAGGATCAAGTTCTAACGAACCTCCACAACACGATGCTTCAGTTGAGGGGGAGGACCCATCTTCGTCATCACAACCGAGCTCACATGTTGAGGGGGAGAACAGTTCTCAAGCTGCTCCCGAACGCACAGCAGTACCCGAAAATGCCACAACACCCGAAGGTGCTACAACACCCGAAGGTACTACAACACCCGAAAGTGCTACAACACCCGAAGGTGCGTCAACACCTGAAAGCTCGACACCACCCGAAACCCCTGTAGCTCCGGAAACTCAAGACACACCTGAAACCTTATCTGTCGAGGGGGAGAATGCCGATATGCTTTATGACGATGACAGTCAATCTGAACTAGAAGAGATGGTAAACGCTGAATTGTATCCATCTTATGATCCAAATTACCCTCCTCTTGTCAAATGGACCAGAGATCATCCTGTTTCCCAGGTTGTCGGTAATGTCTCTGAAAAGGTCCTGACCTGATCACAACTAAAGGCAAAACAAACTTCCTTATTTTCAAAAGTAGAATTCTGTATGTTTAACTCCTTCGTCTCAAAAGTTGAACCAAAGACAGTTAACACTGCTCTTGATCACTCCGATTGGGTTCAAGCTATGCAAGACGAACTGAATGAATTCGAAAGGAATAAAGTTTGGCACCTCATTCCAACTCCTCAAGATGCCTCAGTTGTTGGTCTCAAATGGGTCTTCAGAAATAAGATGGACAAGGAAGGCAACGTGATACGAAACAAAGCCCGTCTGGTGGTGAAAGGATACTGTCAGGAGGAAGGAATCGACTATGAAGAAACTTTTGCTCCTGTAGCTAGGCTGGAATCCGTTAGAATATTTCTTGCCTATGCTGCACACAAAAACTTTGAGGTCTACCAAATGGATGTCAAGTGCGCATTTCTAAATGGAGAACTTGAAGAAACGGTGTACGTGGAGCAACCTCCTGGATTCGTCAATGAAAGGTACCCCAATCACTGTTACATTTTGGACAAAGCCGTATATGGACTGAAACAAGCTCCGAGGGCCTGGTATGAAATGCTAACCAAGTTTTTAAAGATGTCCAAATTCAAACAAGGTTCGGTTGACCCAACCTTCTTTCGTAAGAAGGAAGGTAACCACCTTATGATTGTTCAAATTTATGTCGATGATATCATCTTTGGCTCAACGAATCCTAGCTTAACGGTTGAATTCAGAAAGCTGATGGAGACTAAATTTGAAATGAGCTCAATGGGTCCAATTAACTTTTTCCTTGGTTTAAATATTAGACAGGGACCCGAAGGCATCTTTATTAATCAGGAAGCTTACACGAAGACTCTCCTTGCAAAATTTGGCATGATGGGAGATTCAAAGGTTAAAGTTCCAATGGCGTTCGGCACCAAGCTCACTCCATCATTGGATAAGCCAGCAGTTGATATTACGCTATATCGCGAGATGATCGGTTCTCTGATGTATCTTACTGCTAGCAGGCCTGATATAATGTTCTCTGTTTGTTACTGTGCTAGATTTCAGGTGAATCCACGTGAACCTCATATGCTTGTAGTGAAGAACATACTCCGTTATCTCAAGCGAACTACCTCTTTAGGCCTATGGTATCCATCCAACTCAGGCTTCTTCGTTCAAGCCTACTCAGATGCAGACCTTGGAGGTTGTGGACTAGACAGGAAAAGCACCACGGGAGGCTGCCAATTCCTTGACGGGAAGTTAGTTAGCTGGCAATCAAAGAAACAGACTTGTGTGTCTTTGTCTACAGCTGAAGCAGAATACATTGCAGTTGCCTCCTGTACTTCTCAAGTGATTTGGATCCAAAGTCAACTCCGGGACTATGGACTCAATATGAAAAAGATCCCACTATATTGTGACTCTGAGAGTGCAATTAGGATCTGTCATAACCTAATACAACACTCCAAGACTAAGCACATAGCATTGAGGTATCACTTCATTAAGGATCATGTGGAAGATGGGAACGTCAAAATTCATTTTGTTCGAACCACTGATCAACTGGCTGACATCTTCACCAAAGCTCTTCCTGAAGCGTCGTTCAACAAAATTCTACAAGGGCTAGGTATGATGGAATCGGAGTCAGTACCAAACATTACCTCTCAAACTCAAAAGTAAGAAGCGAAATAGACCGAACGTTCGGGTTCGGGTCTTGTACTAATGTACCGAAATGAACCGAATGCTCGGGTTCGGTTGAATAATCTGCTTTTCGCTCATCAATCAAAGGTAGTTTTCTTGGTTGTAGATCTTATGTATAATTGTTCCAAATGCATTTATCTTATTGTCAAAGCTATTCTCTTTTTAAAACCTATTTTCTTTGGCAACCGAAATATACCGAACATTCGGGTTCGGTTCCAAAATTTTTCTCACCCAAATAGACCGAACGCTCGGGTTCGGTTCCAAAGTTTTTCACAACTGAAATAAACCAAACGCTAGGGTTCGGTTCCAAATTTTTTTTTCTCTGTATTTTTTTTCTTTTGTCTTATTTTTATTTCATTTTATTTTTATTATTATCAAAAATTCCAAAAATATTTTTTTTTTATAAATTCAAAAACTCCAAAAATATTTCGTTCTTTATTTTCTTTTTTGGCTTTAGTTATTTTTTTGTGTGTTCGTTTATGGAGAAATTGTTGAATTAGCTAAGTGTCCCTAGAAGCATGTTGATGTATGTGTCCAAAGCCTCACCTGATTCTGAATAATAGCCTTAATGACTTGGTATACACAAACCTTGTCTTCCCAATTTGGCTATCATATTTATTCTAATCATGAGCTACCTAACTCTCTTCTCACATGAGATAAGAGTTTTCTGCTTGGTCCTATTTTTCACAGCAGAGGTACTTTGATTTCTTACACCATCTATGTTGCATTTCTCCATCACATTCACTTCACAAACGTAACCCCTGAGACTCTCAGAAATTACCACTGAGGTTTATGGTTACACAATTACTGTGTTCATGATCTTAGTTTCGTGCCACTACGATCTAAGTGAAACCCAAAATTCAATACCCAATACGAATTGACGGTGAACAATTAATTTGCTCTAGTTTTCACTAATGCATTAACGGACGTACCTCCATGAAATCTCAAAATTTTCTTTTGTGTGATTCCTATGAAATTGTTAACACCAATAACATTTCTTCCCTTGGGATCCAGTTTTAAATTTTTGTTGAGATTTTATATACATATTTCCTAGCCAAATTAAATTATCTCCAACCTACTTGTTCAATAGACTACACCGGTCTCACAAGTACTTCGTTCGCTTTCTATCTTATATCAAGATTAGGAAGTTGAATCGAAGCGAAAGCCACCCTAATAAGCCTAGTTAAAAGAAGCCTTTCAACACTTCTTAATAAGTGTTTGATCGTTATTCAACGGGAAACCACACAAAAACTTTAAGGTCTCTCTTGACTTTGAAGGAAGAGATTCGTGCCCGGGATCATTTGTTTCGTGTCTTTATTGGCATCACATATTTTCCCAAAAATATTGCTTTATTTCTTTTCTTTTACACCCTAAGCACGAAAATCTTTGATTTTCCTAAATTCAGGTTCTATTAATTACAAGGCATTTTACTTGGATTGGCGGTTGATTAAAGGCTGTCGTTGATTTTAATCCATGTGGGAGCATTTTTCAAAAGATGCCGTTACAATTTAAAGGGATAAGATGATAACATGCTGACTCAGGCGGGAGTCTAATCGATTTGATTTCAAACGGCGCTAAAAGGGAAAACGTGAGAATCGGAACCGTTTCATCTCAAAACGGCGCAAGAGGGGCGCGTGTGAATCTGAACCGTCTCGTCTCCAAATGGCGCCTGATGGGAAGGCGTGTTATTAGGGACCTGACATTCTCTCTCATGCGTGATAATCGGCAACCCCAACTGTCACGCATCAGTCAACTCCGAAAAACCCTTCATTTTTCAATAGAAGATTTGGGAAGATCTTTCTCTCTCCTTAAACCACAGTATAAAAGGCAACATCCTCCACCGTTTACCTCTTTACTGCAATTGTAATTCCCAGAGCGCAAGAAATCCCTAAACCTTCACTGTTCATCATCTCCTTCACTTTCTTCAAGCAATGGCAGATTCATCTTCCGTTAACGCAACATCCCACATTTTGCCCATTCGCCCACAACAAAGCCTAATCATCGATTTAACCCCTCATGCTTACGACGCCTTCATGTTCCCCATCATCGAGTGTCTGAAGTTTTCTCCGATCGCTCCTGCACTTACCAGGGCTGAAACTGTTCCGATGGAGTTCTTGTCACAGATCTTTGCGACCGCTCACTACGACAAGGTCGTTGACAGAATCTTTTTTGATGTCTTTGAGCACAAGGCGTCAATTTCAAAGCAAAGGTTTTGCTCGCTGTTAGGGTTTGAACCTGATTCTTCATGGGTTAACCCTGAAACGATTCCAATGGGTCACTTGTTCAACATGTTCTATAACATGGGTTACACAGAGGTGCTTACTACGGTGACGAAATTCAAGAAGTCGTGCCTACCTCCACAGTGGAATGGGCTATTCACTGTTTTGTTCAAGGGCTTATCTGAACGAAGCGCCGGGTCTGATGGAGCCAGCCGTTTATTTCTCTCCATAATGTATGGTATCTACAATGGCATCAACATGGATTATGGGTCTGTTCTATGGCAACAACTCATCCAGAGTCTCTCCTCTACCTCCAGACATTCAGAGATTTCGTATGCTAGGTTCTGGACTCTTATCACGAAATGGGTGATGGACAAGTACCACGTCCCCATTGTCGCTGGTGCTCCAATGTCTTCGATTGGTACCTTCCATACCACGGAGATCATTGTGTCGGACGCTTCAAAGTTTCCGTTCAACGGGTCTATTCTGGAAACCATGTATGGGGATGTTCCTGCTGACAGCCGGATTATCCAGACGTACAAGGGGTTCAAGCGTTCTGGTCCGAGGGATCTTACTCCAGAGATGTTGAAGTCAATACATGACGCCGGCAAGCCTGCTCCAAGAGGAAAAAAGGCTGATAAGGGGAAACAGGTGGCAAAAGGAGCAAAAGGCCCATCTCCAAAGAAGAGGAAACTCACCAAGCCTGCTCAGTCTCCACAGCAGAAGAGAAGAAAAACTCAGCCGAAGCGAAAGCTGATTATCGCTTCCTCCTCAAGCGAGTCTGAGGGTGAGAGTTCAGATTCTGATGACTCTCCACGTGGCAACACTCCACCCAGATCTCCTACCCCAGAAGTTCATGCATCTACTTCTCCAATTTCCTCCCCACCTAAAACCATTCCTATTTCTATTCCCCCATAACTTCCACTACTTCAATACCACCCACTTCCATCCCAATACCAACACCAATATTCACCGACGCAACCACAACATCCACTGCAGATGTTAGAGCCAATGTATCTGATACGGGGGTTCATACTGATGCACCCGGAACCACTCCAGCACCCGAAACCACAAAAGCACCCGAACCTACACCAACACCCGAAACAACCCAACCCGAACCTACCCATACTACTACACCACCAGCTTCACCACCACCACCTTCTCCTGGTCATGCTTCAGAGGGAGAAGAACCATTCCTTGGCGGGGAAGATATGACGTTTGACTCGGTCTACTATAGTCCGTTTCAAGAACAGAGTGATGACGATGACGATGCTCCTGTCACAAAAAGACATCTCAAGGAGCTCCATGACAAGATTTACTTGCTCATCGCCTCCTCTTCCACTTCCCAGTGATCCCTTTCTGAAGATGCAGTTTAGAAGATTGTTGACGCCTTCTCTAAAGCTCAGCAAGATTCCATTGCTTCTGCAACCTCCACCATAGATGCCTCAACAAAAGCCTGTCAGGCTGCGACCGAAAAAATCGATAAACTATTTTCTGATGCCTCTTCCCTGTTAAAGTCTTTACAGGAGAGTGCAACCGCCGCCAAGACTACGCTGGAACCAATTGTCCACCAGCTGGCAACGTCAGTCTCCACTGAGTTGAAGTCCTTCGCTTCTTTTCGTCAAATGCTTTCAGACGACAACTCAGCCTTTCGCACAACCATTGACGAGCGTCTCTCGAAGCTACAAGAAGATTTGGCTGCCGAGAACTCTCTTATGGATGTTCTTGCCAGGAAGACCACTGCTCTGAAGGTCAAGAGCGTTCAACTCTCCAACTCTCAATAGGAGATTTACTCTCTTCGGTCCGAAAGGGAGGTGATAAATTCGTGTGTTTCGGATGTCCACTCTGCCATCTCCAACATCCTCGAAGCACATGATCCTATTCTTAACTATACTGTGAGGCGTGACCTTGCAGAGAAGCTCGCTCCCGCCCTTGCCCTGCTCAGCAAACTCGAAGGGCTACTTGATTTCGTGTCCATTCCGAAACAAGGGGGAGAGAAGGAATCAATGTCTCAACCACCTCCTACCTCAAAGGCAACTCACACAACCGAACCTCCTCCAGTAGGCCACACTGTCGACTCACAGTTCGACATGCCACTGACCCGAAAGTCGTTCATCTTTCATGCCTTCTCCAACGTTGCAGAGTTCCCTCATCCTCATCCACAGGTTGATCGGGACTTAATCAATTTTTATCTGAAGGCTGCTCAACCTCAGTATCAGACTTGGAGCGCTCAGAAAATTGTCAACGTTCGGGTCTTGAAGCCGTATAGTGAAGGGAACTTCATCAACATTCGGTTCAAGGTACTTCGGGGATCTGCCAAAACCGAACATGGTATTTCCCTTGCAGATCTTCCCAACCTTAATCCCCATGATTGGATTATCTTGCACAACATCCTACTCACCAACGAAGCTGAATACGGTCCGATCATCGACCATTTCAAGAGGATGCTCGTGTGCTACATCATGGAAGTTGCACTGATGGATGAGGAGATTGCAAGCGTATTTAAGAAGAAACCAACAATATCTCCTGTTGGCTCTGCCAGTGATCTCAACCAAATGCAGATGGGTAAAATTGACTCGAGAAGGAATTCGGTCATGTTCACCAGGAACGAAGGACAGAAATGTCTTTTCGCCTTGGCTGACAAACACCTCTACACCACTGCTTGTTTAGAGCACGTTTTGGGGATCATCCACAGATGCAAGAAGAACACAACGGATGATGTCAAGTACTTCGATGACATGATTCAATAGTACATTCGGTTCATACAGACTATTCTCACTCTTATCACACGTCTGTTTGATACTGTAAAGAAGGCTACCACTGCTGGCCCGAAGAAGAAGTAGTCTCGCTCCAATTTGACGTAAAGGGGGAGATTGTTGGGTCGTGTTTTGTATAATATGTTGCTTCTATTGGGCTCGTTAGCTAGTCCATTTTTGTATCTCAGGTATGGGCCTGTCCATCCATGAGTTTAGTAGGGTTGAATATAAATATAGGTGCTTGCGTGCATCTTAGGTAAACGATAGAATAGAACAATCAGAGCATTATTTAGAAGTTTATTATTATCGTTCTTGTAACCCTAAATCCTCTACAGCGGAAGTTCTTAGTCGAGCTCTGCTGAGGATTGTTTGATCTAATCATTCGACATATTTTGATCCACTCTTGTCTTATTTATTGTTTTGTGTTCATCGCAATACCTGTTGCAAAGATCTAATCGATCTTCACGTTTGTTATTACAACTTATCAGATAAATTAGGTCTGTAGAAAATCATTTTCTTTCTTTCTATCTGTTAGTCATATGTTACCTCCTCTGCGTGATTGGAAGAGATCCGACTTGGACTGTAACATATGCAACTCTATTTCTCTACATATATATATATATATATATATATATATATATATATATATATATATATATATGAAATTCCTGTTATCTGTTAGCCATATGTTGTCTCCTTTGCGTGACTTCTAATCCAACCTGGTACACAGCATATGCAACCTTCTACTTCTCAACCCCTCTGAAGTAATAAGTAATAGAATTCTGAATCTATCATCTCTCTGAATGGTTGTCTGCTCACCCAGTGTTAGGAGTACTCTGGATGTTCTTGATTACCGGGACATATCTGGAAGCGGGAAACATGTTCCAGTACAATTAAAATTGAACACTCAAAGATTGTCTATAGATCTCGCTGCTCAATTTAGGTGGACAACAATATCCCTGGTCATTGTCAGCTGAATGGTCCTTAAGATATAGTATCTAGAAACCTAGGATCAGATATAATATCTAGGAACTTAGGATCACATTGTCTTGTCACTTATAGTATGTCCTAATTTTATCACAATTTTTCGTGTTTAAGTGGACAACAATACCGACGATTGACCAGACAAAGACGTGAAGATAGAAGGTACCGAAAAGCGGATAAAGGTTGTCTAAAAACTTTGATCCCAAATCATTCTTAAAGTTAGATATCATTTTATTTTTGTTAAATTTGTTCATAGTTTTCCTCTATGCACAAATTTTAGGGGGAGAATTAAAAATAATTCAAAAATCAAACAAAAATCAAAAAATTAAAAATCCAAAAAAATAAAAAAATATAATAAAAAAAATAAAAAAATAGTGTTATTTTATTTTTCAAGAAAATATCAAAAAAAAATCCAAAAATATTTTTTTTGTGTGCTAATTTTTCTTTTAGTTTTGTTTTGTCTTGAAAAGTGATTTCAGGCGTAGATGAGACTCGTGGAGACTGTATTGAAGATCTTCTGAGCCAAGGCTTCATCCGTGAGCATCAAAGAATTCACATTCGAAGGAGTAAGAAATGAAGATTATTCTTTTGACATTCAATCTATCAACCCCAGAAGCATGGTGAAGCTGTATTTGAAGATTATGTGACAGATTGCATTGAAGCCTCCTCAATCAATTTGCAGCTATCTATGAACCTGCTGAAGTGATCCAAAAGATTATTTCTCTCTGTTGTTCTCTATGAAGATTCTCAAGCTGAAAGTGCTATCTTTCAAGAATCTTTTCATCAAGCCTCTTCACCCAATGTGTCTTCAGAGTCAAATCTTGAAGAAAAGCCCTACCGCTCGAGATGAAGTCATTCATGAAGATTCATCAAGTTCATCTTGAAGCTGTGAAGAAATTTGAAGATTAAAGCTGAAGCCAAAGCTCCCATTGAAGATTGACAAGAAAAGCCAACTATTTTTTAGGGGGAGCTTGTTAGGTCATTTAGAAAAGAAAGCTATAAATCAAGGGGGAGATTGTTGGGTCATAATTATTGGTTTATACTTTTCTTTTCTAGGAAAATATATTTTTATGTAATGTTGTATGTGTTTGTGGTTTGTGTGTACGGTCGTACACGTGTGTACGGCCGCACACCCTGTGTACGGCCGTACACAGGGTGTGCGGCTGTACACATGTGTATGGCTGGAGGTCCATATAAATTGAGGAGGGCATGTGGGAGTGTACGGTTAGAAGAGAAGAGGCTAGAGAAGAGAGAGAAAGTTAGAGAGAAGAAGTGTGTGTGTGAAAGAGAATCTATTGTAAGGAGCATCAATCATATCATCAATAATACATTAGATTCAAGTTATTCTTCTTCTCATTCTCTTCTAGTTTGATCTGACATCATCCAATTGATTGAGATTCCGCACCATCAATTGGATCTGATTCATACACAAACAATTTTGGGGACTTACACTAGCACACATACTCATATAGAATTGAAATAGATTTATACGTAGTGGTTTTACTCGTATAGAATTAAAATAAGATTTATACGTAGCAACTTTCATTTTTAAGGAATTACAAACACTTATATTCATAGTATATGAGACTTATATGTATATACTTATTTGATAAGTAAACTTTTATACCTAGGATATATATATATTAAACGTTGGAGAGTCAAAATTATATTCTCAAAACTATACTTTTGAACTTGAGAAAAAGTGTTATTTTTATATGGAGTCAAAACCTATGAACTCACCAACTCTATGTTGACCTATTTTTAAATGCATTTGTTTTCAGGAAGTTGATAGCTATGATACGAGAAATGACGTTACATTACCCGCTGTTTCCGCCGACGGCCGGGGTGTGACAAATTGGTATCAGAGCTATTAACTATAGTGAATTAGTACTTTCTTAGGAAAGCACAACTATAGTTTAGGGCTTACTCTGTTAGGTTTATGTATATCCCTTAACCTACAAATAAAAGTATTATTAATTTCTACTACTAAAGGACTACTTACGGGAGCGGTGACAGGATAGACACGTTGCTTGGGTTGCTGGATTTCAGAACGGCTATATGCTAAAATGATCCCTCCCACCGACTGTCCTGATTGGCCGATGCCTTATCAGCTAGACCTGAAATAACAAAAAAATAATTAATAATACCCGTGAATAGAACAAACATAAAGATATAGACTTATGTATGAACTCAGTCCCACGATGAGAACACATGTATATAACCCAGAAATATAGAAAACCCAAACCCACGATAAGAATTCAACGCAATGTTTTAGGTCAAACTACTTAGTCGAGTTTTATTGTACATGGTACGAACCATAACTAAACGTAGACTGATCACCTATGTTTAATTATGGTTAGACCAATGCACAACTAAAATTAGATACGGTGTTTGATAGACTAAAACACCAGAAGATTCTCGAAGATTAAAGATAGATCTCAGATCAGGATACCATCAAATCGGAGTACAAGAAGACGATGTTCCGAAAACAACATTTAGGAATCAATATGGTCATTAAGAGTTCTTAGTTATGCCTTTGGATTAACTAACGCTCCAACAATGTTCAAGGTTCGTGATAGTAGTTATCGATGATATATTGATATATTCACAAACCAAGGAAGAACAACACTTGCAAATAATCTTGGAACTACTAAAAAAAGAAAAGTTGTACGCCAAATTCTCTGAATGTGAATTTTAGATCAGAGAAGTACAATTTTTAGAACATGTAGTCAGTAACAAAAGGATTCATGTCGAACCCTCCAAGATTGAAGCAATTAAGAATAGGGAAGCACCAAAGATGCCAACAGAAGTGCGTCATTTCTTAGGACTTGCTAGCTATTACCGTAGATTCATAGAGAATTTATCCAAAATAGCCAAGCCACTTACAACACTAGCCTAGAAGGATGTGAAGTTCAACTAGGAAGACAAACAAGATGCTGCTTTTCAGAAACTAAAGCAAAATGTTGTGTAGTGCACCGATCCTATCCCTCCCAGATGGGATAGAAGATTTCGTCGTATACTGCGATGCATCAAATCAAGGATTGGGATGTGTGTTGATGCAAAGAGGAAAAGTTATTGCTTACACATCTCGACAACTTAAGGTTCATGAGAATAATTACACTACCCATGACCTTGAATTGGGAGTTGTAGTTTTTGCACTGAGAAGTTCGATACACACAATTGGCCAGAGAACATATAGGTGATACTTTATGTGCCGAGCTAGAAATAACCCATGAGGCAACTCGAAAGATCGTGCTAATTAAGGATCGATTAAACGTAGCATGTGATCGTTAGAAGAGCTATGCTGACGTAAGATGTAAGCCTTTAGAATTCCAAGTTGGAGATAAAGTAATGTTGAAGGTCTCTCCTTGGAAAGCCGTAATTCGATTCGGGAAGCGAGGCAAACTAAACCCACGGTATATAGGACCTTTTGAAATTCTAGCAAGAATTGGTTATGTCGCATACCAACTCAAGTTACCTCAAGAGATAAGTTGTATACACAATATTTTCCCCCAACTATTTAACAAAACCCCATCCATAAGATAAATTTCGGGACGAAAATTTTCTAACAGGGGGAGAATGTAACACCAGTCAAAATAGGTCAACAACAATCACATGTGATTATGCCAATCATGTAATGTGATTTTCTTAAACTAGTAACATGATACACTTACTATGTAATTCATGTTGAATTGTGAACTTTCATATATAATTTATGATACAACTCAAAGTATACGTTCACACGATTCCAAAAATATAGATAACATCTAAATCTGACTTCGCGTGAAGAAGTTATGATAAACCGAACACTATAAATCTCTATAATAAGAGGAATTTAAAATAGGCTTAGAATTAGCTATTGGAATCTAAAAGAGAGTTTTAGTAATCCTAAATACCTACGCGTGGATATAAAGAACGTCAAAAATGGAGTTCGTATGGAAAAGTTATGGCCTTCCGAAGATGTCGCTATCAGAAACCCTAATATGACCGAACTCACGACGTGAGCATAAAAACTCACGACATGAGGAGTCAAACCGCCACATTTTGAAGCTAGAAGTCTCGTGAGCAAGGTTTTCTCACGACGTGAGGACGCTGCAGGACATGAATCGGGGCTAGAAAAGATACGTTAAAGCTATGGGATAACTCTTACCATAACTCACGACGTGAACCTATCATTTCTCACGCCGTGAGGGTCAAAAACTAGCCTATAAATAGATTTTTCGACCCCAAGGTTCCTCACACCAATTCTTCTCTCTCTCTTTCTCTCTCTCTCTCTCTCTCTCTCTCTCTCTCTCGTTTGCTGAAGCCGTTTCGCTTCCCGAGCCCTAACGCCCTCGTACTGCTGACCGTTTCTGCTTAGATTACATAAAATCACGCTATTAAGGTGAGTTTCACTGCCCCACTTCCTAATATTTTCAGGGGAAAACGCATGCTGAATATTGTATACACGATAATATTATGTCTATATGATAGTGTATTGATATCAACATAGACAATTATATTAACCGGGATATTGTTGTTCTAAATATAATATATTGAATATATACAACAATTATCAACTTATTAGTATGTTATTATACAAATGTAGATCTTGTTTTATACTTAGGATTCTATATATATATATATATATATATATATATATATATATGTGTGTGTGTGTGTGTGTGTGTGTGTGTGTTTTGTGTGATATAGTTCTGAACTTATATTCAGAAGTTCTATATGTTAATTTATAAAGTATGTTGCTATTAATGGTTTTATGTCAAGATAAAACTTAGTATGATATATGTTGTTATTGTTAGTTTTATGATAAGATAAAACTTGATATGTTATATGTTGTTATTTTTATTGGTTTTATGTCAAGATAAAACCTGGTTGTACTTCAAGTTATAACTGTTATACTGCCTAAATGATATATGAAGTTAGGAGTAATGTTTAAAATCATAGTCTAGTAACTTAGGGTTTTAGACATGAAAATGCTTTTGTTGTTAGGACTATAGAATGCCATCAAAATCTACATGAGCTACCTCATTCATCAACTAAGATTGGGGATCTTATTGGAAGTCCTCTGACTTGTAACTGTTAATCCCGTGTGAGTGAGGAAGTCGTGTATGAAAAAGATACGGGTTGACGACCCCACTCGTGGTTGTTAATTACAACCCTAGACAAGCGAGTGACGATCCATTCCTTTTATTTGTTATTGTTCCGGCGTCAATGAAGCGTACGATATTGTTTCTCATGGTAAATCATGAGTGTATTTATTGTTTCTCATGGTAAATTATGAATGTATTGTTTCTCATGGTAAATCATGAGTGTGTTTTGTTAGAGGTTTTGTTGTCAAGCAGTGATTACAGACTTGTGGTAGCAACTTGTTAGAAACATTTTACTTTGTCGTTATACAAGTATTAATGTTAAGAATAAGTGTCCACCTACTTATACCCTAGGTACTACTTATATTAAGTAGATAATTATACCTAGCACACATACTCGGATAGAATTGAAAAAGATTTATGCATAGTGGTTTTACTCGTATAGAATTGAAATAAGATTTATACCTAGAAACTTTCGTTTGTATGGAATTACACACTTATATTCATAGTATATGAGACTTATAGGTATATACTTATTTGGTAAGTAAACTTTTATACCTAGGATATATATATATATATATATATATATATATATATATATATGTATATATATACATACATATATATATATATATATATATATATATATATATATATATATATATATATATATTAAACTTTAGAGAGTCAAAATTATACTTTCAAAACTATACTTTTGAACTTGAGAAAAAGTGTTATTTTTATATGGAGTCAAAACCTGTGAACTCACCAACTTTATGTTGACGTATTTTTAAATGCATGTGTTTTCAGGAAGTTGATAACTATGATACGAGAAATCACGTTACACTGCCCGGTGTTTCCGCTGACGGCCGGGGTGTGATAAGTTTGCGGTCCATCCACGTTCCTACGCGACGAGTCAGAGCATCCAACTCGTCGAGTAGACTTTTCAATATGAAGGATTAAGACTAAGATTAATACCAACACAACAGACTATAAACATTCCTAGAGTTATCAACAAATGATATACACATATAAAACCAATCAACAAATAAGACTCAACTAGTCTAGCATGCACACCACTATGACATAGGTAATATAGTGAGAAGACTCACCTGAACGAAGAGTTGAAATCTACTAGGTAAAGTCCCATAGAATCAGATACACGAACCTCCTAAACCAAAGACAAATTAAACATCAACCTATTGCTTAACACCCCTCAAAGTTTGACCAAAAGTCAAACGAGTAAAAAAGTCAATAGTCAAACTCAACATCCAAAAGTCATCACAAATGATCACCATGTCGTGGCTATGCACCTGCTACGATGTGGAAATCCTTCGGAAAAACAGTCGCAAAGAATCCACTCATCACGACGTGGTAAATAGGTTGCCATGTCGTGGGAACTGTCCAGAAACCACTTCATGGATTAAGAGCACTTAATGGATTAAGCTCTTAATCCATTAAGCCACATACTCATCTCTTCCAGAATACATCCAAATGTCCATAAGCTTTATAACTTTATAAAATCTTTTCTTTATGGGCATGCATGTCCAATGCATGTCATGACTTGGTTAGGTAAAAAATGTTGAAGAATACGGTCAAAGTCTCATGTAAGGAAGCAAAACTCATCCAAACTTTAGATCTAGCACACCAAACCCCAAAGAGACCCCATTGGTACATTAAGTTGCCAACTTTATGGAATCCAATTACTTAAACCACTCCAAACATGAAGAACAAAACACGAAAGCCTAGATCTAGAAGCATGGCACAAAAAATTTGGAACTTGAGGACATACAATGATCCAAAATATATGCTCCAAGGTGGTGCAGGAACTTGCTTGCTGGATTTATGTACCAAGAACACATTCTTCTTCTCTAAGACATCAAAACCACACCAAAATCTCATAAATGGATGAAAGAGGAGAGGGGAGGCTCAAAGTGGCGAAAGGAAGGCTAGGGTTTCATTTAGAAAGGTTAGAGGTTGAATAGGATATCCTAACCTTGAGTTAAAGGCTTTAATATGGAAGAAACCCTAAAAGATCATGGCTTGGGCTGCCACAACCAGTACATCATGGCACACTACTTGCTACGTTGTGGTGCTCACCCGAAAAACACGATCATAAATATCCATGTCACGTCGTGGTCACCCATGCCCCACATCGTGGCACATGGTTTTTCTCCAAAAAAACCCATCTTTGATCCCATTAAGTCTTTAGCTGATCCATTATGGAAAATGGATGTTACAATGAACCTAATCCCAGTCCACATTCATCCTTAAATGCAATTACCATATCGTAAGCCACCTAATTAATTTTCTTTCTGCATCCCCCCTAATAATAATTGTCTTCGAATCTTCTCAAGACACTCAATAACCCTAATTGGAGAAACAAAAAGAGAAAAGAAATATGTAGGGAGGTTACCTAAAACCAATTTATTTAAAGTGAGTCTACCTCCAAATGATAGTGTCTTAGCTTTCCAAGTTGAGATCTTAGATTGGAATATTTCAATGACCGATTTCCAATTCTTTAACAAGTACATATTTGCACCCACGAAAACTCTAAGATATGTAACGAGTGGTGAGGCCTGCTCATAACCTAGAGGACTCACCCACCATGTGATTTCTTGAATAGAAGCATCAATACCATACAATTTTAACTTTTGAAAAATGAGTTTCAATTCGGATGAAATATGGAAGCATATTAGTATATGAACTAAGTTTTTGATGTTACTCTTGGACCACTTCTCCTACAAAAAGGGCGTCGTCAACATAGAAAAGAAGAGAAATCAAAGTCTCGTTATTTGTTATTTTAACACCTTTAAAGATGTCTTTCTTACAAACCATCTTCATGAAAACATAAATGTGACATCCCCATTTTCACGGCCAGAAAAGACCGATTTGTTTATGCTTTGTTTTATAAAATCAGAGTAATCCTTTGATTAAAAGAGTTGCGGAATTTGTTCCAAAAACAAAATATGATAAGAATTTATCAAAGCATTTCTATAAAGAAATGTATTTTCATTAAATAAAAAAATCTCGGGATGTCATGTTCCGATACAGACCAAAGGCATAAACAATATAAAATAGACCTTCCAACAGTTATTTATAACTACTGATCTATAATCCAAAATATCTCGTCAAGTCCACCAATTTATACTCTTGTGCCATTACCTGTAATGCAAAGAAAACTGAGTGGGCCAGGCTTGGGAGTCTAGTGAGCATATAGGGTTTTCAACCCACAATAATATAATTATTAAATTTAATCATTAAACAATCAACCCAATTACCCATTCCCCATTATCTTCTTTACTCTTAAGGAGCTACCCTAAGAATCATCTATCCTTCATTTATTCATTCCTAAGGATTGACCTAAGGAATAGTGTAACACCGTAAATTTCAAAACAATTTTTCGCATTTTATAAAAACATAATTCATTTAGTATTCATAAAAACATCATTGTTTGAAACTCAAATCCATAGCATATAAAAATCCCAAGATCTCATAACATAAAAATCCCGTGTGTGTACTGATCAGGCCGACGCCTTTCCACAATCCTCACTAGTACCTGAAACAAATAACACCAAACACTATAAGCACAAAGCTTAGTGAGTTCCCCAAAATACCATATATATAACACATATTAGCCACTCGAGGCTATAACTCTTTGGGTCCGTGCACCCAACTCTATGAACCCTCAGGCTCTATCTCTGTGAATCTTTCGGTTCTAACTCTGTAGCATGCACAACATAAATCACATAGAATAATGCAGTGCAACACATAACACATATATAGCATACAACACTATATCACATAACTCTAATTACCTACTCAAGGTAAAGTATAGTGAGAAGACTCACCTCGCGTATCTCGGTAACTCGTAAATCCCTGAAATCACTAGTGCTCGATCACCCGAGCTATAGTCCTCCCATAACACAAATACATCTCTAATTAACACTTTCCAAACTAGAGTTGACTAACTCTATCAAGTCAAAATCGGTCAACTCTGGTCAACGGTCAACCCAACTCGCCGAGTCTGGCGTGGACTCGCCGAGTCCCTTCGGGGACCCAATTCCTCTGAATCCCCTTCCGACTCACCGAGTCACTCACCCAACTCGGTTCCTCAAACCCTGGTTCTAAAACACGGAACCACTCGCTCCAACTCGTCGAGTCTGCCAATGGACTGAACGAGTGCATTCCATGCACAACCCCAAACGACCTTCTGAGGTCAGATCTGTTCCACTAACTCATAGATCCAATCTTTCCAAGCTTATTTATCACGTAAAGTTTATGTCTTGGTGCTCATATCACACCTATTGACTCATAAATGGTGTTTTAACCTCAAACATAATGATCTCAAACCAAAACCTCCATAGACTCATATAAAGCTTGGACAAAGAGGCACTATGGACCTCCATGGGTCCAGATCCAGAACCTCACTCGCTTAAGGGACCATGAGAGCACTAGATCTAGTCACAAAAGGGCTCAATAAGCCCTAAATCAACATGAACATCACCTCAACAGAAAATGGTTCGAAAACAGTACCTCAAACATGATGTTCTGGAGCTCAGATCTTCAGGAAGTTAACCCTCTTGCTTCCTCTTGGCTATAGCTTCCTTTCCCTTGCTAGACAACACCACCAAGGTCAACAATGGCTCCTTCTCTCACTCCAAATGCTCAAGCTCACTAGGGTTTCGCTCTGGGGGCTGGTGAGCACAAATGACGGCCATAAGGCCCTTTAAATAGGCCCCAAACCCGAGAAATTAGGGTTTCATTAAACAGCGCGTACTCGCCGAGTCCACCAATGCGACTCGTCAAGTCCGGTCATTAATCCGGGTGAGAAATCGCGTCTCTACTCGGCGAGTCTACGCACCAACTCGCCGAGTCCTCTCACAAAACTCGAAATAAAAATGAATAAATATAATACCCGAAATTCCGGGTGTTACAATTCTCCCCCACACGAATCTGACTTCGCCCTCGAAGTCTCATCCCTGAAATAGCTCCGGATGCTGCTCCTGCATCTCACGCTCTGGCTCCCAGGTCAACTCGGATCCTCTCCGATGTTGCCACTGAACCTGTACCAGAGGTACCTCCTTGTTCCTCAGAACCTTGATCTTCCGATCCACAATCGCAACTGGTCTCTCCGCGTAGTTCAGGCTCACATCCACCTGAATGTCCTCTAACGGCACCACCGCCGAATCGTCGGCTATACACTTCCTCAACTGAGACACATGGAAGGTATTATAAATCCGCTCCAACTCCACAGGTAGCTCAAAGCGATACGCTACCCTGCCCACCCTCGCGATCACTCTGAACAGCCCAATATACCGGGGCCCTAGCTTGCCCTTCTTCCTGAATCGAATCAATCCTTTCCAAGGAGATACCTTCAGGAGAACATAATCACCGACCTGGAACTCAAGCTCAGATCGACGTCTATCCGCATAACTCTTCTGGCGGCTTTGAGCGGTCAACAATCTCTGCCTGACCCGTTGTATCTGCTCTGTCATCTGAAGCGCAATCTCTGTGCTACCCATCACTCGTTGCCCTACCTCTCCCCAAAAAATGGGAGTCCTACACCTCCTCCCATACAACAGCTCAAAAGGCGGCATACCAATGCTCGAATGATGGCTGTTATTGTAGGAGAACTCTGCTAAGGGAAAATACGTGTCCCAACTCTCGCCAAAATCCAACACGCATGCTCAGAGCATGTCCTCGAGCGTCTGAATCGTCCGCTCGCTCTGACCGTCAGTCTGTGGGTGGTATGCGGTACTAAAATGCAGCCTCGTACCTAACTCCTCATGGAATTTCTTCCAAAATCTGGAAGTGAAACGCACATCTCGATCTGACACAATCGAGATCGGCACCCCATGCCGCAATACCACCTCTCTCACATATACCTCTGCTAACTTTTCCGTAGAAGAACTCTCACTAATGGCAAGAAAGTGAGCGCTCTTTGTCAAACGGTCTACTATCACCCAAATCGCATCGACACCCCTCGCCGTTCTCGGGAATTTGGTGATAAAATCCATGGATATCTGCTCCCATTTCCATTCTGGGACTTCCAGTGGCTGCAACTTGCCATGCGGCCTCTGATGTTCGGCCTTAACCCTACGACAGGTTAGGCAGCTCTCAACAAACCACGCTACATCTCTCTTCATACAGGGCCACCAATAATCCCTTTTAAGATCCATAAACATCTTAGTGGTCCCGTGATGGATCGAGAATCTCGATCTATGCGCCTCCTCCATCAAGATGGTACGCGTTCCTCCAACAAACGGTACCCAAATCCGACCCTGGAAGGTCATAAGCCCTCTGCTATCGGTTACGAACTCTAATACCTGACCGATAACTCGCTCTCTCTTACGGTTCTCCGGTCTTACTGCCTCAGCCTGAGCCCCTCTGATGGTGTCCAACACCGGAGTCATCACCGTCAATCTCATACAAATATCCCGAATCAGGGCGCTCTCTACCCTACGACTCAGGGCGTCGGCTACCACATTAGCCTTGCCCGGGTGGTAAAGGATCTCACAATCATAATCCTTTACTACATCCAACCATCTTCTCTGACGCATGTTCAGGTTTGGCTGATCCATCAAATACTTCAAACTCTTGTGGTCCGTGTATATCGTACACCAAAGCCCATACATGTAATGGCGCCAAATCTTGAGGGCGAACACCACAACCCCCAACTCTAGATCGTGGGTGGGATACCTTGCCTCGTGAGGCTTCAGCTGCCTCGATGCGTACGCGATCACATGCCCCCTTTGCATCAACACCGCTCCCAAACCAGATATCGATGCGTCACAATACACCACGAAGTCCTCCATTCCATCTGGAAGAGTCAACACCAGGGATTTGCACAATCTCTGGCGAAGAGTCTCAAATGAGGCATGCTGCTCTGGGCCCCAACTGAACACCATACCCTTCTGGGTCAACCTGGTGAGAGGAACAACAATCTTGGAGAAATCCCTGATGAACCACCGATAATAGTCGGCCAACCCTAGAAAACTCTTGATCTCGGAAGGAGATTTCGGCACCTCCCATCTCAACACCGCCTCGATCTTGGCCGGATCGACCAAAATCCCCTTTTGGTTAACGAGGTGACCAAGGAATTGCACCTCTCGTAACCAAAAATCGCACTTGGAGAATTTGGCATAAAGCCTCTCCGATCTCAGCACACTGAGGATTTCTCGCAAATGCTCCTCATGCTGCTCCCTGGACCTCGAATATACCAATATGTCGTCAATGAACACAGTCACTGAACGATCCAACATCGATATGCATACCCTGTTCATGAGATCCATGAACGCTGCAGGCGCATTGGTGAGCCCGAATGGCATCACCATGAACTTGTAATGCCCATAACGAGTCCTGAATGCAGTCTTCTGGATATCCTCCTTGCGCACCCTCATCTGATGATATCCAGATCTCAGATCAATCATGGAAAACCAAGATGCTCCCTGCAGCTGATCGAACAAATCATCGATCCTCGGCAAAGGATAACGGTTCTTGACCGTCAACTTGTTCAACTCTCGATAATCTATGCACATTCGGTGCGAACCATCCTTCTTCCTCACAAAAAGGATCGGTGCTCCCCACGGCGAGCTACTCGGCCGAATAAACCCCTTCCCCAGCAGCTCCTGAAGCTGCGAGGATAGCTCCTGCATCTCTGGAGGTGCAAGGCGATAGGGCGCCTTGGCAATAGGAGCTGCCCCCGGAATCAAATCAATGCGAAACTCAACCTGCCTCTCGGGAGGCACACCTGGTAACTCCTCGGGGAAGACATCCGAGAATTCTCGCACTATCGGAACCTCCTCAACCAAACTCGGTCTCTCTGCACCAACTCTCGTATCCACCACATATGCTACAAAACAACTACAGCCCTGTTGTAGGCTCTGTCTCGCCCTAGCAGCCGAACAAAAAGCTGAATCGGGACGGGTACCCTCGCCGTACACCGTAAGAACTCCCCCACTTGGGTCTCGTATAGTCACCAGCTACCGCTCGCAATCGATAACAGCTCCAAATATGCTCAACCAATCCATGCCTACGATGACATAGACGTCCCCCATCGTAATCGGGACCAAATCAATAGGAAAATTTGAACCGAAGATCTCGAGTACACACCCTCGAATCACCTCCGTGGCATACACTGTTCTCTCATCGGCGATGGAGACTCTCAGAGGTCGACTCGACGCCTCCTGACTAATACTGATGTGCTGACTAAAAGCCAATGATACAAAAGATCGACTCGCACCCGAGTCAAATAACACCAAAGCAGGTACAACACTCACAAGAAAAGTACCTACGCATAGCACAAAATAAGCACAAAATCTCAAACATTAAAATAAATACATGTAAAAATATATACCAGCCACGACATTGGGCGCTGCGCGGACCTCCTCTGTAGTCAACTGGAAGGCTCTCCCCCGAGCCTTCAGCGTCTCGGTCTTCACCGGCCGACTATCCCAAGCTCTAATCGTAGCAGGGGCAATTCCCTGAGAAGCTCCCTGTGCTGACCCTCGCAGCAGCGGACACTCGGCCTTCCGGTGTCCGGTCTGGTTGCAGTGGAAACACACTGCAAACCCCTTGGGGCAGTCCTTGGCCATATGCCCCTCCTTGCCACACTTGTAGCAAGATCCAGCTCTACAAACTCCCATCATGACCCTTGCCGCACTTTCCACAAGTGCGGCCCTTCTGGCTCCCTGCTTTGGGATCAGCGGGCTTGGCCCGCTTGGCTGCCGGCTGGGACTGTGCCGGTCGCCGATCCCTCCCTTGAGACTCCGCCTCCTCCCTAGCCTGAGTCTCTAGCTCAATCTCCCTCTTTCGGGCATTTTCCTGAAGCTCGGCAAATGTCCGGTACGAGGAGTTCGCCACGAACTCCCGAATATCTCTCCGCAAAATACACAAATAACGGCTCATACGTGCCCGCTCAATAGACACATTCTCAGGGCAGAACATCGCCCTCTCATGAAACATCCTGGTGATAACCGTAACGGACTCTGTACCCTGCTTGAGGGTCAAAAACTCCTGTGTCAACCGATCCCGTTCCACTGGGGGAATGTACTCATCACGAAACATGGTGGTGAACCTCTCCCAGGTCACCGTAGCAAGCTCTGCCGGAGAATAGTGTGCTGTCGTGAACTTCCACCAATCCTTCGCCCCCAGGCGAAGCTGGTTCAGCGCAAACCGAACCCTCAAGTGCTCCAGGCACGAGCATGTGTAGAAACACCCCTCAATGTCAGATAACCATCTCATCGCTGCAATCGGGTCCTGCGTCCCGTCAAACTCTAGTGGCTTCATGTTTCTGAACTCCTTGAACAACGAGTCACCCCCTTGCGGCCTAGCAGCAGTAATGGCTGCGGTGGCCGCCGCAACAGCAGCCTCAGAAAGAGCGGCATAACGCTCATCAAAAGTCTCAATCAGCGTGGTCTTGATAGACCCGAACATCTCTAGTATCTCTGCCCTGATGGCCGCAGCCACCTCCTCATGGATGATCCGGCGGATCTCCTCATCACTGGTCTCGCTGCTCTCTGGCGCATGACGTGTCCTCACCATGATCTACCTCTGAAAAACAACATACAATATATTAGAAACTCACTCGAGCATACTCGCACTCGATAACTCGTCCCTCCTTGCTTCCCGACATCTCGAAGATTCCTACTTGAACTGTACACTGTCCTAGTGTTTCTAGTAGTACGGGCCCAATACTACCTTCCACACCGCGTCAGTATACAACCCAAGTCCTCCTCCTAGGATCCCAAGTCCCAAGTACTCTATTATGAAAAATCCTTTCTCTAACAGATCTCTCATAAGCTCCTCGCTGCTACCTACCCACTATCAAGCATCTCATAGCAGCTCACCTCTCCCTAGGCTAAGGCATCATAATCAGGTCACTCTAGTCATAATAGGAGTACCTAGCCCACTCTAGCACGAGAATACATCATATCAATATCATAAGCATATAACATAAAGGTATCTTGGGAAATCACTGTTCGGGCTCTGCGTTTTCCAAAAATCTCTTACTCTTTTTGAAAATATTTCTCAAATCCTCAGTTTGAGTTCAAATACGCCCGAAGGTGTACTCGAATCCCTCAAACCAAGGCTCTGATACCAACTTGTAACACCGTAAATTTCAAAACATTTTTTTGCATTTTATAAAAACATAATTCATTTAGTATTCATAAAAACATCATTGTTTGAAACTCAAATCCATAGCATAGAAAAATCCCAAGATCTCATAACATAAAAATCCCGTGTGTGTACTGATCAGGCCGACGCCTTCCCGCGATCCTCACTAGTACTTGAACCAAATAACACCAAACACTGTAATCACAAAGCTTAGTGAGTTCCTCAAAATGCCATATATATATATAACACATATTAGCCACTCGAGGCTATAACTCTTTGGGTCCGTGCACCCAACTCTATGAACACTCATGCTCTATCTCTGTGAACCTTCCGGTTCTAACTCTGTAGCATGCACAACATAAATCACATAGAGTAATGCAGTGCAACACATAACACATATATAGCATACAACACTGTATTACATAACTCTACTTACCTACTCAAGGTAAAGTATAGTGAGAAGACTCACCTCGCGTATCTCGGTAACTCGTAAATCCATGAAATCACTAGTGCTCGATCACCCGAGCTATAGTCCTCCTATAACACAAATACATCTCTAATTAACACTTTCCAAACTAGAGTTGACTAACTCTATCAAGTCAATATCGGTCAACTCTGGTCAACGGTCAACGGTCAACCCAACTCGCCGAGTCCCTTCAGGGACTCGATTCCTATGAATCCCCTTCCGACTCACCGAGTCACTCACCCAACTCGATTCCTCAACCCCTGGTTCAAAAACACGGAACTACTCGCTCCAACTCGTCGAGTCTGCCAATGGACTCGACGAGTGCATTCCATGCACAACCCCAAACGACCTTCTGAGGTCAGATCTGTTCCACTAACTCATAGATCCAGTCTTTCCAAGCTTATTTAACACGTAAAGTTTATGTCTTGGTGCTCATATCACACCTATTGACTCATAAATGGTGTTTTAACCTCAAACATAATGATCCCAAACCAAAACCCCCATAGACTCATATAAAGCATGGACAAAGAGGAACTCTGGACCTCCATGGGTTCAGATCCAGAACCTCACTCGCTTAAGGGACCATGGGAGCACTAGATCTAGTCACAAAAGGGCTCAATAAGCCCTAAATCAACTCGTTTAGACTCCGTTGGCTAATTTTGACTTTAAATTTTATTATTTTATTTTTAGTAGGCCGGGACAGCAAAACTCTGTTAGGAGTTCACAACTCCTTCATCTGACGTCCGTTTTCGTCTGTCTTTTTACCGTTGGAGTACTATCGACGAGATCTTCAATTCTCGTTTAGATTGTTTCGGCTAGAAACCACTCGATCTCATATTCGAACTTTGGTCTGCATACCACTAAGTCGAAACTTCGAAAAATCATAACTTCCTCATACGAAGTCAGATTTAGACGTTCTTTTTATGAACGCTCTCGGTTTAACGTATTCTTCGACTTTTGTTTAGATCACTATGCCTAAATATCGCTCTATCGTAAATTCACTATTTACGTCATGTAGTTTCGTACCGGTTCTGTCACGAAACTTTGACAGGTCATAACTTCTTCGTTATAACTCGGATTTCAACGTTCTTTATATGTACGATAACCTTGTGATATATACTACAAATTGGTTAAGACTATTTATTCTAAACACTCTTCTATCAAAAAGTCATTTTTGATGCTTATCGTCTCTAAATTGACTAGCTCGGATCTACGGACGTTACGATTAAGACCTTCCATAGCTAATATGAAGATAAAAAGGGATAGAATATTATATTGTCTAACCCCTTTTGAGATTGAGAATTCTTTCGTAGGGGATGAATACCTACAGAATTTGTTAATTATATGTCTAATCCCGAACCTTAATATAATTTATTAGACATAATATAATCTATTAAGGATATTCACGAAGATCATAATGCGTAATCTATTTAATATTTTAATCCCATATATATATATATATATATATATATATATATATATATATATATATATATATATATATATATATATATAGATAAAAAGATTACGCGTTATGGTTAGTTCAGTAGAAAACCATTATTAACACCTTACCGTTTAGAAAAAAAACAAGGAACCAAAGAACAAATCATGAGCGTCAGAAATTCTAAATGTAATAGAATAAGTATGTAATATGTATCAAAGTTTATTGAAAATACAATGTTATGTATGTAACTAACTCTATGAAAGTTAGCCGAATCGTAATAAAGCCAAAAATTGGGCACACAAAAACTGAATTATTTTATATAATTATTAATAGATTTCGAAAGTACATGTCAACGGGATTCTAAAAATATAATTTATGTAGACATTTGACTTCATATGGAGGTGTTATGATTTTCTAAAATTTTAAAAATGAACCACGCACTAGGTTGTGCATCGTAAAATGATGATAATGGTGTAATTGGCCGGATAGTGATGGTAGGCGGATACAGGCTCATCAGGAAGTAAAAACAAAGTGTTAATAGCCAAATAACGGAAAAGGTTCGTACCTACCAGATTGATCCGACCCAGTCGATAAAGTGAAAAAAAGACAATTTCCAATTATAAACCCAAAAGACAATAATAAGGCACAATGTATAGGATGTAATATGTAAGACATATCCAATAACTTGCACACATAGGAGATCTTTGACTATAAAATAAACGGTTGCACGGAGCTTTGTAAGGTGTCTTTATCTGGTTATTACGAAATCTCCGGATAAAACCCCATACCTGAAAACAAACGGAGGCCTATAAAGACCCCCAATATGAAAACATGAAGGTAAGGTTTCCTATGGAACCTCCAAACTCTACTTAATTTTAAACAGATTGATACAACGTCAAACTTATACATTGGAGAGCAATACTGAGGTCCAACCCTCCGTATGGCTTTCTAAACTAGCAGTTGTTCATTTGTGCATCATATCTTATGGACTACTCGTTAGCAGATGCTAAGAGTAGGTTCTTAATTATGTAGGCAGATGATTACCTAGTAACAAATGACATAGAAAACGATTGAGTTTTAGCTTAGCCAGTAAAATGGAGAAACTTAGTACTCCACAATATAAAATCAAAAAGACGAAGAATGTCAAAAATGGAGTTTGCATGAGGGAGTTATCATTTTTTTTAAAATCATTTAAATACCCCATATTTAAAAATTAATGGGCTAAAAATAAGTTTGGAACGAACTAAAACAACAAATAAGAAAGTTATAGTACTCGTTGATAGATATGCGTGGATATAAAGAACATTGGAAATAGAACACCTATGCCGAAGATATGGATTTTACAAAATCAAAAATTCTCGGCGCGCAAAATGCACGGCACGTGTGCGACACGCCTTATAACGACAAGATTCACAAAGATGTGGTAGTGGTGGTCGTGTGGGGAAGCGACACGTGTCTGTGCCCAGCCAAGGTGGAGCCATCGCGCAACCATAAAAATGTGTGGTGAGTTCCTCTCAAGTTGCGGCCCCACCCCTATCCTGTGCAACTCCAAGTCTCCGATGCTTTCGACGCAATCTCCCGTGAGCCCGAAAAGCACGCTACAAGGGAGCGTTCATGACTCCACTTTTTACGTTTTTTTATAGTTTTCAGATTCATGCTAAATTAAGTATTGGCTACATAATTATTGTTAATTAATATGTATAAATGTTTTATATCGTGAGTCATTTTGTACCCATATTTTATCATTGTTATGCCAAACAGTTATCGTTAATACTATACATAGTTGTTACTCTCGCAAAATTTTATGGATAATATTATACCTCATCGTTACTCTGGCAAATTTTAATGGATAATACTATACCTAGTTGTTACTATGGAAAACCTTTATGCATAACCTTAAACCATGTCGTTACTCTATTTGTTTATTCTTAGAATAATCAGGCAATTAGAATTATATATTTATAAATGTTTAATTATACAACAACACGAAGAAATCTATATACACTTCAAAAGCTAAACAAACCAAATGTTAAATGAGACAACAATTCATCACCTTAGCTATTTAGTTTTAGCTAAAACCCCAAATTTTAATCATTAATCTTAAATGAGCGAAGGAGTTATGTATTTACCTACAAATGGTAGACAACCCCACCTATAGTTGCTAGCTGCAATCATAATGGTTAAGTCAAAAGCATGGATAACTATCTAAGTTTGATGACGTTTGATGAAGTATCATGTGGGGATACAATATTACGTTAATAGCTCGATTATAGGAATGAACTTGTCGCTTGGGTTACTGGATTTTAAAACAGCTATACGCCAAAATGGTCATGTCCTCCGACTTTTCGTACATGGTTGGCCCTTACTTGATTGTCTAGAAGTACAACTAAATACACAAATAAAATTCAGAAACAGAGTTATATAAACTCAAACCCGCGATGAGAATACTTATATATATATATATATATATATATATATATATATATATATATATATATATATGTAACACCCAATTTATTTATTAAATAAATAAACATATTAATGAACGAATAGAAGCCCTAAAATAAATTATTATTATTATATATATATATATATATATATATATATATATATCAAACGATGGTCTCGTAGAGCTAATTTTCACACTCTACGAGATTGGGGTTAAACGTGTAAGTTCTGGATTGGTTTTGTAAGTATTCATGAAGGCAGGGACTAAATGGTAACTTCTAGGACTTCATTGGAAGGGATTTTGGGGCTAAGGGGCTGTTTGGTAAATTAGGGATCGAATTTGGGAGTAATTATGGAAGCAGGGGTGAAATTGGTAAATATTGGACCTAAATTGTGATGGATTCTAATGTTGAGGGTTTATTTGGTAAATATCGGATGAATGTTGAAAGAAAATGATATGGGAGGGGCTATTTCTGCCATTATGGCATTAAGTTTCCTAGGGCATTGGTATATAACCCATACTAACCCAAACCCTAACAAAACCCTTCCAACCGTCACCCCTTATGCCTCCCACCGGCCGCCACCTCCTTCTTCACTTCCGACATCGCACCATCACCACAGTGGAGATCGAAACCACAGAACAAGCACCAATGGCTCTTGTTGTCGGCATTATCGAAGACTGCCTCGCTGCTACCGCTGTGGTCTATTCTGACGAGAAGACGTAGTCGCCGATAGCCGTCGCAGCTGACAACGAGGACGGAGCGCGTCCTGCCGCCGCTTCTGTCGCTCACGGTTCCACCACCCCTCTCGTCCCTTCACCGGTGATTCATTCCAAGCCATAGCCACCGTCCGCCGCCGCCATCCAGGAACTGTTTCATCGACTTCCCTACGACTGCCAGGTGACACCGCGAGGGTGGAAGTGTTTGGATGCATCTCCGACGTGAAATCGTGTGGGTTGAAGTGTTGGTTATCTGGGAAGCAACAAAAACCACCGCCACCACCATAAGGTGGTGGCTGCCATCGCAAAACGGTTACTGCCATCGCCGTGAGCCACTAGGTGGGTGGCTAAGCTCATTGAACAGATCAGATTCGCGTAGATGGGTTGTAGTTGGTGTTTATTTGGCCGGAAAATCGAGTATAGCCACCACCACCACCGTGAGGTGGTGGCTGCCAGCATCTACCACCACCGGCCACCATAGGGTGGCTGTGTGTGTGTTTATTTTATTTAGTGTGTGTTTATTTTGAGATTTATGATTGTAAAGTGTAAATTACAATTTGGATAATGAAAAGAAAACTGAAAACCACCACCGTAGGGTGGTGGCTGCCGCCTCCTGCCACCACCGGCCGCCGTGACGGGTGGCGGTGTGCTTGTCTCGTTGAGTTCGATTCGTTTAGGGTGCTTGAAACCCTAATGGGCTTTGTAAGCTCTAATGGAACCTAATTGACCCAAATAAAAGCCTAATGGACTTAATGATATTCTAGTGGGCCTAATAGGTCCAATAAAGCCCTAATTGACCTAAAAGCCCAATAAATGGATAAATGGGTTGGTATTTGAGTTGGAAACCCTAATTAGGTTTTGGAAAACCCTAATGCAATGAAAACCTAATTTGGGGAATTAACCAGGACACACGAGAATTATTTAATAACTTGAGATATTAGGTAATAATCATCAACAAAAATTAATCTAAACAATATTGGACTTAATGGATTAAGTCCTTAGTGGATTAAGTCCTTAATGAGTTAACTAGGAAGTTTAACCCTAATCATCATGTTATGTGAAACCCTAATTTCACTTCGGTTTATTATTGGGCCTTGATGATTGGGTTACTAATGGGCCATCCAAGATCAAACAAATGGACTAGAATAATTAATGGGCTTTGTGGTAAGGCCCATATGAGGAGTTGGGCCCAATTTGGAAAATTGGGCCATAGTTTGGGCTTTTATTATTATGTGATTTTGGGACATTAGAATGTTGAATGTTGGACGGGACTAAATGGTTTGGCCATATGGTAAGACCTTTTAAGGCTTTAGGCCCAATTTGGAAAATGGGGCCATATGATGGGCTTTGACTCATAGTTGACTTTTGGGCCTATGGATTGGGCCTTGGGCTTGAATAAATCCAAGCATGGGGTACAATAGTAATGACTCCAAGTACGTACTTGTGGTTATGTAAAGGAACCCAATTATTAATAGGGTGTTATTTTGGTGTTGACAGTTCGGGAATCTATGATCCAGCAGTTGGGGTTGAGTCTGCGGGACTTCAGCAGCGTGGGATTGTGTCTACGTGACTTCATCATTGTGAGGTGAGTTACCTTCCAGTAGGAGTGGGTCTACGGCCACAATGTCGGCCCACTAGTAGGAGTTGTTTGTTGGATAACTGTCTTTGTGATAATTATCTGGTTTGTTGATATCTGATATGCTTTGTGTGCTGGGATGCTATGACATATGTGTTAGTAGTGATGGGGGTGATATAGCCCTAGTTACCGGTTGAAAGATACCGAAGGGGTAGATAGTACCCATGCATACCTATAGTATGATCATGATATGTTATTATGTGGTTTCCAAGAAAAGTAGTCCTAGGAAAGGTCAACATAATATTTTTGAATTCACGAGTGTTTTATAACTAAAAATACTTTGTCGATTTTTGTGAGGTCAACTCCTGTTGTGTTCTCAACTTATTATAGATCTATGCATATCAAATTGTTCATTTAATGTTTCTGTTTGTGCAATCAGCCGAGCTCAAGTAAGTTTTCCCCAAGATACTCATACATGTTATGTTATGGTATGATATGTTATGATTATGAGAATTGCATGCTAGATTAGGGCTAAGGATCTAGGAGGATGCCTTATATGCCTATTGTATGTGCTTGAAGACTTGCATGCTAGTACTGATAAGTCAGTAATAGGATAGTCTGTTTAGGTTATGCCTGATTGTATGAGCCTTTGAATGGCATGTACAAATTCCTGATTAGAGGATATAATGATTTGATTGGAATATGATGGTTAGATTTTCCATTGTCTGAATGCTGCTTGCTTTGTGCTTTGCGGGACTCTTATTAATGCGAGCTAACTATTAAGTGAATATGCTAAGTCACATGGGACACAGGCCGGATAATCTCAGAGTGAGAGACTTGACCCTATTGCGCAGCTCTTGTCTGAGTCCAACCGTTCTAGGGATGGGCCTTTTACTCGAAGGATTATCTGATCTCTGTTGCATGTGGCTATATTCATGAGGTATTTATTTGACATTACTGGGAACCTTTCTGCAGCTGAGGACTGGGTGAGTTTGAGAACCTAGGAAAGCCTAGGATACGTTTCAGTGGGTTAGTAGTGAGGTTCAGTGAGACTTGGGTGTACTAGTTTGTGGAAATGACTTGGAGGATTCGAGGGAGGATTACTGAGGAAAGTATGGATATGTGTGGAAGGTAGTATTAGGCCTATACTACTGAAAGCATAGGATTCATACTCAAATCAGTGAGAGTCTTGGAGAATCTGAGAAGCTTCAGGGAAGAGTTTGTGACCCAGTTTGGGGACAGAGGATGTTTCAGTTATTGCAGCTTAGCCATTGGCATGCGAGCTACCTAGCATGATAGGGTGTCAGACCCCGAAGGACATGATTTCCAAGAGGTTGCAGATGCGAGATCGAATCGGAGCACTTTGAGAATAGGGGATTCGTGTCAGGTGCATATAGTAGAGGATTTCGAGAAGAGACCCATGACTTTTGAACATCGGGTAATAGGCCTACAGGGCTAGAGTCAGTGTTGCACGTACGGGAAAGTGCATAAGGGAGTTTGTCGCACCAAAGGTTTAGGATACTACAGGGTAGCGGGGTTGGTCGTGTCAGCAGAATGTGATCAGTATTCCTCCAGATGTTGCGTGTATGTCATCTTTTATTGCTAGTAGATGGATGTTGGGATACGTATCACTTTGGGATCATGAGTGAGTTTGGACAAGTCAGATCTCGGGACAGTTTTCTGCTAGTGTTTGGGTTATCAAGGATCATATATGCCATCATGCATGCCGAAAGGTCCTTGATGAACCGACAGAGGGATGCATCTTGCGGAGTGGGTTCTGCGTGCACCGTTATCATTCTGGATCTTTTTCGGGATCTATGCAGGAGTATTGTTTAGAGGATACTCGGTCAGGGTTAGAGTGATAATTCTTCAGTGAAGTCAGTGTTCAAGGGTTCTATCATTGTTTTGATATGGTCGATAGTTGTCTATGGAAGAACCTTGGAAGCTCAAGGCACCATCGTTGCTAGGGACATGACTGGTAGCATGAAGATAGTGGAGTCAGCTGTGGGTGTTAGGCACATGGGTGTTCGGTCATTGGATGTTGAAGAGAATTTCATTTCTCTCGTGGGCTATGTTCGGTTAGAGTTCAGTGGTGCTGCAAGATTGGAAGTGGAAACAAGGATTCGTTAGCTAGAGTGAAGATTAAGGTCTTTAGTGAACAACATGGGAGATGGTCTAAGGTATCACACTGTACCAGATTCAAGAGTACTCTTCAAGATTTTAGAGGATGGGCGATCTTAAGGTTTAACTGGTAAGTGATCGCTAGCATGGGTAAGCACAGGTTGTCAGCAATGGACTATTGTAAAGTAAGAAGGATTGGGAATCCTTCAAGTCGCACGTACCGTGAAGATTTAGTCGAATCTAAGTAGGGGAGAGACCTTTATATAGTTCTCCAAATGAGAGTTATGGTTGCGTGAGGTGCAACCTATTGGGCACCTTGTCAACCAGAAGGGTATTTTGGTCGATCCGACCAAGATAGAGGCCATGATGCAATCGGAGATTCCGAGGTCTCCAACCAAGACTCGGAGTTTTCTGGGTCTAGCGGGTTATTACCGGAGATTTGTACAGGACTTCTCAGATATTGCAGTTCCTTGACCTGACTGACCAAGAAGTCGGTGGCCTTTTGTTGGGAGCCTGAGTAGCAGGCAACCTTCGAGACTCTCAGACAGCAGGTTTTGGGAACCAAGTTAGAGCTCCAGCTAGGACTCGAGTTCAGTTGTGTGTTAGGTCGAGTGTGTGTTCGACCGGTATGGAAAGCATTGTAAGACTACGGGGCTAGTCGTAGCATTCACTAGCAGTTAGTAGCATAGAAGTGTCGTAAGTCTGCGGGCGTAGGCGTAGCATTCACAAGGTTAGTAGATAGTGCTAGAGTGATGTAAGACTGTGGGTGTAGCTGCAACATTCACTAGGTTGGTAGATAGCATGAGCGCGTTGTTAGGACGCGGGAAGAACAGGAGTACCCGCCAGTTCGGGTGCTACGGTGAGGATATGGACATTCACGGATTGGATTATGGATTTCCACAGAGGAATTAGATCTAGTTAAGCCAGTGGTAAGATGTTAGGAACGTCACTACAGTTATGAGATCAGAGAAGCAACGGACTGCTTAAGGACGTGTGAGATAAGGCTACCATTGGTCAGGTAGCAATCACTTTCAGCCTTGGATTTGATGATGACAGGATTTGAAGTATGGACCCGATCAATTAGATCAGGAGGTTGTTAGAACCACCGTGGCATAATAACTAGTCACAACTAGTTCTAGAGAAGGATTTCGTTCAGAAGTCATGTGAGGCGACTAAGTGGGGGTTCTTTGGCTCCGCCGCCGGGCCGAAACCCGATATTTTAGATGATTGGCGAGTGAATTGAGACCCAGGAGGTCTCGGTAGCTTTTAGGAAGAAGCCATGTGGCAGCATACTACTTCAGGCAATTCAGTGTTCAGGCAGTTTCAGTGTCTGGGCAGTATTAGTAATTATGTTTTGGGTCGTAAGTTCGGACGGAATAACAAATTGTTTGGGTTATGCTAAGTCAATCACAGCGGGATTATTTGAGCTTTAGCCGAGTATAAGTGACCTACAAAGATAATTGGGTTTGTGATTTCCGTTTTCTAGTAGCAGCCTCAGGTTATCAGTAGTTGAATAGCCAGTCGAGGGATAAACAGACTCGATTCAACGATAATGATTCAGTATGGGTGGTCTGCTAGGGATTCAGATCATCTCGAGACAACAGACTTCAGACGGAGTAGATGAGATCTTGTTGCGAGGAATTCATTCACCTTCAGATTTTAGGGCTTTACGAGGATTGATCATGGCTACCCTGGGGATGCTAGGGTATGTCCGGGTTGGTGACCATGATACTAGAGTGGTTGGGCGAGTAAGGAATGGTAAGAAATGATTTCGAGGAAGAAATCTAATTTAAGTGGGGGAGAGTTGTAACACCCTATTTATTTATTAAATAAATAAAAAAATTAATGAACGAATAGAAGCCCTAAAATAAATAATTATATTTATCAAACGATGGTCTTGTAGAGCTAATTGTCACACTCTACGAGATTGGGGTTAAAAGTGTAAGTTCCGGATTGGTTTTGTAAGTATTTATGAAGGCAAGGACTAAATGGTAACTTATGGGACTTCATTGGAAGGGATTTTGGGGCTAAGAGGCTGTTTGGTAAATTAGGGATCGAATTTGGGAGTAATTATGGAAGCATGGGTGAAATTGTTAAATATTGGACCTAACTTGTGATGGATTCTAATGCTCAGGTTTTATTTGGTAGATATCGGATTAATGTTGAAAGAAAATGATATGGGAGGGCCAATTCTACCATTATTGCATTACGTTTCCTAGGGCACGGGTATATAACCCATACTAACCCTAACCCTAACATAACCCTTCCAACCGTCACCCCTTATGCCTCCCACCGGCCGCCACCTCCTTCTTCACTTCCAGCATCGCACCATCACCACCGCGGAGATCGGAACCACAAAACAACCACTGATGGCTCTTGTTGTCAGCATTAACGAAGACCGCCTCACTGCTGCCGCTGTGGTCTATTCCGACGAGAAGACGAAGTCGCTGATAGTCGTCGCCGCTGAAGACAAGGACGGAGCGCCTCCTGCCATCGCTTCTATCGCTCACAGTTCCACCACCCCTCTCGTCCCTTCACTGGTGATTCATTTCAAGCCATAGCCACCGTCCGCCGCCGCCGTCCAGGGACTGTTTCATCGACTTCCCTCAGATTGCCAGGTGCCACTGTGAGGGTGGTAGTGTTTGGATGCATCTTCGACGTGAAATTGTGTGGGTTGAAGTGTTGCTTATCTGGGGAGCAACAAAAACCACTGCCACCACCGTGAGGTGGTGGCTGCCATCGCAAAACGGTTGCTGCCATCGCCGTGAGCCACTAGGTGGGTAGCCAAGCTCATTGAACAAATCAGATTCACGTAGATGGATTGTAGTTGGTGTTTATTTGGCCGAGAAAATCGAGTATAGCCACCACCACCACCGTGAGGCGGTGGCTGCCACCATCTACCACCACTGGCCACCATAGGGTGCCTATGTGTGTGTTTATTTTATTTAGTGTGTGTTTATTTTGAGATTTATCATTGTAAAGTGTAAATTACAATTTGGAAAATGAAAAGAAAACTGAAAACCACCACCGTAGGGTGGTGTCTGTCGCCTCCTGCCGCCCCCGGCCTCCGTGTCGGGTGGCAGTGTGCTTGTCTTGTCGAGTTCGATTCGTTTAGGGTACTTGAAACCCTAATGGGCCTTGTAAGCTCTAATGAACCCTAATTGACCCAAATCAAACCCTAATGGACTTAATGATATTCTAGTAGGCCTAATAGGCCTAATAAAGCCCTAATTGACCTAAAAGCCCAATAAATGGAAAATGGGCTAGTATTTTGGTTGGAAACCCTAATTAGGGTTTGGAAAACCCTAATGCAATGAAACCCTAATTTGGGGAATTAACCAGGACATATGAGAATTATTTAATAACTTGAGATATTAAGTAATAATCATTGGCAAAAATTAATCTAAACAATATTGGACTTAATGGATTAAGTCCTTAGTGGATTAAGTCCTTAATGGGTTAAGTAGGAAGCTTAACCCTAATCATCATGTTATGTGAAACCCTAATTTCACTTGGGTTTATTATTGGGCCTTGATGATTGGGTTACTAATGGGCCATCCAAGATCAAGCAAATGGACTAGAATAATTAATGGGTTTTGTGGTAAGGCCCATATGATGAGTTGGGCCCAATTTAGAAAATATGGCCATAGATGGGCCATAGTTTGGGCCTTTTTGATTATGTGATATTGGGCCATTAGAATGTTGAATGTTGGACTGGACTAAATGGTTGGGCCTTATGGTAAGACCTTGTAAGGGGTTAGGCCCAATTTGAAAAATTAGGCCATATGATGGGCTTTGACTCATAGTTGACTTTTGGGCCTATGGATTGGGCCTTGGGCTTGAATAAAGCCAAGCATGGGGTACTGTAGTAATGACCCCAAGTACGTACTTATGGTTATGTAGTGGAACCCAATTATTAATTGTGTGTTATTTTGGTGTTGACAGTTCGGGAATATGTCATCCAACCGTTGGGGTTGAGTCTACGGGACTTCAGCCGCGTGGGGTTGTGTCTACGGGACTTCAACATTGTGAGGTGAGTTACCTTCCAGTAGGAGTGGTTCTACGGCCACAATGTCGGCCCACTAGTAGGAGTTGTTTGTTGGATAACTGTCTTTGTGATAGTTATCTGGTGTGTTGATATCTGATATGCTTTGTGTGCTAGGATGCTATGACATATGTGTTAGTAGTGATAGGGGTGATATAGCCCTAGTTATCGGTTGAAAGATACCGAAGGGGTAGATAGTACCCATGCATACCTAGTAGTATGATCATGACATGTTATAATGTGGTAGTAGTAGGGGTGAAATAGTCCCCGGATACTGGTTGAAAGATACCGAAGGGGTAGGTCGGGCACCCAGATATGCCTGACAATATATTCATGTATGTTATGCTATGTTATTATGTGGTAGTGGTAAGGGGGTGAGATAGTCCCCAGTATCCGGTCAAGAGGACCGAAAGGGAGGCCAGCACCCAGGTATGCTAGGTAGTATCCGGTCGAGAAGACCGAAGGGGAGGCCAGCACCCAGGTATGCTAGGCAGTATCATGTGGAGAGGACTGAAGGGGAGGCCAGCACCCAGGTATGCTAGGCAGTATCCGGTCGAGAGGACCGAAGGGGTAGGTCGGGCACCCAGATATTCCTGAGAGTATATGTATGTTATGTGATTGTATGATATGTGGTATGATGGGGGAACTCACTGAGGTTTGTGCTTACGGTTTACAGTTTTGGTTTCAGGTACTCGTTTTCAAAGGAAAAGAGTCGGCTTGATCGCAACGCATCACACTATGTTTCCGCACATGAGATCTTTGGGATTACACTCTGATATTATTTTATGATAATATGTTTTGATTACTAACACTTTGGTTTGACACGAGATATTATTATGAATGTTTTTATACTGATGCTTTTATGTAATAACTTATTTTAAAATGAAATTTTTGGCCTTGATTTTGGGAGGTTATAATATATATATATATATATATATATATATATATATGTGTGTGTGTGTGTGTGTGTGTGTGTGTGTGTGCGTGTATGTGTATATATATATGTATGTATGTATGTATGTATGTATATTGATATGTATATGTCACACCCCCAGGCCTGATGGCGGAATCGCCGGGCGGCATGACGTTATGGGATCAAAGATATGGTTTTCACCTGTTATTCATGACATAAATATCACTTCCATTTCACAATTAATAACTTATAAGAACCTTTAATTTTATTACGTCGAGTTTTTTTCTTGGCAACCATACTCTTCGGAAGACTACGATTCGTTTCATAATCTTTTGCTGAAAAATCTTCTATCTCCATTGATGAAACAGGACTACTTTTGATTTTTGAAAAGTCAACATAATATTTGTGAATTCACAAGTTTTCTATAATTGAAAATACTTTGTCGAGTTTTGTTAGGTCAGCTCCTGTTGTGTTCTCAACTTATAGTAGATCTATGCATATCAAATTGTTCCTTTAATGTTTCTGGTAGTGGGTACAAATAGTTTAATAACTAGATCTAAACCTGGATTCTTGTTGATGAATAGAAGGATGTATTGTATTACTTTTATAAATACCAAAGTCCATTGTTGTCGCTAGCGTAATATTTTCCTAGTATTCTTTTATCGTGTTATCTGTACTACTTCCTTCTTTCAGGCGTTCCTTAAGGGTATCAGATTAAGTTTAATAAGGATAATTTGAACTTGTTACCTCGAGTTTGAGTATACTATCTGTAACGCCCGCAAATCCGGGCTAGTCAATTTAGAGGCAATAGGGGACGAAAACGAATTTTCGACAAAAGATTATTTAGAATAAAAAATTTGAACCAAGTTGTAGTATGTCACGAGGTTTCCGTATATATAAAGAACGCCGAAATCCGAGTTATAGCGAAGAAGTTATGACCCATCGAAGTTTCGCGACGGAACCGACACGGGACCGGGAAGCGTAAATAGTGAATTTACGATAGAGCGAGTTTTAGCCTTAGTGATATAAACAAAAGTCGTAGAGTATGTTAACCTAGGGACATCGATAAAAAGAACACCCAAATCTGACTTCGTATGAAAAAGTTATGATATTTCGAAGTTTCGGATTAGCAGTGTACAACCCGAAATTCGAATATTAGATCGAGTGATTTTTAGCCGACATGACCTAAACGAGAATCGAAGATCTCTATAAGAGTAGCGTAACAAGAAAAAGATGGGCGAAAACAGACGTTGGATGAAGAAGTTATGAGAATTTAACGGACCAATCCTGTCCCGGCCTGTTAATAATATAAAATTTAAAATCGAGTCAAAATTAGCCAACGGAGTCTAAACGAAAGTTGTAGAGTACGTTCCCACCTTCGCGTGGATATAAAGAACGTCGAAAACGGAGCACGTATGCGAAAGTTACAAATTTTTAAAGATGAAGTATGAAATTGCGAGACCTGATGAAGGATCGATGACGTGGCGCGTTCTGAACCGTCCATCGCTGAAGAAGGCCTCGCTTCGGATGAGTGACACGTCACCCTCGCATTACGCCCAGCGTCCGAGCTCAGGTACGCGCCTCGTATGCTTTGCACTCCTCGGTCCAGCTTGAGCCACGTCGCCGTGTCCGAAGTTTGCCATCTGTCTGCCTTATCCGAAGCTACGCCTCGCGTAGAGCTTCTGAACGCCCAGTGTAGCGAGGCCCTCGCGACTATAAAAGGAGGCTGAGGCTGCCCACATTTTTCACACCAAAATCCTTTCTCTCTCTTATTTCTTTCTCTCTCTAGCTTCCCAAACCACCCCTAAGCCCTAGGAAAAATACCTAGCACCCAAAGGAAGCCCCGAGGCTCCTGGAGTCCCGAGAAAAAGGAGTCTTTTGGTTTCGAAACACTGCTCCAAATAAGTTCCGGTTTTCGATAAAATTCGTTGTAAGTGTGCTACGCTTACGCAATTTTTAATATAGCTTTCAAATAAGTATAGGAATGTTATTAGGTCCTTAAAATAATTATTTGGGCTATTATTATGAGTTATATTGAGTGTTATTAACGCTTGTATAATAATAATAATAGTCAGACTAATTAATTTTTCGCGGTTATCGTTAGACTAAACCCTAGTGGTATTAATACTAGGTTTTATCGAAGGAAATTTCTTTGAGAGTATCGAAGCGCTATCCGAGTGCTGAGTCACCACCTTTCAAGCGAGTGCATGGTCCCCTTCAACTTACACATAGATATGAAGTATTTACTACGTGCTATGTGTGCATATTGTCTATTTACTTGTTGTCTATGTTCGGTGAACGATTTTATACATGTTTTAAATGATTTAAACAATATATATATTTTATATCTACGAAAATGTTGGGGTAAAACATGGGTAGATATAATAGATGAAATATGAGTTGGACGATGAGTTGAGAGGTGATATAGACTATGAGGTATGGGTGAGAGGTGTACGATGTGAGAAGCCTTTTTCCCAAACGATGTCCCCGTCATTTAGTAGAGTATGGCTGACAACCACGGCCTATTCTAGACAGTCCAGTGGAACACTAGCAGGCTCGCAACCTGTAGGTGTTGTGAAAGATGTGCTCACTCGGTGTACTCTAAACCTTGGTGATCATGCAGACTTGATGCCTAGACCCTGGTGATCATGCAGACTTGGTGCCAAAACGCTGGCGACTATGCAGACTTAGTGCCTATTGTATAAATTCTGGCGACTATGCAGACTTAGTGCCTAAACCCCGGTGACGATGGACTTCGTGCGGATTCCTTAGGATGATCCTTAGGAATGTATGAACGAGGAATGGTTGATTCTTAGGGTAGATCCTTAATAATAAAGAAGATAATGGGGATGGGTAATTGGGTTGATTGTTTGATTGTTTGAACATAATAATTATATTATTGTGGGTTGAAAACCCTATGTACTTACCAGGTTTCCCAACCTGACCCACTCAGTTTATTTATATCACAGGTGTTGATATGAAGTCACATTACACTGAGAGATTTAAGGAGATGTAGATCACTAGTGTAAATAAATGTAAGTTCTGTTTATGCTTATGTTTCTGTATTAACGATGACATCCCAAACATTTTAAAATGAATAAAATACGTTTCTTCGAAAATGCATTGATAACGTATTTATCGTATTTTTCTGGGAACAAATTCCGCAACATTTTTATGAAAAGAAGTACTCTGATTTTTTATAAAGCATAAACAAAATCAGTCTTTTCTAGCCGTGAAAATGGGGATGTCACAGTTGGTATCAAAGTATTAGTTTAAGCGAACTAGGAATATGGATTTATTTCTAGACTTAAACTTAGAATGCTAAGCGATGATTGTGAAGTGTGAGCACTAGCTTACTTTAGGAATGATGCCTAAATTGCTTTTATGTGCTAAATGATTTGTTATGCTATAGTTTGATCGGATCTATGGTCTGTTGCCGACCGGATCTGGAAACCTTATGTGTTTAGGATTCTAAACGTACGAATACGATATTAGAACAAGCATATAAATGTTTCGGAGGGATAAGGATGATTTAAACGTCAATCCTAAGTAAAGGTCTAGATTCACCTTATTTGGTGTATAGATCAAGATGGCAAGGACCCGTAGCGGAAACGTGAACGCAAATGGAGATAGGAACCAACCCCCAGTGGTTCAACAAATACCTGTTGTTGAAGAAGTTGCACCTGAGCCAGTCACGATGGTCAGAGTGCAAGCGATGATCCAGGCGATGTTGGATCGTCAAATGGAGGAAACCAGACGTTTGCTCCAGCAAAATCGAGAGGAAGAGACTATTCAGATCGAACAGCCCGAGTTGAACGAAGGGCAGACTGAGGAGGGAAACTACAGTGGGACTGTTGGTCAAGCCAACCCACCGATAGTTAGGCAAAACCACCAGGATGGAGGAAATGACGGACGTGGATGCAAATACAAGGATTCCATGGCGTCGAAACCACCGAGTCTATCTGGAAGCCTGACGCCGGTGGAAGTCATGAACTGGATCTCTGAGATGGAGACAATGTTCGAGAGTTGCGAGTGTATCAACAGGTAGAAGACCGCTCTCGCAGTTCCTTTGTTGAAATCTGGAGTACTAAGCTGGTGGAAGCTTCTAGCTGATTCGATGCCCAAAGGAGAAGCGAGTAAGATGTCATGGGAGGATTTTCTGGTGCAGCTAAAAATGCAGTACTGCTCTGAGCAGGATCTTCTGGAGATCAACAACGAGTTTCAAAATCTAAAGAAGGGAAATATGAGTGTCATCGAGTGTGCTGCAAGTTTTACGGAGAAAATGAAGTTGTTTCCTTATCTAGTTCCAACTGAGCTCTCCAAGGTCAACAAATTTGCCCTTGGATTACTAGTGGACTTCGGTCCAATGGTCAAGCAAACTACCACCCTGAAAGCCGCCATCTGGGCTGCTAAGAATGTGGAGACCCAGATACGAGAGAAGGGTCTAGAGAGAGCAGAAGTTGGCGAGAAAAGGAAGCATGAGGGATCTTCAAAATCCAACAAGGAAAAGAAATTCTCAAAGACTGAAGAAGGAGGAGGAGGTGAAACCAAGTGGTGCGAGAAGTGTAAAAAGAAGCACTTCGAGAAATGTGGCGAGGAGGTGACTTGCTACAAATGTGGAAAGACAGGGCATTACGCCAGCAAGTGTGCGACCAACAAGAAGGTGTGTTATGGATGTAACAAAGAAGGGCATATTTCTAGGGACTGCCTGGGGAAAAATAAAGCAGCAAGACCAGAAACACCGCCGAGGCCAAGGGCATTCCACATGATCCTTGATGAAGCAGAAAACCGTGCGAGGAATCAAGGATGAAGACTTCATATCCGTAGATCAAGTTATGCAGTAGCCATAGTGTCGTATGATGTAGCGTATTAGAGGCATAGTCTAGGGCGAAGTTGAACACCTATGTAATTGTTGCAAGAAATAATAAAATCTTCATTTTGTTATCTGGTGTGTTAAATTGTTATGTGATTTCCTTGTATGGTTACTTGGAAAACTGCGAGACTCTACTTGGGACGAGTATGAGTAGGTGTGAAAGGCAGTAGATGCATATACTACCGGAAGCACAGGACTCACGCTTGGATCAGGGAAAGACACGAGGTTACCAAGAAGCTAGTAATTGATTCCGTTTTATTCAAATATGTCGTTACCATCATTTCGGTAATGTCTAAATAGATTGGTAATATTCTGACCCGAGTGGTCATATCGAATTGAGTCCGACTACGATATGTATGTTACGTGGTTCAGAGAACCAAGTTTGATGTAGCATTTGACTTAGGTCGGAAGATTGAAATAAAAGATAATCAAAGCAATCGGTAGAAGTATCGCAATAGTTGCTTGTAGATAGAAATGCTAACTTTTTAAGATGTGATCTAGAACATGAAGGAAGGTATAGTCTGTTCTAGAATTTGACTCTAAGAGACTTGAGTCTAAGCTTTGCAACATATGATGAGAGGTCATTAGAGTATGACACATCAGTCCATTGTAGTAATAAAAGAACTTATCTTAAGTTCGTATCAACTAAGGATTGACATTGTGACTTGAAGGTCATAATTTGGAGTCTAACGTGAGATAGAGAGCGGATGCAAGATCGAGCACCGCCTGTAGTCATGGAGTCTAAGAGTTAGATACTCGTTCGAAGAAACATCGAAGTTATGACTTAGGATGAATAGACAACGAATGGAGTCATCATGTGAGCCCCGTTTCGTTGATGATTCCGGGACGTAATCATCATAAGGGGGAGATAACTGTAACGCCCACAGATCCGGGCTAGTCAATTTAGAGGCAATAGGGGACGAAAATGAATTTTCGACAAAAGATTATTTAGAATAAATAATTTGAACCAAGTTGTAGTATACGTCACGAGGTTTCCGTACATCTAAAGAACGCCAAAGTCCGAGTTATAACGAAGGAGTTATGACTCGTCGAAGTTTCGCGACGGAACCGGCACGACACCGGGAAGCGTAAATAGTGAATTTACGATAGAGAGAGTTTTAGCCTTAGCGATATAAACCAAAAGTCGTAGAGTATGTTAAACTAAGAACATCGATAAAAAGAACGCCCAAATCTGACTTCGTATGAAGAAGTTATGATATTTCGAAGTTTCGGATTAGTAGTGTACAACCCGAAATTCGAATATTAGATCGAGTGATTTTAGCCGACACGACCTAAACGAGAATCGAAGATCTCGATAAGAGTAGCGTAACGAGAAAAAGATGGGCGAAAACGGACGTCGGATGAAGAAGTTATAAGAATTTAACGGACCAATTTTGTCCCGGCCTATTAATAATACAAAATTTACAATCGATTCAAAATTAGCCGACGGAGTCTAAATGAAAGTTGTAGAGTACGTTCCCACCTTCGCGTGATATAAAGAACGTTGGAAACGGAGCACGTATGCGAAAGTTACGAATTTTTAAAGATGAAGTATGAAATTGCGAGACCTGATGAAGGATCGATGACGTGGCGCGTTCTGAACCGTCCATCGCTGAAGAAGGCCTCGCTTCGGATGAGTGACACGCCACCCTCACATTACGCCCATCGTCCGATCTCGGGTACGCGCCGCGTACGCTTTGCACTCCTTGGTCCAGCTTGAGCCACGTCGCACCGTCCGAAGTTTGCCACCTGTCTGCCTTATTCGAAGCTACGCCCCGCGTAGAGCTTCTGAACGCCCAGCGTAGCGAGGCCCTCGCGGCTATAAAAGGAGGTCGAGGCTGCCCACATTTTTCACACCAAAATCCTTTCACTCTCTAATTTCTTTCTCTCTCTAGCTTCCCAAACCACCCCTAAGCCCTAGGAAAAATACCTAGCACCCTAAGGAAGCCTCGGGGCTCCCGGAGTCCCGAGAAAAAGGAGTCTTTCGGTTTCGAAACGCTGCTCCAAATAAGTTCCGGTTTTCGATAAAATTCGCTGTAAGTGTGCTACGCTTACGCAATTTTTAATATAGCTTTCAAATAAGTATAGGAATGTTATTAGGTCCTTAAAATAATTATTTGGGCTATTATTATGAGTTATATTGAGTGTTATTAACGCTTGTATAATAATAATAATAGTCAGACTAATTAATTTGTCGCGGTTATCGTTAGACTAAACCCTAGTGGTATTAATACTAGGTTTTATCGAAGGAAATTTCTTTGAGAGTATCGAAGCGCTATCCGAGTGCTGAGTCACCACCTTTCAAAGCGAGTGCATGGTCCCCTTCAACTTACACATAGATATGAAGTATTTACTACGTGCTATGTGTGCATATTGTCTGTTTACTTGCTGTCTATGCTCGGTGAACAATTTTATACATGTTTTAAATGATTTAAACAATATATATATTTTATATCTATGAAAATGTTGGGGTAAAACATGGGTAGATATAATAGACGAAATATGAGTTGGACGATGAGTTGAGAGGTGATATAGACTATGAGGTATGGGTGAGAGGTGTACGATGTGAGAGGCCTTTTTCCCAAACGATGTCCTCGTCATTTAGCAGAGTATGGCTGAAAACCACGGACTATTCTAGACAGTCCAGTGGAACACTAGCAGGCTCGCAACTTGTAGGTGTTGTGAAAGATATGTTCACTCGGTGTACTCTAAACCTTGGTGATCATGCAGACTTGATGCCTAGACCTTGGTGATCATGCAGACTTGGTGCCAAAACGCTGGCGACTATGCAGACTTAGTGCCTATTGTATAAATTCTGGCGACTATGCAGACTTAGTGCCTAAACCCCGGTGACGATGGACTTCGTGCGGATTCCTTAGGATGATCCTTAGGAATGTATGAACGAGGAATGGTTGATTCTTAGGGTAGATCCTTAAGAATAAAGAAAATAATGGGGATGGGTAATTGGGTTGATTGTTTGATTGTTTGAACATAATAATTATATTATTGTGGGTTGAAAACCCTATGTACTTACCAGGTTTCCCAACCTGACCCACTCAGTTTATTTATATCACAGGTGTTGATATGAAGTCACATTACACTAAGAGATTTAAAGAGATGTAGATCACTAGTGTAAATAAATGTAAGTTCTGTTTATGCTTATGTTTCTGTATTAACGATGACATCCCAAACGTTTTAAAATGAATAAAATACGTTTCTTCGAAAATGCATTGATAACATATTTATCGTATTTTTCTGCGAACAAATTCCGCAACATTTTTATGAAAAGAAGTACTCTGATTTTTTATAAAGCATAAACAAAATCGGTCTTTTCTGGTCATGAAAATGGGGATGTCACACTATCATTACTTGTTTAATTAGTAGTCTTTGATAGTTTGTTTTAGTTTAACAAAGTTACAATGAGTTCCTATAATCGAGCTATAACTATTGAGTTCCCCGAAAAACCACGACGCTTCATCGGACATCACAAATGTGTTTAGAAAGTTATGTCTGCTTCCACTTGTCATCGGGTTGTAGCTAGCAAGCACATGTGAGAGTGTAAATACCATATATATATATATATATATATATATATATATATATATATATATATATATATATATTTATATATATATATATATACATACATATATATATCCACTCACTTCAAGTTTAACGATTATAGGCCAGGGGATAGACGAATATCTTTCAGCGTGTTGATGAATCGTGTCACATCTAACTCTTGTTGTGGGGGCCTCACCTGGTCGGTCTTTTTGTTATTCCTTATTGTATTTATACGAGTTTCTTATTATATATATTATTTGTCTTATACATATACTCCCTCCATTCCATATTAATAGTCCATGCTTCCTTTTTGGTTTGTCCTAAAATAATAGTCCACTTCTAAAAATAAATATCAGTTTTACCAAAATTCCCCTCATTATTAGGTAAACTACCATGGAATTAAATGAAAATACCATGGAATTAAATGCAATAAAAGGGTATAATTATCATTTCATTTAATGAAGTTAGTGAAAATTAATGTTTCCTTAATCTGTGTGTTTTTCATCTGTGGACAATAATTTTGGGACGTAGGGAGTATATAATTATTGCTTTTTGCGTAGCCGAGATTTTCGGAAAAGTAACCACTAGGTACTAAGTTTATACAAAGGGTGGCTATAATAACGACTAGAGTATTGGTGTTTCTTGGCAATTGGCCACAGTAACAACTAGGTATGATAATTATCTATCATTATGAATCAAAATTACAACTAGGCATATTATTAACTTAAAAAGTTGGGCAACGTATCGACCGAGCATAATATCATCCTAATGTTATGAACATAGTTATCTAACTCCAATTACTAATAAATATGTAATAGATTCATTTTAGCATGTATTCCACCCCCACCACAAAAAGGTTTGACAATGGAGTCGTGAACTTGCCTGTGAAGCGTGAAACCGTTGATGAAGGGTAGAATTCGGGAGTCCGAGATTCGAGAGGCATTTTGGGAGTTAGTGGCATGGAAATTGAGAGAGAGTGAGGTGTCTGTTAAGGCATGATGAAAGATCAGCCCGAGCTTGCTATGTATAGGAAGTTTTTGGGGTGCATGTCACACATTGTGCTTGAACTATCCAGGTATCGACATGTGTACTCTTCTGATGGTGTCACATCATCCATATCTGGACGAATAGGGATGTCAGAATGCATGCCACGTGCTGCGTGTGGGTGTATGCGAGGCTATTTTATATACTTTGAAAATTCGTAACTCCCGCATATGAACTCTTTTTTCAATGACTCTTGTATATCTGCACAGGCCTCGATGTACACTATAACTTTCCTTTTGGCCGTGTTGGCTAATTCCGACTTTCGCTTTTCGAGTAGTTTTTATTACCGTTATGAATTTATAAAAAGCATAACTCTTCCCCACGGTTTCCGTTTTAGGTGTTCTTCGTCTCATAATTCCTACTTTGAGTAGTACTACGATTGTCCTATTTGTGAGTTTTTCCAAAAGTCAACCATTCTCCTTGTAGATTTTGTCGTAATTTCTTACGTACAATGGATAATTATTTACTACAAAAGTCATATCACACCCATACTGAGTTGGATTGTTCCGTAAATTTATATTTTTGGGATCGCGATAGCTTATATAATCTAAAAATGCTAATCTACTCTCAAAGTGACACGACTTTTCGTGCACCTATTTTGAACCTAAAGGTTGACATAATTAAGGAAGAAAATTTGAATATATTGGGTGGGTATAAGATTGTCCTTATTACATTTTCATGTTTTATTATTAAATACTAACGACGGTCGATGAAATATTTTCCGGGTTGTCACATCCTCCTCCCATTGAAGGAAATTTCCTCCCAAAATTCAACTTGTAGTACCTGATGCGGAGGTACTCATTGGGAAGACTTAAATGTATTTTTGAACTTTGAAACATCCCCTATGGCGTAACATTATAGAAGAACTTTTTCCTACTAAGACTTTTTTTTTTGCAAGAAGACGTGGAATTGTTTTTGGTTATGTTGTGAGGGCTGGTGGTAGTGTCAATAAGTATTTTCTAATCTTTCGTAGTGGTAGTGATAATGATTAAACTTCCCCTTATAAATTTAATTTGTTGGGTGCTTGTTGACTAGTGTGGTGTTGCTTCGGGAGGTAGTTGAAAGTGCATTTCTACATCTAATCCTTCAAATTTGTAAGGTGTTTTTCGTGCTCTTATTAATCTTTCAGACTATTAGAGTTCAACCTCGTTTTTCATTAGTGAGGAGTTTCATTTTACACCAGTAGGAAACATTAAATTCATATAGATAAATTATGCTAAGGTTTTATTGATCCTCTTCCCTTTTTGTTTTACGATCATGATGCTTTCGTTTTTGGAATGCTTATGAGTTTACTTCGAGTAGCGGGTAGGCATATAAATCCTATCCTCTGGATCATCATTAGTTCTCTATCTTTTGTCCAGTGTCTTGACATTTCACACTATATGTTGGTTACATATGTTTACGTTACTTTTGGATAATTGATTTATTTTAATTACCCTTGGCTTTTTGTAAAGCTCTTTGGAGCTCTATTTTTAACAAGACAACATAAGAGTTTTTAAAAGAAATGGGTACATTGTGGATTCAATTGACCTAGTGGCTTGTTGTGAATTTTTTTTATCTTGTTTCGAAAGACTAATCCAAAATACTCTCTAACTAAGTCTCCAGCCAGTTTCTCTTGAGGTGGTATGGCTTTTCACACTTGAAGCAGTTGCTATTGGCTTTTGATGTGAGTTGGGTTTCTATGCCTTTTAGCTGTGTGGCCCTTCATGCCATAGTCTTTACAACCTAGCTTCCTAGCACTTTGGTATGGTGGTAAAAGTATGGATTGTAAAGTGGGAGGGTCCTTTAAGGGTCATAATCTGGCTTACTCTAGTTGACACATTTTATTATAAGAGGCTAGGGCCTTACTGTCTTAGTGAGGGTTGAGTTGAGTCGAGTTGTAGGAGTTTTTATCGTTCAATGTGTTTTCTGAATCCCTGATTCTATGGTTTCTATCGTTAGGCTCTTTACATTCTTCCAAGGGGTTGAGTATGCACTATATATACTTTTCTTGGTACGGTTGTGGTTTTTGTAGGGTCGTTCCTTTTTCCTTTGTTCAATGAATTGGACTAGTTGCTCCTTTGTCTTTGTAGAAGGATCTTGGCATTGTTGCTCCTGGGGATTTTGGTAGACGCTTCTTTGTTGGTTGCCATCATGTTAGAGGCATCTTCCTCTTTTGTTGATTCTGAAAATTCTTGTGATGCATGTGCCTTTCATTCTCTTTTTGCCTTGATGGTGGTAAGGTTTACTGAAGTTGGCCTTCGACTTGTCATCATATCACCCAAAGATGGCAGGTATGTAGTTACTACTTGTAATTCTTTTATCAGTTTCTTAATTTATCTTAGCACTTAATGTTTGATTGTTTCTTATCTTGCTTGACGGTTCGTGGTTTATTCTTGGTAGTGCTTGCATGAATCTAATTCCTTAGCAATCAGCCTTCTTATCGGCTTCTAGGTAAGTTTGTTGAGCTATGTTTCTTTTATTCTTATGCTATTTGTTTATTGTTTTGTTTGAAATTTATTCTAGTTTATAGTTTTTAGTGCATCTAGAGCTCATTTAATCTAAGTAATGGGTACTTTTGGTGCATCTAGAGTTCAGGGTTTAAAAATGTAGATTTCAGATTTTTGGGATGCACGCCATGTAAGAGGGTGCACCGCGCATGCTGGGGCCATGCGTATAAAACGCACGCTACTCCACCCACTGTCGGCATGCACCTCCGTTTTCCTTCCATTTTTCACGATTTTAGGCCCACACGAAGCTTGCACGCTGTGCTTTCTGGGTTTTGCTGTTTTCTTCGTTTAGATTCGTCCTCTATTCATGTAAGCATGTCTTATAGAGCAAAAATAAAAGTAAAGTAATCGAAAATGTTACCAAGATCTTTTGGTTCCCACCATGACTTTACAAATGTTGTCATTCTCCAAAGATAAAGTTGTGCGTCAAATGTCTTCCTCCATTGTCAAATTGTGACTTCACACTGAATGATTCAGAAGGACGTCGAATAGAAGATGGGTGATATTCGAATGTGCAGAGAGAAGTGTTATCGATTTTGGAATACATTACAATTCTCAAATTGAATCTCAATATCGAAAATCAGAAACAGAAAATTGAATAAATAAATTGGATTTTGTCAATATGAAGAGGCTGATATCGATGGGTCTTGATATCGAATGGAATGGCTGATCTTATTCGACACAGAACTGAAGGATGTAAGATATCGACTGGACATATGTGAAATTTTATTTTCGATTTTGCTGGTCATATGCGAAAGTCGATTTGGAAGAGTATTCGAATTTTGATTCGATGTTGAGTTGGAGTATGAGCACGAGGATATTCGTTATACTGGCTTTTGATTCGTAATTTGGATGTGGATTCGAAAGTTGGACTGAGAAAGGAGCTTGGTATCGAATGGTTGAAATCGATTGTGATAACAAAATTGGAATGGAGACTCGCCAGCTGATATCGAATGGGAAGGTTATAGTTAGAATCGAATGGCTGAGTATTGAATTGTCAAATGCATAATCGAAAGTTTGAATTTTCGATTTGATTTTGGAGTCGTAAGCTTGAAATTGAATGTGAAGATGGGTTTGAGTATCGAACAGATTTGATAGTCGAAAGTGAAGTCAAGGAATTCATTGTCGAAAATCAGATCTTTGAGAATCGGAGGTCTTTGATTTGGATATCGATTTTTGATTTGGAATGTGTGGAAATGAAAGTGAGTACCTTGTTGACCTAATAGTCGAAAGTTGAGATGGTCGAAACCTTCAAGGTTGAAAGTTTGAAAAATTGAAAGTGGTAGTGTAATCGAAAGTTTGATGTTTGGATCGAAAGAGAACTTTCAATTGAGAATGTGCTGTTCTTTCGCATCTGGAACAATTTGGGAAGAAGAAGACAACATTTTTCATTTCAGGTCCCTGTAGTTTTAACGAATTATCAAATTTCACCCAGTTTCTCAATTTCTTGCAACTGAAACGTTCAAATGGGAAGGAGTTGATAGATTTTCATTTTTGGCCCCTAGAGTTTCAGAATTCTTGCAAGTTACCCAAAAGTTAAAATCTTCACAATTTTGAAGATTTTCTCTCGGCTTTTAGTGATTTTTTTGGAGCAAGATTTTTCATGGTTTATGAACTATTTGTGTTCATTTTCAAGACCAGGAAGTCAAAATTTTGAAGAATTGGCGAATCTTTTGGATTTTACCGGATTTGAAGAGTTTCATTTTTGTCACACATCGAGGGGGAGTTTCATTTGGAAAATTGCACATTGAGTGTTTCTCATACCCTTTTGGAGTTTTACAATCTTTTGTTGATTATAAAAAGGGGGAGAAAATTGAAATGGGTATTCGAAAGCTTTTTGGATATTTTTTTCAAAACGGATTTGAAGAGTGGTGTAACTTTGAGGGGGAGTTGGTCATGATCGCTTGCTGCACTTTTGGAAATTGAAGCTAATTCATCCAATCCTAAATTTGAGGGGAGGGGGGGGGGGGACGTTGGGGTGAAAAGTTCTCGTTGGATGTTTTATTTGGCTTACCCTCTTTAGTTGTGTAATGGATGGATGTCACACCCCCGAACCAGAACGGTAAAAACGTCCGGGGGCGAATGACTTCATGTTGTAATATAATAACAAGTGTATATAAATGAAACATAGACAATCATCATCACCATACATAAAATATAACAGCATACATGGTTTGCATCATTGGATCCATCTATAAATTTCATCCCAAAAATAATAAGTGTATGGTGAAAACAAAATACAACAAATTCCCAAAAGTCCAAAGCTACCAACCTGCTTAATGAGTTCCTGAGAATACAAGTTATTTTGAAAACCGTCAACATATAAAATGTTGGTGAGTTCATAAGCATGTTTATGTGAAAACTTTACATTGGTTTGAAAACTCCAGAAAATCCGATATTTTCTGTAAAAAAATTTGTGAGTTTTGTTTCAAATCTTGTATTATAGCATGGTGTCAGGATCGAGATTCTAGACTCTTCCGGAGTACTCAAGAAAATGGGAGAACTTACAAGTATAGCACATTAGACCCTGGAACGTCCTATATTTCTCTAGGACATCAAAGAATGATTTAGAACATTTCATGAAGACTTGTAAATATATGTAACTTGGTAGAATATTCTAGATTAGTCAAGAATATAGGACTAATGTAGTAATATCTAGAAACTTCCCAAGAGGGGGAAGGACAAGTATAAATAGGGAGGAGCTCATTTGCTCCAAACCATTGGAAGTTCTCTTGTATTCTCTCGAGCTCTCTAATAGAAGTTCTCTTTCGTTTGTAGAAACTTCAAAACCTTTATTCTCTTGCTTACTTAGTCGTTTATACATCTAAAAGAAGTGTCGTAGCCTAACTTAGTTGAAGTTACACTAAGTGGCACACGGTGATTGTGTTGTCCCGTGACACGTGGTATCAGAGCCAGGTTTCGTACAAGCAAGAGATCATGACTACGGAAGCAGGAAGTAGCGACATAGCAAACCTACCCGCTGTCGTCGAAGAGAAAGGAAGAAAGTCCAAGAAGAGGGACCAATCGATAGATGCCTTGGCAAGCTTAGAAAAAAAGCTTACAAGGACGGAGATCAACGTCGGGGAGATCCTTGAATGGAAGGATACCGTCGATCAGTTCGTTGCAGAGATAAGTGACACGAGCGATGGATTGAAGGAGACCATCAGTGTCATCAAGGAAGAAGTCCTTGGACTTGTCAACACCTTGCGAAATGAGTTTCATGAGAAGATAAACACTTTAGAAGATGAGGTGAAGCTATGCAAAGAAGCGATAGCCGAAGGATCTGTCACGAAGATGACGCCACACAAAGAAGCACCTAAGCCCTCGAAATATGGAGGTAAGCGTGATCCTAAACTACTTGAAGAATTTTTCTGGTCCCTGGAATGTTATTTCAATGCTATCGGAGTAAAGGATGACAAGTACAAAATAGACACCACCGTTCTGTACTTGAGTGAAAATGCGGCACTATGGTGGAGGCGGAAGCATGGCGACATTGAAAAAGGCTTATATGTCATAGACACTTGGGACGGGTTTAAGAGACAACTCAAGAAACAATTCTGCCCCCATAATGCTGAAGACATTGCCATGAAGAAAATCCAAGGATTGAAACATGTCGGGTCTATCAAAGATTACGTAGCAGAGTTCACCGCCTTGATGTTGGAGTTACCCGACTTACAGGAGAAAGACAAGTTATTTTACTTCCAAGATGGACTACAATCCTGGGCTTACAACGAGCTCAAGAGGAGGAACATCCAAGATGTTGACGAAGCTATAGCAGTAGCGGAATACCTTATGGACTTCTGAAGAGATACCCCGATTAGGAAACCTAGTGGGGGAGAGAGACCGACAACTAGGCCGCAACAGAAGGATGATAAACCCGCTACAAGACCATCAACTTTCAAGGGGAAGGCGATTGAAGGGGGACCTCGAAGGGAAGTCAAGTGCTACTTATGTGACGGCCTCCACCTAATCAAAGATTGTCCCAAGGAGAAAAGCTTCAATGCAATGGTCTTTGAAGAAGAAAAGGAAGGGAGAGACGAGGCACAACTAGGCTCAATGCAATGCCTCAATTCGGTGGCAAAAGAAGAGACCCACTCAAAGAAGGAAAGAGGACTCATGTTTGTGGAAGTTAGTATAAACGAGAAAGTCACCAAAGCCTTAGTAGACACAGGTGCGTCCCATACTTTCCTTTCTAAAAATGAAGCTGAAAAGATGAACATTCAATACACCAAAGAAATAGGCTGGTTGAAAGCTGTCAACTCTCCTTCCGAGCCTATTCTTGGAGTCGCTTATGGGGTAGTTATCGAGATCGGAGGATGGAAGGGTCCTATCGATCTAACCGTAGTACCGATGGATGATTATTGCATGGTCTTGGGGATGGAGTACTTCGACCAGGTACGCCCTTTGTCGTTCGAAGATCAAACCATGCGTATCACCAAGGATTCAACGATACACATCGTACCCTTGGAAAGAAGCAAAACGGAGTCCCGAATCTTGTCGGCCATGCAACTCAACAAGGGACCAAAGAAGGGATAAATGACATACTTAGCAGCGTTAAAAGAAGAAACCACCCCTCTCAATAAAGAGATGCCAGAGATAGTGAAAAAAGTACTAGAAGAATTCAAGGACGTGATGCTGCCAGAGTTACCAAAGAAGTTACCACCGAGAAGGGAAGTGGATCACGAGATAGAACTCGAGCCCGGAGCTAAGCCACCAGCGATGTGTCCTTATAAAATGGCTCCACCGGAGTTGGAAGAGCTAAGAAGACAATTGAAAGAGCTACTAGATTCCGGATTTATCCGCCCCTCAAAAGTCCCATTCGGTGCCCCAGTATTGTTCTAGAAGAAACATAACGGAAGTCTAAGAATGTGCATAGACTACCGGGCCCTGAACAAAGTAACGATAAAGAACAAGTACCCAATCCCACTGGTAGCTGATCTATTTGACCGACTCGGGAGTGCACGATGCTTCACAAAGCTGGACTTAAGGTCGGGTTATTGGCAAGTACGCATAGTGGCAGGGGACGAACCAAAGACGACGTGTGTGACAAGGTATGGCTCCTACCAATTCTTAGTAATGCCTTTTAGATTGATGAATGCCCCTGCCACATTCTGCACTTTAATGAATAAGATATTCCACCCATTCTTGGACAAATTCGTAGTGGTGTACTTAGACGACATAGTAGTTTACTCTGAGTCGTTAGGAGAGCACGTTGAACACTTGCGGTTAGTCTTCAAAGTAATCAGGGAAAACCAATTATACATAAAGATAGAAAAGTGCTCCTTTGCCCAACCAGAAGTAACGTTCCTAGGGAATAGGATCGTTGATGGGAAGATCCATATGGATAGCAACAAGAGAAGAGCAATCCAAGAATGGGAGCCACGAAAGAACGTTTCTGAACTACGATCGTTCCTAGGCCTTATAAACTACTATCGAAGATTTATATCCAGATACTCAGCTAAAGCCACTCCCTTCACCGACCTTCTAAAAAAGAAAGTTTCATGGGAACGGACAGAGAAGTGTCAAATGACGTTCGGTCTTAAAGCTACCAGACTACACGAAAGCATTCCAGAATGGATGCGTCAGACTTCGCGATTAGAGGAGTGTTATTACAAGATGACCATCCAGTGGCCTACGAAAGCCGAAAACTAAATGATACAGAACGGAGATACCCGGTACACGACAAAGAAATGACAGCAATTGTACATTGCCTTCGAGTATGAAGAAACTATTTTCTTGGGAGTCGGTTCGTTATCCAAACCGAAAATGTGGCGACTAGTTACTTCCAAAATCAGAAGAAGATAAGTCCTTAGCAAGCTCGTTGGCAAGATTTGTTAGCAGAATTCGATTATGTCATGGAATATAAGCCGGGAGAAACCAATGTAATTGCAGATGGCCTGAGTCGAAAGGCCGAACTAGCAACCCTCTCTCGAGTAACATGCGATTTTGCTGACTGGATCAAGGAAGGGCTAAATCACGATCCGTTAACGAAGAACTTAATGGAAATGGCAAGAGAAGGCAAGACCAGAAAATTTTGGGTCGAAGGCGGATTATTATTCATGGTCGGCAATCGAATGTATGTCCCAAGATGGAACAACTTGAGAAGAGAAATCCTAAAGGAATGTCATGATTCCAAATGGGCTGGACATCCAGGTACTCATCGTATGAAAGCAATTATAGAACGATCCTATTATTGGCCCAATATGCGAAGTGACATAGACGCCTATGTGAGGACTTGCCTTATTTGTCAACAAGATAAGGTCGAACAGGCCAAACCGGCAGGATTATTGGAACCACTACCGATCTCCGAAAGACCATGGGAAAGCATATCGATGGATTTTATTTCAGCATTACCGACATCCGAAGGGTGCGGATCAATAATGGTGATTGTAGATCGATTCTCCAAATATGGAACGTTTATTCCAGCCCCTCGGGATTGCATAGCTGAAGAAGTAGGGCGACTATTCTTCAAGCATGTTGTGAAGTATTAGGGACTTCCTCGAAGCATTATAAGTGATAGAGATCCCCGCTTTACAGGGAAGTTTTGGAGGGAGTTATTTAAAGATCCATCCAGTATTCCATGTAAGTCTTCTCAAAACTTACAATCGTGATGAAGAAGATCCATCGAGGAGCAAATCACATCGAGCCCCAGTAGCAAACGTAGTCTCATATGACAAGGAGGTGGACGAAATCCTAGCAGATAGAACAGTTCGTAAACGAGGCTTACCCAATTGGACAGAATATTATGTTCGATGGAAGGGACTGTCCGATAGTGAGTCTAGTTGGGAACGAGAACAAGATCTGTGGCGGTTCTGAAGCAAGATCGAGGAGTACATATCTAAGACTTGACGAGGTCATCAAGAACTTAGGTGGGGGAGGGTGTCATGATCGAGATTCTAGACTCTTCCAGAGTACTGAAGAAAATGGGAGAACTTACAAGTATAGCACATTAGACCCTGGAACGTCCTAGATTTCTCTAGGACATCAAAGAATGATTTAGAACATTTCATGAAGACTTGTAAATATATGTAACTTGGTAGAATATTCTAGATTAGTCAAGAATATAGGACTAATGTAGTAATATCTAGAAACTTCCCAAGAGGGGGAAGGACAAGTATAAATAGGGAGGAGCTCATTTGCTCCAAACCATTGGAAGTTCTCTTGTATTCTCTTGAGCTCTCTAATAGAAGTTCTCTTTCCTTTGTAGAAACTTCAAAACCTTTATTCTCTTGCTTACTTAGTCGTTTATACATCCAAAAGAAGTGTCGTAGCCTGACATAGTCGAAGTTACACTAAGTGGCACACGGTGATTGTGGTGTCCGTAACAATGTGTATCCTTGTTTATCTTGTTTGAAAAATGTATAAAGAATGATTCCCAGAAAATCCTATATTTATGTGTCATGAGAAATTGTGGTCTTAAACCTAAAGACCGGAGTGAGGTGGATAGTACAAATAATCAACACAGTGTTATATCTTGCAAAACTGAGTGGTATGTATATTCAACGTAAAACTTATATTAATTTTTGTTATTCTCTATGTGAGTCGTTATAACCATACTAATATGACGGAGTACATGTCTTGACGTTCTTCATGCGTCAGTTTCTGAGAAGACATTGCTCACCCTAGATTGACCTGTCTAGCTGTAGCGAGCAGCTCAGGTGTGGTGTGTCAACCCCGTATAGATCTATACACAAATTCATGTTCTTCCTCCAGGAGACCCTGATTATAACTACATGACTTACGGTGTACACTAAGGTAGGTACGGTGAATGTGCATCTCACAAGAGCCTTAACGAAATTTTACGCGAATAGTGTGTTTCATTATTTTAGCGTTAAAATAATGTTACTAGTGTATATTTTTTATTATAACTCATAAATAGTAAATCTGTAATCATCTTTATCGAGAGTGTCGGGATAGTTCCTTGTTTCATCGTTGTTATCAAAATAGTCGGTTGTTAACGACATTTTCGCGGCGGCCCAATTTACATAAAATTGACACTAAGGCCCAAAATAACATAAAAGGTGGCATATAAGGTCCAATTAGGATAGAAGGTCCATATAAGACCCATTTTGACTTAAGTATTCAAGAATGGCCCGTATTTGTTCATTTGTTCACTTTCGGCCCATTTTAATTTTAAATAACCTTTTTGGCCAAAAGATTTCAAAAATGACATATAAGCTGATTTTTGATTAAAAATGACACTTTTAGCCCAATAAAACCGTGAATGTCAAATAAGGCCCATTTTGATAAAAAAAATGACACTTTTGGCCCAATAAAACTGTAAATGTCAAATAAAGCCCATTTTTATCAAAATGACACTTTTGGCCCATTAAAACCGTGAATGTCAAATAAAGCCCATTTTTATCAAAAATGACACTTTTGGCCCATTAAAACCGTGAATGTCAAATAAAAGCCCATTTTTATCAAAAATGACATTTTGGCCCAATAATACCGTGAATGTCAAATAAAGCCCATTTTGATAAAAAATGACACTTTTGGCCCATTAAAACCGTGAATGTCAAATAAAAGCCCATTTTTATCAAAAATGTCATTTTGGCCCAATAATACCGAGAATGTCAATAAAAGCCCATTTTTATCAATAATGACACTTTTGGCCCATTTAAATCGTGAATGTCAAATAAAAGCCCATTTTTATCAAAAATGTCATTTTTGGCCCAATAATACCGAGAATGTCAATAAAAGCCCACTTTTATTAAAATGACACATTTGACCCATAAATACCGTGAATGTCCAATAAAACCCACTTTTATGAAAAATGACAAATATGGCCCTTTTTTATGATTTCTTTAGTTTTATTTTGAATATTCAAGCTTACTTAGCCTCTTTAACCAAACATAAGAAGCTACATAATGTAAGTTATTCCAACAACTTCAAGGTTTGGGAAAATCTTGAAATTTTGGAGCTTTTAACATAATATCACAACATAATAACACATATACTATACCAAACATACACATGCAAGCATATATAACTAGACTTTGCACAAAACTAGCTTGTATTCTCCGCCAAAAGATAGTAAATCACGAAAAAAAGGGGTATGAAGCTCACCTTGGACTTGATCGGTTTTTGAAGAGAAAAGAGAAGGAAGTTTTCGGCCTTAGCTAGCTTCTTGGAGAGGTTTTCGGTCTAGAGTGCTCCGTTGAGAAGATTTTCAAAGACAAGATGGTTCTAGGAGCATAAACACATAAATGATGTTGGTTGAGGAATAATCTTGACATATATTGGAATTAAAATAACTTGAGAATGGTTATCAAATTTCCAAGTTAGTGAAAACTTGAAAGAATCTCTTTGATGCGCACACAATCCTCGAAAATTTGAAGGGAAGAATGAGAGAATTTCTTTGAGTTTGAGGGGGGAGATATGAGAAAATTTTGAATGAGTTTGAAATGAGGAATGAAGGAGTGATGGTGGTCTCGGCCGATGAGAGGGGGGGATAAGGGGGAAGAAATGACTAGCCTAGATATTTGATGGACAAACTGTTACCTCCTGGTTACATGTTAGTTTATAACATTGATATATATGTTATATAATTATGAGGTGGCACTCAAAAGTCCACCTTTTTTTATAACCAAGAATAGGAGAGGGAAGGAAAGAAAACAATGTTGGGCTTGGATTTGAATTGCAATCGAGAACACATTAGCCCAATAGATATTTTTCGGCCCATAAGTGCCATATACGAGTTTGCGGCCCAAAAGGGGTAAGTGAAAGGGTTCTTCGCCAAAATAGGGCCCATTAAGTCTTAAATAATTCCTCATGGCCCAATAAGGCCCATTCGGAGGTTTACGGCCCAATACTATGTTGATGATGAGTTTTCGGCCCAACTATTGCCCAAATAAAGGTTCTCGGCCCATGACATGGTTAAGTAGGGATTTTGGCCCAAGAGGGCCCAATAAGAGAGTTTTGGCCCAATAAGGTGCTTGAACTAAGAGAGTTTGGATTAAGGCTCAAAGTTGAGCGATCATTGCTCATTGAGTTGTATTTTGGGTTTACACAAAGAAGGTTTCAACTTAAAACAAATTTTGGATGTATAAATATGTATTGTATTGAAATTAACTTATACTAAACATAGTGTTACATAGTTACACAAAGGATGCTAGTTGTACATGGATAGGGATTTCTAGCCCTAAAATGCTAGTTGTGACAATTAAGCTTTTCCTATAAATGGGAAGTGAGATGCTCCCATTTATGTAACATGAGAGATTTAGTCTAGTGAAAGAATTTTTACATGACCCACTTTGTAATCATCTTTCTACACTAATTGAGCTTAAACAAATAATTATTTAGTTTTTGTGTTCTTCAATATTGTTTGATTCACATAATCATTAGTATTCTGCAATCGTCATCTATGCCAGGATCTTACAATCCCTATTACCATTTTATTGAGAATGAATCTTATATTTCCATTTTTGTTAGTATATTACCTGATTAACGCGGTTCCATAGTCGATTTCTCAAAAATTCTGACAATAAGCCCTCAATTTCGAGATTTTCCAGTTTGGGTGAAAAGTTATGGTTTTGTTTAAATCTAGATTTTTGTTGTGTTTTAAGCCAAATTGGTGATGTTGTATGCTTATAAACATGCCAATTATCGAATCCTAATGCTTTTTAGGTTGAAATTTGAACAGAAACTCACCCCAAGCTCAATTTGTCACTTATTGTTCTTAGCATACGAGGCGCATATGAAGATGCGCATGCCACATTTTCATTTGCACATCGGGAGATTTGATCTGCGCCCAAGGGCCAAAAATTCTAGATTTTTTGTTTTTAATTTTTGTTTGAAAATTTATCTAACATATCCTTTATCTTTTTCTTAGGTTCCATATCGAACAAAAGATAACGTGTTGGTGCATTTCCTCACGATTGGCTGACACATCCGTTCTTGTCATTCGCGGATACTCTTCCTAACCGGGTACCTTATATTAGGAGGGGTTCAGATCTGCTAACCAAACAGATTAGTATTCCATAGTCTTTAGACTGTCAGGTTGCGGAGGGTTTTTGTATGAGTGCTCTCTTGGAGCCTTTCCTTGCTTGAGTATTCCATGATCAGGCAGGTCTCGTGACTTTTTTTAGGCACGCATGGCACCATGTTCTGGGTTTTCGGGAGGTCGTTTACAAGGAGCTCTATCTAGAGTTTCTTTCTACTGTTCGGTTAAATCGGGAGTCAAGAATTTGCTAAGAAGATTCATCCTTTTCTTTTAGGCTAGGTGGAATTGCTCGGTCCTGCAGTTTGGTGGAGTTCGGGTAGTGATTGGAGATCTACCCCGTTGAGGATGTCGATCATCCTTTTCTAGAGTCATATTTTGACAGTTGTATTCTCTCGGAGCCGATGGAGTACAAACATTTGGATAAATGTGATTTTTTCAACGGGTAATATGTATCTAGAACGGAGAAGGAAAGTAGTTTCGGGTCTCCTTTGCATAGGTTGATTCACTATCTGATCGCATCCACCATTCATCAGCATGAGGAGCACAATAAGGTTCCCATAGACTATTTTTTGTCCTATGTGCTGCCTTCTTCACACCGATCTTCACCTCCGCATTCCCTACACCATTGCTTCCTTCCTTTCATCCAGTCTAGCTTCGGGTGCTCATCCATGGAGTAAGATTTGTGGTTGCCACTTTATCAGGCGTTTGACTTGGTTATATGGGTTGATACTTCTGGGATGAAACATTATCCTATTAGGGAACTGGGCAAGACGACTCTGAGGAGGATGCATGTGATTACGTGTGGAGAAAATCAGATTGGAGGATCCCTCCTGATGATGTTGCGATGCGTATTCTCCAGGTAGAGTCAGAGCAAATGGTAGAGCTGTAGTTTGTACCAGGTCTTTGCCAACAGTGAGTTTGACGTGATCCTCTGGCTGATCAGCAGGGTCCGATACCTGAGATAGATATATCTTTTCTTTCTAGACATATGGACGAGTTGGGTAGGAAGGTTCACGAGATTTTTCATTTTCATTAGTGGATGGTGGGGGCTATAAGTGGTTGGGTTGTTCATCAGTGGTTTCTTTATCCTCATCAGGGACTGGGTGATGGGGCCATGTCAATGATGATGATGATGAGGACGTTGAGGATGTCGAGGGGGAGCATGATGATAGGGATGTTTAGTTTTTTCTGTTGTCATGATGTATGTAGGTTATTTTGATACCTACCTTTTGTATATGTAGGCTATGTGGTATGGTTACTAGTACCCCCTTTTTATATTACCTTATGATGTAATTATTTTTATCTTGTCTTACTATGGTTGTTTTGTTTATTCTTTTTGAATTTTACAAGTGTTTAGTCTATCAATAACTAATTTAGGTTTAGTAGTGCATTAGGTCTATCCAAAGTAAAACATAGTTGATCAGTTCCATGTCAAGTATTGGCTTGACCTATGTACTATAAAAATTATTTAGGGTACTTGATCTAAAATATTGAATCCAAGGTAATTATAATGTGTGTTTATATTTTTTAGTTTGTACATACAAGACTACGAAATAAGGATCAGCCAGGTGAGAAGTACTAGAGGGCTTGACCATTTTAGCATATAGTTGTTTCGAAATCCACCAACCCAAGCGATAGTTCAAACTAGTGACTTCTCCTGTAGTTAGTCTATCGGTAGAGTAATTAATAATAATACTTTTAGTTGTAGATCTAAGGATATATCTTTATAGAGTATATGTCCCTAGGTTATGGTTATATTTCTTAAATAATTACTAATTCACTATAACCTTTAGCTCTGATACCAATCTGTCACACCCCGGCCTGGCGGCATGACGTTATGATGTTGCATCACAGATAAGGTTTTCACTTATTATTCATGACATAAATATCATTTCAATTTCAAAATTAATAACTTACAAGAAACTTTGGTTTTATTACATTGAGTTTTGTCTTGGCAACCATACTCTTCGGTAGACCGCGATTCATTTCATAACTCCATTAATGACATATGAATGCATGTGATTTTTGAAAGATCGACATAATGTTGGTGAGTTCATAGGTTTTGCATACTTGAAAATACTTTGTTGAGTTTTGTTAAGTCAGCTCTTGTTGTGTTTTCAACTTATGTTAGTAGAGCTATGCATATAAAATTGTTCCTTTAATCTTTCTGGTAGTGGGTTGTGAAAGTTTAGTAACTAGATCCTAAAATTCTTTTATCCTGTTGTGTGTACTACTTCTTTCTTCGAGGTGTTGCTTAAGGGTAGTAGATTAAGTTAAATAAGGATAATCTGAAATCATTTCCCCAAGTTTGAGTTTACTATCACTACTTGTTTAATTTGTAGTCTTTGATAGTTAGTTTTAGTTTAACAAAGTTACAATGAGTTCCTATAATCGAGCTATAACTATTGAGTTCCTCAAAAAACCATGTTGCTTCACCTGACGTTGCAAATGTGTTTAGAAAGTTATGCATGCTTTGACTTGACATCAGGTTGTAGCTAGCAACCATAGGTGGGAGTGTCAATCCCATATCGATCCATGCATATCTCTAGCTCACTTAAGATTTGATGATTATAGGTCGGGGGCTAGATGAAAATCTTTCGGCGGGTTGATGAATCATGTCTCATCTAACTCTTGTTGTGGGGACCTCCCCTGGTCAATCATGTTGTTATTCCTTATTGTAGTTATTGTACTTATACGAGTTAATTATATATATATATATATATATATATATATATATATATATATATATAATTAGTCTGTTTTGTGTAGCCGAGTATTTGGGCAGAGTAACCACTCGGTGCTAAGTTTTTCCAAATGGTGGCTGTAATAGTGACTAGAGTATTGGCGTTTCCTGACAACTGGCCAATGTAACTACTAGGTATGATAATTATCTATCATTACCCATCATTATTAAAACTAGGTATGATAATTATTTACCTGGTATAATATCATTCCAATGTTATGAGCACAGTTATCGAACTACAATGAGTAATAACTATGTAATAGTCACAGAAATCCATCGATCGATCGATCGATCGAGAGAGAGAGAGAGAGAAAGAGAGAGGTTGGAAGATTAGCCTGAGCTTGATACGTATAGGAAGTTTTTGGGGTGCACGCCACACAGTGTGCATGAACCATCCAAGTTTTGACACTTGTCCTCTTTTCATGGTGCCGTGTCATCCGTATCCTGACGAATCGGGGTGTCAGAATGCACGTGGTGTGCTGCGTGCGGGTGTACGCGAGGTTAATTTATAAACTTTGAAAATGCATAACTCTCGCATATAGACTTTATTTTTAACGACTCTTATATATCTGCATAGGTCTGGACGTACACTACAACTTTCCTTTTGGTTGTTTTGGCTAATTCTGACTTTCGTTTTTCGACTAGTTTTTATTACCGTTATGATTTTATAAAAATCATAATGCTCCCCTACGGTTTCCGTTTTAGGTGTTCTTCGTCTCATAATTCCTTCTTTGAGTAGTATTACGATTGTCCTCTTGGTGATTTTTTGCAAAATCCAACCATTATCCTTATAGTTTTTATCGTTGTAATTTTTTACGTATGATGGATAATTATTTACTACAAAAATCGTATCACACACATAACGAGTCAGATTATTTCGGAAGTTTATGTTTTTGGGAATACAGTAGCTTATATAATCCCAAAATGCTAATCTGTTCTCAAAGTGATGCGACTTTTTTGCACCTATTTTTGAATCAAAATGTTGACATAATTAAGAACGAAAATTTGAATATATTGGGTGCGTAGAAAATTTTCCTTATTACATTTTTGTGTCTTATTGTTAAATAGTAAAGGCGGTTGATAAATTATTTTATGGGTTGCGATTATATATATGTATATATATATATATATATATATATATATATATATATATATATATATACACACACACACACATGGACGCAAACTCAACATTTTACGTCAAATACGATATCTAAAGTTAGTACAATATAACGGTTGTACCACAACTGGACCAACTTGCACACATATTTATTATTATGGTATGAATGACGCACGAATTAACTTGGATACAATAGTTGGCAATCTAAACACTTGAGGATTCCTTTGATTCAAACTTAGGGTTAGAAGTCACATATCAGATAGCTACTACATTGGAACCACCTGAATTACTGGTAATATCTTATAAGTACATATAACCTATAATTAGTTGTATTGATTTTATAGTATATTGTAACTCATAAACATATGTCATGTTGATGTATTATGCAGGAGCACCGAGCCATTATGGTGGGTATGGGTTTATGGATGACGATTTCATTTCTTGATGGATAGGAGATCGTACCCCATTCCCTAAAAATTAAGGATACTCAGTCCCCGGTGGTACCAACACCACCATCACCCCTGAAATCAGAGGAGTAGCCTTTCAAGTATGAAGATCATGAGGAATTAGTTCATGATCTATATACAGATCTATCCGAGATGATAGAGGGAAATTCCACTAGTAATGAACCAGACCTTGATGAGGCTGATTACTCATAGATAGAGACATACTACTCTACTCACGAGGATGGACATGCTGATATTAAGACCATCACAGATGAGTCAAAGCCGAAAATAGAAACAACACCAGCGATGGAGACACCAAGACAGACCAAGACCCCAAGGCAGCTATAGCGAGGATAGCGTGTTTACCTCTCCCATCATTCCATACTTTCTGAATCGCTTGCGGAGGACCACTGATGGCACATACAGCTTACAAGAGTATTTCTATTCCCAACCGAAAGAGAACTGCCTCACCACCCTCTTCACCTGCAGCACCCACGAAGCCACATAACATCCGCCCCTGGATAAGACAGGTTAGAGAGTGGTGAAAGGAAGACACCATTGGATCTACCTTTTGAGTTACCAACATCTATTATACTGGGTAGATATAGTAGATTTATCTCTTTATTTTAGAAAACATTGCAATGGTCATTTGGAACCCGTCTCGACATGAGTACAAACTATCATCTGCATACTGATGGCCAAAGTGAAAGAACCACCCATACGCTAGTAAGACGTGCTTAGAGCACGTGTGATAGACATTGGGAATGCATGGGATATTCACATATCGTTGGTGGAATTCTCATAAAATAATAGCTATCATACCAACATCAATGCTACACCAATCGAGGCATTGTACGGGTATAAGTGTCGATCCCTAATATGTTGGGCAGAAGTAGGCGATACCCAGTTAGAAAAAGAGAAAGAGTATGACACACGGCGCACTGGGCCCGGAATCACATGAGACAATGGAAAATATTGTCTAAATTCACGACAGGATTAAACTGGCCCATGATCATCAGAAAAGCTACGCCGACAGAAGACATAAACCTTTTGAATTTTAAGTAGGAGATAATGTGTGACATCCCCATTTTCACGGCCAGAAAAGACTGATTTTGTTTATGCTTTATAAAAATCAGAGTACTTCTTTTCATAAAAATGTTGCGGAATTTGTTCCCAGAAGAACATGATAAATACGTTATCAAAACATTTTTGAAGAATCGTATTTTATTTATTTTAAAACTTTTGGGATGTAATCGTTAATACAGAAACATAAGCATAAACAGAACTTACTAGTGATCTACATCTCTTTAATCTCTCAGTGTAATGTGACTTCATGACAACACCTGTGACATAAATAAACGGAGTGGATCAGGTTGGGAAACCTGGTGAGTACATAGGGATTTCAATTCCACAATGTTATACCATATATATAGTTTAAAACTCACAAAATATACCATTTCACCATATATATAAACAACTCTTATCCCACCCCGTCGATCCTCACAACGAGACTATCCATATTCTCGGACCTCAGATTAGCCGTTTTACCTAATCCATACTCCCGGATCAGAAATGAACGACTTTACCTAATCCATACTCTCGGACTAGGGACAAATGACTAATCCATACTCTCGGATTAATGTTGAATGATTATGCCTAATCCATACTCTCGGACTAGGGACAATGACTATGTCTAATCCATGCTCTCGGATCAATGACATATACTAAAGTTCCATTCTCAGAGTATAAGTCACTCGTACTCGTAAGAAAATACTACCCAATATTCCTCATAATTAATTTAGGTTTACTCTTCACCCTAAATCATCATATATAATGAGGTATGTTCTTTAACATGTATTTCAGGCAACATCAATTAACTCGCACACAAACATATAATTAATACTTCAATCAATACTTGTATTAAAATCATGTTCATGAAAGGGACTATGCACTCACCTGGGAAGGTGGTGACTCGGCACTCGGACAACACTTCGTTACTCTTAAAACAACTTCCTCGACAAAACCTAGTATCATTACCACTAGAGTTTAGTCTGACGTTAACCATGACAAATTAATAGTCTAGCTATTATTATTATTATATAAGCGTTAAATAACACTCAATATAACTCATAATAATAGCCCAAATACTTATTAAAAGGTCCTAATAACATTACTATATTGAAACATAAGCTATACTAAAGATAGCGTAGGCATAGCTTACTTACAATGGGTTTTCTCGAAAACCGGGCTTCGCTGGAGCAGCGTTCCCGAGTGGAAAGGCTCTTTTCTCGGGACTCCGGGAGCCTCGGGGCTTCCTTCGGGTGCTAGGGGGTTTACCTAGACTTTAGGGGGGTTAGGATAGGCTAGAGAGAGAGTGTAAAGAGAGAAAGAAGTGGGGAAAGGTGTGAGAAATGAGAGAACCCGACACTTCTATTTATAGGGTGAAATCCTGACGGACTCACTGAGTCGGTTCACTGACTCGCCGAGTCAGTGCCACGTGTCATCATCTGATGGCTTTCCTTGGGGAGAAAGCCTTGGCCCATATTCAGCCATGTCACCCCTTTTGCAGCAGCACCCTGCCGACTTCTAAACCCCGTAACATTCGCATACGAGCTCCGTTTTCAACGTTCTTTTTTTCCACGCGTAGGTAAAAACAAGATCTACAACTTTCGTTTAGACTTCATTGGCTAATTCTTGACCGATCTCAAATTTAACAGTAGGAGGCGTTTAGACTGTTAAATGACTGCGAAGAATTCGTAACTCCTTCATACGAACTCCGTTTTCGTCCATATTTTTACCATTGAGTTCCTTTTAAAAAGATCTTCAACTCTCATATAGGTCGCGTAAGCCAAAAACCGCTCGAAATAAAATTCGAGTTTCAGGCTGTGCACTGCTAAGCCGAATCTTAGAAAAATCATAACTTCCTCATACGAAGTCAGATTTGGGCGTTCTTTTTATCGACGCTCTTAGTTTAACATATTCTACAACTTTTGTTTAGATTGCTAAGGCTAAATCTTGCTCTATTGTAAATTCACTATTTACGCTTCCCGGTGCCGTGCTGGTTTTGCCGTAAAACTTCGACGGGCCATAACTTCTTCGTTATAACTCGGATTTCGGCGTTCTTTATATGTACGGAAACCTTGAGACATATTCCACAACTTGGTTAAGATTATTTATTCTAAATAATATTCTGTCGAAAAGTCATTTTCGACCCCTATTTCTTCTAAATTGACTAGCCCGGATTTGCGGGCATTACATAATGTGATGCTAACTATCTCACCATGAAAAGGATGATATGGTTTGTGAAATGAGATAAATTGAAACCGCGGTACAAAGCAACCTTCGAAGTACTCGAGAGGGTTGGTCCAACAACTTACCAACTCAAACTACCTCAAGAGCTTAGTAATGTGTACGATGTGTTCCACATGTCCAACATTAAGAAATGAATATCTAATGACATGCTCACCGTTCATCTCGATGAAATCCAAGTCAACGAGAAACTGAACTTCATAGAAGAACCAGTTGAGATTATGGATCGACAAATTAAAAAGCTTAAATAAAGCCGAATACTCATAGTGAAACTTCGATGGAATCCTAAACGCAGACCGAAATGTATTTAGGAGCACAAGGGGCAGATGAAAAGAGTGCCCCTAACTATTTGAAATTACCCCGACCATGATCTAAATTTCAGGATAAAATTTATTCAACGGGGGGAGAATGTGAAAACTGTCAAAGTTCAGCCTCAACCAACAACCAAATTCTCAATGAATAATAAATGTAATAGGCAAAATTTGTAATATATGTCGAAATTTAATGAAAATACAATGTTACGTATTTACCAAATGCTAAGAAAGTTAGCCGAATCAAAATAAAGCCAAAACTTGGGCGCACAAAAGCTGTATTATTTTATATAAATAATAACATATTTCGAAAGTACACATCGACAAGATCCCAATTCCCATAAAAATATGACTTTGTATGTAAGAGTTATGTTTTCTAAAGTTTTAAAAATCAACCGTGCACTGGGTTGTGCGTCGTAAAATGACGACATAGAAAACGATTGAGTTTTAGTTTAGACAGTAAAAAGAGAAATGCAGTACTCCTTAATATAAGATCAACAAGACGAAGAACGCCAAAAACAGAACCCGCATGAGAGAGTTATGAATTTTGTAAAATCATTTAGATTACCCCATTTTTACAAATAATGGGATAAAAATAAGTTTGGGATCAACTAAAACAACCAAAAATAAAGATGTAGTACTCATCAATAGCTACATGTGGATATAAAGAATGCTAGAAACAGAGCCCGTAGGCAGAATATATGAATTTCACAAAATTTGAAATTCTTGGCACGCATGCGACGCACCTTCTGATGACCAGATTTACGAAGATGCAAGAGTGGTGGCTGCATGAGGAAGCGACACATGTCTGTGCCCGGGTGGAGCAAGCACACTTCGATAAAAATGTCTGGTGCGTATTCCAAGACTTGATACAAAATGCAGGTCAAGGCCTAATTTGTTCTTACACCACATTTAGAGCATTCCTCTCAAGCTTCGACCCCTTCCCCCTACCAAGCAATCCCGAGTCCTTGACGCTTCCAATGCAACCTCTTAAGATCCCAAAAAGCTCGATACGAGGGTGATTTCACGGCCCCACTTTTGACGCTTTTCATAGTTTTTCGTGGGAGATTGCAGGCTAAATTAAGTATTTGCTATATAATTATCGTTAATTAATATGTATAAATATTTTATATCATGAGTCATTTTATGCCCACATTTTATCATTGTTATGCCAAATAGTTATGGATAATATTATATAAAGTCATTACTATGGAAAATTTGTATGGATAATACTATACCTAGTTGTTACTCTAACAATTTTTTATGGAGAATACTATACCTAGTTGTTACTCTGGAAAACATTTATACGTAACCTTAAACCATGTCGTTACTTTGTCTCTTTATTCTTAGAATAATCAGACAATTAGAATTATATATTTATAAATGTATAATTATACAACACCATGAAGAAATCTTTATACACTTCAAAGGAAAAACAAAACAGATGTTAAATTAGACAACTGTTCATCACCTTAGCTAATTAGTTGTAGCTAAAACCCTAACATGTAATCGTTAATCTTAAATGAGTGAGACAATTATGTATAGATCTATACAAGGTAGACACCCCACATGTGGTTGCTAGCTACAACCATGATGTTTAAGTCAAAAGCATGGATAATTGTCTAAGTTTTTACGACGTCCGATGAAGCATCGCGTAGGGATACAATATTACATCAATAGCTCGATTATAGGAACTCATTGTAAAATTGTCCAAGAGTCTTAAAGAAAGTAATACACATAACAATTATAACCAATATTAGAAGACACCTAATAGAAACAGTCAATATATATATATATATATATATATATATATATATATATATATATATATATATATTATACTACAAGTAATAATAACATAAGCACAAAGGTCATAGTACTTACAAATAGTAAGATACTAATAATAAAGAAACATTGAGATTTTAAAATACTTATATAACTAAGTTTGTTATGTCTAAAAATATTTTTTCAAATTATATTCAAACCTATTAACTCACCAACATTATATTGACATTTTCAAACCACATGTATTCTCAGGAAAATTAAAGTTAGATGTCGTAGTACTTGGATATTCATTTGGGGTAATATTTGTTCGTTCATTGTTATGTCAGTAATTTGTATCTGAATTTTTTTTAAGCTAGGAACTATGATGTAACATATAATTATTAATGAAAAGTAATGTTTGTGTTATATTTGCATGTATTGTTCAATATAATTGATATTTGTGATCCACGACGACACTTTGCATAGTTCGGTGTTTTTTTCACCAGTCAGGGGTGTGACATCTATCCAGTTGGTATGTCGGCCTTCTATTCTTCCATCCGTTAATGACCTAACATCACCTCGCTAGTTGGACCACCAACCTCTTGTTCCACTATTTACTACTTTCTGCAAGCCCATCATTGGCCCATGTTCTCTCTACCCGGACATTATCACCGTTGGATCTAATGCATCAGATGCGCCTATCGGGCCAAGCCTTGTCCAGCCGAATGTTCACTAGACACTTTGTCCCTGCCTTTCTCTTCTTGTTCGCTTACGGAGTCTTGCCTTGCTAATCCAATTACACATACACAACGAGGTGTCTTTCGATCCAATCTGCTATATACTATTTCGGAAAAATGCTTTATGGCTCAACCCTCCTTATGACACTTTTCAAAACATATGATTCTAGTGGCTTCAAATCAGCCTTGAAATCTCTTTTTTGGTTTAACGCTATGGATGAGAAGATTCATGCTTTACAAAACATGCACACTTTGGATCTTGTCCCTCGTCCTTTAGATGTAAACGTGGCTAGAGCTAAATGGGTCTATCACAACGAGTTCAATGCAAATGGGTTTGTTGAGCATCTTAAATATTATATTGTTACACAGGGCAACATTCAAGTACCGCAAGTTTGGTGTCAACTCTACATTAAGTCCTATACTTAAAGCATATGTGGTTCATATTATTTTAAGTTTAACTATCATGTGCAAGTTGAGTCTACATCAACTTGAATTTAAGAATGCATTATGTAATAATATTTTTTTTCTTAAACATTTTCATGGAACAAATACGAATTAATGCTAGCTATCCAAACCATATTTTTCGTTGCGGTGATTTTTTCAACCGTCTCGAGTTTAAATGTTGTCATGACTACATATCCTTATTTGTCATCCTTATAGGTACCACTATCTTAGATTTATTTGTTTACATTAGTGACATACTCTTGATAGGAAATGAAGAGCCTATGACTCTCTCATTGATCAAACAAATGCATGCTACTTCTCCATTAGAAATTTGGGCAAGTTTCATTATTTCCTTGGTTTGGAGGTGAGTTACACTTCTGATGGCTTATTTCCTAGCCAAGTTAATTATACATCCAACATTGTTATGTGTACTTAACCTCATGAAAGCAATCCCGTAGAAACACCCATAAGTTTCGATCAATAATTACAATGTGTTGCAATTACATTTAGCGATCCAACAAAGTAACATCCTTAAAACTCACTTTTAAAAAAATAAAAATTAGAGTATTCCAAAAATAGGGGCTTCATCCCTAACAATAATACAAAAATAGCATCAGAAAAACATCATCAAAATTGGAAGCTAAGCTCTTATTTGAAATCAAACATAAAAGATAAACATAAATGGATGTCATACCCCCAAGAATGTCCAGATATCTCAAGCAAACTCCTTGTCCTTTGTACCTGAAGGACCTATAACTAAAATGTAAAATTGAAACTATAAGCTTAGGGCTTAGTGACTAATCATGACACTTATCCATTATACATACTATATGAATTTCTCATCATACACATAAGTATTTGTGACAACCCTAAATTTCTATTTTGTACAACCACTTAACTCAATAAAAGTCAAACATGTTTTTGCAATCTTTTAGAACTGTTTAGAGTCCGTTTGAGTGTTGTAAGCCTAGTACATCCAAAAATAGGGTGTTAGGAAGTATCTTCTTGAGTCCATTATGCACTAGCCAAGCCTTAAAATTCATCATGTGGGGTTTACGGCCACATCACCATGCGTTTACGGCCGTAAACTCATGGAGGCCATAAACTCATTCCTTATACATGATGTTCTTTCATTTCTTCCCCATTATTCACCATTTCAACCTCAAGAACTCGATTTCTCTCTCAAGTGTCATAAGGATCTTCATTTTGATCTTCAAAAACATAAGTGTTTCATCCTTTGATATGTTGATACATCTCCTTAACTAGTATCACCCTTTGATTTCATTCATTAACTTCATCTTTCGGGTTTAATCTTCAAGAACTCCAAGAACACCTAGAACACACTAGTGTTTTGGGCCGAAATCAACCCTTTTAGCTTCCATATCGTAAGTATCTCTTCCCTATAATTGTTATCTAGTAGAAACCCTTGATTTCCACCGTGAAAACATTTATTTCCCAAGAACAATAGGAGTTTACGGCCAAGAGCATCTCCCTTGGCTGTAAACCCTTGTTAAAGGTGCATTTGTTGGCCATAAACTCCCTAAAGCTAAGCATTGAACCTAGAACACTTCCTTGATGCTTGAAAGGACTTTAAATCACTCTTTGGCACAAAACTTTATCAGTTTACGACCGTAAACTCATAGGGTCGTAAACCCTATGGCTGAAAACTCTCAAGAAGCATACCAGTTTGGCCGTAAACACCATTATGTGGCCATACACCCCTTATATACAATAATATTTGATTTATAACCCTTCCATCCAAGTGTATCCTAGTCCCCAAGGTGTTTTCCCTTACAATATTACTTATATAAACACTAATTATATACATATATGTGTTATTATATGCTTATTAGGATCCTCTTGTGCCTGAGTTTTCACTTAGCACTCAGCATCCTTTTCCGATCTTTTAGTCAAAACCACTCACTACAGGTGAGTTCATACCCCTTAATTTATCTTTTAAATGATTTTAAATGCTTTTATGGGAGGGGGCATACAAGTAGAAATATTACAGTTATTATAACAATCACAAGTGACTAATAACTATCAAACAAGTGGATTTTCTGATACTTCAAACTGTTTTATCAATCAAACTCGTCAAAACATTTTATAAGTTGACATCAAGTCATTTGTTACCATTCACATGCTTAAAACTATTTTATATGTTAAACTTTTATTAAACTATTTTAAACTTATATATTGTCAAAATCATGTCTGTATAGATATAGTTATATAAGTAAGGTTGAAAGGGCTTAGGGCTGATACTCACTTTATTTTATGTTCCTTGTTTGGTTGTGTACTTAGGGTATCCGGTTATTTGTCCGAGTGTCGTTTGAATCTTAGTTATATATTATTTATGTATGTATAGATATAAATGTTCATACATCAGTTCAGCACCTTTGGGTAGCAAATGTGTATAAACATACTTAGATATTCAAACAACATTACTAGTAAACTATAATAGGTATACTTTAGGAATTTACTACTCACTACTTCTAGAACAATGAAACATACAAGAGTCAGTTCATTCATGATTCAATACAAACTTACTATTATGAGAAACAGAAAGAACATACTATGATGAGAATCTAAGAGAACATACGCTACACTATACAAAGAGAACATACTATACACTAGAACAGAGAGAACATACAATACACTAGAACATACTATACAAACACTAGAATACTATAACATTAATGTGAACCACTACTTCATGACATGGCAATCTACTGGAAGGAGAGCGTGGATTTGTGTATAGATCTATACGGGACTGACCGTCCTACACCTCGCTGCTAGCTAAAGTGGGACTTGCAGGTCTACGGGTGACGCATGTCATATCATTTCGACGTCTCGAACGTCGTGTTATACTAGTCAATCAACTATGGTTACAATCATATCACATTTTACCTTAATTAACAGACTGGTTTAAGGTAGATAGTACATTGGTAGTTACTTATATACAATACTAATGTACACCGTTATTTTCCTATTGCATTCACATTGTGATATTCTCACATAAACGGTAATGTAAACTATATTTTGGTAATGATAGTCATACTTGGGAAAGATACACACTTTTACAAACAACACAACACACAGAACATTTGGGCCTTGGTAGAAGACTACTTTTTAGTAGAAAATATAGGATTTTCTAGGAGATACAAACAATTGCTACAAACACTTACAAACATTTACAAACACTTTCATACAAACAATGACACTAAAATACTTATGAACTCACTGGCTTTAATGCTGATCTACTCTTTCAAAATAACTTGTATTTTCAGGTCACCGGTAGACAGATACCGATGACTAGGTTTTGAGAAGATGAAGCACGTTCAGGACTCATATCTTATTTTGATTCATATTTTTGGTGTCTTATAAACTATAAGAGAACACACTTGTATTAAATTATACTTTTAATGCAATGGATGATGTTGTTGCTTGTTTTACTATTATGCATTGTTGTGATACTGTATATGACATCCTCCGCCCCCGAATTTTTCCGCCAATCAGGTTTTGGAGTGTGACAGATTGGTATCAGACCTATGTTTATAGTGAATCGAGTATATCAACCCATAAAAGATATATAAACTATAAACATAAACGGGATTAAATACTCTGACCAAGAGTTTATACTTTTAAATCATAAGGATCTTCATATTGATCTTCAAAAACGTAAGTGTTTCATCCTTTGATTTGTTGATACATCTCCTTAACTAGTATCACCCTTTGATTTTATCCATTAACTTCATCTTTCGGGTTTAATCTTCAAGAACTCGAAGAACACACTAGTGTTTTGGGTCAAAATCAACCCTTTTAGCTTCAATATGGTAAGTATCTCCTCCCTATACTTGTTATCTAGTAGAAACCCTTGATTTGGAATTTGAAAACATCCATTTCCGTTGAACAATAAGAGTTTGTGACCAAGAGCATCTCCCATGGCCGTAAACACTTGTTAAAGGTGCATTTGTTGGCCATAAACTCCCTAAATCTAAGCATTGAACCTAGAACCCTTCGTTGAGGCTTGAAAGGACTTTAAATCACTCTTTGGCACAAACCTTTATGAGTTTATGGCCGTAAACTCATAGGGCCATGAACCCTATGGCCGAAAACTCTCAAGAAGCATACCATTTTCGCCGTAAACACCATTATGTGGCCATACACCCCTTATATACAATCATATGTGATTTATAACCCTTCCATCCAAGTGTATTCTAGTCCCTAAGGTGTTTTCCCTTACAAGATTAGTTGTATAAACACTAATTATATACATATATGTGTTATTATATGCTTATTAGGATCTGCTTGTACCTGAGTTTTCAATTAGCACTCAGCATCCTTTTCCAATCTTTTAGTCAAAACCACTCACTACAGGTGAGTTCATACCCCTTAATTTATCTTTTAAATGATTTTAAATGCTTTTATGGGAGGGGGCATACAAGTAGAAATATTACAGTTATTATAACAATCACAAGTGATTAATAACTATCAAACAAGTGGATTTTCTGATACTTCAAACTGTTTTATCAATCAAACTCTTCAAAACATTATATAAACTGACTTCAAGTCATTTGTTACCATTCACATGGTTAAAACTCTTTTATATGTTAAACTTTTATTAAACTTTGTTAAACTTATATATTGTCAAAATCATGTATGTATAGATATAGTTATATAAGTAAGGTTGAAAGGGCTTAGGGCTGATAGTCACTTTATTTCATGTTCCTTGTTTGGTTGTGTACTTAGGGTATCCGGTTATTTGTCCGAGTGTCGTTTGAATCTTAGTTATATATTATTTATGTAGGTATAGATATAAATGTTCATACATCAGTTCAGCACCTTTGGGTAGCAAATGTGTATAAACATACTTAGATATTCAAACAACATTACTAGTAAACTATAATAGGTATACTTTAGGAATTTACTACTCACTACTTCTAGAACAATGAAACATACAAGAGTCAGTTCATTCATGATTCAATACAAACTTACTATTATGAGAAACAGAAAGAACATACTATGATGAGAATCTAAGAGAACATACAATACACTATACAAAGAGAACATACTATACACTAGAACAGAGAGAACATACAATACACTAGAACATACTATAGAACACAAGAATACTATAACATTAATGTGAGCCACTACTTCATGACATGGCAATCTACTGTTGTGTCACGTTTTGTAACCAGAGTCTCCTGGAAGGAGAGCATGAATTGAGTGTGTGCGTTCTAGTTTATCGTTATCGAAATCGTAAAAGAATCGTTTTCCCCAGAAAATCCTATATTTTCTACTACAAAATAATCGTAAGTTCTGGTTTATTGTTATCGAAATCGTAGAAAATCGTTTTCTCTAGAAAATCCTATATTTTCTACTATAAAATATTCGTAAGTTCATGTTTATCGTTATCGAAATCGTAAAAAAACGTTTTCTCCAGAAAATCCTATATTTTCTGCTATAAAATATTCGTAAGTTCTAGTTTATCGTTATCAAAATTGTAGAAAATCGTTTTCTATAGAGTACTACACTTTTTAATTAATATTACGACTCTATACTTGTTAAGAGAAAGAATCCACATGGCTATTGTGGACACTCTACGCGATGAAGAAGGACAGTCAACACAACAAATGCGGACCATCACCTATCACGTGTAGGACAGTCAACACAACGTGCCAAAATTTATTTATGAGGTTTTCCTTACATAAATTTCTAGTTAATATAACATATTCTAGTGAGTCGTTATAACCATACTAATCATGACGGAGTGTCTGTTTTGGCGTTTCTCAGGCGCCCTCAGTTTGGAAAAGACATTTGTCATCCTAAACTGGCATGTCTAGCTGTAGCGAACATCGAAGGTGTGGGGTGTCAACCCCGTATAGATCTATACACAAATTCCTGCTCTCCCTCCAGGAGACTCTGGCTATAACTCCTTACAAGACTTAGACGTACACTAATATTTTTATATTTAGGTACTTTTGAGATTTGTCTGACTAGAATATCAACAACCTTCTGAGCAATCATTAGAGATTCATTATTTGTTAGATAAATAATGAAACTTGTACTTATTGAATGGAAATATCGTTCTCGTTCCATATCGTTGCTTGTGCTCGTTAACTAGGTGCTCGTGTTCGTTCCTTTTTGTTTATTGAAAAATAAGTCATTTTAGTCAAGATAAAAAGTGTAAAGTTATAATTTATAAAAATTTATAACTGCCAGTTATGACACGCATGTTCTGTTTTATGACATATATAACATTACTTACGTTCTTGGAAGTTTTATGACAGCAGCTTATGACATGCAAATGTTTCTGTCATAAAGGCTCTACTTGTATATTTTCTTGACGGAAACTTTTATGTTGAATATTTATAAAATACTCCCTGATAGTTTGCAAAATAGTCACAAAGTTTCTGTTTTCGAAAATTCACTAGAAATGGGGTCTATTTAGTAAGATCCCTTTTTTAACTTTTTATCTTTAAACATGGAAGCATAGATAAAGGGGTTAAGTTGGACACACTCAATAGTTGGGAGGCTCTTTTGTTCAAAGTATCCTCTATTCTTTGTGAAATTAAGAAATCCATAGTTCATGAGTATATTATTAAATAATAATTTAATAATATTTCACACACAAACAAACATACGTATATATGTAATCATTTAAGAGTTTAGGCAAGATTTGACATGTACTCTCCCCCAAAAACATTAAAACATGGAAAAAGGTGGGGTATGAAGCTCACCTTGAGTTGGTTGAGGAGTTGTTTGGAGTTATGGAGTGAAGATCTCAAGCTTGAACTCTTGCTGAGATGAGGAACTTCCCTGGGAGGGATGCTTTCCTAAGGATGATCATCACATATTATTATAAATAAAATAATATGGATTCATCTTGAAATATAATAAAATATTAGATGAGTGGAGGAATTTACCTTAAAATTTCTTAGGAAGAAGTTGAGAAATTTCCTTTCAGCAAGATCCTCTATTCTTGCTTGAAGATGAGTTTTTGAGAGAAAATGGGGAAAAGTGAAAGAGAAAGTGGAGTCTAAACTCCTTCACTGTTGTTGCTTTGGAGTATAAGGAAAAGGGAGGAATCTTTGGTACATGGGTATCTGGTGGTCCATGCACGGATATTTGGTGGGTAAAGCATGGAGTACTGTGATTTGCATGGGAAATGAGGAATTTCATCAAATCACAAAGTCAATCCTTTTGTCCTTTTCTTGATTTAGGATAAAGTTTTCCTAAATCCCAACCATTTGTTTTTATGAAGAATATGCTTAAAATAATTAATTTTAGCATAAAATAGGGGTCTAAGGGGTTTAGGATAGGAAAAATACAAGTTTGGTGTAATTTCCGGCGTCAAAATGTCTTAAAATGGTGAAAAAGTCCGAAAACAATGAAAATCCGGAGTGGGGGTTGGTTCCTGCGAGGGTCCGAGATGCATAAGAAGGATTCCGGAGTCTGCTTCTAATTTCCGGAGTCATTTGGGTCAATTCCGAAGCTGCTGGGTAGGTTGCGAAGGCGCTGGACAAGTTCTGAAGCCAATGCTCATTTCCGAAGTCGGGTGCGAGATCAGGTAAGTCCGGACCGAGGATGCGAGGCGGCTAGAATTTCTGAAGCAGGTCACACGCTACCCTCCGAATTCAATCCTTCCGGAGTCAAGCCTTCCGGAGCAGTGGGGAGGTCCGAAGCAAGGGTGTCCGAGGGTGAGAACCTTCTGATTCCTTAGAAGGGTGTCCGGACTAAGAGGGTTCCGGACCAAGAGGAGTCCGGACCAAGAGGTTCCGGACCACGAGGCTCCTTTTGGGGTTTCCTCTCCTGGTTTTGAGCTGTTTTCGACTGAGGGAGGTACTTAGGGAGATTTGAGATCCTTGGAGAGATTTGGGAGAGATTTCACATACTTGGAGAGATTTGGGAGAGATTCACTATTCTTGGAGAGATTTCGCATACTTAGAGAGATTTAGGAGAGATTTCACATACTTGGAGAGATTTGGGAGAGATTTGACATACTTGGAGAGATTTGGGAGAGATTCACTATTCTTGGAGAGATTTCGCATATTTAGAAAGATTTGGGAGAGATTTCACATACTTGGAGAGATTTTGGGAGAGATTCACTATATTTCAAGAGATTTGGGAGATATTTCACATACATGGAGAGATTTGGGAGAGATTCACTATACTTGGAGAGATTTAGCATACTTAGAGAGATTTGCATTCTAACACTATATGGCTCCTTAGGATCTCATATTGAACACTTAGGAGTGTTAGCACAATCTCACAATAGTTCTTACTTACCTAGGGACGGAATTTCCTAGCCAAAAGTGCTAGTTGTGACAATATATATATATATATATATATATATATATATATATATATATATATATCATATCTAGCTATTTCTAGTTATGATGGCTACCCAAAATGCACTTTGCTTCAATTTGCAAGTTTATACCAATTAAATTATGAGCTCAGACACATTAATCCAATTGTCTCCCTATTCGATATGTCTATAACTACAATTGCAAGTATAACCAAAAAACAATGAATGCTTTCTAAAGACACAGCCGACTCTAATTCAAAACAAATGGTGACCCTAAGATAAGTGATCAATTATTCCTTTGTTTTTCAAGATATCGTATGAACAAAGTCATGGATTAAATTATGAAACTCATGTTCATTTATTTGTTTCTCTGTGTCCGATTTAATGGTCAAATTCAGACTACAAAATCAAACTCATCAAGTTAGACCGGAACAGTTCTGGTTCTTATAGATCAACTCAACTCACCGCGGGACCCAAAGATACCGCTTTTCCTTATTTAGTAAAATGAAATGAATTAAACTGACTATATAGTCATACCTTATACTCACCAAATCATAAATGGAATAACCCTTTATAACATCTAGTTATGAGATGCGTTTAAGTAAACCAAAGCACAACTGATTTGTAAACTACGAGCTATACATATCAGCTTTAAGAATAATTGATATTATCATCTTAGAATCACTTGCAATTGAATCCATAAAGTGATGTCTAAGCGTGGGTTTATCTAATACTTAACATCTCGATTTCCAAGTACTCATGAATTTTACAACAATCCCCCTGCAATGTCTAATCTTTATAGATAATCCACAAACTATTCATGACAGTCTGAATTCGCTACTTACTTCCAAAAGTATGACCGACCGAGGAATTAAAATATCCAGGAAGTAAAACATGCAAAGTGAAACACAATAACAAATTTATCCACTATGGCATCGAACACTTTGATTATAAATAAATTCCTGTTATTAATCACCATAACAATTATGAATTTATTTATTATAGATTGTTTCGTGTAATCAACTAACTACTTGAATTTAGTAACATCAGTCATGTCATATTCTAAACATGCATACTATGCCTCTCTATGTTCCTTCCTTTGTAAATATATCAAATGGACATTACTCAAATGATGTTCATTTCATAATTCCTAATTTTCATCGCTGGATTTAGTGGAATTTCTTATTTACATGCATTTTCCTTCTGAGATGTCGAGGTTATAAAGTCATAGAAATTGATCCTTCGATATTATAGAATGTTCCACTAGAACTTGTAACTCAGAACAATTCCATGGTTATGAAGTCTCAAATCCAAAGCACACTCCTTGAACCCTTCTCTTGCATTGAAGTTTCCAAGTCACATGTGGATTTTATAACCAACTCTTATTATGGAAAAATTTCTATATACCCATCTCCTATTATGGAATAATTCCATTTTCTCATATGACCTTCAAATCTGACCAATAATCAATATAAATCCAAAATATGTCACTATGGTCCTTCCAAAAAAATGCCATACTTCCAACTGTCTAGAAGCAACCAGTCTTCGGTAAAGCTTAGAATGTTCTTGACAGTTTGTTTAATAACTCTAATCACTTATAATTTTAGTCATTTTCCTCATAATGCTCAGAGCATTTAAAAAATTAGAATAAACAAATATTATAGCATAAGTAATTGATCCTATATCCGAAGCATATGGGAATCGATTCATTATATCTTATATAAGGATTTGATACATGTTCAATCTCTTGCTATAATATATCCATATAGAATCTCTATGTTGAAACATTTCAACACGATATTTTTTTATGATGTTGACTAGGTTCTATTAAACTATACGATCTAAACCTATAGATTCGTAATGAAGTATGAGTGCCCTCTCCTTTAAGTCCACTATAGCAAAATAGTTCCTAGTTGTTGCAAATTACAAACTAGAGACATTGTTCCCTACGAATAGTATTGTTAGCATGCAATATCAACATAACAATTATGGTCCCATTAGCTTTGCATGTACTCAGAAATTAATTGGACTTGTAGAAATCAATACCCTTTAACTTTCTCATGGAAGTGTAGATTCCTATTTCACGATGCTTCGCCAAGCCTCTAATTAGGCTTCTTAAGCTTATGCTCTTTGTATGGATAGTGTATATGTTCAAACCCTTTCAAGACATGATAAACATATCTCCTAAATGTTTAAACAATTCCTTAACATTCCTCACAATTCGAAATATGAAGATGGATGACGTAATCATACTATGAATTCGAGAATGCAATTAATACAACTGATATCCGTATTGATCTTTAATAGATCCTTGAAATCTGCTAGCGAAAGTGTTCTCTTATAACCACTTTCGTGAATAAAGCGAAAACTTTTGCCACCTAGATTTGAAGGTCCATACATTCCCATCCATGTAGTACTTTCATTTTCAACAAACAATCATAAGAAAAGGTTTAGGACAAACCAAAATAAAATTTAGGTCTCCTTCATGGATTGAACATCTCTATTATTCATTTCTTGCTTTCTGGCAGCTCAAATCCCACCAGTGGTTTCATTCCTGTTAGCAGCTCACCCATATTGATTAGTGTAACATCACTGACCAATGCGCTTTGCTTTTGCAGTTAAATAAAAACATAAAACTCATAAGCATTGCTGAATTAATTGGAAGTGCATAGAAATAAGAGTGTATAAATAAACACAACAGGTTTTCAACCTTAGGTTGCGCACTAGTGATTACTAAAAGGATTATCATCGGTTGAATTTTGAAACTCTCATGATCAATACGACTCCCACTGACTTCTTGATATATAATTTTTCTCTTAAGAAACTTTCTCCGACTAGCTAAAACAAATATGCAAAAGTTCGTGCAGATTCCTAACATGATAGCACTCTTCATAATTGGATTAAGTTCATCCTTGTTTCTTGACTGCCGAAAAGCATCATAACTCCAATTCTTAATGTTCTTGAGCAAGAAAGCATTCTTACGCCACATAATATGAGGAGGTATCAACCTTTTTAGTTTCAAATGAAGTTGAAGATATGATTTAGAGTTACTAGAGAATAGCTCTAAAACTAGATTGAGAATAAAGTATGACTCATATCATGATCAAACCATTTCCAATAATATTTGATTCCTCTTTTTAGTCATACAATTGCACTAACATGTTCTTCGAGGATCAATTATGATATAATTTCACAATCACAAAGATGATCATAAAACATGATACTAAAGTACTCTCCTTTCCTTTCAGATTGGAGAATCTTTTATCTTTCTGCCCAATAAATTCTTCTATTCATTCTATTACTCTTTGAATCTTTTCAAATTATTAGAATTATATTTAATCTTATAAACACAACCATATTACTAAAGCATCACTAATTCACAACGAACAAAGTTATAGTCCCTTGTGGTGAATCCGAAGAGTCTACCCCAACATGTACCAAATTCATCAATCCTTCACTTTGGTACACATGCACATGTGAATAATGATTCAATCATAATTTCTCCGATGAAAAAGACTCTCATGCATCATCCAATTCAAATTGCATGACTCCAAGTTTCTGTCTAATTGAAAATTGGTGATAAAATTTCCTTTCACTTGGTCAAATATGATAATACCACAAGCACGTTTTAGAAGATTCAATATCCACTATTAATATATATAAATTATTAGAAATGTAATTAACATAATCATTTATGTCATTGCATAGAAATAAAATGAGGCAACTAAGCAATCAAAAACTTCACCTTTTATTTGAAATAAAATGAAAAACAGAAATTGTCCTTATAATGCATAAAATGAAAAATTATATTTCGAAACATCTTTGAACATAAGTCTATTAAATTATGATAACTCATTAGTAATAAATCACAATGTTGACCATCGAGCTATGTGACAAAAGTCCATCTCTCAAGATCAGATTTAGCTTGCTCTGCTCAAGCTTGCTTATTACTCTTAGGTCCTACAATATCATCAAAATGTGATCATCACATCATGTATTATTAGTTTATGAATAGGAAATGATAATATAATGGAGTCAAATAATGGATGTACCTGAAGTAGAGTCACACGACATGGGTTTACTATCTTTAAGATCTTTCATGTTGATGAGATTATTGAGCTAATAGATCGATAGACTCAAAACAAATAAGCAAGAATGAAGCAATTAAACAACACAAGGATGGATCAAAAGGTGTCGAATGATTAATATCTCACACCTCAGAAGAGCTCGATGAAGAACTTCAATTGTAGAGGTGTGTTTTGGGTTACAATGCAAAAGCTATTAATGGGAACGATAACTATTAAGCTATACATGCATGCATAATATATAATCTAACCCTAATGCTTAAACCACAGTTGGAAAGGCCCAAAACGGGTAATCAAAATATCGACATTAAGCCCATATGACGCAACACTCTAAACCCAACAATCTCCCCCTTTGCGTCAATAGAGGCGAGAGACGAGTTCGGTTGAGAAAGAACATACTTCTTCACTGTCTTGAACACCTTCGGTCTAATGGCCAAAAGAGTGTGATGAAAGGATATATACCACTGAAGCATGTCAGAGAAGTTCTTCTTATCCAACTCACTGTTATGTTTACACTTGTGAGTTATGTCAAGTACGTGCTCTAACCAGGAAGTGGAGAACATGTATATGTCAACAAGAGCGAAGATGAATTTTTCACCTTCGCTTCTAGTGAAATGACAGTGTGATGGGCTGGATCTATCTTGCCCAATTTTATCTTATTTAAATCACTTGGCTTCCTGATATTCTTCACAATCGGCTTCTTTCTCAAAAGGTTTGCAATCTCCTGATCCATCTTAGCAACTTCATGGATGTAGGAACCCAACATTCTCTTAATGTGATTGAGGATCGGCCCATACTGCTCTTGATTAGTAAGCAAAATATTGAACAATAGAATCCAATCGTGTGGGTTCAGGTTTGGAAGATCAGCTAACGAAATCATATGAACCTAGTTATCAGAACCTCGGGTCACCCTGAACTTTACGTTGATAAATTTCCCAGCAGCATACGGTTTCAATACCTTGACAAAGGTTATTTTCTGAGCACTCCATGTCAAGTATTGGGGTTGAGAAAATTCAATATAAAAATCTATCATATTTCGATTAACCTGTGGGTGAGGAGAAGGGACTTCAACCTTTGAATCAAAACAATGGAACACGAATTCCCTAGAGGTGACAGGCATATCAAACTGAGAATCCATCGTGTTTTCGCATTCAAATGAGGTAACAGGTTCCAACCAATGAGTGCTGGGAGACTCAATCACTTCTTTGAGTAATCTTTCCCGTATCCAAGTGGGAAAGAGAGCCTGCTTGAAAATTAGATCATCTTGAGCTGCTTTCTGCTTTCGCTCTTTCTATTCTTTCTCTCTGGCTATTCTCAAATTTTCATTACCCTCTTTTTCCCTTTTCTTTCGCTTTAATGTATCAGGAATAGTTTCTTCTTCTTCATCATCACTATCTTCTACAACACCCTTCAGTTTTTCCTGTCCACCAGAACCCGAAGCTACATTAACCTTCGGTCCAAAATCCCATCCTCCTCACTCGCAACCAAAACCAAACCCGGTGAAGGATATCAAAGGAAAGGGAAAACTCGTCTCTGATAATGAAGCACAAGTAAAGAAAAAGTCAGATAACCTTAGAGCTCCAAAGAAAAACTCAAATGGAAAACCAACTAACAATAACGCACCCCAATTAAATTCAAGATAAAAATCTATCAGATCTCGATCAACCTGTGGGTGAGGAGAAGGGACTTCAACCGTTAAATCAAAACAATGGAACACGAAAGCCCTACAGGTGATAGGCATATCAAACTGAGAATCCCTCGTGTTTTCGCATTCAAATGAGGTAACAGGTTCCAAACAGTGAGTTCTGGGAGACTCAATCGCTTCTTTGAGTAATCTTTCTCGTGTCCAAGTGGGAAAGAGAGCCTGCTTGCAAATTAGATCATCTTGAGCTACTTTCTGCTTTTGCTCTTTCTCTTCTTTCTCTCTGGCTGTTCTCAAATTTTCATCAGCCTCTTTTTCCCTTTTCTTTCGCTTTAAAGAATCAACAATAGTTTCTTCTTCTTCTTCTTCTTCTTCTTCACTATCTTCCACAACACCCTTCGGTTTTTCCTGTCCACCAGAACCTGAGGCTACATTAACCTTCGGTTCAGTTTTGATAATTGGAGGATTTTGATCAGCTTCTCCCCCTTGTTGCAGAGTGACCACATGCTCCGTAACACCCTGAATCTAACTTAAAATATGAATGTCAGGAAGAATTTTAGCTGTCAAGTGATTCTGGATATGAGAGTGAGAACAGGATCATGAGCATTAACAAGATTACTGAGAATCGAAAGAACATCCCTAACACTACTTTTAAGAACTGCCCGCTCAGTCTTGAGTGAAGCAATCTCCTTCTGAGCTTGAGCAAGATGAGCATTTCGGACTTCAACTTGTGTGGTCTTTAGACCGAGTTCATCCATAATCTTGTTTTCTATGGCTAGGTCAGCCTGAAGCTTATCAAGGTGAGAATTGATCGAAGTGAGAAGAGAAGTCTGATCAGCTTGGAGCGTTGTTCAAACAGAATCAAACTTTTCCGTCTCTTCTTGAAGGGAATTTGTTAGAGAATCAACCGAAGCATTAACCTTCGCAGCATTGGAGTCGGCATGGCCTTTGAACAATTCCAAGAAGATCTTCGAATCTTAAACTAGATCAGTTACTTCAGTTGCTGCTTTCTTGCAGGTAGATGTTGAGGCATCCACAACCTTTGTAGAGTTGTCGATTGAGGTTCTATATTGTTGAAGAGCAGTGTTAAGAAAAGCTTTTAAAACAACATCAGAATAAGTTGTTGGGGAACCAAGCAACTTATCAAGCTTATCATGAATATCTTTTAAACGTAGCTTTTTCACCGAAGCATCATCATCATCTTCACTTGGAATGCGATAAGGACTATAATAAGTGGAGTCAAAATCAAAGTTTTCTCCTCCCAAAATAGGCTCAGAGTTTGTTGAAGGTGATGGTGAGAGAGGTTTGGTGGTAACAGGGGTGTCAATGCCAACGGTATGTGCCCCCGTATCAGATACATTGACACTCACCGAAGGTCCAGTTGTTGTGGTTGTTGTAGCTTAAGAAAAAATTTGTGGTGGTAGTGGAGCAGTAGTAGTAGGTTGAGAAGACACAGGTGGAGGAATGGGAGCAACGGAGATTGGTACAATGGTTTGATTTGGAGAAGGAGGAGGAGTAGGAACATGAATCTGCACCTCAGGAGTTGGAGATCGGGGAGGAGTGTTTCCCCTAGGTGAGCTTTTGTGTTGGACCTCCTCTTCTTCATCAGCGAATTGCTCTTCTTCATTGGAAGAAGAAGACGTCGGTGTTGTTGAGATTAAAACCCTAATTGAGATTTGATGAACAAGATGCGGAAAATAAGAACAAACACAAATATGAAGATTAGGTCGAATGATCACTCGATTTATTGAATTGTGAGGAACGAATTACACTTAAGAAATAAGAATCTAACTCTACAAGAAACCTCACGTGGCGGCTACATTTTGCCTCACTCTTAACCCTAATTGTGAATAATACATGACTATTTATAGGGAAAAGGCAAGTCTTGGGCTTTTAACCTACACTTCATCAAGGGGCCCATTGTCATCATCCATGGAGTGCTTTGAAACCCTACAATCTCCCCCTCAAAGTATGGAATGGATGACAATGCTTTAACTTCCAAAACAAGCATCTATTGAATAAAAAGATCTTGCAATGATGAATAGATGAAGCAATCCATGAATCTTGATTCTTTAATAGTCTTCAACCACGGGCTCTAGGATATATAAATAAAGCACTGAAGTAATGTATTTAAACTTCATTTTCGTATGTAATCCCAAAAAAATCTTCATGAAAACTAAGCCCGCCATAAAAACCCATTTCAGAACAAAGAAACTGAATCACTTCTTGTCTTTGAAGAGCTCCCCCTCCAAGTCACAATGATCATCAAATAAGCTAATGATATAAGCCATCAAAAAAATATCATGTAACAACCCAAACTTTAAGATTCGTAATGCCACTTGATCGAGAAAATACTAGAAGTCGGGGATATAACAAGTCCTTAGCAGAGCTCGATAAAGAACTTCCGCTGTAAAGGATACTTCTCTGTAAAAGCTTTAGCAGAGCTAGATGAAGAACTTCCGCTGTAAAAGCTACCTTCATAATTCTACCACAAGCTTTATAAAAAAATCTTCAGCTTTGAAAAGTCACAAATCCAATTTCGAATGGCCATACCAAATTCTCCCCTGATTTATAATCAAAAACATGATTATAAAGCCTTCAAATGGTCATGAGAATGATCTTGAATGGATAAAAATTTACTATGCTCCCCCGTGACAAAATGATATACACAATAAAGTATAAAATCCCGAAAAAGTCGTGAAAATTCGTCGTTATCACGAAAAACGACTTTCTGAAGCGCCAAACTTGATGGAATCTTTATTTTTCTGTTCACGAAAAAATATGTGCGTTAAAAAAAATCCAAAATTGTTCACCGGCCCTTAATTTTGTAAACATTTTCGACAATTGGGCAGAAACTGTCACTTTGCTGAAAGACAGGGACTGAAAAAGTAATTCTGCATCATTTTCCATTTAATTTGTAACAATTTTTGAATATAATCCAAAACTACCAAGTCACGAAGAATTCAGGGACCAGAACCATCAAATTGCTGAAGTTGCAGGGACCAAAAATGAAACTTTGATTTTTCTTCGCCATTTAAACGAATGATTGACGAACACAGCTATTTCCAGTAGTTTACTAAAAACTCCGATTCCACCGATTAAACCATTCCAGTTCCAAGTTCGTTGAGTCTAAAATAACACCGATTTTACCTTCGTTCTGAATCAATCCAATGTACAACACATAATCGACTGAGAGATGCGAATCACAGTAACCAGTTTCGATGCGAATCAATGTTTTAAGAGCAGATGCGAATCAATGTTAGCCCTTAAATCCAAGCACATGTTCGGTTTTTTTTATACCGAGAACGTTCGCAGAAGAATCAGTTCGTAATTTTGACTTTCAGGTTGACCCACAAATAACTCCAATCCCAATTTCATTCGTTCCGATCATCACTCTTCAGATTGCGAAATTGGCTTATCACAGCGAAGACTTCGATCAGACTATGACACAGTTGATTACAAAAACGAGACCTTTTCAATTCCTTTACTTTAGTTCAAATCTTCTTCATATTATTTCATTCCGATTGTAGATAAAATTTTCCGAATCCACACCTTTCGTTCCAATTAAACTTGCTCTTCCTTACCAAATAATCAAAACACCAAATTTTGATTTTTATTCTTCAACGAACACCAAATCAACAACTTCACAGATTTCATCAACATCATTGACAAAAACATCACTTTTTGATTGTAGAACAAGACTCGATTCTCAAATCAAAGCATCAGTTGGATATCAATCAGTCATAAGGAAGTATTATTACGAACGTTGATTAGAATTCGATCCCGATTAACTTGAATTGAAACAAATCAATATTGGTAACAAGAATGAATCAAAGAAATTGAGATCAAAATCGAATAAATTCGGCCTTAAATCAAAATTTGATTATGATAATTTCAACAATTACGAGAACAACGTGAATCGGCGATGTCCATCAACAACAAGCCAAAACTCATATGAACGGTAATAGAAATCGGGCTGAAGATAAATCGAATGAACAGTAATTGGCAATAACGGGCTCAGGTAAAAAAATGGTATTAAATCGGTTGAATGTATAGTAATCAGATCCAAAAAATGAATAACAGTGAACACGATTTGTACTCAAAGCAAACTAGATCCAAAGAACAGAGAGAAAAAAAAATACCACGACGAACAGTAGAGGAACATCATAAATTTATGAACAGTAGCTTGAACATAATTATGATTCCAAATCACCAAAATACCAATAATCTTCAATAACTTGTGTAGAAAATCATCAAACCAAGAACCGATACTTCAAAAATCAATAGATCTTCAAAGACCCGCTCTGATACCACTTGTTGAGATTAAAACCCTAATTGTGATTTGATGAACAAGATGCGGAAAATAAGAACAAACACAAATATGAAGATTAGGTCGAATGATCACCCGATTTATTGAATTGTGAGGAACGAATTACACTTAAGAAATAAGAATCTAACTCTACAAGAAACCTCACGTGGCGGCTACATTTTGCCTCACTCTTAACCCTAATTGTGAATAATACATGACTATTTATAGGGAAAAGACAAGTCTTGGGCTTTTAACCTACACTTCATCAAGGGGCCCATTGTCATCATCCATGGAGTGCTTTGAAACCCTATAGGTGCCTTTGGTCGCTTTGCCATCTTCTTGACCTTTTTCTTTTTAGGAGCCAAAGGTGCAGCTTTATCAGCCTTACGCTTTTTAGGAGATGAGGGACCTTCAGTCTCAGCTTTCTTTGACTCGGATTTCTTCCCTCTCTTAGTAGGTTTGTCAGCAGCCTCCAAAGCACTCTGCATCTCAGGGGTAAGTTGGCATGGACCCCAAGGAGTCAATTTCCTGTAATCAGCCATGAGTCTACTTTCACTAGAGACACATCGACTCATTGATTCAGGAATAGAACCAATGTATATGAATTTTGTAGGATCAGCTACAATAATTTTGATCGTGTGAAAAGTAGCAATAAAAGACTTCAGAGCATCTGACATGATAGGAATTTGAAAGGTTTCAATGGCTCTGCGAGTGACTAACGTCCAGAAACGAGCACATGAAATCTCAGAATGTTTGGATGAGGAGTTGAGGCTTTGCACCAGTTGTGACCAGATTAGTGATCCATAATCCAAATTGATTCCATTGTATAGACCATAAAGAATGGTCATGAAACATTTACTTTCCCCATCCGGCCCTGCAACCCTTTCTGCTAACCCCTTGTAGACAAGTGTGAGCAGACCATTCCATTGAGGTGGTAAACATGACTTCTTGAATTTTGTCACCTTAGTTAGTGTTGGATTAGTGTCTAAGGCTGTAACTATATTTGGTAAGTATTTGATCTGGTTGTGCATGGTCCTTTTGGGCTGCCTTCACCAAAGCAACTTGATAGGGTGATTTAGAGAGAAGAGATATTATTATTAATGTATTATAGGAATAATATGTTAAAAGCATAATAATATTATTTGATTAATATAAGTCATAAATTAATTAGGAATTAATTTGGTGACTTAAAGAGATTAATTGAATAAAGGGGTATAAACTGTCAAATGTGTGAAAGTTGTATTTTGAGCTGATAACCCTTATGGATATAGGGTTGGATGATTTTAGGGATATGGATCACCTAGAAATCGTCCAAGGCCTTATCTAGGAAAGGATTTGGATTTCTTTGAGGCTATGTTATCCAATTAGGGTTTTAGGGTGAAACCCTAGGAGCTCACAATATAAATAGGCCCATAGGGTTGAGGAAATCGACACCCTTGTGATTGGAGTAACCCTAGAGCCGATTTCCCTCTTCCTCATCTCTCTCAAATCATCTTCTTCCTAGTTGGTGTTAGTAAGCCATTAGAGGAGTGACATTTGTGACTCTAAGCTCCAAGAAGAAGAAGGTTTTTCAAGCAAGTAACTCAAGGTATCATTCTAGATCTGTTTTCATATGTTTCAATTATTAGTTTACATTAGATCTAGCCATGAAAGTCTTGGATATGTTGCATGTTCAATTAGTGAAACCTAGATCCAAGCTATAGGGTTGTAGGTGCACATAGGTAAAGTTCTTATGTCCAAAACCCATCAGTGGTATCAGAGCCATGATTGGTTTCAATTAAACATGATGCTTAATTGTTTTACTTGCTGAAAATCGTTTTTTCTTGCCCTCTGTCGACCCAACTCGGCGAGTCAGTGTTTGGACTCGGCGAGTTGGCCCTACTCGGCGAGTCCAAAGCTTGACTCGGCAAGTCCGAGCGTCAGACAGAGGATAATTCGGGATTTTGTTGTTGTTTTGTCTTGGATTGATTCCTAAATCGTTTTATTATTTAAAAATCTGAATTTTAACTTAATTTAATGATTATCCTTGACATAAAGATAGATAATTTCAAATCTTTTAAATATTGATTATTTATATGATAAATATTGGACTATTTAAGATTATTTGGTAATTATCTAATGACTAAAATTTGATTAGGTCAAATATAGATAATTATGAAATTAATTGTTTAATTTGAGTTATTTTTCATTTGATCCCTATTGTAGTTCAATTTCTATCCCAAAGTTTTTGAAATTTGAATTTTGTGATTAATAGTTTAATTTAGAAGAACTTAAATATCAACCCCTAGAGTTTTACAAGTTTAAAATTCAACCCTATACTAATATATTATTAAGAGCTTAATAAATATATAAGTAAAATTAAAATGCTAGTCTTACCGTTAGTAGGCCTCATTCATGAAGCCGGTCTATAAGGTGGGTATAAGGTTGTTGCCTATAAAATGGCGCTTAATGGGTGTACACTCACACCCACCGCTTGCTTGACCGGTGGAGGGTCGTTAGCCGAACGGGTAGGATAGGGCAACTCTATCTCCTCATTGATAAGTGTAATGAACCTATAAAGTAACTAAACTGTTTTATAAAATTCCCAATCTTATTTACTTTAGGAAAAGTGAATTGATGCAATCCCATGAAATTGCACTTTGCACCCTTGCTAAGAAGTTAGTGGAGCATGTGTGGTTTACCGGCACACTAATTGGTTCTAAGCAAAGGTGGCAAAGGGCGATTCATTGTTTATCATAGTTCAATGGAGCGTGTGTGGTTTACCGGCACATCGAGTAGATGATTGTAACAATGAAGGCACCATGTAGATTTGCATGGTAATTCACACCCGCTTTGTAATCCTCGGTATCCCAGTCACAAACTAGAGGGGCATATCGAGATTTAAACATGCCATTGAAGAGTTCAATGAATCTCTAAAATCTAGGAATTCTCAATAAAACTTAAGGTTATGTTTTCGTAGTGAAGAATTAGTGAATCGTCATTCACATACCTCCAAATTATTTGCATGATTGGATTACGGCATCCCTTTTCTAATATGTAAATAATGTTGTTGGGTCCTAGCCCTAATTTTTCATTTTGGGTGTTTAATTAGGAATCCAAATTCTAATCAAACTTTGTCCTTTCTATTTGTAGATGTCGAACACAAACAACACTGCTGCTAACTCATTCACGTTAATGAGTCTTTGCCAGAAGGTGACCTTCGATGGTACGAACTTTAGCGAATGGATAAGATACATTCGCACCATTGCACGCTACGAGGAAAAAGAGTATGTCCTTGACAAAAAGCTCGAGAAGGTCAACCCATAAATCGCTACTCCCGAAGAGATGGCTGTCTTTGAGACACACGAACGTGATGCAACGAAAGTTCATTGCATCATGATAGCCACTATGAACCAAGAATTCCAAAAGTCCTATGAGGACATGTATCTGTATGAAATGCATCAAGACTTGATGGAGAGGTACCACCAAAGCGCGAGGCAAGAGCACTACGAGATCATCACTAACATGATCACTGCTAAAATGGGAAATGGAGAATCGTTGACTGTGCACTTGCAAAAGATGCAATGATATGTTGATCGTCTTCGCAAGTTAAATGTTAACTTTGGGGAGGATTTGGCCATCGACATTGTTCTTCATTTCTTGCCTTCATGCTACAACCAATTTAGGATGACCTACCACATGAACAAGGAAGAGGTCACCCTAAGCAAACTCCAAGGACTCCTAAGGACTGCTGAGAGCAACCTAAAGGACAAGTCTGTTGCACCAACTCCCGCACCAACCGCTGCTCTTGTTTTGGCTATAAGGCAAGGAAGGGGCAAGAAGAGGAAGGCTCTGTCAAAGAGCCACCGCAAGGGAAAGTCCCAAGATGGTTCCTCTTCTAGTGGAACCAAAGTTGATCCCGCTAAGCCCAACCCTAACCCGAAGGAGGCAGAGTGCCATCATTTCCACAAGATAGGGCATTGGAAGAGAAGCTGCCCGGAATATCTACAAGCCATCAAGGATGGAAAGATCAAGCCATCTTTTGCAGGTATATACACAATTAAATCTAGTAATTCATGTCACAATATTTCTTGTGTTCTTGATACAGGATGTGGTTACCACATTTGTTCTGATTTGCAGGGACTAAGAAGAGATAGAGATGTGGAGCAAGGAAGAATAAATCTAATCATGGGAAACAAAACATCGTCGCCTGTCACCAAGATTGGAGTATATTCTTTAGTGCTTAGTAATGGATTAGGTCTAGATTTAAACAATTGTTGCTACTTGCCAGATATGGCAAGAAACATCATTTCATTTCATGGTTTGTTTAGAAAAGGATTTAGATATTTGTTTAATAATATGAATGGTTCTATTTATGCTTATCTAAATGGTGTTTTATACTTTGAAGCAATGCCTTGTAATAGAATTTTTGAAACTGTTATGGTTGTAGATAACCTAGGAAATGATGTGTTGTGTATAGATTCTTCCAATAGTATGGATAAAGCATCTTTGTGTCATTGTCGTCTTGGACATGTCAACAAGAAACACATAGCCCAACTCCAAAAGGATGGAGTGTTGGAGTCATTCGACCTTAGGGAAGATGACACATGCGAATCTTGTTTACTTGGAAAGATGACCAAGTCACCCTTCACTGGAACTTGTGAGAGGGGTGAGGGTTTAATGGATCTCATACATACCGATGTATGTGGGCCCTTTAGATCCACCACAAAGGATGGAAACCGCTTCTATGTGACTTTCACCGATGATTATAGTATATATGGGTATATATACTTAATCAAGCACAAGTCTGAAACGTTTGAAAAGTTCAAAGAGTTCAAAAATGAAGTGGAGAATCAATTGGGCAGGAAAATCAAGATGCTTCAATCCGATCGAGGAGGAGAGTACCTAAGTCTTGAATTCCAAGACTATCTTAAGGAATGTGGAATTGTTTCACAATTGACGCCACCTAGGACACCACAGTTAAATGGTGTGGCAGAAAGGCGCAATCGAACCCTGTTGGACATGGTTCGTTCTATGATGAGTCGTGCTTCACTACCTATCTCATTTTGGGGGTATGCCTTAGAGACTGCCGCCCATATCCTTAACCGACTCCCTACAAAGAAGGTTGCCAAAACATGAGTTTAGTCGCGATATAAGACTGTGGGGTAGTCGCAACATTCCACAACAGCGAGTCAGTGAAGTGTTGTAAGACTACGGGTAAGCCATAGCATTCATTAGCAGCTTAGTTAGCAGATTGTGGGCGGGGGCCCGTATCTCCGAGTTAGCATGATAAGAATCAGGAAAATTTAGCCAGTTGAGATCAGAGGAGGAGCGGGTTTGCATAGCCCTGGATAGGTAAGACCTGTGGGAGAGGCCGGTCCAAAGTATAGATGGGTGAGACTCGTGGACGAGGCCTGTGTTCTTTTAGAACCAAAGTTGGACCTGGTAGAGAACTTAGGGTAAGGTAGGGGATTGGGGATCCTAGATCTTCTAGAGCTAGAGTGGCTGGGTTGGTAGAGCAATTCAGGTAGTCTTTGTATCTTCATAAGTCGCTGAGAGCGACTGATGGAATGTTCTTGCGTTCGGTAACCGATGGGAGGACCTATATTTCGGGTAATGATATATCATTCGGGACCAGGGTGGTCTCGATTCATCCGATAGGCGGATGGGAGTCAGCAGGACTTCAGGCAGGAATGATGGTAAGGGATTTGGTGTAAGAAGCCGTGAGATGATCGGGTGGTGCTAAGTATCTCACCGCGGAATCAAATGATCTCAGAGTAAATGATTTGGCTCCGTGATGTTGTTCTCGTCTAAGCCTTAAACGTAGCAAAGAGGGATATGCTACTCAAAGGATTGTCTGAATTGTCATAGTGGGGGGGGGAGTTTTCAATATTGGAGCACCGTTGTGGGATTATTCCATGAGTATTAGTAGGATGGTCGACACTGGTAGTGCCCGGGATTACGGTTTCATCAGAGGATTGGTCCTCGAAGGAGATTGTTAAGGTTTGCTGCTTATAGTAAGATGCCTTGGAAGGGCCGGTGGCAGTACAAGGAAAAAGGGATGAACCTAATGGGTGAAGTGCGTTAAGCTGTAAGTGGATTGTAAGGTAGTTGACCGTGGCGGACATCGAGGACGAAGTCTAGTTTAAGTGGGGGAGAGTTGTAACACCCTGAATTCAGGAGGCCTAGAAAGCAAAGGAAACCACAAAAGAGGAAGTGACTCGTCAAGTAGATGGGTGGCTCGACAAGTAGGAGCGTGATTTTGGTGACAGGTTAAGTGACCTACTCAACGAGTAAGAGGACTGACTCGGCGAGTTGGCCAGGTTTTGGGAAAACCCTAAATCGGGAGTTGGTGCCCTATTTAAGCATCTTATTCTTATTCTACCAGCCTCATTTATAGCCTCCATTGTCCAGAACCTGTCCCACAAAACCCTAGTGTTCTTTTTGAGTGTGTGAGCCTCTATTGAAGGATTTAGATTGTTCTTGAAATCTAGAAGAAGAAGAAGAAGAAGAAGGAGGAGGTTGGAGGTCCAAGGAGAAGGTTATAGATCCAGGAAGTTTGCTTCATCTTCTTCAATTTCTGGTAATCAAGTTCTCACCTTGATTTCTAGTTTATTTGATCTCCCTATGTCCCTTTTTATGGAGTTTATGGTCCAAGAAGGATGTCTTGTGGGATTTGGACGTCCCCAAGCTAGATCTTTTCAGATTTAGGATGGTCTTGAGTAGTAAAGACATAAAGGTGGAAACTTTATGCCGTTATACCTCTCCATGCGTAGATTAAGCGGTTATTATGGCCTTTTGAGCAAAAAGGGCCATGCCTGGGTGCAAAGGTAGAAGCTTTGTGTGATATCCCGACCCTAAGAGGCTAGATATGGGTCTTGGATGCCTTGAGCTTGTCTAAAATTGTTTGAATAGTGCTGGACATAGAGAGACTCGGTGAGTCAGTTGTGGGAATCGGCGAGTCAGGCCAGTTCTTGCCCCAAAACCCTTCTGTTAAGCGTATGAGTTTAGATTGGAAAGGGACTCAGCCAGTTTGAGTCCATAATGGTCACGAAGTTCATCGTACTCGATGAGTTCAAGGAAGAACTCGACGAGTATAAGGCAATCTCCATAGTTATGAAGAGGGAATCGACTAGTTGTTCATGCAACTCGGCGAGTCACAGACTAGACACATTCATATGTGGATGATGAACTCGACGAGTTCAAGGATGAACTCAATGAGTCTGTTGAAGATGGTCCCGATAGTATGGTTGATGGAGGACCCATCGAGTTCTTGCCAGACTCGACGAATTGAGTCGAGGGATGTATTGGGCTATAGGGATATGAACTCGACAAGTTAGTAGACCACCTCGACGAGTCAGGTCAACTGAATCTGACTTTGATCGTTGACTTTGACCAAGTTCGACCAGGGTTGACTTTTAGATTATTGTAGTCTAATGTTATTTTTAGTATTGTTAGTTCAGGAAGCCGTAGGTTCAGCGGTTCAGAAGTTTTCGGTTAGCAATCAGAAGTGTTCAGCGAGTTTTCAGCAGTACGAGGTAAGTCTCCTCAATGTGTGCATGGGTCTACAGCCACAATGTCGACCCATTATGTTCATGTTTATGTTTATGCTTATATATAGAAGGAATACCCGAGGGTTAGCCCTAGGAACTTATTTATATATGTTTCGGGTTACGACCTGATGTCGGGTGAGGCCCAAGGAATGTTAGGATGCTAGAGGTCTTTTTGATTCTTGGATGTGTCGGTATGATAGGATCTGGACCGAGGGTCCGATGTCGGGGTAAGCCCGAAGTACGTTAGAAAATAGTATGTTTCCGGGCCGAGGGTCCAATGCCCGATATTCCAGAGGAAGATTCTTATGTAGTGTGTTATATTATACTTGTTATCTTCATGATACTCGTATGGGCCTAGTAGAGAGGTGAGTGTGTGCGAGGTCCCGTATCTTATCACTAGCTAAGTATGGATGGGGTTCCATATCTCGATATCAGCATAACAGGGGCGAGGCCCGTGGTAGGAAGAATGTGAGTATGGGTGGGGGCCCGTATCTCACTACTAGTTGGAGTGTGGACGGGGTTCCACCACTTCACTAGCAGACCAGGGGTGGGGCCCAAGTAAGGCGAGGCCTTAGATCAGGGTATGGTTAGGGAATGTTTATGTAGGTTTCAGTATGTTATTTGATCGTATGTATGTGTATGGCGGGCGAGAGCCCAGAGACAGGCGGGGCCTAAGGGAAACATATTTGTATACCAAGCGGGGCCTGATGCCAGGTGAGACCTGATGCCAGGCGTGGCCTGATGACGGACAGGGTCCGATGGCCGGCGAGGCCCAATGTAGCGGGCGGGGGCCCAATATGTGATTATGTGCTCACGATTGTATATGGCATGTTGGGATTGAGGAGCATTTAGGTTGGAAGTTGGGGAAAACTTTCCAACATCGAGTTGGTGTATTCGCGATTAGTTGATGACTGGTTCGGGGAAACCAGGTCGGAGAGCTTCCGACAAGGTATGAGTTTAGTTGGGATATAAGACTGCGGGGTAGCCACATCATTCCACAGCAGCGAGTCAGTGAACTGTTGTAAGACTACGGGTAAGTCGTAGCATTCATTAGCAGCTTAGTTCGCGGAGTGTGGGCGGGGGACCATATCTCCGAGTTAGCATGATAAGAGTCATGAAAGTTTAGCCTGTTGAGATCAGAGGAGGAGTGGGTCTGCATAGCCCTGGATAGGTGAGACTTGTGGGAGAGCCCGCTCCGAAGTATAGATTGGCGAGACCCGTGGTAGAGACCTTAGGGTAAGGTAGGGGATCAGGGATCCTAGATCTTCTAGAGCTAGAGTGGCTTGGTTGGTAGAGCAGTTCAGGTAGTCGTTGTATCTTCATAAGTCATTGAGCGCGACTGAGGGAATGTTCTTGCGTTCGTTAACCGGTGGGGGGACCGGTATATTGGGTAATGATAGATCAGTCGGGACCACGGTGGTCTCGGTTCATCCGGTAGGCGGATGGGAGTCAGCAGGACTTCAGGCAGGAATGATGGTAAGGGATTTGGTGTAAGAAGCCGTGAGCTGATCGGGTGGTGCTAAGTTTCTCAACGCGGAATCAAATGATCTCAGAGTAAATGCTTTGGCTCGATGATGTTGTTCTCGTCTGAGCCTTAAACGTAGCAGAGAGGGATCTCCTACTCGAAGCATTGTCTGAATTCTTACGCTAAGGGGAGTTTTCAGTATTGGAGCATCATTGTGGGATTATTCTGTGAGTATTAGTAGGATGATCGGCGCTGGTAGTGGTTGGGATTGCGGTTTCAGCAGAGGATTCGTCCTCAAAGGAGATTGGTAAGGTTTGTTGCTTATAGGAAGATGCCTTGGAAGGGCCGGTGGCAGTACAAGGAAAAAGGGATGGACCTAATGGGTGAAGTGCGTTAAGCTGTAAGCGGATTGTAAGGTAGTTGACCGTGGCGGACATCGAGGACGGAGTCTAGTTTAAGTGGGGGAGAGTTGTAACACCCTGAATGCAGGAGGCCTAGAAAGCAAAGGAAACCTCAAAATAGGAAGTGACTCGTCGAGTAGATGGGTGGCTCGACGAGTAGGAGCATGATTTTGGTGACGGGTTAAGTAAGCTACTCGACGAGTAAGAGGACTGACTCGGCGAGTTGGCCAGGTTTTGGGAAAACCCTAAATCGGGAGTTGGTGCCCTATTTAAGCATCTTATTCTTATTCTATCAGCCTCATTTATAGCTTCCATTGTCCAGAACCTGTCCCACGAAACCCTAGTGTTCTCTTTGAGTGTGTGAGCCTCTATTGAAGGATTTAGATTGTTCTTGAACTTTAGAAGAAGAAGAAGAAGGAGGAGGAGGAGGAGGAGGAGGTTGGAGGTCCAAGGAGAAGGTTATAGATCCAGGAAGTTTGCTTCATCTTCTTCAATTTCTGGTAATCAAGTTCTCACCTTTATTTCTTGTTTATTTGCTCTCCTTATGTCCCTTTTTATGGAGTTTATGGTCCAAGAAGGATGTCTTGTGGGATTTGGACGTCCCCAAGCTAGATCCTTTCAGATCTAAGAGGGTCTTGAGCAGTAAAGACATAAAGGTGGAAACTTTAAGCCATTATACCTCTCCATGCATAGATTAAGCGGTTATTATGGTCTTTTGAGAGAAAAGGGCCATGCATGGGTGCAAAGTTAGAAGCTTTGTGTGATATCCCGACCCTAGGAGGCCAAATATGGGTCTTGGATGCCATGACCTTGTTTGAAATCGTCTCAATAGTGTTGGACATAGAGAGACTCGGCGAGTCAGGCCAGTTCTTGCCCCAAAACCCTTCTGTTAAGGGTATGAGTTGAGATTGGAAAGGGACTCAGCCAGTCTGAGTCCATAATGGTCATGAAATCATCGTACTCGACAAAGTTCAAGGAAAAACTCGATGAGTCTAAGGCAATCTCCTTATTTATGAAGAGGGACTCGGCGAGTTGTTCATGCAAGTTGGCGAGTCACAGACTAGACACATTCATATGTGGATGATGAACTCGACGAGTTCAAAGATGAACTCGGCGAGTCGGTTGAAGATGGTCCCGATAGTATGGTTGAAGGAGGACCCATCGAGTTCTTGCTAGACTTGACGAGTTGAGTTGAGAGATGTATTGGGTTGTAGGGATATGAACTCGATGAGTTGGTAGACCAACTTGGCGAGTCAGGGCAACTGAATGTTGACTTTTACCAAGTTCGACCAGGGTTGACTTTTGCATTATCTTGGTCGAATGTTATTTTGGGTATTGATAGTTCGGGAAGCTGAAGGGTTAGCGGTTCAGAAGTTGCCGGTTAGCAATCAGAAGTGTTCAGCGAGTTTTCAGCAGTGCGAGGTATGTCTCCTCACTGTGTGCACGTGTCTACGGCCACAATGCTGGCCCATTATGTTCATGTTTATGCTTATGATTATATATAGATGGAAGACCTGGGGGTTAGCCCTAGGTACTTATTGATATATGTTTCAGGTTAAACCTGATGTCGAGCGAGGCCCAAGGAATGTTAGGATGCTATAGGTCTTTGTGAGTCTTGCATGTGTCTGTATGATAGGATCCCGACCGAGGGTCTGATGTCGGGGTAAGCCCGAAGTACGTTAGAAAATAGTACGTTTCCAGGCCAGGGGTCCGATGTCCGGGTATTCCCGAGGAAGATTCTTATGTAGTGCCTTAGATTATACTTGTTGTCTTCATGATACTTGTATGTGCCTGGTAGAGAGGTGAGTGTGGGCGAGGTCCCGTATCTCATCACTAGCTGAGTATGGATGGGATTCCATATCTCGATATTAGCATAACAAGGGCGAGGCCCGTGGTAGGAAGAATGTGAGTGTGGGCGGGGCCCGTATCTCACTACTAGTAGGAGTGTGGACGGGGTTCCACCAATTCAGTAGCAGACCAGGGGCGGGGCCCAAGTTAGGCGAGGCATTAGATCAAGGTATGGTTAGGGAATGTTTATGTAAGTTTCAGTATGTTATTTGATCGTATGTATGCGTATGGCGGGCGAGGCCCAGAGACAGGAAAGGCCTAAGGGAAACAGATTTGTATACCGAGCGAGGGTCGATGCTAGGTGGGACCTGATGCCAGGCATGGCCTGATGACGGACTGGCTCCGATGGCAGGTGAGGTCCAATGCAGCGGGCGTGGGCCCAATATGTGATTATGTGCTCATGGTTGTATATGGCATGTTTGGATCAGTAGATAAGTATGTATGTGGTAGGTTGGGGAACTCACTAAGCTTCTTGCTTATGGTTTTCAGTTTTGGCTGTAGATATTTCCAGTAGCGGAGGGAAGGGCTGGGGATGATCGCATGGCACACACCAAGAAGTTTAGCCTAGGATGTTTACTCTGATAAAACGAACAAGTGTTTTGAAAAGATACTCTGATTTGGCATAAAACCCTTGTAGTATGATTGAAATGTTTTAATATTTATGGGTTAGTAATGTTTTTAAAAGAAATTTTTGCTCATGATTTTTGGGATGTTTCACATATGGAAATATGGAAATGTTTCCATAATTCGAGTTGATTATGAAAATCTACATGTGAGTTAGACACTTTAATGCAAGAAACGTGTTCAAGGAGTGTACCTTGAATTTGAGACTTCATTACCATGGAGTTGTTTTTACTAACCAAGTTCCAATGGAAAATTTTGTAATATGTTTGGCTAAGTCTATGTGACTTTGAAGCTTCGACATCACAGAAGGACAATGCATGTAAGGTTGGCATTTTAACACATTTAGTAGTGACAAGAGTTTGGAATTGTTAAATGAACATAATTGGAATAGTGTCCAGTCGATCTGTTCACAAAGGAAGGACCATAGAGAAACATAGAATGCATGTTCATAACATGGCATGACTGATGTTTAATTCAAGTGTTTAGTTGACTACTCGAAACATTATATAATGAATAAAGTCTTAATCAATACGGTGATTAAATAATAAGAGTTTTATTTATATTTAATAGTTTTGAGACCATAGTTAATTAGGTTATTATTGTGTTTCAATTTGCATGTTTTACTTCCGGAATAATTTGAATATTCAAAATTCCTCGGTCACTCGTACTTTTGGAAGTAAGTAGCGAATTAAGACTGACATTAATTAAATTGTAGATTGTGTATGGGGATTAGACATATCAATAGTTTTGTTACAATGTTCATGAGTAGTTAGAAAATGGGGATTTGGTATTATATAAACCTATGCTCAAAGAATTACTTCATGGATTTTATCACGAGTAATTTTGAGTCGATAATATCTTATATTCTTGAAATGGAGATGTATGAATTCTTGTTTACATGTCAGTTGTGCAATGATAATATGTAAACGGATCAGTAACTTGATGTTATAAAACGTATTGTTGTGCATTATTTGATGAGTAAATAGTGCAAGCATATAAGTCAAATTTTATTCCTTCCTTTTGCACTAATGGGAAAGGCGATATCTTTGGGCCCCTCGATGATTTGATGTCGACATATGAAGTGCTTGGCAATCCTAGATTGAGTTGATGTGTTCAATTGGTCATTTGATTTCGGTCGTCATGAATCAGAAATCGAGAAACAAAACTTGGACAATAAGATTGATTAGAATCAATGTCTCATGTCTGTATGATATCTTGCAGAACGAAGGAATATTTGATCACTTATCTTAGGACGCATAACTGACTGGGTTAAAGTTCGACAACGGCTTTTGGAAGCTACAATTTGTTGATCAGTTTGGAAGTTATAATGGAAATTATAGTTATAGACTTATCCAAGTGAGACTCTATTGGATTGGGTGTCTAATCTCATAACTATAATTGGTATATACTTGAATTAATAGTAGCACAATCCTTTTAGGTTGCCCACAAACCTAGCAATTGAATAGGACGACTTTTTGAGAGAGATACTGATTTATTAATTTATTATATGATTAATAAATTAATTAGAAATCAACATAAATAGTTTGTTAATATATTATGAGAATAATATATTAACTGGAAATAGTATTATTTAATTAATCATTAATCCGAAATTAATTGGAATTAATTTTGGTATTAATTTGATTAAGTAAAAGTGTAGGGTCTGTTGGTTATTTATTGGAAGTTGAGGAAAGGATCCCATGGACCTCATTGGATGAGGTGGATGAAAAACACTTGGGAAAGCCCAAGGAATTTTCGTTCAAGCCCCTTAAAAAAGGGGAATGGGTTGTTTGGTTACCAAGCAAAGGGATTAGGGTTTCCTCCTTAAACCCTAGTTTTCGCACCAAGCTACCTTAGATATATATAAGAACCTTTAGCCTTAGAATTTTGGCCATGATATTCTTTTAGAGGATTAAGTCCGAATTCTCACCTCTCTCCTCTCTCTCTCTCTTCAAGCTCCTTGGTCGCTAAGGTTTGGGTGTGAACCATTAGAGGCGCGACACTTGTGGCGCTTGCTTCCAAGAGTCTTTCAAGGAGGAATTCAAGATTGTTTTCTATAACAATATTCAAGGTTAGTTTTCTCATTCTTATGAATTAGTTTTTCATAGGAATTTTTTTGTAGGATGATCATTCATAATATGTTGCGATATGTGATATGTGAAAGACATAGATCCTATTAGGTTGCATGTGCCCTAATCAGTTGAATTGTTTTAAATGTTTTTCGCTTAGTGGATGATAGTTGTAACCTCCATAACTCATCACTTATATCCTCGCAGAGTGTTTGTTTTTTTAAGTGCTCAAATCTAAAAACATTTGTGCGAGGTCTTCAACACGCAGACATGGACTACCCACTTCTCACATCTGCGAACTTTTGACCTAAAAAAAGCCTCATTTTTTGATATCGTTCTATTCAAACATAGACCTCGCCATCACGCCTCCAAACCCTCGACTCCTGCCTCACTCCACCACCGATCTGCCATATCCCCCTATCTGATCAGACGTCGCCACCATCTGTCGGTGTTTTTCACCCTCAATGCCACCGCCACACCTGTCGAAGTTCATTGCCCTCAACGACTCCACCATCTCCCTTCCAGTCGGAGTTCACTGAAAACTTAGGTCAACATCTTTTTCGTTTTCTTTTTTCACTTCTAACATGAAATTAGTGATTAATTTTGCTGGAAAAGTCTTCAATCTAGTGAAATATGTTGTTTCATTTTGCTGACAATGCTTGTTTTTTCTTAAATTTTGTGTTAGATGTTACAAATCCAAAAATTACCTTTCTTGCTTAAATTTCTTGTTGATTGTTGCTGAAAATCTAAAACATTAGTGAAATCAAGCTTTTTTCTTGATTAAAATATAAAAGTATGTGCTGAAATATGAAATAATGATTAGAATGTGGTGATTCTTGCTGTAAATACTCTTTATTGCTAGAACTTGTTGTTGAATGTGCTGAAAATCGTTATTTGGTTTTGGAAATATGAAATAATGATGTTAATTTGTTGTTGATTGTTTTTTTCTGAAATGGTTATGATACACATGTTAACTTAACCTTTGCTAAAATGTATATGATATGCAATACCTTATGAAATCTGATTTGTGAATGTTGCAATACCTTATGATATATACTTTGTCTACGATATAATTGTTACTAGAAATGGGAGAGAAACATCAATGGACCAATGAACATTTAAAATGCTTATTGGATATTTGTATTGAAGAAGTAGAGAAATCGGGTAGAAAATGATTGAGTTTGCATAAAGAGTCATGGATAAGGCTTGAAAGAGTTCTTAAGGAAAAATTTGGCATTGATTTGACTAAAAACTAAATGAAAAACATATATGACAATCTGAAAACCAAATACACAGGATGGGTATAATTGAAAAAAAAAAACTAGCAATATATACAATTCTCAAACAAACACTTTTAACTTAACAACCGAGGAGTGTGGTGATTTTAAGAAGCTACACATACACTGTAACACCAGCGAAAATTAGGTCAAAAATAAATTTGTTCAGTAACCATAATTGGGATGTGCTAAGTGGTAGATATCGTATCAAGGTTTCCAAAAATATAAAAAACACTAAAATCTGTGTTATAACGAAGAAGTTATGACCAATCGAAGATCCGTGACAATACCGGTAAAACACTGCTAAGCAAAAAATGCAAAATTCCAATAAAATTCTTTTTAACCTTAGGTATCTAAAATAAAAGTCGTAGATATCCCAAAACCGTAAACATACATAAAAAGAACGCCCAAATCTGACTTCATATGAGGAAGTTATGATTTTTCGAAGTTTCGGACATAGCAGTAGACAGCTAAAAAACTCGAAATAGAGATCAAGTGACTTTTAGCCAACGTGGCCTAAATGAGAATCGAAGATCTCGTCAATGGTAATACAACGGTAAAAAGAATGACGAAAACGGGGATCAGATGAAGAAGTTTTGGATTTTTAACGGACTTTTCCAGTCCCAGCCTGTTAAAAATATATTATTAAAAATAAAGTCAGAATTAGCCGACAAAGTCTAAACGAGAGTTGTATAGCTTTTCTCACCTATGCGTCGATATAAAGAACATCGAAATCGGAGCTCGTACGCGAAAGTTATGGAATTTCAAAGAACTGGGCACACATCTCGAGGCTGGTCCGAAGGGAACGCCCTGCGTTCCCTAAGGAACGCCCCGTGTTCGCATATCAGAACCGACTCCGATCACCATCCAATCTGAAGTTTGTAAGCAGTGACGTTCTAGGCTCCAGAATGCGTTGCGTACGAGGGAGCACCTTGCGTTCGGGAACACCCCGCGTACCTCGCAGGAACGCCCCGCGTTCGAGGCCTCTTCCAGCCCTATAAAAAGGATGCGAAGGCTCCGGTTTTGGTTGCTAATTCTCAACTTCCTCTCCCAAATTTCATACTTCTACCCTCTCGAGACTTTCCCAACATCCCGGTTTCATATCTAAGCTCTTACGGAAGTTCGAAGCCCCGAGATTTCCAAGAAATCGACTTTTTTCCTGTCGAAGTGCTTCCCGAGCAAAGTATCGTTTTCATCAAATCGTCACTTCTACCAAGTGAGTTCATACCCCTATTACTATGTTTTTAAATACCTTTTTAAATGCTTTTAAGGGGAGGGGGAGGAGGGAATACAAGTAAACACATGACTAAAATCGTGTGAAACACAATTCTCTTGTTGTACTTTTCATGCTATTGTTATAACTATCATAGGAAGTTATTAACATACAAAACATCTCACAATGCAACTTTACTCTATTAAGATACATTACGTTTTATAAATAGAAATATGTTTTATTTGTAAACATGCATATTAAATCATATCGAGGGTAGCCATTTCAACTATAACACTAAGTATTTTACAACTAAATACAACTCATTATTATGCCTTTGTTCATACTATAGAAAGGGTAATCATTTCAGACAAAAGCACATTTTCGTGAATACGTGACTTAATTGAGAATCCGTGAGTCATTCATCTTCATTATACCTACCAAGGAATCGCTAGAAAGCCCTGTTTTATAACCAGAGTCTCCCGTCTGGAGAACGTGATAAATGTGTATAGATCTATACGGGACCGATGTCTCGCACCCTGAGTGTTAGCTACATTCCTCGGGGTAACGAGTGTCATATCATTCCAACTCCTGAAGAACGTCGTTCAGGCAAACCCATCATAGTATGGTTATGAAAACTCACTGGATAGATAATTATTATGGTATTATGTTTTCACGGAAACTAGTGGTATTACAGTCATTATCACATACAAATACAAGCTTCTTATAGTTTTTTTTTATAATAAGACTATACATCATTAGTTTAAGCATGGCATATTTGCTTACAAGTTACGGTCTTGGACATTTAATACTACTCCTCACTTTTAGGAAAATATAGGATTTTCCTGGTTCAAATACATACAATTTATACAACAATCATTTATACTCATTTCATACACTCATAAGAAAATATCAGATTTTCTAGAAAACAAACGTGAACTTTCGAATGGCATACATTTTCTCAAAACACTACTTATGAACTCACCAACTTTATTGTTGACACTTTTTCTTTGAAATGACTTGTATTATCAGGAACATGCTAAACTAGGTAGCAACTACTTTTGAATACTAACACGTTGGCGTTAGTAACATATTTTGGATCACCATATTGTATTTGATATCCAAACATGTAACACATACAATCAAGTAAACTTTTCAAATATATTTATATTATGCTGGTGTGTACTTTATTTACTATTCAATTATTATGATACTAAATATGACGTCCTCTGCCCCCAAACGTTTCCGCCGTTCATGTTTGGGGGTGTGACAGATTGGTATCAGAACATTGTTTATAGTGAACTAAGTATATCAAAACCATTTTTGATATACAACTATAAACACAACTGGGAAAAAACACTCTGACTAAGAGTTATACTTTTTAAAATAAATCTTTTACAAAAATATACTTGCATGTATTATATAACAGGGTCAGCATCATAATGAAAACAATATAGAAGTATTATAGATGAGTTGTTCAATATAGGTATGCCTTGGAAGATGTAATCGGGACTGGGATGAATATAGCCTGATCAACTATATTTGTCCGAGAGCCGACTGGCATATGCCAGGGGATAGCTATAGTGGACAACAATTCTAAAACTTACCAAACTTATAAACCTTAGAATCAAACATAACATTTAGAATACTAAAGGAGTATTTTATGCATACAATAGTTTAACTTTGATGTTCAACCTTATGTGCCTTAGTTCTAGACATTTCTTATATCCCTATTCTCGCACAGATGCAATGGTCAGATACCCTCTACCAGGGGACCCCTACTACCGAAACCAAGGAAATGGAGGATGGGTAGAAGATGATACGGAGGAGGATCCCGAGTAAATTATGGAAGGATTCGAGGGAGAAATACAAGAACACTCTGAAACCGACCCCAAAACCAATAACTTACCCTTAGTGACTCCGATCCAAAATCCTAATCCTCGATCAGGATTTCAGGGCCCGACACCTTTGTCGGCAGTGAACCTGAATAAGTGGAGCAACGAACAAGGTCAATCTTCTATGAACAATGGAGACCGAAGCTTCTACAATCTGAGTGAGGGAGGCTCAGTAGACAGAGTCCTTCCTATACTAATTCGTCGAATTGCTCGCAATGATGAGCAAGGAAGGAAAACTATCCAACGAAACAAAGAGAATGATGCGAACACCGGAGTCAATACAGTTTGCATCCGACAGTTAGAATCAGCTCATATGAGAACCATGAATTACAATGAAGCTCTACAGAAAGAGCTAACTAAAACTCAAACAACAGTCAGAAAACTTCGAGCACACCAAGCAATGTATGAAAATCATATGTGTGGGATGGAGCGTCAGTTGGCAGAACAAAAGGCTCATCCGAGCAGTTCTCATCACATGTATAGGACACTCTACTCGCCCTTTCTTTTGGATTGTGGAATAACCTTTGTACGTACTCCAAGTAGTACTCTTTTCATGTAAACCTCCCCGTCTAGCAATTTCTGTTTCACTAGACCTCTATGCTGTCAAATTTTCCCTGTGTGGTATGTTGTAGACCTACGCTAAGGTCAAAATTTCCGAATTCTATGTAACTTCTATACCAACTATTATGACAGACCTCTTGTTTCCTTTAAAGATCATCATTATCAATCCATGCTTTGGGCTATGTAAACAGTTCGTCTTATAAACTGTTTTAGTGACTCACTACACTATCCTTGTTCACCTAAACTATGGAAGTTCAATGTTATTGAACGTGGAAACTTTGTCGAAGTTTTACCACTGTTTCCTTTAACCCTATAGCTGAAAAATGCCGCCTCGCAAATCAAACAGACACAATCCCCCGATAAAACCCTTCCGAAATATCCATGCGAGAGGTACCGTGCCCTTCTAATCTATCCAATAGTTTTTAAACTTGAAATGAAGAACACTAAAAAGCATCCCATATGTACACGACTTTCCCGACATTTTTCCAGAAGAACGACCAGGATTACCACCACAACGTCAAGTCGAGTTCTGAATCGACTAAATCCTAGGAGCTACCCCAATAGTTAAAATCGTCTCACCATCCAGCTCCAGTAGAGATTCAGAAACTTTCTAGTCAACTTAACGAACTTCTCAGTAAAGGATTTATTAGACCAAACTTCTTACCATGAAGAGCAATGGTCTTGTTCGTGAAGAAGAAGGATGGATTGTTTCGTATGTGCATCGACTATCGAGGGTCGAGCAAGTTTACCATTAAGAATGGTTACCCGCTACCTTACATAGAAGTTCCCAAATAGCTACTAGAAATGGATTGGCTTGGTCTTCACCATGCCAATGGAATGTGCTATAAAAAGACCCTTCACTTTCACTGTTAGCTAACGAAACTCTATCGATTTATAACGACAAACCCAACACAACTCCCAAATCATCTCTAGTTTCAAAATCCCGTAGCACTCATGTGGGGAGTACTATATCCTTTGCAACTTTCCCGAAGTATTACCGACAGACTATTTAGGAATAACACACGTACGGCGAGTCAAGTTCAAACGTAAAGGCTAGGAATGATTACGGTTAACCTATCACTGCAAATGTGTATGCAACTTGTATACACAAGGCGGTGATAAGTGGACTAGGTAAGAATTCAACCATGAACTTCAAAACGAAATGACCTGTATTATGAGTGAACAATGTTAACATTTAGATGAACATAGTCACACAAACCCAAATCCACACGACCTTTATCGGTCGAAGCAATATATGGAGTAATGAAGTTCCGCAAGAACACCCATGCTAGGATCTGGGCTCACTAGAGAACAATAAAATTCAAATGGAACAGAATTCGGGACAAAATTCTCTCTAACGGGGGTATATTGTAACACCAGCGAAAATTAGGTCAAAAATAATTTTTTTCAGTAACCATAATTGGGATGTACTAAGTGGTAGATATCGTATCAAGGTTTCCAAAAAATATAAATAACACTAAAATCCGAGTTATAACAAATGAGTTATGACCAATCGAAGATCCGCTACAATACCGGTAAAACACTGCTAAGCAGAAAACGTGAAATTCCAATAAAATGCTTTTTAACCTTAGGTATCTAAATAAAAGTCGTAGATATCTCAAAACCGTAAACATACATAAAAAGAACGCCCAAATCTGACTTTATATGAGGAAGTTATGATTTTTCGAAGTTTCAGACATAGCAGTAGACAGCTAAAAAACTCGAAATAGAGATCGAGTGACTTTTAGCCAACACGGCCTAAACGAGAATCGAAGATCTCGTCAATGGTAATACAACGGTAAAAAGAATGACGAAAACGGGCATCAGATGAAGAAGTTTTGGATTTTTAACGGACTTTTCCAGTCCCGGCCTGTTAAACATATATTATTAAAAATAAAGTCAGAATTAGCCGACGAAGTCTAAATGAGAGTTGTAGAGCATTTTCTCACCTACGCGTGGATATAAAGAACGTCGAAATCGGAGCTCGTACGCGAAAGTTACGGAATTTCAAAGAACTAGGTACACATCTCGAGGCTGGTCCAAAGGGAACACCCTGCGTTCCCTAAGGAACGCCTCGCGTTTGCAGATTAGAACCGAGTCCCATCTCCATCCAATCCGAGGTTTGTAATCAGTGACACACTAGGATCCAGAATGCTTTGCGTATGAGGGAACGCCCCGCGTTCGAGTCCTCTTCCAGCCCTATAAAAAGGATGCGAAGGCTCCGGGTTTTGGTTGCTAATTCTCAACTTCCTCTCCCAAATTTCATGCTTCTACCCTCTCAAGACTTTCTCAACATCCCAGTTTCATATCTAAGCTCTTAAGGAAGTTCAAAGCCCCGAGATTTCCAAGAAATCGACTTCTTTCCGGTCGAAGTGCTGCCCGAGCAAAGTATCGTTTTCATCAAATCGTCATTTCTACCAAGTGACTTCATACCCCTATCACTACGTGATAGATAGACAATTATTATGGTATTATGTTTTCATAGAAACTAGTGATATTACAGTCATTTTCACATACACATACAAGCTTCTTATTGTTTTGTTTTATAATAAGACTATACATCATTAGTTTAAGCATGGCATATTTGCTTACAAGTTACGGTCTTGGACATTTAAGACTGCTCCCCACTTTTAGGAAAATATAGGATTTTCCTGGTTCAAATACATACAATTTATACAACAATCATTCATACTCATTTCATACACTCATAAGAAAATATCAGATTTTATGGAAAACAAATGTGAACTTTCGAATGGAATACATTTTCTCAAAACAATACTTATGAACTCACCAACTTTATTGTTGAAACTTTTTCTTTGAAATAACTTGTATTCTCAGGAACACGCTAAACCAGGTAGCAACTACTTTTGAAGAATAATGCGCTTGCGTTAGTAACATATTTTGGATCACCATATTGTATTTGATATTCAAACATGTAACACATCCAATCATGTAAACTTTTCAAATATATTTATATTATGATGGTGTGTACTTTATTTACTATTTAATTGTTATGATATTGAATATGACGTCCTCCGCCCCCGAACGTTTCCGCCGTTCAGGTTTGGGGTGTGACACACACACACACACACACACACACACACATATATATATATATATATATATATATATATATATATATATACATTTGAAATTGCCAAATATTCTTATACTATTTTTTGTAACATTTGGGCTTAGGGAATCCAAAGGCTGCTTCATTGAGCATAATTCCACTGCCTTTTCCAGATCTTTATGCACGTCTTATTGATGGAAATAGTGTTACTGGTAATTTTAGGAGTTACTCAACCCAATCATCATCAGTAGGTGGAGCATCTTCTTGTCGTCTTCCACCACTTCAGATTACATGCACCCCTTTTCTTGCAATAGATGATGATGGTGATGACACTTCCCATCATGCTAGTGAGCCGCCACCTTCTGTTGCTTCACCATATACTACTTCACCCTCTGGTAACCCCAATAAAAGGGTAAAACCCTCAACTCCTAGAGCTCCTAGTGCCTCACCTTCTATTTCTTCACCTAATGGAACTTCTATTACTGCTAACAATTTAGCATTTGAAATGAAAAAAAAAACTCTACAAAGTTTGACTAAAGGGTATACAATTCCTCAACGTTTAGAGAAGCTAGAGGTGCTTGAGTTCGGCCCTACAAATCCTTTACGCTTTGTTGCATATCACATTTTTGGAGGGACCATGAACATGAGAGAGATGTTGATGCATTTGTCTGATGTTCCCGAGATATTACGAGGATGGCTTGAGATGATATGTACAAGTTTAGGAGTTTTAAATGATGGAAAGATTGTCTGATGATTTTTCTTGTGTTGAAACTATTTGTTAGGTCTTTTTGCTTTTTTTGGAACTATTTGTTGTTATTTTGCTACTTGGAATATGGTTAATGTAATGTTTTTTTTGCTACTTGAAATATGATTAATGTAATGTTATTTTGCTACTTGAAATGTGATTAATGTAATGTTTTTTTGCTACTTGAAATATGATTAATGTAGTGTGATTTTGCTACTTGAAATATGATTACTGTAATGTTATTTTTTACTTGAAATATGATTAATGTAATGTTATCTTGCTACTTGAAATATGATTATTGTAACAGCCCAGAATTCAGGTACAACCATTTAGCCCTTCATCTTTTCATAAAATGTCATGTTGGCCCTTTTTGTGTTGGGCGAGTACGATGGGCGTACAAAGAGTACACTGCGCGTACTCGCGCGCTTAATTTGAACGCGTTGTCACCCGGGTATGCTGGGCGGTACCTAAGGTTACGCCGGGCGTAACCGGTCCAGACCCAAAACCCTAATATGGATTGGTGGCTATAAAAGGAATGAGATGGCCGTGTCCCTTAGCTGGAGTGTGAGTATTCAAAGTCTCAAGGTGTCATTTCAAGTTAGCAAAGGAGAAGAGAAGTCCATTGTGGAGACTAGAAGTTGCTGGACAAGTGTAGATCCGAGGATAGCAAAGGTTGGAGCTTCTTCCTGGGGTAAAAAGTTCGGATCTTGCCTTGTAGTTCTTATGGTGTGCTTGTTAGACCAATTTCTAAGGTTTTTGGTCCCAAAGATGGAGACTTTATGAGCAAGTAGTCTCCATTGGCCTAGATCTATCATATTCCAGGTCTATTTGAGTTGTATGTTCATAAAAATGTAATCTTGGACGTAAATATTGAGCCATGCATGAGATGTAGATCTTTAGAGGAGAAAAGAAAGGTGTTAGAGGGTGTAGGAGCCTTTATAGCCATGCCAAGGCTTAAAGGTTCTGACTTTATGGGATAAGAGGCTTAAGGAGAGCCAGATCTGGAAGTTGAAGGAGTGTCTTAACTGTTTAAGACCAAAATTCATGGTATGGCTGAAACTGAGACTTACGCTGGGCGTAACTCTCAGTACGCGCAACGTAAGGGGTTGAGACCCCGATTGTAGCTCATCGACGTACGCCCTGCGTACTGTTGTCTGTTGACTTTTGTTGACTTTTAGGGTTTTGGTCAACATGTGGACTTTGAGTCAAGGAGGGGTGAAATGGTCTTTTACCCCTCTGTGGGATAATGAAAAGGGTGTAGCCTAGCCTTGGAAGCCTATATTAATTAGAATGATATTTCGTTGTGATTAGGCGGGGTTGGGTGGTCGTTTCGAGATTTGGAGATATCGAGCATGTGAGATTCTAGACTTCCTACGATGTGAGTCTTCTCACTATACTGTACCCGGAAGGGTATCTATGTGTGACCGGAAGGTCGGATATGTTATGAGTAGTATGCATTATATATGATTAAGTTAACCATTTGTATGTGCTATGTATGCTATGCTTGATATGGGCCGGAAGGCATTATGTTAAGGGCCAGAAGGCATTTATGTTATGGGCCGGAAGGCATTGAGATATGGACCGGAAGGTCGACGCGGGTAGGACCAGAAGGTTTACCGGGTCGGGACGGAAGTCCCCTGAGACACATGGACCGGAAGGTCATGGCCTGGAAAGACGTATGTGTGTAAGTAGTATTTTGGGGAACTCACTAAGCATTTATACTTACATTTGTTGCGTTATGTGTTTCAGGTACTAGCGATGACCGTGGAAAGGCGTCGGCGTGATCTGTACACACTGACGGAAGATTTATTTTATGATCTTGGGATTTGACATATTTGTATTATGATTACGATACATTGGATTTTATGGTCTGTTTCGGATGAAAATATGTTTTAAGAAATGAAAATTTTGTTTGAAATTTTACGTTGTTACAATTATGCATTGTTATTTTGCTACTTGAAATATGATTAATGTAATGTTTTTTTACTACTTGAAATATGGTTAATGTAATGTTTTTTAAAGTTCTACTTTGTTGATTTTAGGTTCATAATAGATCACGATCAAAAGATACTCCTCGTAATTCTTATGTACCTATACATCCGTTATTTTTGGAAGAGGGTGTGAAATGATTGTGGGACAATGAATCGGAAATCACGGGACATGAATACACGTTAGAGTTATTGCATCGCAATCGTTTACAATGTGTTGAAGTACTACACATGTCTCGTGACTCTTTTGTATGAATTTGCATTCATTTTAGAGCAAATTACTCATTAAATGATAGCAATCATGTATCGGTTGGGGAAAAGATTGTTATGTTTTGGATGATGATCGGCCATAATCAACGTTACGTGATTATCAAGTGGAGATTTCAACACTTGAAGCAAACAATTCATAATATTTTTATGAAATGTTGGAAAAAAATGATACTTTTCGCACAAGACGTTATAGTACCAACTTCTTTTAATCTGGATCCAAACATTTCAGGACATAAAAGGAGGCTACGACGCGTTTTCAAATGAGCGGTTGGTGCACTTGATGACACTTTGATACAGGTTGTTTTCCCTACTAAGAAACAAGACTTACATAGAAAAAAAAGGGTAAAGGGAGATTGTTACCAAAATGTATTGGCAATTTGCAACTTCATAATGATTTTTACATTTTTGTGGTCGGGTGGGAAGGGGTAGTGCATGACTCTAGAATATTATCTGAAGCAATAGTCAATCCGCAAGCATCATTCCCGTTTCCACCACTAGGTAAGTAGTTGGTTTTTTTAATATTTTTATCTTAGTTTGAAAATTGATTAGTCTTTTGCATTTTTACAGATAAATATTATCTTTATGATGTCGCGTATGAACATACTCGAGGATTTATGGCCCATTATTGTAATGTGAGGTATTGGCTTTGAGATTTTCATCAAAGACGTGCATTGACCAATAAAGAAAACTTTAACCATGGACATGCAAAACTTCAGAATGTCATGAGCGTGTTTTTGGTGTTTTGAAAGCACGATTCCCTATACTGAAGAGGATGGCACTATTCTCGTTTGTTACACAAAGAAACATTACCATGACGTGTTTCACGCTTCATAACTTTATAAGGAAAGAAGGACTGAGTGATGAGTATTTCGCACGATATGATGAACCCAATGTCTTGTTTCGAAATAACAATGTGGCCGTTGATGATAATGAAGACGAGATTCTAAGATATGATATTGCAGCAGACCATGAATATATAACTCAGCTATGGGATGAAATTGATGAGCAGTTGATGCAAAATATAGATTGAATTATTTTAAATGGAATTGTTATTGTAAAACATTAATCTTATTTCAATATTTTACGACTATTATTATTAGTATTTTGGTGTTTAAAACCCTTTTTAAGTTTGTAAAATTAATTTATTTGAAATTCAGTTTATTTTAGCAGCATGCAGACGTTAAAAAACAAACAGACTTCTTATTACAGACTACAGACGTTTGGTTCACCTCTTATGCTGCAGAGGCTTGTAAATGTGGCCCGCAGACTACATACATTTTGCTTTAGAAAAACAAAGACCACCTTAGAGTGTAACGGAGGCTGAGGGTGAACAACCCTATCCCTCTCGTTCCATTAAATACCGAAAATTTAAGTATTTGGTCATCAGACCGCTCTCACATCATGAGCAACAAGGGCTCACGTCGTGAGACTCAAAGAATGCGGTTCAACAAGTCAACTCTAGCTTACGATGTGAGAGGCATTGCTCACGTCATGCCTACATACAAAGCTTAAAGAAAATCTTGAAATTATATACCTTAAAACTGTATGTTACAAGAAGGGTTTCCTTTGGGTGCACCACATGTCGCAAAATGGGTGGGGTTTCATCGCATTTAACATATAAACCTTGCAATCTTCAAAAAATAACAACTCTCGCATATGAGCTCCTTTTCCGATGTTCTTTACATCCTCGGTTTTGTATCTATGAGTACTACAATGTTCATTTAGACCTCAACAGCTAATTCACATTCTATTTTTTTTTACAGTCTATATAGTTTACACCGTAAAAGAATTTGCGAAATTCATAATTCCTTCATACGAAATCCGTTCTAGACATTCTTTATATCGACGAATTTTTAATCATGTATAGATGAACTTACGTTTACATTGTATTGACTGACAAGTTACCGATTTTGATTTCTTTTTCTGTGACACACACCGATGTACTCTATCAACACAAAACTTCAAAAAATTAGAACTTCTTCACACAAAGTCAGATTTTGGCGTTCTTTATACTCATGGTTTCATATTAACGTTTACTACATCTTGTATGATGATTAATTTGGCTAAAAATAATATATCTCCACTTTGAATTTTATAAACAAACGTTTATATTAAATTACATTGTAATGTGAAAACATTGTGTTACAAGGGTTTTGTGCGCATTGTGGCCCCATGTCGGGGGGAATTATATGACCTTCGTGTTACGCAGACGTGGCAAAATCATGTGGTGGCACCCCAACCACCTTTCTGTGAGAAGGAAAAACCCCAAAAACCAAAATTAAAACTTTAACCTTTCATAATATTAATTCACACCTGGATTAGGTGTAACAATTATATCACTCCTTAGTTATGCTCTCTAGTATCTTCCTATCACTTATTCGGACATTTCCTTTGTCGTTAATCATTTTAGTTAATTCTTATAAAACCCCACAAGTGATCACTTTTTGATGTCAAAGGTATTCTGTGATACGTCAACGATACCTCTCACTTTGGATTGACTTATGCTCATTCCCTTCCCTTTCTTACAATACCCCACAAATGACCACTCTCTTGATTTATGCTTGTCCTGGCTCTCACAAACCGACCTCTAGTTAATATATTTCCCTTGGTTTTAACCTTCTTTTGTGGAGCTCCATGAAACAACCATATGTTTCTCGCTCAAGTTATGAGTCGAAGTATCGATCTCTTGCTAATGTTGTTACGGATATAGTTTTGGTTACACACCTCTTGAATTACTTATATGTCTCTCTGAGAACTTGTCCTCTTTTGTTAGAACTTGTCCTCTTTTGTTATGCTAACAATAAAGGTGGTCTATTTATTAGTGAGAATCACATCTCTCACAATTATCATTTTACTCGAGAACTCATTATGTCGTTCAAATTGGGAAGCCACACACCCAATTTGATCTATCTCACTTAAATATTGCACATGTCTTCACTAAGAACCTTCATAGACCACAATTCACCATTTTTTGTTTCAAAATCGATGCCAAACCAAATATGAAAGATCATGAATTTATCTCTTACTATTTTGTTAGCATTGATCTATGTTGTCGACAACAATTAGTGTACATATCATTATCTTCATAGGATATTGTTATAATTTTTATTTGTTGTATATAATTATTTTCATTATTTTATAAAAATTATAAAAGAGTTACAGCAATTACACCAAGTGACCAAACTCCCATAAAATGATTATTTTACATCCGAATTTAGTTTTTAATTTAAAAGTGCGATAATGACTTAAAAGAGTAATATATTTTTCAATTTGTACACATTTGGTCACTGGGTTCTTTTTTCCGTCTACATACCCCTTCAACTTGTTAAAGTGTACACATTCAGTCCTTACGACCGGCTACTCTAAGTTAGTCGGTAAAAATGACTTAATATGATAATATATTTCTCACTTTGTACACATTTATTCCTTAATATTTTTGTATATATTTAATCCTTAATATTTTTTTGTTGCAAAATAAATCATTTTTGTTTTTATACTCATTCAGTACTTATGAATGATTTCTTTATGTTTTTCTAACATCTTACGTGGGACAATCATTAATGAGCTGTTTGGGGATTTTGATGCTTATGTTCATTGCGATCTCGACTACTTAGTTGCTTATGTCATGTGTTCTGAACGTCATAACTTCTTCATACGATATCGGATTTTAATGATCTTTATATTCATGCATTCGTATTTAAGTCTACTACAACTTTTGTTTAGATTACTTCCGTTAAAAAGTAATACATTTTTACTTATGATCTTTATATCCATATGTTTTTGTATGAATGCATGTATGATTTTTTTTTTATAAAATCATAAGTAAAAATATATTACATTTTAACGGGAGTAATCTTAACGAATGTTGTTATAGACTAAAAAAACGAACACGTGTATATAAAGACCGTTAAAATTCAATATCGTATGAAGAAGTTACGACATTTACAAACACAAGACATAAGTCAAACCACAAGACCTACGCAACCAAGCAGTCGAGGTCGCAATTGACATAAACATCAACAACCTCAAACATCTCATCAATGATTGTCCCACGTAAGATATCGTGAGAAAAACCTAAAAAAATCATTAATAAGTACTGAATAAGTATAAAAACAAAAATGATTTATTTTGAAACAAAAAAAATATGAAGAACTAAATGTGTACAAAAATATGAAGTACTAAATGTATAGAAAATGACAAATATAATACCCTATTAAGTCATTTTTCCTGACTAACCTTGAGTAACCGGTTACAAAGAATGAATGTGTACAGTTTAAAAAGTTAAAGGCGGTAAATATGGACAAAAAAAAAAAACTCAATGACTAAATATATACAAATCAAATAATATATTATATTTATAAGTCATTATCCACTTAAAAGTTTACACTATTTTTTTTTTGGGTTATCTTAAAAGAAACTTTATTGTTTTAGTTTAGTTTATATGGAACAAAGAAATCATGATTAGATCAACCAAATTAGCATATTAGTACTTATAATTTTTTTTAACAGAAAATAAAAGATTATAGAATCCAAATCTCAGGAATTACAATTCAAAAAATAATAATTAGGATTTTTGATTTTATAAAATATGTCAAAATAATAAAGGTTTCATTGAAGATAATCTTTTTCTTTGAAGGACAAATATGTTAGGATTTGGCAAGAAGTTAGTTTTTTAATAATGAAGTATTTTCTTATGAGTATGTTAGGTAGTATTATGAGTGGTTTCATAGAAATATGTTAGATTTCACATTTCAAAAAAATCAATATTTTTACATATTATATTCCGATATTGATTTTCTTAGTCTGGACACAGCAAAACAAGCCATGTTCACTTCCTCCCTGGCTCCTTCGGAAGAACCAAACCACCGAAAGCAATCGTACCCTTTTCTACTATTTTCTTTTATATATATATATATATATATATATATATATATATATATATATATATATATATATATATATATATATATATATATATATATATATATATATATTCAGGTTAATTTGAGACCATTCTAATTTTGTGAAACCGTAAGACCAAATCTAAAAATAATTTTAAAATGCAAAATAAATGGAAAAATCCAAAAATTCTTTTTTTAAATATTATTTTCGGAACTTGAATTAACTTAAAAAAATAAAAAATAAATAGAAAAAAAACTCCCGTTTTTTTTTTAAATACGTGAAATATTCTAATACAATATTATACTATACATATTTTAAAAAATAATTTTAAAATGGAAAAATATAAAATTTATTTTTTTAAATACTATTTTCGGAACTTGAATTAACTAAAAAAAAATAAAAAAAAATCTCATTTTTTTTTAAAATACGTGAAATATTGTAATAGAATATTACACTGTACATATTTTAAAAAATAATTCTAAAATGCAAAATAAATGGAAAAATCCAAAAATTCTTTTTTTAAATATTATTTTCGGAACTTGAATTAACTAAAAAAAAATTCGTCTCTCGGACTCACAAAATTAAGCCGTCTCACATGAACCTAACCCTATATATATATATATATATATATATATATATATATATATATATATATATATATATATATATATATATATATATATATATATGAAAATGATCAAATGATAACACCTAAAAGGTTGAGAACGTGAGAATAAGTATATATTCATTTGTGATTCCATGTATTCATTTGTGGAGAAATAATAAATTTTTACGCACAATCAACATGAATATGCTTTTTCTCTTCACTTGAAATTAAAAGCGTAAAAATTTATCATTCCTCCACAAATGAATATACTTTGTTCTCGCGTTCTCAACCTTTTTGGTGTTCTCATTTGATCCTACTCCAATATATATATATATATATATAGGATCGGGTGAGGACTCTTTTTAAAGCGACGATTCGTAAAGACACTTCAAAAAAAACTGAAAAAAATTTATAAAAAATGTGGACAAATGATAAATTTTTACGCACAATCAACATGAATATGTTTTTTCTCTTCAATTGAAATTAAATGCATAAAAATTTATCATTCCTTCACAAATGAATATACTTTGTTTTCGCATTCTCAACCTTTTTTGTGTTCTCATTTGATCCTACTCATATATATATATATATATATATATATATATATATATATATATATATATATATATATATATATATATATATATATAGGATCGGATGAGGACTATTTTTAAAGCGATGGCTCGTAAAGACACTTCAAAAAAAATGAAATAAAATTATAAAAAATACAAATGATAAAATCGACCATAGCTCTACATCAAACAGAAAAAAATTGGAAAAAAATTGGATTATTAAAATTGAAGCATGGATCATTTTTATGATCCATGATTCAATTTTAATCATGCAATTTTTTTTTCAATTTTTTCTCTCCCGGATATAGTAATATGTTCGATTTTAAAATTTGTATTTATTTTTGATTTTCTTTCAATTTTTTTAAGATGTCTTTACGAGTCCTTAACCGAAAAGAGAGTTCTCAACGGAACCGGATCTTATATATATATATATATATATATATATATATATATATATATATATATATATATATATATATATATATATATATATATATAGGCGATGGTTCAATTGAGGAAAAAAAAGTTGAGAACGAGTGAATGAATATGGGTCACTCATTTCAAATCTGCCACTTAAGTTATCTACCGTACCGAACCGACGGAATAGATCATATTCATATATGAATACGTATATGAATATGTATATTCGTATATGAATGTGTATATTCATATATGAATAAGTATAACAGAAGTGGTTATTCATATATGCATATGGCGGCAGTGGATGGTGGTGGGGTGGCAGTTATTGGTGGTGGTTGGTGGCGGTGGTGTTGGTGGTTGGTTGCGGAGGGAGATGATGTATTCATATATGACTATTACTCATCATTTTTCGGTGCGGTACAATGAAGTGTTTTGCCGCAAAAATAAATTATTTGTTGAGAATGATTCTCCCATATATATATATATATATATATATATATATATATATATATATATATATATATATATATATATATATATATATATATATATATATATATATATAGATAGATAAAGAGAGAAAGAGAGGAGAGTGGTTGTAATATGAATGAACATCTATTGTATGTCACGTGTCAATGGAGCGGGGATTGACCCTTATTCGCTCCAAACCCAAAAGAATTTTACGGGTTTGGATTTTAGTTTTCGATTTGCTCCACTTATAACTCATCAATATATATATATATATACTAGACGAATGCCCGCATGTTGCGCAGAAACACCTATATAGTTGAAGTCTTTACAAATATATGTTTTTTTAATATAGCAAGAACGTTTTTGTTAAATTTAATATAATAATTCGTATATTATATTGATATAATGTATTGATTATTTTGAATTATATGATAATATATACATCTATTATAAATAATCCCAGTCGTTTGAATGACCTGCGATTTATATATAAATAAAATTAAATATAATATATGGTTTAATGTTATTTATAGTTTTTGTTATTGTTAATTAATTTTTTTTTAAATTTATTTGATTAATGTTTTAATTTTTATCAGTATAATTATTTAAAACATCAAACATTGTTTTTTTTTATTTTAATGGTAACAATATAATCATTTATGTAAAGTTATTTTTAACAATTGTTATTGTAAGGTATTTTAAGCTACTTATTTGAAAACTTTTAAATATTATAAAAATATCTTTATGAAATATTTTAGTTAAATTGAGATTACAATTTAGTTTTTGCATTTATCACTATAATTTATCACTTTCAACCATTTACAAAATATTCTTTGGTTTTTTAAGTGGAATTGAAATTTATGTTTAAGTTGACATTATAATGTTATATTTAAAATAAAAATTTAAGTATTTAGTCCAAATTGTTCAAAAGTTGTAGCTTTAAACTGATAATGGTTTACATACAACAACATATTAAATATAATAAATTAAGTATAATATGTTAAAAGTTAAAGACATAACTTTATAAGTAGAAGTAAAGATATTATTTTATAATTGAAATTTAGTATATTTATGATTACACTTTAGGTTTGATGTTTATTTAACATTATTAACTAACATATAATCATTATCAGAAAAACACTACAATTAATCACTTTTAACTGTTTACAAAATATTCCTTGGATTGTTTAACTTAAACAAAAATTTATATTTAAGTTGACTATGTAATGTTATATTCAAATTAATAATTTAAGTATTTTATACAAATTGTTCTAAAATTATATTTTTAAAATGATAATGATTTACATCCAACAATATATTAAAACTAATAAATTAAGTATAATATGTTAAAAGTTAAAAAAATCACTTAATAAGTGGAAGTAAAGATATTATTTTAGTATTGAAATTTAGTTTATATTTGATTACACTTTAGGTTTGATATTTATTTAACCTTATTAACCAACTTATAATTATTATTAGAAAGAAATTGAAAAGTCATGGGAGTTTCAAATGAATGTGGTGAAAGAAAAAATGCTTTCTTTATAATATAGTATGATATAATATGATATGATATATATATATATATATATATATATATATATATATATATATATATATATATATATATATATATATATATATATATAACATTAAAGTATGTAACTCTATTTCTAAGTAAAATGTAATTCTTATTATATTGGATTTTGAGTATTAAGTATTATATTTGTGTGCGTATACATTTTATCTTTTTTTATAAATATTACTTGATGGCACACATCAGTATTATGAAATTTAACATTATAAAAGGGTCAGGTCAATGGATGGGTCGGGTATTCGTTGATTCGGTGGATACGAGTATGGATTTGATTATTCAAAACTCTGAAGGTTATTGGAGTAAGGCGGGTCATATTTTTTAATTTTTTAAAGGGTTTGGATAAGGGTGATTCGTTCCAAACTCACCCCATTAACAGATATATATGTGGGCGTAGGGACCAACAAGATTTTAGAAATAATTATACCATTAAATTAATAAATTAGGGTAGTTTCGTCATTTTGTTTTTATAAACCAAAAATAAATTTCTATAATTTTGGAAAATCCATGTGTTCACGTCTTCAATTTCCATATGTTTTAGAAAACTCTTCAACAAATCTTCTACGCCTTTACCATCACGACACCATATCATCAATTTAATTTTCCTCTTCCACAATTACCCCTCATTGCCCTCCAAAACCCTATCGACATCGTACTGTCACCCTTAAGAAATATTTACGACAAAATATTATAGCCTAACTACTGGACCGACGGACCACACACACCTCTTCGACCCTATTTATCTTTCTCCCTCTTGTTCTATTAGATCGTCGGCCATTATACTTTTCCATTTCGGGGACGACCCAATTTGCTGACCATAAATTCCATAATTTTGTAGATTAAGGATGCTAATGTATTCAAGTGAGCAATCAAATAGATGCTCTAACCAACACATGTCTTCTAAATATATTTCTTCCATTTTGATTATTTTTTCCTTTGACCACGCTGCTATTCAATGGATGTAAAAAAGGTTTGTGTTGGAACTCGATCCCTTTCCTTCACTAAGAATGAAATTTTGTGACACTGTGTTAATACAATAGACTTTAATTTGTAAAAACTCTCTTTACATATCAAAATGCTTGTAGGTATATAAAGTGGGATGTGAGACTTTGAATCCATAGAATTTACAATTTCTATTGCTTTGTGTATTAGTTTATGTGAGACGACCCATAGAGACTGAATTATTTGGATTAGGCTTGACATGAAGTATTATAAATTATAAGTGTGGAATTGGTACGGTACCAATTCATTTTTCTCTAAACCGTGTACCGTACCAACTACAATTGGTATAAAAAAAATTGCTACCGGTACCGTACCAAGTATACTTGGTACCAATTTATCTGGCTACCAACAAGTTTGGTTGGTACAAATTGGTAATGATATATACCAACTTCTTTTAATTTTCTATTATAAGATTTAAAAACAAGCAAAGACATCGGGATTTTGATGTGTAGTATAGAAATTATTTATGTAGTTCTTTTAGTTTACAAAAGAATTCTACTGAAGTAATGTTAAAGTAACGTTTTAATATTGTGCTTTAACGTAGTAATAACTATTAACTTATACGACCAAATTACTAATATAATGTTATTGAAACTGTAAACATTAAATACAATTAACAGTTGATATATATATATATATATATATATATATATATATATATATATATATATATATATATATATATATATATCAAATGAATTGGTTGGTAATGTATTACCATGATATTCTAGTTTTTGTACCATTACCGTACCAACATTGATCAATTGGTATGGTACTACCAACCAAACATGTTGTCTACCAAATATATTGGCTATCAAGTTTCTTTGTTCGGTTGGTAACATGTTGGTTGGTTTTCTATGGTACAATTTTGCCAGCCCTAATAAATTATCTTCCAAAAGTAATGTTTGATTGAATTCATAATATTGATGGGTTTTTGTTTAATATTGTAGATTTTTTAAGAACAAGGTGTGTTCTGCAAACTAAAATTATCACATAATGTCGTTCACATACATTTTATGATTCATCTTACAAAAAATAAAATTCTTTCAGAATATCATTATTCATCTTAAAAAACAACTTCCTTTCATAATATAAGAGTTCGTCATACAAAAACATGAGCATTCTTTCGGAATATCAATGTTCACCTAATAAAAAGAACATTCTTCTTTAAGGAGAATTGCGGCATAATGTCTTCTCAAACGAAGATTTTAACATAAGCTAATGTATTTTATATTGAGTTCTTTAATGTTACGATGAAAATTGCAGGTCCAGAAGCTATCAGTTGTTTGTCTATGTTACGGTAGAAGTAAAAAAAAGGAATTTCCACCCTTTAATTTATTATAAAACCATAAGCAGTTGATATTATATATATATATATATATATATATATATATATATATATATATATATATATATATATATATATATATATATATAAAACTGCTTATATTATGAAAAGAATTGCGGCTGAATATATATATATATATATATATATATATATATATATATATATATATATATATATATATATATATATATATAGGTTCATGTTAGACGGCCTAATTTTGTGAGACCGTGAGACACATTTTTTAATTTTTTTATATTTTTTTTAGTTAATTCAAGTTTCGAAAATAATATTTAAATAAAGAATTTTTGGATTTTTCCATTTATTTTGCATTTTAAAATTATTTTTTAAAATATGTGTAGTGTAATATTTTATTAGAATATTTCACGTATTTTTCAAAAAAAAAATGGAAGTTTATTTTTATTTTTTTAGTTAATTCAAGTTCCGAAAATAATATTTCAATTTTTTTTAGATTTTTCCATTTATTTTGCATTTTAAAATTATTTTTTAGAATATGTCAGAGCAAAATTCTATTAGAATATTTCACTTATTTTTTCAGAAAAACGGAGTTTTTTTATTATTTTTAGTTAATTCATGTTCCGAAAATAATATTTAAAAAAAGAATTTTTGGATTTTTCCATTTATTTTGCATTTTAGAATTTTTTTTAGATTTGGTCTCACGGTCTCACAAAATTAGAATGGTTTTAAATGAACCTCAACCTATATATATATATATATATATATATATATATATATATATATATATATATATATATATATATATATTAACTGCTTATGGTTTTATAATAAATTAAAGGATGTAAATTCCTTTTTTTACTTCAACTGTGACATAGACAAACAACTGATAGCTTCTGGACCTGCAATTTTCATCGTAACATTAAAGAATTCAATATAAAAATACATTATCTTATGTTAAAATCTTCGTTTGTGATATGAGTTTTTTTATCGATTTATAACCGTTACTAAAATTTTGTAATGTCATAATTTTTTATCATACCAATTTTTAATCCTTAATTTTGAATCATAACATCTGAATTATAATATTTATGATCATTTCCTTTTGTATCATATCATTTTAAATGATATTGTGATAGGAATAAAAAGGCTTATGATCCAAAAAAATATATGGTGTTTATATATCAAAAATATTAGAGGAATAAAAATGTTTCGGATCATGACTATGATCCATAACTTCATATGATCCAAACATTTTCTAATCATTTATGATGGACAATTCATATAATATGCATCATAAAGGTTTGTATCATAACTATTAATAATCCAAATTTAATTAAATGGTAAACTTTTATGCTCTAAAAAAATTATGATCCAAAAACTATGATCAATAATTTATACGATCCAATGTGTTTTTATTATGATGGTCAATTAATATTATACCGATCATCCAAATTAGGATGATAACTATTAATCACTTAATTTTAAGATCCAAAAGCTATGATATAGAGTTTCTATGATTCAAATCGGAGACATGAATCAATAAGTAAGTTTGGATCATGATATAATCTAAAAAACATGATCTAAATAATATATCCCATAATTTTTATTTTTATTTTTATAAAATAACATAAGATTATGTTAGCAAGCTTCAAAATTTCAAGACTTTTATCATATCTATGAACTGATAATAAAAATTTTAGTTAACATTCAACCAACATTTACCATCAATAATGCATTTAAACTCTAATAAGAACAAAAGATGAAATACAAAATAATAACAACCAAAAAATGCGTCACAAACTAGGGTTTCAAAGAAAAAACAAAGAAATACTACAAAGAAAACACAAATAATCAAAGAAAAACTGTTCAAATCAAGTTTACTTTCTTCCATTAACTTCAAAACTATAAGACAAATATGTAATCGATCTCAAAGTCTGATGATATTTAAAGAACACAAGCTTAAATACTAAGATTTTGATTGATTTTAAAAACTAATTAAGTAATTAAAAGTAAAAGAATACCAGAGATGAAACAAATGGTAACTAAAACACCAAAACTCTTCTGAAAATAGGGTAATAAAAGAAAATTTACTCAAATCAAGTTTACATATTGACTTCGAAACTATAAACTAAATGTTTAGTTGGTGTTAGAGTTCAAAGAAATTGAAAGAAAAAAGCAAAGATATGAAGATCTAGACTAATTTCCATATTATACACTGATTTCAGATGAGTTTATAAGATTTGAAACGAAATTTACACTACAGTTTAGGATTTGATAGCAGATTTGAGAGAGGCAAATGAGAAAAGAAGAAAGGGAGCAATCAATCAACAAAATTCTGATGAAGAACATGAACTAGGGTATGCTAATGCATTACTAAACAAGTTTGCCCTCATGTATTTTGCCGTTATGAAGAAATGCGGAAAAAGTTGTCACAAGTTTCAAAATTGTCACCATGAATTTTAAAAGAAAAAAAATGAAATGTCAGATTTACCACAGCTACACATATTTCAAAAGCAATGGTAAAATAGTCATCACGGTTCCTACCGGTTTTTAGATTCCTATCTGATCCTACATTTCTCTCTCTCTCTCTCTCTCTCTCTCTCTCTCTCTCTCTTTATATATATATATATATAGTTAGGATTTTGTGCACTATAACATTCCTATGATGCACATACAACCCTAGATGATTTGGATCTAAGTTTTCTCTAATTATACATGCAATTTCATTTTTCCAAAGCATACACCCTAACTAGAATGCAATTAGAGATATATAACATAAAACCAAGTTAGATGAATACCTCTTGATGTAGCTTGTCGTTCTTTGCCTTTAAAAGCTTTAGCACCTCAAATATGATGCCTCTAATGTGTCACAAACACCAAGTGCAAGAGGAGGCTTAAGAGAGAGAGAGAGAGGGAGAGAGAGAGAGAGAGGCTAGGTAACACCAAAATCGTTTATGGTTCTTCTTTAGAATGCATGGGGCCGCTTTTAGGGGTTAAGGGGTTGCTTTTATAGTGTGGCAAAGACTAGGGTTTCTTCCATGCAAACCCTAATTCACCATGACCCTTCATATTTCTTAGGCCTTATGGGTTAAACCTTTATAGACTATCATATAGGTTTAACACATCCCTAATCAACCATGGATCATTAGCCCAAACTATAAGTATTACTGATTTACTTAATCAGTCCCCGTAAATTTAATTAGTCTCTTTTGATCACTAAATTAATTCTTGATCAATACTAATTAAATAATATGATTTCTCAATTAATATATTATACTTCTAGTATATTAATAAATCAAAAATAACCTCTTTCTCAAAAGTCCATCATATCCAAAGCATCACATTTCAGTCGATTTATGACAATCAAGTTTGGAACTTGGTTGACAATGTACCAGGTCGTAAGACAGTTGGGCGCAAATGGATATTGAAGAAGAACACCGACATGGACGGGAAAGTACACACATATAGCACCATTTTCACATTTTTCCTAAAGTTACTTTTCAATTTCATTATAATTATTAATGAGGATTAATGTCATATCCTACCCGTTTGGCTAACGACCCTCCATTAGTCAAGGGAGCGGTGGGTGACAATGGACACCCATTCAATAGCCATTTTATATGCAATTTCCTTATACCTCCCTTATAGACCAGCTTCGTGAATGAGGCCTACTAACGTTAAGACTAACTTGTCTTGTATATATATATATATATATATATATATATATATATAAACTTTTAATATTATAATAGTATAAGGGTTGAATTTTAAACTTTTAAAATCCTAGGGTTTGGAATTAAATGTTTCATTAATGAGACTTTACAAATTCCAAAAGTTGAGGGTAAGTTTTGAAACTCTTCAAAACTATTGGTTTCCATAAGTTATGAGTTAATGCATTTCTTATGAATGAGACTTTTCAATTTCCATAACTTGAGGACAAGTTATTGAATTCTTTAAAAGCATTAAGATCAATTTTAACCAATAAAATTATCATGTAATTTGTCACTGATCTAATCTAACTCATAAGACAAGGCAATTCAAATCAAATAATACAAATAATCACCATGTCGTGGTCACATTCACCACGTCGTGGTCATTATTCAGATTCCAAAGAAAACGATTTTCTTGCTTTGAACAATTACCAATGCATCAATATAACAATTACATGTTGAACTATGGTGATTTAGTTCAAGGAGCACTCACATTATAATCACTATTGAATTCTTACCATTATCTTCATTTTATAAACTTATAGTTGAAAGATGCCTCCTCGTAAACCCAACAGACGCAATCCGCCAATAACTCCAACTCAACCACCACCTCCACCTCAATTTGATCCGGTAGTTTTTCAAGTTGCAGTGACCGCGACTGTAATGACAACCTTAAATCAGATCAACATAGTGGGGGTGGAACGGGTATTAACTCCACCCAAGGTGATAGTGATGGATGCCAGAGGGAGTGTTCATACAAGGACTTCACCAACTGCAAACCCAAAGCCTTTAACGGTAGCGGTGGAATAATTGCTCTGTCGCAATGGTTTGAGAAAAGAGAGTTTATCTTCGAGATCTGCTCCTGCCCCGAAGGAAGCAAAGTAAAATTTACTGCCTGCACCTTCTCCAACCAGGCCCTCACATGGTTGAATGGCCATGTCAAGTCACTTACACTCATAGTAGCTAACTTAATAGGTTGGGAGACGCTAAAGGACCTGGTGAGAGGGGAGTACTGCCCGAGGGGCAAGGTATAAAAATTAGAACAAGAACTTTGCGGCCTTACCATGAAAGGCTCTGACATAGTAGCGTACACTAATAGGTTAGTGATCTTGCTGCTCTATGTTTGGGGATGGTTCCCACGGAAAGCAAGAAAATCGAGAGGTAGATCTGCAGATTGTTGCCTCAATTTCAAGGGAACATATTGTCTTTAAACCCCTCTACATTAGATAGTGCCAAACGACTGGCACAGAGACTCATCGATCATGGACTCTGTCCACAAGCAACAACCCCTGCTGTCCCAGAGCCAGCCAAAGCAAATGACAACAAAGTTTTGGGACAAAAGAAGAACCAATCAGCGCCAGAACTTCGCCAAGAAACAACAAATTGTGGTTGTTCATGCCGCAACAACCCTTATTGTCCCTGCACCAGCAAAGCAGTACGCTGGAAGTCGTTCGAAATGCAACAAGTGCAACTTCGATCATAATGGATCTTGTCGAGAGATGCAATGTGCCAACTACAACAGCAACCGACACATTGCCCGTTTCTGTAAGGCACCAGCAAGACCAATCACCCAGGTCCCTGGTATTGGAGTAGGCCAGGCCTGCTACGGGTGTGGTGAAGTTGGACACTACAAATGGAACTTTCTAAAGGTGGGGATTGTTGGTGGAGTAGGGAGAGTTTTGGCGACTGACCGTGAGGAAACTATGACAGACCCTACGGTGGTCACGGATACGTTTCTCCTCGATAACTCTTATGCACGCAGACTATTTGATAGTGAAGCTGAGAGGATTTTCGTGAATTAAAAATATAAACACTTACTTAAACAACAACCACAAGCACTACGAGAAACCTTCACCGTAGAAATGGCTAACGGGAAGACTGAGAGCACTAACGATATATACATAGGATGCACCCTCACTCTAGATAGCTATTCATTTCAAATCGACCTCATGCATGTCTCAATTAAAAGTTTCGACGTCATTATCAGCATGTATTGGTTGAGTCTTCATCATGTTGACATCATGTGTTTTGAGAAAGCCATTCTTCTTAATCTACCGAATAGAAAAACCCTAGTTATCTATGGCGACAAACAAGGCACGAACCTTCGAATCATCTCGAGTATTCAAGCCTAGAAGTACTTACGAAAGGAATATTATATGTTCATTGCTCACGTGGTTAATGTGAGCCAAAAGGTGAATGACATAAAGAACATCCCAGAAGTCTTTGACTTTCCCAGCATCTTTCCGGAAGATATTCCAGGATTACCACCACAACGTCAAGTCGAGTTTAGAATCGGCTTAATTCTAGGAGCTACCCCTATAGCTAAATCGCCTTACCGACTAGCACCAACTGAGATGCAGGAACTAGCCAGTCAACTGAACGAACTTCTCTGCAAAGGATTTATTAGACCAAGCTTCTCACACTGGGGAGCATCGGTCTTGTTCGTGAAGAAGAAGGATGGATCCTTTCGTATGTGCATCGACTATAGCGAGCTAAACAAACTTACTGTTAAGAATCGATACCCTCTACCATGGATAGACGACTTATTCGACCAACTTCAAGGAACAAGCTACTTTTCAAAGATTGACTTAAGATCCAGGTATCACCAGTTATAGGTTTTAGAGGAAGATGTTCCCAAAACATCCTTCCGAACTCGTTATGGTCTCTACAAGTTTGTAGTGATGCCTTTCGGATTAACCAGTGCACCCACGGTGTTCATGAACATAATGAATCAGGTGTGCTATCCTTACTTAGATAAGTTCATGATAGTATTCATCGATGACATACTTATTTACTCACACAGTAAGGAGGAACATAGTCAACAGTTACAACAAATCTTGGAAACACTACGAGCAAAGAAGCTTTATGTGAAGTTCTCTAAATGCGAATTTTGGATTCAAAGAGTCAAATTCTTGGGTCGCGTGGTTAGAAAAGAGGGAATTCACATGGACCCTTCCAAAATCAAGTCCATCGAGAACTGGTCGGAACCAAGGACGCCTATGGAAATCCATCAATTCTTAGGCCTCGCTGGCTACTATCGTAGATTCATTCAATTTTCAAAGATTACGAAACCACTTACCACATTGACCCAGAAAAGGGTGACCTTTGACTAGGAAGAGAAACAAGAAAAGGCGTTCCAAATGCTGAAGCAAGCCTTATGCAGCGCACCTATATTGTCCCTCCCAGAAAGGATAAAAGATTTCGTGGTATACTGCGATGCATCCAACCAAGGGCTTGGTTGTGTACTTATGCAATGGGGAAAGGTCATCACATATACCTCAAGACAGCTTAAGACACACGAAGTCAACTACACTACTCATGATCTGGAGTTAGGAGCAATAGTATTTTCTCTGAAAATCTGGAGACACTACATGTATGGTACGAAGAGCACTATCTTTACAGACCACAAAAGTCTCCAAAATATATTCAACCATAAGGAGCTCAACATGAGACAACGATGATGGGTCGAGCTACTAAATAACTACGAATGCGAAATTCGTTATCATCCCGGTAAAGCCAATTTAGTAGCTGACGCCCTAAGTCGGAAAGAGTAATCAGGACGTAGAGTCAAGGCATTGAGTATGACAATCCATTCACATCTATCCACACAAATTAAGGAGGCTCAACAGGAAGCCTTAAAGCCTGAAAATGTGGCAAGTGAATCCCTGAGAGGGATGGATAAGAACTTAGAAGTCAAGGGTGATGGAGTCTTATCCCTCATGGATCGGATCTGGACACTGAAACTCAGTGGTTTCAAAGACGTTTTCATGAACGAAGCACAAAATACTCGATACTCCGTTCATCCAGGTTCAGACAAGATGTATCTGGATCTCAAAAGGTTATATTGCTGGCCTAACATGAAAGCAGAGATTGCTGCCTTCGTGGGCAAGTGTCTTACTTGTGCCAAGGTTAAGGTAGAATACCAAAAGCCCTTAGGTTTACTCCAACAACCGGAGATACCTAAGTGGAAGTAGGAGCGGGTTACAATGGATTTCATAACCAAGTTGTCCAAGACAACGGGTGGTCTCAATACCATTTGGGTTATCGTTGACCGGATTAACTAAGTCTGTGCACTTCCTACCAATCAAAGAAACCAACAAGATGGAGAAACTGACCAGAAAAATAATTAATAAAATAATTAATAAAAGTTCATAGCTTAATATTGCCAATTCGGAATTTAATACAATAGCTTAATCCAGTTAAATCACATTTTATTACACAAAATTCATAACTGTTGTGATATTTCACCGGCTTAACTCCGTCTTTCCTAGGGGTGGAAATGAAGAGCCTGAGAATCACAGAAAATAAAATAAGACCATCAGTCGTTGTCCGGGAGGTTGTCTCACAACGAGGCTCCGACGATCAAGTTTGTGAGAGTCTAAAAGAGGGTAGGTTTAAAGCATAAAGAGACTGTTAAAGGGTTTTTGATCTTGACCCCTTCTCTTGGGGGATAAGGGTGCCTTTTATACCTGTGGCAAGGGGGCAGATCCCCGTCAGTACTTTCTGCTTGTTGAGGTATTGCTAGAGCCAGGTTAAATGTGATTAGTGAACTGTGTTTTGCAAGCAGTTTTCTGCCATTGGCGTAGGTTTGCTAGGTTTGATGTTCTAGGGACCACACCTGTCGCCCTGCGAGTGTGTTGGTATTGTTTTCTCTCTAATCTGGCCTTGATGCTTGGGCGTTAAGGAATAAGATTGGGAGTGTGAGGGCAGGAGCGAGCGCAAGGACCCGACATTAGTTGTTCGTCGCTCAGATTTGTTTGTCAGACTGACGGCTCCGTTGTATTTGACGAATTCCCAGTGGGGTACGTCAACAAGTCCCCGAGTCTATTAGACATCAGTGTTTGCTTAGGGTAGCTGGGTAGTTCTAGCTTAGGTCTGGACCCATGTCAGGTAGGAGTGATTGACGAGGTGTTTCCATTGTAATAGAGTCGTTTGTCGAAAGAGTGTTGTTTCAATTTTCTCTCTCTTCTCTTCTTTTGAAATGTGTATAAAGGTCCCTTCTTTCTAGAAATGATTACATGCTTCTTCGCTCCATAATCTGTCATCTCAACCTTCTTCGTCGTTTCTCTTTTCTCTTATATTTTTCCTTTCTGTTTTTCGATGGCTTCTATAAGATCTGGGATTGACCCTACACCCAAGGAATTCGAGAGTATTCAGTTTTGGTTTGGGTTTATGCCCGAGCATGGGATCTAGTTCCTATCGGAGGGATCTACTATTTATCAACCACCGGTCGAGAAGATCAGTATTTTGCTGGCGATTTTCGAGGTCGGGTTCCATCTTCCCGTTTTTGACTTCTTCAGTGAAGTCATACGGGAGTATGGTTTTTCTGTTCACGATCTGACCTCGAACTCCGTGGACAAGATAGTTGGGTTCAAGTTGGGGTGTCGGGCATTGAGTGTAGTTCCTAATTTTCAAGTGTTTCAGTTTCTTTAATTCGTTGACTCATTCAACGTTCACACTTTTTATCAGCACCACAACACACATTCCTTTATAGTTAACCAGAAAGCACCATGGACAAAATGGCAGGATCGATGGTTGTGGGTCAACAATGATTTGGTTAGTGCAGGCTATCCTCGTGTGACCATGACTTCGGACCGGGCGCCCCATTTTTCGGGTGTCGGTTTATCTGTGGCGCGTGCATTGAGGGGAATTTGTTTTGACAGCGAGGATTGGCCGGACAGAAAATATGCGGCAACCTGGATGAGCGCTGCTTAGCGTCGCGTGGGAAGATGCCTCAGTTTTATGAGTAACGATGGTAAGTGTTACCTTCCTTCCTCCTTCTTTTCTTTTCATCATTTTCTCCCTTTTTTTCATTTTATTTTGAAGAGGGTCTTGTGTTATGGTTGTTGTAGGTGACGAGAAGCTATTGTCTCTCGAAAAGTATTACGGGGAAATTTTGGGGTGAGCTTCAGTATCATGAGGTTCCCCTGGTGGAGACTCTACTTGCCCCGACTACTGTCGGACTTGCTCCCAAATGCGAGGCCTCTCTTGTGGGGGCAAGAGCCAGGGCTGCCTCTCCGTCTAAGAGGTCATGTGTGCCTAGCTTCCAGGTTGTCTCTCGTCGTCGGTCCACTGTTGCAAATCTTGCCCTTGGGGAGGATGTTGGTAGTGTTACTATTTCCCAACGTTTACGTCGGAAATGCAACATCAAACCTTTTCTCGCTAAGTCACCTGTTGTTATCGAGATTGCTGATGGTGATGAGGTGTCTGGGGCAGAGGCGGTTTGTTCACATTATCAATGGAAAACAATCGATGTAGGAGGTTGTGATATTGCCATATTTATACATATTTTTAGGCAATATTTAAGTACATTTTTATATATATTTTGGTCATTTTCATAGAATAATGATACTTATAAGGTTAAGTTATATTTTGCAGCAAAAAAGAAGACATTTTGAAGAAAGGGACTAAAAGCGTTAAAGGATGGAACTTTGGAGGTTGAAGGCTTGAAAGAGTAGAAAAACACCCAAAAAAGACGTACTAACGATGTGAACAATTGATGGTTCACGACGTGAGTGGAAAGAATTAGAAGGTAAGCATCCGGGTGAAGGAATCCTTGACGATCACGATTACATCGAGTTCACGACGTGAGTTTTAAATTCTCACGACGTGAACGGTGATTTTCCAGAAAATATATATATCCTTCTCCATTATAATTGGAGATAACTTTGGCTGACCTAGGAGGATTCCTGGAGACGAAATTCGGAGGAAAAGAAGCTCTGGAAGTTGGTTTTAACACCAAGGAAGGAAGAGTTCATAATTTGTCTTTATAGATTGGTACATTTTAACATGTTTTTGATTATAGTATTTGTTTGTTTAGCTGTTAATATGTCCAGCTAAATCTAGCTGCTTCTGTTAGCTAGATGAAGCTTGTAAACTAGAAAATAGATTTAGGGTGAAAATAACCTTGTTAATTGTACTCCTATTACAAGAAGATGTCAGAGTATATAAAGAGGCAGGATCCCTAGACATATGAAACCCTACGGGCCCATGTGCTAAAATTAGGATAATGCATATGTACAATATTTACATTCCAATACCCCCCCTCAAGTTGGATCATAAATGTTATACATTCCCAGCTTGTTACAAATTGCAGATATCCACAAACCAGGTAAAGCTTTGGTAAAGACATCAGCTAGTTGGCTTCCTGTTCGAACATGGGGAGTAGAGATGGTTCCATCTTCTAGCTTTTCACGAGTGAAATGAAAATCTACTTCGATATGTTTAGTCCTTTCGTGAAACACAGGATTGTTTGCAATATGGATAGCCGCCTCATTATCACAATATAGGTTCATTGGTTTTGATTGAGCAAACCCAATTTCACCTAAGAAATTTCGTACCCATATCAGCTCACATGTAGTCTGAGCCATAGCTCTGTATTCAGATTCGATACTTGATCATGAAACGACATTTTGCTTTTTACTTTTCCACAAAACTAGGTTCCCTCTGACAAATACACAATAACCTGTGGTAGACCGTCTATTTGTAGGATCTCCATTGTAATCAGCATCTGTGAACCCTTCAATGACATGATGACCATGATTTTGAAATAGTATTCCATGACCTGGAGCACCCTTTAGGTACTTTAGAATATGAGTAACCGCATACCAATGAGAAGTTCGAGGTGACGACATAAACTGACTTACAACACTCACTAGAAAAGCAATGTCTAGACGTGTAATCGTCAAATAGTTAAGTTTTCCCACAACTCTTCTGTATTTCTCTGGGTTCTCAAGTGGATTTCATAACCAAGTTGCCCAAGACAACGGGTGGTCTCGATACCATTTGGGTTATCGTTGACTGGATTAACTAAGTCTGTGCACTTCCTACCAATCAAAGAAACCGACAAGATGGAGAAACTAACCAGAACATACATTAGAGAGATCGTACGACTGCATGGTGTTCCTATATCTATTATCACCGATAGAGATAGTAGATTCACCTCAAGATTCTGGAAGTCGCTACAAAAATCCCTGGGAACTAGGCTAGACATGAGTATAGCCTATCACCCACAAACTGATGGACAAAGTGAGAGGACTATACAAATATTGGAAGACATCCGGAGAGCTTGTGTGATCAACTTTGGTAAAGCATGGGATATCCATTTACCATTGGTCGAGTTTCCATACAACAAAAACTACCATACCAGTATCAAAGTTGCTCCATTCGAAGCCCTCTATGGCTGGAAGTACATATCCCCTCTGTGCTGGGCTGAGGTGGGTGACACGTAACTAGCTAAAGGACAAGTTCCTGAAAACACTCTCACTGGTCCGGAAATCACCAGAGAGACAACAAAAAAGATTGTGCAAATTCGCGAGCGATTGAAAGTCTCTACAGATCGACAGAAAAGCTACGCAGACAAAAGACGAAAAGCCTTGGAATTTCAGGTTAGTGACTTTGTTTTATTGTAGGTCTCACCCTAGAAGGGCATGATCCACCTCGGAAAGCATGGTAAACTAAATCCAAGGTACATTGGGAATTTTGAGATTCTCGGTAGAATCGACCTTGTAGCTTACAAACTCCGACTACATCAAGAACATAGCAACATACACCTTACCTTCCATGTACCAACCTAAAGAAGTGTCTATCTGATAAGACTCTTATTATCCCACTCAATAAAATCGAGATCAATGACAGCCTCAACTTCGTGGAATAACCACTAGAAATCATGGATAGGGAAGTCAAGCAAACCAAACAAAGTCGTATCCCAATAGTGAAGGTTCTTTGGAATGCAAAATGAGGATCTGAATTCACTTGGGAGTGATAGGATCAAATGAAACATAAGTATCCGCATCTTTTCCCTTAGTCCATGTGTATCTCTTAGATTTAATTTCGGGACGGAATTCCCTATAACGGGGGATGATGTGATAACCCTTTATTTTCATTATTGTAAAAGTCAAACTAAGTCAAACTTATTGTTTTGATTTACTTATTTAAGGTTTTCATTATTGTAAAAGTCAAACTAAGTCAAAATTATTGTTTTGATTTACTTATTTAAGGTTAGATTGATAACCTATATGTGTTTAAAATCCTTTTATTATAAGTGTAATGCTTCATCCGGGAAGTCTCGCATGGCCCACAAACTCTCGATTCGCAACCGAGAACCCACTTTGGACCGCAAACACGCTTCGGACCACAAACCCTTAGATCGCAACTAAAAACTCCTTTCTGACTGCAAACTTCGGTCTTATCCACTTTGTGCAAGAACCAATGCATGTGTTCCATCATCAGTTTTGGCCCTATACATATGGGGGGACCGAAAACACCTCATCACTTCTACCATTCCAGCCAAAAACACACTTTTACTCTCAAGAACACCAACCGAAAACCCCTTATTCTGTCTCAACTATCATCAAAAATCCTTTGTATCTCCTTCGGATCTTGCTTATAACAACAAGTGTTCTTCATTTCATCAAGATCCTCAGCCAAAAACCCTTGAATCTCCTTGGTTTCACCAAGAACACCAAGATCCTCATTGCAGCCTTCCTAAATCGCTTCTAACACTCATATGTGTAAGTGTAACTTAAAAATTAGTCTATTTCCTTAACGTACTTGCAATTATATTCACTAATTGTATACACATATATTGCATGAAATGCTTTTAGGACTTGTTTTTGCCTCGAGATCTAACTTGTGGAAAACATCCTATATCTAACCTTTAAACGAATCACTCACATAAGGTGAGTTCATACCCCTGCAATTTACCTTTTTCAGTGTTTTTAGGGGGGGGGGGGGAATACAAGTAGAACACAATTTAATTGTGTTAACTCTTACATGTGAAAACAAAACAAACGAAGGATGTCTTATGCTTATAAATATTGTTAAAATCATTTCAAAACTCTTTTAAACAATTTTAGATTTCTGTTTATATCAAAATCATATTCGTTTGTATACTTATGTATAATCATGCTTTAACGGACTTAGGACTATTGATAAATACCGTAACTCCTGTTCCTTGTATGGTTGTGGGCTTAGGGTAGGATCACTAGTCTAACTGTCGGCTAAATCATAATTATATATGCTAAATATGTACATGAATATTAAATCTCATTTTCAAAGACATACTTAACTCAGTTGCATTTGTTGGGTAATTGAGTCTTTTCTCCAAATCCTTTACAGTTCAAACAAAACGTACCAGTAAACTATAATAGGTATAGTTTAGAGAATCAATTCATACTATTTTCTAGATTAGAGAAACAATACATGAATCAATACCTTTATACTACCACATATCATTACAAAGTATACTATTCATTTACAAGAACAAGAAGGAACTTACATACTATATGTTAACAAGTTAACTAGAATGTGAAATACTATTTCATGGCATAGAAATATTCTTGCTAACAAGTTAACTAGAATGTGAAATACTTTTTGTTTTATACTAGCCAATCAAGCATGGTTATAACCTTAATAAAAATAAAACCTTAATTACCCAGCTAGGTTACAACGCAGTTAATTCATCAGTAGTGTATTTTACACAATACTACTGTGAATCTTCATTTTCCATTTCATACATATTGTGATAATCTCACATTAGCGATGCATACTATTTTTCTAGTAAAGATGGTTTAAAAATATGGATAACATACATTGTATACTATTTTAAGTACAAACATACATTTTACACTTTTTTCAAGAGAACAAAACATACAAACAGTTTGACACTAAAAACATATGAATCACTAACTTAAATGTTGATACTCTCTTTCAAAATAACTTATATTCTTAGGGAACCAATAGACAAGTACACTGGCACAGGTTTTCGAGAAGATGGAGCATGTTCAGACACGTCTTCTATTTTTTCTTTACATTTTTGGTGTCATACAACTATACAAAGAACATACATGTATTAACTATATAATTAGTGCAATGGATGTTGTTCCTTGTTTTACTATTGTACATTGTTATGATACTGTACATGACGTCCTCCGCCCCTAAATGTTTCCGCCATCTCGGTTTTGGGGTGTGACTATATCATATATTTATTATGAATCGTATCCCATATGTTTCGAGTATAGGATCGATTGCATATGTTATAATATTCGCATGTTCTGATTTTCCAAATGCCTAGGGCATTAAGAGGGAAAAAGGACTAGAAGTGGATATGACTAAAGTAATTAAACAACTGTCAAGGACGATCTAAGGTCCGTTAAGGATTGGTCGCTTGTGGGCAGTTGGAAGTATTGTAATGGATGGACCATATTGACATAATCCTGAATAGATGGGATTCTTTTAAGAATGAATTGTCATATTACAATTATGGAAATGTTTCCATAATGGGAGTTGGACATTGAGAATCTATGTGTAGATTAGAAAATTTTATGCAAGAAGGATGTTCAAAAAAACATACTTTGAATTTGAGACTTTGCATCCATGAAATTGTTTTGTTATCAATCTCCAATGGAAAGTTTTGTAGTTGGCAAAGTCTCTGTGACTTTGGTGCCTTAACAATACAAAAGGATCATTGCATGATAGTTTAGAATCTTACACATTCTAATATTGGAAAGAGTTTGGTATTCTTACACTTATGATGAGGATTTGGAATTGTGAAATGAGCATCATTGAAAATGTGTTCAATTGATCTATTTCACAAAGAAAGGACCATAGATAAACATAGTGTGCATGCTTGGAGCATGGGATGACTATTGTGTTAATTCAAGTATTTAGTTGATTAGTTGAAACACTATACAATGAATAATGTGTAATCAATATGGTGATTAAATAATAAGTGTTTTATTTATATTCAAAAGCGTTGAGACCATATTGGATTGGATTATTCATGTGTTTCACTTCGCTTGTTTTGACTTCCCGAATAATAAGATTATTCAAGCATCAATAATCAATCATACTTTGGAAGTAAGTAATGAGGTAAGACTGTCATGAATCCGACTGTAGATTTTCTAAGTGTTTAGACATAGCAAAAGTCTGGTGTAGTATTCATGAGTACTCATGTAATAAGATTTGAGTATTGGAGTAAACCCACACTCATCTGAATCACTTCATGGATTTTATCACGAGTGATTGTGAGACGATAATATCTAATATTCTCGAAATGGATACATATGAGTTGTAGTTTACAAGTCGGTTGCGCATTGACAATATGTAAACACACTAGTAACTTGGTGTTATAAAATGTATTATTGTGTGTAATTTGATGAGTAAATTGAGCAAGTATATGAGTCAAAGTTTATCCGTTCCTTTTAACCAATGTGGGATAAAAGCAATAACTGTGGGCCCCTTGATGATTTAGTGATGACAACCCTAAGCGCTTGGCCAAGCCTGGACTACGTTGATGTATTTAATTGTAGTCTGTTGTCAGTTGTCATAAATCGGAAATCGGGAAACAACACGTGGACAGAGAGAATGATCATAATCCATGTCTCAATCCATACGATATCTTGTGGAATGGAGGAATATATGATCCCTTATCTAAAGGTCCCGTTACTGATATGATCAGAGTTCGACAGTGGCTTTTGAATGCTACGATTGTTAAATCAGATTCTGAAGTCATACTTGCAATAATAGTTATTAGACTTATCTAAGTGGGAGACTATTGGATTAGGTGTCTAAGCCCATAATATTTGATTATGAGCATGGTCCTTTTGGGTTGCCTTCACTAATGCAACTTCATAGGAATGACAAGAGGAGAGAGACTAGGATTTATTATATGAATAATAAATTGGTACTCAGAATGATTTTATTAATATATTAAAGGATTAATATATTATTTGGAAATCATAGTATTAATTAGTGATTAATCAGAAATTAATTTCATATTAATTTTAGGATTAAAGGAACTGATTAATAATAGAGGGACTGTTGTGCAAATTATTGATAGTTGCATACTTGGGCTGATGAACTCCATAGAGTGGAGTAGACAAAATCCTATAAGGATGCCTTATAGGTTTCGTACATGGGCTCTAAGGAAGGAGTTCATGGGCTTCTTGTTGCCCAAGCAAGGTATTAGGGTTTCCACCTGAAAACCCTAGCAACAACAACTATATAAAGAACTCTCTATATGGATTTCCGGCCAATACAAGCTTTTAAGAGAACCCTAACCAAAATCCTTCCATCTCCAAGTCATCTTATTCCATTCCATTGGGTGTTTGTGACTCCGTTAGAGGTGCGACACATGGGGCACTAGGCTTTCAGAAGTCAAGATCAAGAAGGATTATTCTTGTTATTGCAACATAACAAGTAAGGTAAGGTTTCTAACCCTAATCATATGTGATTTTCGAAATTGTATGATGATCCATAGGGTTATTGCTTTAGAGTTTATATTTGCACGTTCAATAGAGAAAAACTTAGATCCAAAGCATTAGGATTGCATGTACACCATAGTAATGTTGTAGTGCTCAAAACCCAACACTAGTTACCATTTGTCGTTGGCCTGTCTTCGGATCACCGCCGAACTAACACCAAATTCAGTGACATTTTTTTTGTCGCAATCACAACTTAATAGAAAAACATTATAGCTCTTATTTATTTGGTAATAATTTTTAACACATGTCATTTCATTTTTAACCAAGTACACAAAATATAATAAAAAAATAGAATTATGCGTTGAAAAATTCAATTTTCTCTTTTTAAATTCTAAATTTCATTAAAATAAATTATGTATAAAACATATTCATATTTTAAAATACCATATTCATAGTTTAATAAACATTTTAATTCACTAATAAATAGTTTAATATGTGTGCAAACAAACACACACACACACACACACACACACACATATATATATATATATATATATATATATATTCAATCATATTTTAACACAATATTAAAATAAACTATGCATCTTAATACGGTCCATTTTTTGTTTAATACATAAAATTCATATCACAATAAAATCTATTATTCACATATTTAAAGAACTTAAATCCAAACTCAACCGCCACCAACAACTATCACACGCCACCACCAACCTCCTTTATTCTTATCTTAATCATCATTCCTGCCAAATCAAATCTGTATAAAATCATTGATTGATAGTTTAAATATTATATTCACTATTTAATCAACCAATTAATTCACATATTCTAATTTTAGTGAAAAATAGTTATTAAAACTAATACGTTCTTACGTATTTATATTACTATAAAAAATATACTCACAAGTAAATTAATAGAAACATTCATACATAAATCATTCACATTTTAACACAAAATTCATTAAAAACTTACAACTTAATACATTCAATTAACAACTTAATACAGTAAATTCACAATTCAATATATAAAATTCACAACTGAATACTAACAATTCACAATTTAATGCACAAAAATTATACATTCACGGTTATATTCTCAACTTAAAACTTACGTATATACCTTCTGATCTATAAACCAGTGCTCCTTTGAAAGTTTATTTACAAAAATATTCACAATATAAATTTTACATATTTTATTTAAAAGTAGATTATATCATATATATATGTGTATAATGCTTCTTTCATCTCATATTTAAGATGGAAAAAAATAATTAATAAAAGTTCACAGCTTAATATTACCAATTCGGAATTTAATACAATAGCTTAATCCAGTTAAATCACATTTTATTACACAAAATTCATAACTGTTGTGATATTTCACCGGCTTAACTCCGTCTTTCCGAGGGGTGGAAATGAAGAGCCTGAGAATCACAAAAAATAAAATAAGACCATTAGTCGTTGTCCGGGAGGTTGTCTCACAACAAGGCTCTGACGATCAAGTCTGTGAGAGTCTAAAAGAGGGTAGGTTTAAAGCATAAAGAGAGTGTTAAAGGGTTTTTTGATCTTGACCCCTTCTCTTGGGGGATAAGGGTGCCTTTTATACCTGTGGCAAGGGGGCAGATCCCCGTCAGTACTTTCTGCTTGTTGAGGTATTGCTAGAGCCAGGTTAACTGTGATTAGTGAACTGTGTTTTGCAAGCAGTTTCCTGCCATTAGTGTAGGTTTGCTAGGTTTGATGTTCTAGGGACCACACCTGTCGTGCTGCAAGTGTGTTGGTATTGTTTTCTCTCTAATCTGGCCTTGATGCTTGGGCGTTAAGGAATAAGATTGGGAGTGTGAGGGCAGGAGCGAGCGCAAGGACCCGGATTTAGTTGTTCGTCGCTCAGATTTGTTTGTCAGACTGACGGCTCCGTTGTATTTGACGAATTCCTAGTGGGGTACGTCAACAAGTCCCCGGGTCTATTAGACATCAGTGTTTGCTTAGGGTAGCTGGGTAGTTCTAGCTTAGGTCTGGACCCATGTCAGGTAGGAGTGATTGACGAGGTGTTTCCATTGTAATAGAGTCGTTTGTCGAAAGAGTGTTGTTTCAATTTTCTCTCTCTTCTCTTCTTTTGAAATGTTTATATAGGTCCCTTGTTTCTAGAAATGATTACATGCTTCTTCTCTCCATAATCTGTCGTCTCAACCTTCTTCGTCGTTTATCTTTTCTCTTATATTTTTCCTTTCTGGTTTTCGATGGCTTCTATAAGATCTGGGATTGACCCTACACCCAAGGAATTCGAGAGTATTCAGTTTTGGTTTGGGTTTATGCCCGAGCATGGGATCCAGTTCCTATCGGAGGGATCTACTATTTATCAACCACCGGTCGAGAAGATCAGTATTTTGCTGGCGATTTTCGAGGTCAGGTTCCATCTTCCCGTTTTTGACTTCTTCAGTGAAGTTATACGGGAGTATGGTTTTTCTGTTCACGATCTGACCTCGAACTCCGTGGACAAGATAGTTGGGTTCAAGTTGGGGTGTCGGGCATTGAGTGTAGTTCCTCATTTTCAAGCGTTTCAGTTTCTTTAATTCGTCGACTCATTCAACGTTCACACTTTTTATCAGCACCACAACACACATTCCTTTATAGTTAACCAGAAAGCACCATGGACAAAATGGCAGGATCGATGGTTGTGGGTCAACAATGATTTGGTTAGTGCAGGCTATCCTCGTGTGACCATGACTTCGGACCGGGCGCCCCATTTGTCGGGTGTCGGTTTATCTGTGGCACGTGCATTGAGGGGAATTTGTTTTGACGGCGAGGATTGGCCGGACAGAAAATATGCGGCAACCTGGATGAGCGCTGCTTAGCGTCGCGTGGGAAGATGCCTCAGTTTTATGAGTAACGATGGTAAGTGTTACCTTCCTTCCTCCTTCTTTTCTTTTCATCATTTTCTCCCTTTTTTTCATTTTATTTTGAAGAGGGTCTTGTGTTATGGTTGTTGTAGGTGACGAGAAGCTATTGTCTCTCGAAAAGTATTACGGGGAAATTTTGGGGGTGAGCTTCAGTATCATGAGGTTCCCCTGGTGGAGACTCTACTTGCCCCGACTACTGTCGGACTTGCTCCCAAATGCGAGGCCTCTCTTGTGGGGGCAAGAGCCAGGGCTGCCTCTCCGTCTAAGAGGTCAGGTGTGCCTAGCTTCCAGGTTGTCTCTCGTCGTCGGTCCACTGTTGCAAATTTTGCCCTTGGGGAGGATGTTGGTAGTGTTACTATTTCCCAACGCTTATGTCGGAAATGCAACATCAAACCTTTTCTCGCTAAGTCACCAGTTGTTATCGAGATTGCTGATGGTGATGAGTTGTCTGGGGCAGAGGCGGTTTGTTCACATTATCAATGGAAAACAATCGATGTAGGAGGTTGTGATATTGCCATATTTATACATATTTTTAGGCAATATTTAAGTACATTTTTATATATATTTTGGTCATTTGCATAGAATAATGATACTTATAAGGTTAAGTTATATTTTGCAGCAAAAAAGAAGACATTTTGAAGAAAGGGACTAAAAGCGTTAAAGGATGGAACTTTGGAGGTTGAAGGCTTGAAAGAGTAGAAAAACACCCAAAAAAGACGTACTAACGATGTGAACAATTGATGGTTCACGACGTGAGTGGAAAGAATTAGAAGGTAAGCATCCGGGTGAAGGAATCCTTGACGATCACGATTACGTCGAGTTCACGACGTGAGTTTTAAATTCTCACGACGTGAACGGTGATTTTCCAGAAAATATATATATCCTTCTCCATTACAATTGGGGATAACTTTGGTTGACCTAGGAGGATTCCTGGAGACGAAATTCAGAGGAAAAGAAGCTCTGGAAGTTGGTTTTAACACCAAGGAAGGAAGAGTTCATAATTTGTCTTTATAGATTGGTACATTTTAACATGTTTTTGATTATAGTATTTGTTTGTTTAGCTGTTAATATGTCCAGCTAAATCTAGCTGCTTCTGTTAGCTAGATGAAGCTTGTAAACTAGAAAATAGATTTAGGGTGAAAATAACCTTGTTAATTGTACTCCTATTACAAGAAGATGTCAGAGTATATAAAGAGGCAGGATCCCTAGACATATGAAACCCTACGGGACCATGTGCTAAAAGTAGGTTAATGCATATGTACAATATTTACATTCCAATACCCCCCCCCCCCTCAAGCTGGATCATAAATGTTATTCATTCCCAGCTTGTTACAAATTGCAGATATCCACAAACCAGGTAAAGCTTTGGTAAAGACATCAGCTAGTTGGCTTCCTGTTCGAACATGAGGAGTAGATATGGTTCCATCTTCTAGCTTTTCACGAGTGAAATGACAATCTACTTCGATATGTTTAGTCCTTTCGTGAAACACGGGATTGTTTGCAATATGGATAGCCGCCTCATTATCACAATATAGGTTCATTGGTTTTGATTGAGCAAACCCAATTTCACCTAAGAAATTTCGTACCCATATCAGCTCACATGTAGTCTGAGCCATAGCTCTGTATTCAGATTCAATACTTGATCGTGAAACGACATTTTGCTTTTTACTTTTCCACGAAACTAGGTTCCCTCTGACAAATACACAATAACCTGTGGTAGACCGTCTGTTTGTAGGATCTCCATTGTAATCAGCATCTGTGAACCCTTCAATGACATGATGACCATGATTTTGATATAGTATTCCATGACCTGGAGCACCCTTTAGGTACTTTAGAATATGAGTAACCACATACCAATGAGAAGTTCGAGGTGACGACATAAACTGACTTACAACACTCACTAGAAAAGCAATGTCTAGACGTGTAATCGTCAAATAGTTAAGTTTTCCCACAACTCTTCTGTATTTCTCTGGGTTCACAAGTGGATTTCATAACCAAGTTGCCCAAGAAAATCGAGATGCAAGAAAATCTTTTAGTTTCTTGATTCCAGTTCCATCACTCCCAGTAATCACAATATCATCAACATACACCACTAGCAGAATGCATCTAGAAGAAGATGAAGCAAAGAACACAAAATGATCATAAGAGCTTCTTCGTAAGCCAAACTCTGTTACCACAACATTAAACCGTCCAAACCAAGCCCGAGGGGATTGCTTTAAACCATACAATGATTTACGCAACTTACAAACCTTGCCATACTCTCCTTGAACAACAAACCCAGGTGGTTGCTCCATATAAACTTCCTCATGTAAATCACCATGTAGGAAGTCATTCTTCACATCCAGTTGGTGAAGGGCCCAGTCATAAGTAGCAGCTAATTAAATGAACAAGCGGATGGAAGATACCTTAGCCACAGGAGAGAATGTCTCTGAGTAGTCAACCCCATAAGTTTGAGCATATCCTTTAGCAACCAACCGTGCCTTCAGACGAGCCACAGATCCATCCGGGTTGACTTTCACCGTGAATACCCATTTACAACCGATCGCCTTTTTACCTACAGGTAATTCTACCAACTCCCATGTATTATTATGATCAAGGGCATTTATCTCATCAATCATAGCATCCGCCATCCAGAATGGTTCAAGGCTTCACCAATCGTTTTAGGAACATTTATAGTATCAAGTGTAGAGATCATAGAGCGTGAAGCTAAAGACAGTTTACCATAGGATACGAAAGAGGCTATAGGGTATGTACATGAACGCTTACCTTTCCTTAGGGCAATTGGAACATCAAGATCAGGTTCCAGTGTATCGGAAGGTGATGAATCGCTCATAGCAGGAGTCTCATTAGTACTTGGATCTGCAGAAGAAGATGGTATTGGATCGGGATTTGATGTAGGTCGTTGGCGTCTATATACGTGAATAATAGGTGGCTTAGTATGCTCTTCACGTTGTGTAGAGTTACATGGGCTAGGAGACTCAGGAGCAGATATGGTATATACCAACAGATCATCAGACACTCTTGGGTTGGAACAATTGGTCATAGGAAAGAAGGGTATATTTTCATGAAATGTAACGTCTCGAGATACAATGTACCGATTGAGTTAGGAGAGAAACACTTGTAGCCTTTCTGAAGTCTAGAGTAACCAAGGAAGACACATTTCAAGGACTTCGGATCCAACTTGGTTAGGTGTGGTCGGGTATCACAAACAAAACATGTACTACCGAAGATCCTTGGTTCGACAGGAAACAATGAGTTTGTAGGAAATAGAACCGAGAGTGGACTCATACCATCCAAGACAACAGAAGGCATTCTATTAATGAGAAAACAAGCAGTAAAAAGCGCATCAGCCCAATAAGTTTTAGGAACAGACATGTGAAATAGAAGAGCCCGAGCCACCTCTAAAAGATGACGATTTTTTCGTTCTGCGACCCCATTTTGGGCTGGTGTGTCAACACAGGAAGACTCATGAAGAATACCATTTTGAAGCATGTAAGACTGAAATGTTTGAGACAAATATTCTTTTGCGTTATCACTACGAAGGGTTTGGATGGCGGTTTTAAATTGTGTTTTAATCTCATCATAGAATGAACAAAAATGTGTAAACACTTCAGATCGATTTTTCATAAAATAAAGCCAGGTAGTACGTGAATAATCATCAACAAACGTAACAAAATATTTAAACCCAAGTTTTGAAGTAACAGGGCATGGTCCCCAAAAATCAGAATGGACTAACTCAAATGGGGATGAAACCCGCTTATTGACTCTTGGACTTAAATGAATATGTTGGTGTTTAGCAAACTGACAAGACTCACACTGTAAAGACGTTAAATAAGAAAACTCAAGACACAACTTCTTTAGATTTTGCAGAGACGGATGGCCTAATCGACACTGAACTTCAAATGGGGATGAAGTGGATGATGCCAAAGAGTAAGGTGTTGGATGTTCGAATATGTATAGGCCATTAGATTCCTGTCCTCTACCAATAATCTTCTTCATCGACAGATCCTGAAAGACACAATAATCAGGAAAGAATGAGACACAACACTTTAAGGCACGGGTAATTTTGCTGACTGATAACAAATTGAACGAGAAATTTGGTAGACTCAATACAGAGGATAAGGAAACAGATGGCGTAAGTTCAATAGTGCCAGAACCAAGAACATGTGGGGTAAGCCCATCAGTGATCGTGACATGAGATGAAGATGTTTGTTTATCAAGACTAGAGAAGAGGGTAGGATTACCTGTCATGTGATCTGAGGCACCTGAATCGATTACCCATGTTGAGGCAGAAGATAATAGGCATGTATTAGGGTTACTTTTTTCAGCAAATGCAGCAGTTGGACCAGTGGAGTTCTTAGTCTTTAAAAGGCGTGCATATTCTTCTGCGGGTATGGTAATAGTGTTGTCTGATGCAGAAGCAACATGTGCTAATGAGCTTTTCTGATTTCTAGACAAGAGCTTCTTACAAGTGCGTTTGGTGTGACCAAAATCATGACAATAATAACACCCAACGTCATCAGAAGTGGAGATAGAAACCCGTGATTCTGTAGTTCGGTTACTATGACCACCTCTAGAACCCCCTCTGTGACCCCCACAAGATCCTCCTCGGGAGCCACCATGAAATCCTCCTCGACTAACCAAAGCACTATTATGATCAGAAGGTTGTGGAGACTGAATATTCTCATTTCGAAGAACACGAGCAAATGTTTCTTGAAGGGAAGGAATGGCGGATTCATTCAAAAACTGAGATCTGATAGAGTCGAATTGTGGTCGCAAACCAGTCAAGAAACTGATTACAACCACTTGTTCTCTCTGAGTCTGCATAGCTTGGACATTAGCACTCAAGGGAAGAAGAGAGTTGAGCTCCTCATATACTTTCTTAAATTCCATGACATAAGTGGTAAGTGATCGATCTTGTTGTTCCCCTCGATGAAAGGACTTACAAACACTATAGATTCGTGAGATGTTGCTTTGTCCAGAATATAAGAAGTTAAGATAGTCCATAAGTTCTTTCACATATTCATAGTGACTAACCAGAGAAGAGACAGAAGGCTTAATAGTATTGACAATCTGCAAATACAAACGAGCATCACTTTGTAGCCACAAATCCGAATCATCACCTTTGGGGGGATCAGATGTCAGATGAGAAGCCATTCCCATGCTTCGGAGGTAGATCCGAATAGTTTTGTTCCACTCAAAGAAATTGGAGCCATTAAGTTTGTTGTTGGTGAGTCTAGCAATTACCGGAAGCAACTCAGGTACTCGTGGACCACTGCTGCTAGATGATTTGTCTCCTCCGGACATCTTTACGAACTAGAAACAAATAAGAAAAGATAACGGCACTCACAGGATGCCCTAATCAGGAAACGGTGCACTCACAAGGTGCCAGAACACTGATGAACAATACCGGAATAGTGCTCGATGAACAGTACTCTCAATGCAAAAAACCCTCCAACCCTAAACCTCGCTCTGATACCATATAAACTAGAAAATAGATTTAGGGTGAAAATAACCTTGTTAATTGTACTCCTATTACAAGAAGATGTCAGAGTATATAAAGAGGCAGGATTCCTAGACATATGAAACCCTACGGGCCCATGGGCTAAAACTAGGTCAATACATATGTACAATATTTACATTCAAATAAAGCTGGAACTCATGGTTTCAATGCATTAGATTTAACTTTACTTGTTGGTGATATGCTTGTGTTGATTGATTTTACCTAGCATGCTTGAATTAATTATTTGATTGCTTTGAATTCTTGTTCTGTGTAGTTAGTGAACACAAATCTGCATCAACTTGAATACCTAATAATATAGTGAACACTAGTTTATTGGAGCTAAGATCAAACCAATCTTCGATTAGTAATTGAATCATTAAATCAAGCTGTGTTAGAGAACTCATATTATGACTGTAATTGTGTTTTGATTAATCAATCTTTCATGGCTCCAATCTTATTTAATAATTGATTCTGTGTTAACTATTGTATGACCATAAATAGATTTACATGAATTAATTAATAATTAGTAGATTTAGAACTAAATTGCTAATACTTCCTTAATTGGTCACCAACAATAATAGTCATAGCTAATGTATAACCGTTGAGTGAAAGCGGATTCGAACTAACATAAGTGCTTTGTTTATTGATTGAGTTTCTGTTAAAGAATTAAGTTCATCTAAACTTGGAAAATTAGATAAAACCCCCTTTTTAGTTTATTATTAGTTAGATTAATTTAGTAGTAAATAGAATAATTAATAACACCGTTCCCTGTGATCGACAACTAACTTACCAAACTATTCTATAATTCGAGTAGATACACTGCCTAGGTGCATTTTAGTTAGTTAGTTACTTAGGTTATAAATTATAAAATTAGTGGGTACTATCGTGCACATCAAGTTTTTGGCGCCGTTGCCGGGGAACGACTTAGTTTATTATTTATTTATTTGCTTTAGGTTAATCGATCCTTTTTGTCGGATAAAACCTGCAAAAAGTTAATTTTCCAACAAAGTTTTTATTAGTATTAGTTTTTTTTTCTGTTCATTCAGTTTTCACGACATGAATTTAGCATTTATCAGTTTTTATTCATTTGTTTTTAGTTTCTAGGAAGGTTTGATTTTTTTTTTCTGATTACAGAACTCACGACGTGAGTTTATAGACTCACGGCGTGAGAACCGTGATTTTTATCTTTCTTTAGTTTTTAGTTTATTTTAGTTCGTTTTTACATTGATATTTTGTTTAGTCTGCAGGAGTTCTTGACCAGAGGCTTAGACACACCTTTGGTACCACCACTTGAAGATTCGGAGTCAGCCCTTCACAAAAACAAGAATAAGAACGCGAAGGAAGATCACACGCCAAAGAAGACGCCATTGCAAGAACTAAAATCATCTTTTTCAAGGAAGTCGGGGAAGAAGACAGGAGAGTCAAGTTCAACCCCAAAGGATAAAGACAAACTTGAAGAATTTGGTCAAATTTCTAACCTACACGAATCAGAATACGAGTCAGAACCAGAATTTGAAATATTTGCGAGTGAGCCCGAAGACAAGCTAGAGGACGAAATGGCAAACATTGAGGAGATGTCCATGGGAGCTTACAAGAAGCGGATCCGAGAGGATGTGGGTCTCGATTTAGTCCAACCTGCAATACCTGCCACTGCCACATTCGAGTTGAAGAGGCACATCTTTACTGCACTGAAGGATATCCCATTTCATGGGAAGGATCAAGAGGATGCTTTTAAGCATCTTGATGAAGTCAATGACATTGCGGATTACTTCAATATCCCAAATGTCAATAGAAACACCTTCTTGCTTAGGATGCATCCCATTACTTTTAAGGGAGCTGCTAAAGAGTGGTTAAAAACACTTGCACCAGGTACGATCACCACTTGGGCTCAAATGCATGAGTAGTTTCTTGACCAATTTTGCCCACCATCCAAGATAGCTAAACTCAAGAAGGCAATAGCCAACTTTGAACAACAGCCGGGGGAGTCATTATACGAAGCATGGGAGCGTTACAAAGGCTTGCTCAAAATTTTCCCTCAACATGATCTTAATGTTCAACAAGAGATGTCAATCTTCTATGATGGGGTCAACGTTATGACAAGGCAACTCCTTGATTCTGAAGGACCTTTGACAAAGAAAAATCCAAGGGAGGTCAAGGAGCTGATTGAAGAATTCGCGAAGCACTCTCGTGAGTACCACAACCCTAGGCAAGATGGAATCAAAGGCAGTGGAGGTGCACAAACTGAAGAAATAGCAGCTATGATGGCTATGCTGAATAATATGGACTGGAGGTTAACACTAATGGACCATTCAATTCATGTTATAAGAGTTGGTTGCGAGCGGTGTAATGGTCCACACTTGACCAAGGACTGCAATTTGGATGAGTTTGGGAATAGAAAGGCTCAAGTATGCTACTCGAGTGGGGACAAGTACAATGAAGACTGGAGGAAACCGAAGAAAGAATGGCTGCCATATGAAGAATATAAGAAGCAAAAGGAAGAGAAGTATAGGCAAACAAGCCGAGGCTTCTACCAAAAGGAGCAACCACAAGCTGAGAAAAAACCCGATCTAGAAACCATGTTAGTTAAGTTTATGGAGGCTTCAGAAAGGAGAAGCGAGGCTACTGATTCTGCTATTGATGAATAAAGAACTTTGATAAAGAATCATCACGCAATGATGGTAGAACAGCAGGCTCTAATAAAAAATCAACAAGCCTCCATCAATAATCTTGAAGTGCAACTTGGTCAACTAACCACTTTGGTTCATGAGAAGCTTTCCCTAAAAAATCCAGAAAAGAAGACCCAATCTCATGTAATGGCCATAGATACTGAACAAGAGACCATCTCTGAGTTCCTAGAAGCATTAGAAGAGGAGCCACCACAGCCCGATCAAAAGCCAAAGAAGCCAAAGCTCAAAAATAAAGAAGCTGCTAGAACACCCAGTTCACGACGTGAGCCCACTATGCTCATGTTGTGGGCTCTGTCTGAATAGAAAAATTTTGTCTTTGTTCCAGCATATCAACCACCTTTGTCGTTTCCTTCCCGAGTTGCCCTTAGTCCACTAGAAAGAGAGCATATAGAGTTTATTAAACACATGAAGCGTATCCTGATTAATACTCCTTTTGTCGAGTTGTTATAAAAAATTCCCGGATATGAAAATATTTTACAGGACTTGCTGACGTGAGCAAAGTTCAAGGGCTGTATTAGGAGACATACCTAAGAAGATGGGGGATCTTGGACGACTCACTCTTCCATGTGAGTTTGGGAACAACATGAAGGTTTATGCTTTAGCCGATTCTGGGGCTAACATAAATTTGATGCCTTATTCATTTTATCAGAAGTTGAAGGCTACAAGAAGGACTATTAACATGGCAAACCGTTTAGTGACACAGCCTCGGGGCATTCTGGAAGATATTTTAGTAAAAATTGGGAAATTCGTTTTTCCAATAGAGTTTTTGGTATTAGACATGAAAGAAGATCCCAATGTACCAATTATTCTTGGTCGCCCGCTACTAAACACTGTTGGAGCTCTTGTTGATATTCGGGAGTCTAAGCTCACCTTGAGGGTTGGTAATGAAAAGGAAATTTTGGGAATGGAAGATGGATTTCAAGGGAATCATGCTCAAGAAGAGGTGTTCAACATTGATGAATACAATGAACTCGAAGAATTAGAGAAGCTCATGGAAGAAGAGATCAAGACAAGTTCATCAAGTCAAAAGAACAAAACCAAGAGCATCTGTTCCGTATTTAGTTGAAGTCATTACCTACACGAGTCCAATTTCTTGGGTGAGCAAGGAAGATGATGAGACCACGAGTGATGAAGAGGAGGTTACTTCAAAAGTAACAACTCCAGTGGTGAAAGAAGTGAAGAATGCTATGGAGTGCAAGGAAGAAACTAAAGGGACCAAACGCAAGCTTGATGAAGACGAGGTCAAAGCTAAAAAGGAAAATTCGAAAAAGGCGTACAAAAGATGAGTTTAAGCTTACAAGAGGCGTTTCAAGGAAGAAAAGATCCTAGTGGTCGATTCTTCAGAGGACTCAACGTAGGAGGCACGGAGTCCAGCTCATGACTTCAAGAAAAAGAAGCGCTTCTCGGGAGGCAACCCGAGTTTGGTTTGCAATTTTTCTTTTCTTTTTAGTTTTTGCATTTGAGTCTTAGAAACGTAAATCATATCATCCAACTCGCTTTATTCATAATTAAACACTGAGTGCGGTGTCCCTAAAAATGAAGTGTTGATTATTAATAATTTAGTTAATAGAAAAACTTGACTTGATAATAATAAAAAAATCGTGCAGGATTCACGACGTGAACTGTTAACAATTCACGACGTGAATTCTGAATAAGCCGGATAATATACAAATGATGCATATCAGCCCATTTTCTATTAAACTAATTGGCCCAAGACTAATCCATTATTGATAAGGAATGCATGGCACAACATTAGCCCCAGCCAGGACTCACGACGAGAATCCTAAAGAATTCACGACGTGAGTTTTGAAAAACACGGGACCACAGATTAAAGGGTTAAGAATCAGTTTGGCCCTCTTTTCTTTATTCCCCACGAAGTGAAACACAAGATCTGGTCCCCCTTGCTCCAATTTTGGCCGACAACACTCAATTTTCGTTTTTGCTTACCTCATACTACAATCTAAGGTAATGATTCTTAATTCCTAAGTTTAATTTTTCTTTAATAGTTGAATTTAGGGTTAGGGTTTGTTAGTTAGATGAAATGTCGAATTTACTTCTTAAAATTCCCGTAATAGCCTTGGAATGTTTATGCTTTGTGCTTGGAAGTGGTATAATAGTAAACCTTATTAATATTATGACCTGATTTTAGCGATTCTGCTTGCTGATGTTGCAAATTCACGACATGAATACTGACATTGGACATTTTCAGTTCTATTAATTTCTAAACTTGTGGGTTGTTTCTTTTGGGTGTGTTTGTTGCTTGTTTTTGCAGAAACAGGTCGTAGAAGGGAGGCACCTCTCGGAGTTGCGGGTTTACACTCGTTTTATAATTTTCCCACAACAATGTCCCGCAACATCTTGACTTGATGTAACAACAAATTAGGGTGGCTCTACAACCGCGAGATTGTTGTTGCTCCTACAATCAATTGGACGCGGTTGAGGGAAGTCGGGCTCGTGGAAAGGCTATCCTCATTTTTTACCAAAATATTTATAGGCGATGGATACTCGTTCACTTGCTCGGGTTGGCTCAACCTATTTCGAATCCAAGAGCGGGTGTATAATGAATTTTGTGTTGAGTTTTTCTCTACAATGACATTCCAGGAGACTGTCCAAGACCCACATTGGCCGCAAGCTTTGGTGTTCCGGTTGGGGGGTGAGTACCGGGAGTGCAGCTTCATTGAATTTGTTTGGAGAGTTGGACTATATGATCGACAAGAGGCAATGACTCCCGAAGTTGGTATGTTTTTGAGCGCGGCAGCTAGAGGATACACGGAGGGTGTCACTGGATATGTTTTTTGGCATAATATTGCGTCCGGAATGTTTAATTTCGGAGTGTCTCCCGAGAGCAGTATTTGGTCCCGTATCCATCGCTTACTCCACCGTTTCATCACATTCTCCATCAATCATAGGAGGCATGGAGATAAAGTAACAAAACAAAATGTATTCTTCTTATGGTGTATCTTGCAGGTCGGAGTATGTTGCAACATTCCATATTTCTTGGCACGTTTTTTGGCCGGGTTTGCTGCTAGTTCTCGCCCTGGGAGCCCCGTTTATGGAGGGCATTTTATTATGTGCTTGGCCCGCTGGTATCATTTGGTTGTTCCTGATATTACTCGTTCCATGACTTGTGTGGATGAGCATGAGTTTGGCATGGGGGATTTGGAGACTATGCGGGTTGTCAGAAACTTCGGGTCGCATTGGGGAATAGTACCTTCAGATGATGAGGGTAATGAAGGTGATGAGCAGCCTGATACACAACCAGAACAACCACAACCGAGGCCGAGGTGCAGGAACGTAAGAGGAAGGGGAGAACGAGGGCAACCAATGCATCCACCTGCATCCATGGTAGGAGCACCTTTTGAGGGTGATATGGCTGGTTATTTTGACCAGTTATCCTTGAGTGTAAATTGGATTGGTGGCACCATGGAGAACGTCATTCCACACCTTGGAGTGGAGCAGCCGCCTCATGTGGGGTATCATTACCCAATTTGCCCGAGGTGGACGGAGTATAGAGGACATGGAGGCAACGGAGCGGGCACTAGCGGGGTGAAGGAGGATGAAGAGTATGATTGATCGTTTCTTTTAGTTCTATTATTTTAGTTTGGTTAGGTTTATTTTTTTAATTTTTATTTGTTTGGGATTGTAAAACTATTAAGATATTATGTTACTTTTTCTCTTCTTGGTTGTTATTTTTTAGAGTTGCTAGGAGCACATATAAATCACGTTGAGATACGAGTGCATATGTGTTTAGCCGGGACTGTTTAAAGTCGAGAGTTGAGACCCATAATTTAAATTAAGTGTGGGGTGAGTCAAGTGAGAAGAAAGTTGGAGGGAAGAGTTGAAATTAATAGGGTTAGAAGAGTCTTAATCCATTAAGACATGGGGTAAATATAAGAATTGAGAAGAAAGGTTGGAAGAAATACATTTATGAGATTCCAGTTTTCACGTCATGACCCTTTTGTTGTTCACGTCGTGAGTCAGTATATGGTGACTTTCCGGAACCCGCTTCCAATCGAATTCACGTTGTGAATCTTAACACACTCATGTCATGGCTTTGTACTTTTCGCAAAAGAATCATATTTTTCCATATTCATTATGTGGTTCACCACCATTCTTTTTGGGAATATTATGAAGATAATAATGGCTCATTTTATCTACCATACAATGTGGTTTTTGCTTTCCCACATTATTCTTTCCATTGTGTACATTTTTTTGCACCACATTTGTTGAAGATTGAAGAATCGATTCCATATTTTGCGGGTACATTACTTATCTCACGTATTCAAAATCCAAGTTTCTATTTCTCAAAATTTGTATTCAAGATGCACATTCCATCCGCACTTTTGGAGATGATCACGCCATTATCCCAGGGGAGTCTGTTCCTTTTTCTCCTTTCTCTTAATTTTTATATTAATTTAGGCATACAATGAGGGCATTGTATGAAATAAGTGTGGGGTAGGGGGTAGAATAAGTAAATTGCTAGATAATGGTAAATTTTGAAATTTTTAATAATTAAATTCAGTAATAATAATTTGATCTATAGTTGTTAGTGTTATATGGGATGATCCGATAAGAGCTCAAATGTTTGGTTGACCCAATACACGATATAGTGCATTTGTGGCCTCCCTTATTTTAGTGAAATCATGGAACAAAAACATGACCCTGCTTAATTTGAGGGATGCAAAATGTTTAGCAGCCTGAACCTGAAATGTATCAAGGAAAGATATGTCTTAACCAATAAAGGTTGAAGTTAAGCGCCCCTGCTTAAGCATGTAGGTTTTTGATTGATATATATATATATATATATATATATATATATATATATATATATATATATATATATATATATATATATATATATATATATATATAAAGAGTGAGTTATACATGTAAGAGAGGGAGAGAGAGAGAGAGAGAGAGAGAGAGAGAGAGAGGAATTACTAAAAAAATTCTTGAAGAATTTTGAAGTATCAAAGTATGAAGATCAAAGATCAAAATTCCAAAGAATCAAAAGTTGAAGATACCAAAAATATGGTGAATTCAAGCAATCAAAGATCAAATATCAAAGAAGTGAAGAATTCCAAGAGCTCCATGGGGGTATCTAAAGTTGTAATTTCTAGATTATGTATGCTTGGGCAGCTTAACCAAAAATATCTTGAGGTTAAAAAAGATTTTTGAGGATGGATTCGAAGGGTTGCATAAAATGAGCATTGTTCGAAAGAAGTGGGTAATTGTTTATGAAGATTGTGAGTATTTAAAGTATGGGGGTACTTTAGGAAAAAAAAATTAGACACAAATGCATGCGTTGAGGTCTTGGCATAATGGCTGAGCTGGAATTGGATTGTTCTATGAAATGCTAGTGATGAAGGTTTGAGTTTAAATAAGTAGATTTGCTTGAGGGCAAGCAAAGCCTAAGTGTGGGGTATTTTGATACTTCCATATTTATACATATTTTTAGGCAATATTTAAGTACATTTTTATATATATTTTGGTCATTTGCATAGAATAATGATACTTATAAGGTTAAATTATATTTTGCAACCAAAAAGAAGACATTTTGAAGAAAGGGACTAAAAGCGTTAAAGGATGGAACTTTGGAGGTTAAAGGCTTGAAAGATAAGACAAACACCCAAAAAATACGTACTCACGACGTGAACAGTTGATGGTTCACGACGTGAATGGAAAGAATTAGAAGATAAGCATCCGGGTGAAGGAATCCTTGACGATCACGATTACCTCGAGTTCACGACGTGAGTTTTAAATTCTCACGACGTGAACAGTGATTTTCCAGAAAATATATATATGCTTCTCCATTACGATTGGGGATAACTTTGGCTGGCCTAGGAGGATTCTTGGAGACGAAATTCAGAGGAAAAGAAGCTCTGGAAGTTGGTTTTAACACCAAGGAAGGAAGAGTTCATAATTTGTCTTTATAGATTGGTACATTTAAACATGCTTTTGATTATAGTAGTTGTTTGTTTATCTGTTAGTATGTCCAGCTATATCTAGCTGCTTCTGTTAGCTAGATGAAGCTGGAACTCATGGTTTTAATGCATTAGATTTAACTTTACTTGTTGGTGATATGCTTGTGTTGATTGATTTTACCTAGCATGCTTGAATTAATTATTTGATTGCTTTGAATTCTTGTTATGTGTAGTTAGTGAACACAAATCTGCATGAACTTGAATACCTAATAATATAGTGAACACTAGTTTATTGGAGCTAAGATCAAACCAATCTTCGATTAGTAATTGAATCATTAAATCTAGCTGTGTTAGAGAACTCATATTATGATTGTAATTGTGTTTTGATTAATCAATCTTTCATGGCTCCAATCTTATTTAATAATTGATTCTGTGTTAACTATTGTATGACCATAAATAGATTTACAAGAATTGATTAATAATTAGTAGATTTAGAACTAAATTGCTAATACTTCCTTAATTGGTCACCAACAGTAATAGTCATAGCTAATGTGTAACCATTGAGTGAAAGCGGATTCGAACTAACAGAAGTGCTTTATTTATTGATTGAGTTTCTGTTAAAGGATTAAGTTCATCTAAACTTGGAAAATTAGATAAAAACCCTTTTTTAGTTTATTAATAGTTAGATTAATTTAGTAGTAAATAGATTAATTAATAACATTGTTCCCTGTGATCGACACCCAACTTACCAAACTATTTTATAATTCGAGTAGATACACTGCGTAGGTGCATTTTAGTTAGTTAGTTAGTTAGTTAGGTTATAAATTATAAAATTAGTGGGTACTATCGTGCACATTAGGTTGCTCCACTTCACCCTTGGCTTTGAACGATGTCCCGTTGAAGGTGGGGCCTTCCTCTTCTGGTGCCCCTAGTGTGTATCTCCATGGGTGGTATCTTACACCCAGTTCTCTTCTATCAGAATAGGGTCCTGCTAGTGAATGATGCTATCATGCATATACTTCTGCTACGTTGGATGCCCTTGATGCCCTTCCTTATTCTTATAGGGTGGTTGGTCTTCAGTATGCCGTTGCTCAAGTGGCTCCTTATTTGGAGGTGGCTGTCGGCCGTCTCCGTTACATCGTGGCTGACTAGGCGGAGTTGAATCTCGTTAAATCAGAGCGCAACGAGCTTGCGGAGAAGGTTGGGCTCCTCTAGGAGGAGCGTCGTAAGTTTGATGAACGCTACCTTGTGCTATCTAGGGAAAAACCGCTACTGAGGCTTAGGTGGCGACTCTGGATGGGGAGGTCGACCGCCTATCTCAATAGGTACAAGATTTGGCCATGGATAGAGTGGAATTAGTGGAATGTTTGGCGTTGCGAGGCCGTGAGCTCTCAGCTGAGATTTCGAGCAGAAAAGTCCTAGAGACTGATCTATCTTGGTTCTTAAAAAAGGGTGGTCCGTGTAGTGGACCGTGTTATTGAGAGCAGATAGTTTGCGCTCGGAATTCATCGCATGAAGGCCGCGTGTGTGGCTGCTAATGTGGAGAGGGGAGAACAGGCGGCGCTGGTGTTGTCCTCTAGCAGCGGCTCAGGCCCATCCAAATCGGGCGCCATTGCTTGGTCTACTGATGTCATGTACGCTGCCATTAGGGATTTCACTAAGACAGACTTCATGTCTTATCTCAGGTTGGGCGAGCTTGGTCTTGTTAATCTCTGCCAAATATGTTCTAAGGAGGAGGACGTTGTTCTAAACAACGATGCTGAGGGCGGCGAGTGAACGCAGTCTTGTTTGGGTTGATGTTTTACTTGATGTTTTTTGTACACTTGTTGTTGTTATTTGTTGTTTGTTTGACACCATAAGATGCTTTCAATCTTTAATGTTTGTATGTTTTTGAAATGTCATCATATTTGTCTTTGTTTCAGGGAAGCGTCTCCCCGAAGGATATTTTGTAGGCCTGGACTTCGGCCCTGAGCCGGGTGGACTACTACCTTCCTTTTATGGTCACTTAAGGTGAGTCGAGGTTGTCACGTTGAGGCTCCCTGGACCCGCTTCTGTTATATTTTTATTTTTAAGGGAAGGTTATGATACTTCATACCCCTTTGTATACATCTGGTTCGAGATCTCAGAGGTCATGTTGTTCGGCCAAACCAACGTTTCCCCTGAGGAGTCATCTCTTTTCAAGATTTGTGGTTTCATGTTGGCGATTTGGTCCGCCTAAACGGTGTGGGTGATCAGCTTGTGGCTCTATTTAGCAAATTCATGCAACCCTTCTTTTTTGTTTTTGGTTTTTATATTTGCATCTGTGTGCGTTGCGTATGTGTTGATGAGTAAAATCGGTCCTATTTTCTTGCAAGACTTTACTATTTGGAAAGTGCTTGGAGAAAATCTTGAAGGTTTACATGTTGTCACTTTGATATGGGTACAAACCTAAGGCTAAAAATTCAGGCGACACTATCCCCCCCCTTTTTTTTTGTTTTTGCTATGCTATCCGCCAGTTGTTTTATAAGTAAAAGTGGTGTAGGTTGCATCTGTTCCATGTTCGGGGTATTGGTCTCCGGTCTTGTGCTTCCAGTGTGTACGCTCCGTCTTAGTGTGTCTTCACTAATTTTTATGGGCCTTCCGAGGTCTCGCTTAGCTTGCCCTGTGTCTCCGAGTGGCTGGCCTCGTTCTTTCTCAACACCCATTCTCCGATTTTGAAGTTTTTACTCGCACCCGTTTATTATAGAAGTTTTCCGTGCGGGGTTTGTAGGCTGCTTGTCGCAACTGTGTTGCCTGACACTTCTCGTCTATCATATCCAGCTCTTGTCGTCGCTCTTCCTCGTTCGAGTTTGTGTCAAAGGTCGTCACCTTTAGGGATTCGCTCAGAATCTCGAGGGGGAGCATTGCTTCCATGTCGTATGTTAGACTGAAGGGTGTTTCTCCAGTTCCTGACCTCTCGGTGGTGCGGTACGACCACAACCTCATTGGTAGCTCTGCGGTCCAAGCCCATTTGTTTTCATTAGGCGCTTTTAAGTGCATTAAGATGGTATTATTTGATATTTCGGTTCATCCATTCAGCTGGGGGTGCATGACCGAGGTAAAGCGACGGTGGAATCACTTCTCCTTGCACCATTCTTTGAAGGGGATACCTTCAAACTAGGTGTCGTTGTCACTTATCACGACCTTGGGAGTTCAAATCCGAGTCAGGATGTTCTTCCACATGAATATGATCATATGTTTTCCCGTGATTGTGGCCAATGGCTCTGCTTCAATCCAGTTCGTAAAGTAGTCGGCTATGATTAGTGGGAACTTTAATCCCCCTGGGGCTATTGGGAATGGACCCACGATGCCGATGCCTCATTGGTGGAAAGGCCATGGACTGGTGATGTTGGTCATGATTGTCGTTGGTAGGTTCTAGAACATGGCGAATGCTTGGCACTCCGGGCATTTCTTCGTGACTCCCGTCGCGTCCTTGTACACGTTGGGCCAACATACCCCTAGGTGTAGTATTTTCCTTGTGAGTGCTCATTCCTCCTCATGCGCTCCTTGGGAGTGCTCATGCCCCCTCATGCGCTCCTCGTGAGCGCTCGCACCCCCTCAAGCGCTCCTACCTCACCGAAGTAGATTTCTTCCAAGAGAGCTTGGCCTTCGTTGCGTGAGATTCATCTGAGCCACGATGCTGAATACCCCCCTTTTGTACAGTTGTGCGCCTTTTACTACGAATTGAGGGGCTTTGGTTTTTATCTGCCTGGCCACTTCCGGGTCATCTGGGAGGATCCCATGATGCAAGTAATCTATGTATGGTTTACTCCAGTCTGGCAGTATTGTCACGACATCAATTTTCTTGTTGTCGATGCTCCTTTCTCCGAGTACTTCTACCAGCACCTTCTTGGTTAAATGGTCAAAGGATGTTGAGGCCAATTTACTAAGAGAATCGACTATGGTGTTCTTCCTCCTGGGTATTTGTTTGATTTCGAAGCTGTCAAACAAGTATGCTAGTTGTTGCGTCTTTTCCAGGTATCTTTGCATTCTCCAATCTTTGGCTTCATAAGCGAGATTTACCTGGTTTGTTATTAGTAGCGAATTGCTAAACGCTTATAGGTGTTTAGCCCTGACTTCCTGCGCCAAGCGAAGACCTGCAAGGAGCGCTTAGTACTCGGCCTCATTATTTGAAACTTGGAAATCGAATCTTAGGACGTAAGTTATTTCATCCCCCTAGGTTTTTCAGAATCAGGCTAGTGCCTGAACCCTCCTTACTCGCAGCTCTATCAATGTGTAGTTCACATACGTCTTTGCTTGCTTCGGGCTTCAGCGGATCTGCAAGTAAGGCCTTTGGTATTCCCCTAAATGTGTCTGGTATTTCTACCAGGAAGTCCGCTAAGGCCTGGGCCTTGATACTGGTTCTCAGCCGGTATTCTATGTCGTGTTCCCCCATCTGTATTGTCCATTTTGCCAGTCGTCCTGACTTTTTGGGGCGCAGTAGGACCTGGTTTATCAGGTGGCTAGTTAGGACTTTAATTTTGAGCACCGGAAAGTAGCACCGTAGGCATCTGACCGTGTAGATTAGTTTCGGTACTAGTTTTTCCAAGATGGGGTAATTGGTTTCCAGACCTTGCAGTGCCCTACTCACGAAATGTATTGGCGACTATTTCTTTTTTCTTTCTACTGCCAGAACCAACGAGATGGCTTCATCAGCGGCCGCAAGGTATACTTGTAGGTTTTCACCTGAGAGCGGGCTTGCCATTGTTTGCGATTGACGTAGAGCCCCCTTTAAGCATTGGAGGGTTGCGTCGGCCTCCTTCGTCCATTTGATGTGGTTCTTGTCGACACGCCCTTTCAGAGTTTGGAGGAGTAGTAGGGCTTTTTATGCTAACTTGGAAACAAACCTGCCTAATGCGGTTAGTCTCCCGTTGATTTCTTGGACTCCTTTTATATTGTGTGGGATCCTAGAATCAAGGAATTTTTGGATTTTGACCTGATTTGGCTTGATTCCTTCTTTGGTTATCTGGTATCCTAGGAACTGGCCCTCTTCTACTCTGAAAGTTCATTTTTCCTAGGTTAAGCTTCATCTAGGCTTGTGTTAGTGTCTGGAGGGTCTCTTCCACGTCGCAGAGCAGTGTTGCTTCACTGCGACTTTTAATGAGCATGTCGTCGACATAGACATCTACATTTTCTATGAAGACTTTATCCATTAGGTGTTGATATGTTACCCCAACGTTCTTAAGGCTGAATGGCATCTTCTGGTAGCAAAATGTGCCTCGATCGGTGTGGAAATTTGTCTTTTCATCGTCGTCCCGCCGCATCTGGACTTGGTGGTAGCCTTTGTAGGCGTCAAGAAAGCATTGGAGTTGGAAACTTTCCAGGGATTCGACGTTTTGGTCAATTTTTGGGGAGCTGGTAGTGGTCTTTTGGGCATGCGTTATTTAAGTCGCAATAGTTGATGCACATCCGCCATGAGCCATCAAACTTCTTTACCAATACCGGGTTTTCTAACATGTGGGGAATGACAACCACAGGTTTCCAAACTTCTTCATTAATCGCTTTATTTCTATCATTTGCCTTCCCCTTCCTTTTTTGTTTAATCAGAGCGCTGCCCGGTAAGATGTTAAGGTTGTGTTCGATGATCCTTCAGTCTACACCTGCATCTTCTACGGTTTAATCAGAGCGCTGCCCGATAAGATGTTCCTAACAAACCATGTTAGTAACGCGATTAGTTAGGCTTTGGTTTTCTCCGATAGGTTAGGTCCAATCTTTTTTGCATGTTCGGGGTGTTCATTTTGTATGCCGTGATTTTCTAGCGGGTGGTATTCTTTGCACTTCTTGGCGGCGCTGACCGGGTCCGCCAGCACCATGATCTAGTGACACGTTCGTCTGTTCGGGGCATCAGCGACGATGGTTTCTATTCCAGTCCTTGTGTCAAATATGACTGTGTCGTGAATTGTTGACGACATAGCATGTAGCTCGAAGAGTGCTGGATATTTTGTTCCATTGGGTGACGGACTATAGAGAATTCAATTGTTTATGTTTTGCTTTCTTTCCCATCGTGGCTTACTAGCATCAGTGGTAGTTGTATTGTGTCGAGAGGCCATAGACTGTGCCCCGTGAAGCCGACCAAGGGTCCACATGCTGGAGGCTTCAACTCTTTCTTCTATGACTCCGGTAATTGCTGGAAGCAATGTCCATATAAGATGTCCATGCTACTACCATTATCTATGTAGACTCGGTGGATTTGTTTGTTTCTTATTCATGCGGTTATGAATATTGGGTCTCTAGGGTCCCACTCTGGCGGTCTCGGGCCGTCTTTCGAAAAGTTAATATTGTTGACTAGTCGGGTCAGCGCTTGCACGTCATGGTTTGCTCGACTTCGTTCTCGTTTCTTGCATGACCTGTTAACCGTAGACACTTCGCCTTGCTTTCATTGTGTTTTTGGTGTCAACGCTCCGTTTACTAAGGAAGTAATCGATTGGCACATGGTGGTCACCGTTATGCGCGTGACAATGCAGTATGACCTGATGTTTTCGTGTTGCGTCGGCGTAGTGTGTGTGATCACCATTGTAGGCACGTGTTGTTGTTTACCGGGTTGTGCCGCACTGGGTGCAAGTCCGGATGGCGCCAACTATTGTGATATGTCACCGGCTTAACCCTGTCTTTCCGAGAATCACAACAAAGCAAATAAGACCAACAGTCATCATTCGGGAGGTTATCCCAGAACAAGGCTTCGACGATCAAGTCAGCGAGAGTCTGAGAGAGGTTTAAAGCGTAAAGATTGTGTTAAAGGGTTTTTGATCTTGACACTTTCTCTTGGGGGAGAAGGGTGCCTTTTATACCTATGGCAAGAGGGACAAATCCCCGACAGTACTTTCTGCTTTTTCAGGTTCTGTCAAAGCCAGGTGAACTGTGATTAGTGAACCGTGTTCCGCAAGCGGTTGCTTGCCATTGGCGTAGGTTTTCTAGGTGTGATGTTCTAGGGACCACACTTGTCGCCCTGCAAGCGGGTTGGTACTATTTTGTCTGGACTCTGGACTTGATGCTTGGGTGCTAAGGAATAAGCACGGGAGCATGAGGGCGGGAGTGAGCGTGAGGACCCGACGTTAGTTGTTCGTTGCTCGGATTCGTTTGTCATACTGACAGCTCCGTTGTATTTGACAGATTCCCGATGTGGTACGTCAACAATAACTGAATATAATAAATTCATATTTTAATACACAAAAGCGATACATTCATAGCCATATTTTCAACTTAAAACCTACATTTCAAGACTTTAATTTGCAGTTTACTAGTTTAGGTCTTTCATTTACAATATTTACAACTTAAAAACATAATTGATTTTGATGAGGCATTTCATTAAATACGTTGTGTGCATCACACAAATTCACAGTTTAATAGAGCATTCCAGGACTCTCATTTATAGTTTAATAAAACAATTTCGGAATCTCATTTATCATATTCACAAATTAAAAACATATTAATTCACTCGTTCATAATTAAAACAAACTTTAACATAACTAAAAATAGTTGAAACATTAACACATTATCATTCACAACTTAAAAAATAACTTCATATTATTTGAGAAAACACCAGAAGAATAACACACATTCAAAATTCAGTTCATACTATAACAACCATAAAAGATAAATTGTGTATAAAATTTTGATGTAAATATTATAACAAGAAAGAAAACAAATATCGATTTGTAACATAAGAATTTTCACAACAAAATTTTTTCATTTTTATTAAGGTAAAACATTGCAATTTATAAATCCATTATTAAGAAAACCGTTTATTCCTGTTTACATTAGATTTAAAATTAGAGTCTTATAAAAAATGCAGAATCCTCAATGATCTTGATTCTTGTATATAGTCCCGCCTTTGCCTTCCCATGGACAACAATGATACCTACAACAATAAAAACATGGATAAGAACAAAGCTTAGTGAGTTTTCCCCAAAATACCACCACACAAATGGATAACATATAAAGTCAAACATGTCGAGTCCAATCAACCATCGGGTTGGAATACCCCAATCCCAGTCAACCTTTAGGTCCAGTAATCCTCGGGATGGAATTCTCCAGGTTGGAATGCAAATATAAAATGGGACAATCATTCATCAGACTGGAATAGCCAGGGTTTGTTGGCCTACCACCTCAACCCTACCTCTCTTCCCAAGCTTCTGTACCTACGGCTTACAGCTGGCCCGCACTGGGTATCTTGGCCTACTGCACAAATCAAGACTGTCTCAACGAAAACCAAATACAATATGTCAAAATATAAACAATCAGGATCAAGTAGGCACATAATACATGTAAACAACAATCATATAACTCACTACCGCCTACTAGTCCTCTCACAACATACAGTCCTGCTACCAGCTAACCTCCATAGAATGTGTAACCATAAGTAACCAGAGGTGAGATAGTCACCCAAACAGGAGATTCTACTCTAGAGCAACAACTAAACAAGGAATAAGCAAGAGAGCCTAGACCAAGAGTTCTCAAGCTATCCTACATGATCACAAACAGTCCCTAAGGGCACTCCACAGGTGAGAACCAGCAAGCATAAATCACATACAGTTCTACAGGTCATTACTGCAAAGTAACATACTCAATGCCAGGAGTCAGATCTAACAGATCACTAGAGCATAACTACATACTTGATACCATAACACAAATCTAACAAATCACTACATCATAGTAGCATACTCAATACTAGAATGCAGATTTAACATATTAATACAACATAACAGCATACTCGATACCAGAACACAGATCAAACAGATCACTACATTATATCAACATAATCAATACCATAACACATATCTAACAAATCACTACAGCATAGCAGCATACTAAATATCAACAATCCAAGGAATGTATGGTCGTATATACTTAGAGGTGAGATAGTCAACCAAATAGATGATCCTACTCTAGAACCACAACTAAACAAGGAACAGGTAAGCGAGCTTGGATCAAGAGTCCTCAGTCTATCCTACATGACTATTGTTGTGACATGATCTACAGGGGGTTGGATGCAGAATGATGGATCTATCCTGGAAGCTTTCCTAATAACACAACACAAAAGAATCGTTAAAGGATGTCTAGTTGTTCTCTCGGGACGTCACTCCGACGATCAAGTTAGTTTTCTAGGAGAGACAATTTTAGGGTAAAACTCATGAGAGAGAAGATGGATACCTTCTTTGAGGCGGAAGAGATCCTTTTATACCTATTTCTAACGGATCGTGGGGACCTCGTCCAATGAGTGTGAGACGTGGCCTCCTCTGACTGGGAGGATCACGCCCACGTTAACTAACTGTCTGGTGATGTCAGTTCTGGGCGTCACCTAAGCTTCTTGTCACGTCCTGATTGGTCATGAATGAATGAGAAGATCATGGGGAATATTCTTTCCTCGTGAAGGAAAGTGAACTGTGACCCCGGTGCTGGCTTACCAAGCCGAGATCAGGTCTTGGCCAAGGTTCTGGCGCAATAACGTCTCTGTTATGCTTTTCGTTACATTTAACAAGACCGTTCATGGTAACGTTAACAAGTCCCTTAGACCAGTAGGCCTCTGCATTTGCAATGTAGTAGAGTTATTCTGGTCTACTCACAGACACGTGGCAGGCTGCTATTGATAACTTGTGTAGTTGGTAGGGCGAAATTGCTGTTGTTCGGCGGTATCATCAAGAAAACGGTTCGATGTCCCTTTTGTGGCATTTATAACTCTGTTACTCCTAGTGTTTCCTCCTTACCTTTTACTTTTCTCTCTTAGACTTCTTGTTTCTATGAAAACCCTTCCAACCCTTTCTTCATATTTCTCCATGGCCGCCACTCGTTCGTTGGGAAGGGGTCCTACCACCGAAGAATGGGAATCTTTCGAGTTTCGATTTGGGTTCTTTCCCGAACAAGGTGTGCAAATCCCCTACCCGATGCATCACTTTACAATCCTCATGAGGGCAAAGTCGGCATCCTAATCGCCTTGTTTGAGGCGGGTCTGTGCTTGCCTACCACAGATTTCTTCAACCTGATTATCCGGGAATACGGGTTTTCCATGAGAGAGTTAACCCTTATCGCTATAAACAAGATAGTGGGGTTTCAACTCCTCTGTCGTGCCCTAGGCCAACTACCGACTATTCTAGTATTCAAGCACTTCTTGACTGCCTCTACTTAGTCGGGGACTCGAACCCTTTTTCGTCAGCAGGGAGTCCATACTCTTATCCACTATAAGAAGTCTAAGAAGAACTGGAAGGAGAAGTTCTTATGGGTGAATAGTGATCGCGTGGTGCTTAGTTACCTGAAAGGTAAGGTGTACGTCGACCACGCTCCAACACTTTTTGGTGTTGACAAGGAACTGGCTGATGTCCTAAAGAAGATCAGCATCAACGGTGAGGATTGGCTGGACTGCTTCTTGGCCGCCGGCAGAATGAGCGCCGCCTGGAGGGCTTGCGGGAAAATGCAAGAGTTTTTTGTCGACAAAGAGGGTATTTCTCTTGCTCCTCTTCCCCCATCCCTATTTAAAAAAAAACAAATAGTCAAAGCACGTTTAAATAAGCATTTTGGTTAATTGTCGTTGTTTTTTGTTTTGTTGCCATGTGTGGAGGAAGTTGTTTCTTTAGAGAAAGCTCTTCATGGTCTATTCAATGGTGAGCTTCAGTGCCGTAACATCGATCTTGTGGAGGCTCTTCCACCCCCTGTTTCTGGCCAAGGAATCGAGGCTACTGTCGGTTCTGACAGTGCTACCGACACCAGCGAGGATCCAGATCTGTAGGACATTATTGTCACTGGTGTTTCTTAGAAGGGTCCTACACCATGTCAAGAGGCATTTTGCTTAGTTGGAAGCCTCTTTTGGTGGTCAAACTGAGACGTCCAGCACCGGGCCCCCTCTTCGGAAGAAATATAATCTGAGTTTCTAACTAGTGGGTACCAGGGATTCCAACCGTGCCCCCGATGAAAGTCCTCTGAAGCTGCTGGAGGGGGCACAAATCAGGGCAACTGGACCGCCCTGTCATACGGGAGAGAAAAACACTGAAAAAACCATCCTTGTTCCCACGAATGGAGGAGCTGAGGCGAAGACTGGATCTTCGCCTTCCCAAGGTCTCGCATCAACCTCTTCTAGTAAAACCGCAACTATCCCCCTTCTTGTGGGTTCTCATACGGATGCCTACATGCCAGCTTGGAGTCTAACTTCCTAGGACCTTGTCTCTAACCACAACACCACTCTTGAGTGGTGTCAGCACATTATTCCTCCAGCTACAACTAAGGCCTTAACTATCTTGTTAGATGAGCACATGACCGACGGCCTGCGTTATGCCGCCATCCAAGTGTCGTCTTACTTGGTCACAGTTGTTGAACGTATCTCCAAGATGGATACCATCCAGTCTAATTCTAATAGGAAGAGCATTTAATGTGAAGATCTGAAAGCCCAGGTGGCCAAGAAAGAAACCAAGAAGCATAGCTGGGAGGCTAAGCAGGAGGTTTCACTACTCGAGAAGGCAAGCTTAAAAGAGAAAGTGGCAAAGCTGGATGAAGAGGTGAGGCACCTGAATGATTGCTTGGGAGCCCAGAGTTTGGAGAACACCATTATGAGCGAGCGTACGACAGAACTAAAGGTTGATCTGGTTGTTGAGAACGTTGCAAATGGAGCGCTAGAGAAGGATATTTCTGTTGGATTAATGTCTAAGTCCATAACTATAATTGGTAAGACTTAACCCGACCTGGCATGGTCCATTTGGGTTGCATGGCATCATGCACTTGGATAGACTATAATGAGAGAAATAAGACACTTATGGTTATTAATATATTATAAGTTCTAGTATATTAATAATAAGAATAATAAGATTATTTAATTAGTATTGATCAAGAATTAATCTAGGATTAATTAAGTGATCAAAAGAAGACTAATTAAATATATGGGTTGATTGTGTAAATCATCCATACTTGTATAGCGGGCTAATGCTCCATGGATAATCAAGTTGGGCTAAAACCCATAGGATGGTCCATGGATGCTCCATGGTGTATTTGAACCCATGGATCCAAGGAAATGGAAAGTCATGACAATTAGGGTTTACCCTAATTGTAACACTATATAAAGATCTTATTCTTGACAAAAATCGGTCACTAGTGTGAGTAAGAAAGGGCTAGCCGATTTTCATGAAGTGTAGAATTCTCTCAAGTTATTCCAAGTGTATTTGGTGTTGTGTGAACCATTTGAGGTGTCACACTTGGGGCACTAGGCACTGAAGCTTCATGAAGACTTTCTACATGGAAGAGGTATGTATTCTATCTTGTTATATTCATTATTTTATATGCTAGATTAGGATAATACCTTGGAAGTTCTTATTTGCATGTATAATAAAGAAAACATAGATCCAAGGTATTTAGGGTTGCATGTACACTTAGGAGTGTTAGAATGCTCATAACCCAACAATTTCATGGGACCTTAGCGACGAGCTTAGCCGAGTGGTGGACAGGGTGATCAAGATCCCTCAATTTCTCCAAGGCTTGGTTCATGTGCGGGCGGCTTGTGTGGTAACAGGGGTGGAGTAGGGAAAGAGAGATGCGAAAGAGCTGGTGACTGCCAGGGAGTTCAATCCGGAGGTTGAGGTGGACGAGGTCACTAAGATCCAAGAGATGGAAGATGTCATGGCGAGTCTTACCGAAACAGATTTCGCTTGCTATCTCTGCCTGGGCAGTCTTGACATGGTCGGGATCCGCGATCTTTGCCAAGATGCTCAGAGCGATGGATCGCGCCCTGGCCCAAGCTCTTCCCCTGGTGATGGTAACACCCCTGCACCTAATTATTGCTACTTTCTTGGTTTGTTGTGATGTAATCTTAGTGAACTGTTTTTTCTCTTTCTTTCTTTTTTTGTATTTTATCTTTGCTACCCTCAGAGGCAGCCTGAAAGTCAGGGAGTCCGGCAATCTGACAATTTCTACTTTTGGTTATTAGGTATAGATGTTTTTCACTACCACATATATTCTTGTTGTTTGGCTGCTTTGTGTATGGTTTATGTTGGCCATCACATAGTATTTACGTATGGTTTGCTTGTGCCCCTGGTTTGAGTTCTGTTATTGGTGAACTCTTTATGCTTTAGTAATGTTGGGCTTTGAGAATAAGGAGCACCTGAATTGCCCTTTTTGTTTACTCTAGTTTTGTTTAGAGTGTAATAAGACTGAAAACAGTAAATTAATTTTTTCTTGTAGGGTTTCAAAGCACTCCATGGATGATGGCAATGGGCCCCTTTGATGAATTCTAGGTTAAAAGCCCAAGACTTTTCTTTTCCCTATAAATAGTCATGTATTATTCATTATTAGGGTTAAGAGTGAGGCAAAATGTAGCCGTCATGTGAGGTTTCTTATGTAGTGTTAGATTTTTTAGTCTATGCTGAAAGTGTAATTTATTCCTCATATTTGAATAAATCGAGTGATCATTCGACATAATCTTCATATTTGTGTTTGTTCTTATTTTCCGCATCTTGTTCATCAAATCTCAATAGGGTTTTAATCCCAACAAGTGGTATCAGAGCGGGTCTTTGAAGATCTATTGATTTTTGAAGTATCGGTTCTTGATTTGATGATTTTATGCACAAGAATTTGAAGATTTTTGGTGTTTTGGCGGTATGGAATCAAGATTTTTGTTTAGGTATTGTTCATCTACTGTTCATCTAGTATTATTTCAGTCTCATTCGTATCTTTCCTATACTCTATTTGGATCTGATCAATTCTTTGATTCGATATCGATTTTATTGTTTTGATCATTTAGCCATATTTGTTCCACCGGTTTGCTTCTGTTATTGACCCCATTATAGTCACTACTGTTCATCACTTGGATAATACATAATTAGTTCTCGATTCTAACACTTCCGATTCACAAATTTCCTTGCTCGATTTCATCAATCAATGCTTTGATCTAGATCGTCTAATGTGTTTCTAATAATCAATCTTATTTGGTTTAACAAATCGATTTCATGATTCGACTATATTTTGATTCTCAATTTTATTCCCAACACATCCCGTATCCTTGTTGAATCGGTGTGTTTAACCTGAAATATCGATTGGAATAATGGTTTAGTTGTTCGTCGATTGTGGTGAAATTGATCGCTGGCTTCCGATTCAAACTCGATAGGTCAAACCAAAAAGTCAAAATCAGAATCGTGACTACAATCAGAACGAATGATTGATTCAGAGTTTGATTCCTTGGATTCGTGGTCGACTGGGATTTGCAGCGAGATTGAAATCACTTGATTCACGGTGAAACGATTTGAAATTGAGACTACGAATGGTTTGGATTCACAAGTTTGCGCTCAGAATGGAAGTATAAATGGGAGTTGTTTGGATTCGTGTTCAAATTACGAATGTTCGCTGTTTGGATTCACCGTTCCAGTCGTGTTCTTTTAATCAGGGGTATTTGGGAAGAATATATTCAAGTTACGTTTTTGGTCCCTGAAGCTTCACTGATTTGACACTTTTGATCCATGTTGTTTTCAAAGCTTGGAATTTTTGGATCAATTCCAGAAATTGTTACAAATAAAGGGGAATATTGATGCAGAATTACCATTCCAGCCCCTGTCTTTCAACAAGTGTCAGTTTCTGCCCAGTATTCAGAAAAGTTTGCAAATTTGACGGCTGTTGAACAATTTTGAATTCTTTAATGCACATATTTTTTCGTGAACAGAAAAATAAAGATTCCATCAAGTCTTGGCAGTTTGGAAAGTCGTTTTTCGCAATAACGTCAAATTTTCACGGCTTTTTCGGATTTTATACTTCATTGTGTATATCTTTTTGTCGCGTGGGAGCTTAGTAAATTTTTATCCATTCAAGATCATTCTCATAACCATTTGAAGGCTTTATAATCATGTTTTTGATTATAAATCGGGGGAGAATTTGGTATGGCCATTCGAAATTGGATTTGTGACTTTTCAAAGTTGAAGATTTTTGATAAAGCTTATGGTAGAATTATGAAGGTAGCTTTTACAGCGGAAGTTCTTCATCGAGCTCTGCTAAAGCTTCTACAGAGAAGTATCCTTTACAGTGGAAGTTCTTTATCGAGCTCTGCTAAGGACTTGTTATATCTACGACTTCTTGTATTTTCTCGATCAAGTGGCGTTACGAATCTTAAATTTTGGGTTGTTACATGATATTTTTCATGGCTTATATCATTAGCTTATTTAAAGATCATTGTGACTTGGAGGGGGAGCTCTTCAAAGACAAGAAGTGATTTGGTTTCTTTGTTCTGAAATGGGTTTTTACAGTGGGTTTGGTATTCATGAAGATTCTTTGAGATTACATTCAAAAATGAAGTTTAAAGACATTACTTCAGTGCTTGATTTATATATCCTAGAGCCCGTGTTTGAAGACTATTGAAGAATCAAGATTCGTCGATTGCTTCATATATTCCTCGTTGCAGATATTTTTATTTGCTAGATGCTTGTTTTGGAAGTTAAAGCATTGTCATCCATTCCATACTTTGAGGGGGAGATTGTAGGGTTTCAAAGCACTCCATGGATGATGGCAATGGGTCCCTTTGATGAATTCTAGGTTAAAAGCCCAAGACTTGTCTTTTTCTTATAAATAGTCATGTATAATTCATTATTAGGGTTAAGAGTGAGGCAAAATGTAGCCGCCACGTGAGGTTTCTTATGTAGTGTTAGATTTTTTAGTCTATGCTGAAAGTGTAATTTATTCCTCATATTTGAATAAATCGAATGATCATTCGACATAATCTTCATATTTGTGTTTGTTCTTATTTTCTGCATCTTGTTCATCAAATCTCAATTAGGGTTTTAATCCCAACATTGCTGATTACATTTACATGTTAAAAATAATACACAATGCCTTTGCTAGCATTGATTCTACCTTTAACACTCGTTTTAAGAGTAAAAGTGGCACATGCTCTGCGCATTCTACATTCTGGGAATGGCACGCCCGTCCTGAGCTTCTAGGTCATAAGCACCATTCATATGCGCTTCCACGATTTTGTACAGTCGTTCCCACGTGAGACTGAGTTTCCCTAATGGTTCAGCGTGGCTAGACTCGTTCTTTCTTAACACCCATTATCCAAATTTGAAGTACTTCACCTAGACTTGGCGGTTGTAATAGTTCTCAGTTCGTGATTTGTATAGTGCCTGGCGCATTTGTGCCGCCTCACGCTTTTCATCAAGCATGTCCAGGTCTTGGCGTCGCCCTTCTTCGTTGGCTGCTTCCTACAAATTCTTTGTTTGTAGGGATCTCGCTACTATTTCCAATGGCAAGACTGCTTCCATCCCATAGGTTAGACTAAAGGGTATTTCTCTCGTGCTTGACCTTGTTGTGGTACGATATGACAACAACACTGTCGGGAGCTCATCCACCCAGACAAACTTTGATCTGAGTAACCTTTTCTTCAAGCCATTAACTATGGTTTTGTTTGATATCTCAGTTTGTCCATTGGCTTGAGGGTGTGCCAATGACATGAACTGGCATTGAATTTTCTTGTCTTCGCACCACTCCTTGAAGGTACTTCCTTCAAATTGTGTGTTGTTATCACTTATGAGGATTCTGGGAGTGCCAAAACGGGCCAAGATGTTGTTGGTCATAGATTTTATCATTTGCTTGCCAATGATTCTGCCACTATCCATTTGGCAAAATAATCCACGAATACTAGCAAAAACTTCACGCCCCCAGCGCCAGTGGGAAAGGTCACACTATGTTGATCCCCCATTGATGCTAATTAATGGCATGGTTGGTTAATTTGTAATGGAGCGAATGCTTGGCACTCTTTGCATCTCTTGGTTAGGGTTGCGGCGTTGTTGTACACGTCTAGCCAATATACCCCTAGGCGGAGTATTTTTCCTGTGAGTACGCGAGCGCCTTTGTCTGCTGCTACATCCCCGAAATAGCTTTCTTCGAGGAACTCCTACCCCTCTGTCTTAGAGATGCACTTGAGCCATGGGCTTAAATACCCTCTTCGGTATAGTTGATTGTCCCTGATTGCAAAATGCGGTGCTCTGATTTTGACTTTTCTCTCCTCCTCTGGTTCGTCCGAGAGCATGCCATAGCACAAGTAATCGACATATTGTTTGGTCCATTTTGGAGGAGCCGATATTGTATTGACCTTTTGGCTATTGATACTTCTCTCTGGGAGTACTTCGACTAACACTTTCTTTGTGAGATGATCATATAAAGTAGAGGCCAGTTTGTTGAGGGCGTCCGCCCTAGCATTTTTTCCCCGAGAGATTTGTTTTATTGAAATTTTTTTGAATGTGTTGGTTAAGCTACGGAGTGCATTTAGGTATTTCTGTAACCTGGGGTCCTTTGCTTCATATGTTCCATTTATTTTGTTTGTGACATGTATTGAATCACTGAGAGCCGCTAGTTGTTTTGCGCCAACCTCCTTGGCTAGCCTTAGACCTGATAAGAGTGCTTCGTACTCTGCCACGTTGTTTGCTATTTGGAAGTCGAATCACAGCACGTAAGTGATCTCTTCACCCTTGGGGATTTGTAGGATCAGGCATACGCTTAAACCTTATTTTCTTTTTGTGTCATCGATGTATAGCTTCCAGAGTTCTTTTCCGGCTTCAGGCTCAAGTAGGCCGACGAAGATCGTCGTTGGCACTCCCTTAATGGTATCTTGTGCGCTTGAAAATAACTATGTAGCCATATGACAGCATATACTAGGGCGAGGACAAGTTTTTTCTAAGGCTGGGTAATTGACCTCTGGTCCTTGTAGGGCCCTACTAACAAAATGGATGGGAACCTGTTTGCCTTCCCTCTCCACCGCTAACATAGAGGATATAGCTTCTTCAGAAGCTGCTAGATAGATCTGTAGTGTTTCCCGTGGTAGCAGGTAGGCGAGAGATGGTAGTTGGTGTAGGGCATCTTTCTATTGTTGCAATGACGCATCCACTTTTTCTGTCTACTTGAACTGCTTTTTGTCTATGCACCCTTTAAGTGTTTGGTACATAAGGAGCACTTTTTCTATGGATTTGGCGATGAATCTTCCCAATGTCGTCAACCTACAGTTGATCTCCTGTACATCTTGTGAGGAGTTTTCGACTCGAGGAACTCCTAGATTTTTGGTGGGATTGGGTATAATTCCTTCCTTAGATATCTGATACCCAAGGAATTGCCCTTCCTCTACTATGAAAGTACACCTAGTTGGGTTTAACTTCATCTTCGCTTTGGCTATCATTTGGAAAGTTTCTTCCATGCCGTGGAGTAATGCTTCTTCATTGCGGCTCTTAACTACCATTTCATCAACATAGACTTTGATATTCCTACCAATTTGATCGGCGAATACTTTATCCATGAGCCTTTGATAAGTAACACCCGCATTTTTTAGTCCAAACGACATTTTCCGGTCGCAAAAGGTGCCCTTTTCGGTGTGGACGGCAGTTTTCGCTTCGTTCTCTCGTTTTATCTATATTTGATGGTAGCCCTTATACGTGTCAAGGAAACAGTTGAATTGAAAGCCTTCGAGTGATTGGACCTCCTGATGAATCTCCAGGAGAGGATAACAATCCTTGGGCAGGCGTTGTTAAGGTCCGAGTAATCAATACAAATTCGCCACGACCCATTGGCTTTCTTTACCATGACGGGATTTGCGATCCATGTTGGGAACATTACTTCCCTTAGGATGTCGGCGTTCATAAGATCGGTTACCTCTGTGTTTATGACGTTGTTCCGTTCTGCCGCATGGCACCTCTTTTTTTGTTTAACCGGATTGCTTCCAGACGTGATATTAAGGTTGTGTCCTATAACATGTCGATCAACGCATGTCAGATCTGTTGGTCTCTAGGAGAAAACGGTGGAGTATTGCTTCAGGAGTGCTACCAGTTGTGCCCTGGTCTCTTCTGATAAGTGAACGCCGATTTGCGCAAGCTGTTTTGGATATTCCATGTTTATCTGGTGTTGCTCGGTGGAACATCCCTCCTTCGACTTCTTATGCTCGCACAAGCTCTAGGGCGGCTATGATCTACTGGCAATGTTTTTCCCTGGTATTTTTGGTGAGGACCGTCACCGATCCCTGACGTGTGCTAAATTTAACGATGTTGTGGATCGTCGACGGTACGAGGTGAAGTAAGGAGATTGCCGATCGTCCGAGCAGAATATTGTTTTCTGCTGGGTACCGGATCATAGAGAATTCAATTGTTCTTGTGATTCGGTTCCTCTCGTCGTGAGTGACCAACATTAAGGGTAGCCGAATAGTGCCAAATGGCCACAAGCTATGTTCGGTGAATCCTACCATTGGTCCACCGGTTGGGGGTTGTAGACCCTCGTTCCGCACATTTGGTAGTTGTCAGAAACAATGTTCATAGAGTATATCAGAGCAACTACCATTTTCAATCCATATTAGAAGGAATTTCGTGTTATGAATGAATCCATATATAAGGAGTGGGTCTCGCGTATCCTTGTTCCATGGTCTGGGATCGCTGCTCGAGAAACTTATGTTGAGTAGGTTTCTCAAGAGTGCCTCAATCTTTTCTTCCATGTAGTGAGGTGTGTTCCTCTTACGAGAGTTAGAGATAGTATCTCTGTGTCGTCATACAGATTTTTCTGCAACAGATCAAGATGTGATATCGCCTTCTGTGGCAATGAAACATCCGACGACAGTTGCCGGAAATTGGTCTGGAGTACTGGCTCTGCTATTCCTGCCATAATTGGCGGGACCCTTTGCCATTAGCACGTGTATTAGGGCCTATGTTCTAAGCTCGCGGTGGTTGTTGTTGATAAACGTCATCGTTATTTTGAACAAATGTTCTACTGCCGTCCCAGATACTATTGGATTTTGATCCCCCTTTTGCAGAGAACCAGCATCGTCTATTGGCTGTATCACTCTAAGGATACGTCCGAATGGCGCCAAATGTAGTGACATCTTCCACAGGGGTTTGGATGCTAGATGATGGATCTGTCCGGGAAGCTTTCCTGAGAACAGAACACAACAGAATCATTAAGGGAGGTCCAAGTGTTCTCCTGGGACGTCACTCCGATGATCAAGTTAGTTTTTTGGGAGAGAGAATTTTAGGGTAAAACTAGTGAGAGAGAAGATGGATCCCTTCCTTGAGGCAGAAGATATCCTTTTATACCTGTTTCTAACGAATTGTGGGGACCTCGTCCAATGAGTGTTAGACATGGCCTCCTTTGACTGGGAGAATCACGCCCACGTTAACTAACTACCTGGTGACGTCAGTTATGGGCATCACCTAAGCTTCTTGTCACGTTCTGATTAGTCGTGAGTGAACGAGAAGATCACAGGGAATATTCTTTCCTTATGAAGGATAGTGAACTGTCACCCCAGTGTTGGGTCACCCAAGCCGAGACCCGGTCTTGGCCAAGGTTTTGGCGTAATAACATCTATGTTATGCTTTCCATTACATTTAATGTGACCGTTCATGGTAACATTCACAACTATAAACAGTCCCTAAGGTATCCCTCTTACTAACAGATAACCAAAACTGGTGGGCCGGCATTGGCGCCTTCTACCCACAGGTAGAATGAGGCGAAACTCACCTCGATATGCATGTACATAACCAATGTAACAATGAAGGTATCTACCAGCTTTAACTCACTTTTAATAACCTACAGGAAGATACTTGTGTCAATACCCGATCACAGGTCATAGTCACTTGCAATAGTGACTACCTCAGATGAAATGACGATTAGGGTTTCACATAAAATGACGATTAGGATTTCACATAAAATGATGATTAGGGTTAAGTGAGAGCACTTGACCCATTAAGGACTTAATCACCTAAGGGTAGAATTGATTAAGGTTTGACGTAATTATTCTCGAGTATTATAATAATCCAATCAATAGCCCAAATACGCGCGCCCGATCATTGTCCAAAATAGAGCTTCCCGTTTCTAAGTTTTCCACATAAAATGATAACTAGGGTTAGTGTTCCACACTTAACCCCTTAAGGACTTAAACCATTAAGTCAATTATTGCATTAATTTAATTATAGAGAATTATTAAGTATTATTTTAAGTTTAATTAATAGTTTTGATGCGGGTCACGACTAACACGAAGACTAGGGTTTCTTGACATTAGGGTTTTCTAAACGCCAATTAGGGTTTCCAACCCCAAACTCGTGTCACTAAAATTTAAGTTAAATGCTTAAGTCATTAAATATTTAATAAACCGGACACCACCAACTGCCGCCTCGGGCAGTGGTGGTCGGCGGCGGTGCATGACGGCAGGAGGCGGCAACCATCATTTTTAATGGTGGTAATTTATAAGTTTTTATGTCCAAAAACCATCCAAAGCATCTCGGATCACATGTAACATTAATCCCACACCTACACAACATACAACCACTCGAAGTCGTGACTAGTGTTGGTAGAACGGCGGCAGGAGGTGGTAGCAACCACCTCACAGTGGTAGTGGTGGGTTTTCTTCAGTTTCCGACCAAGAATCATTCCTACAACCTTACACCATTAAAACACACACATTCACATAAATTACACACACAGACACCTCACACAGTGGCTTGTGGCGACAAAAAAGGCCTACACAGGCAGCAACCACCATGGTTGGTTGCCATGGTGGTTCTTTAATTTTTCCGGCCAACAAAACATGCCAACACGTACTGAAACACAAATACACACGTGCATAAACACACATCACACATATGCACTTCGATCTTGGAGGAGGGCGACGGGGGAGGGACGATGAAAATAACGGTAATACGAAGCAGTGGTAGTGGAGACAACGCAACCAAGCCCGGTACCGACGACGACAAAACAGTAAAAAGAAAGGAATAGAGAAGGGGAAAGGATTGCTCGATTCCAACTAAGAACAAAAGCAACAACTGCATCCACGACGATGTCTTGTCGATCCTTGTCTTTTTCGGCAGCAGGAACAACGGCGGAGAGACGATGGTTGCGTTGGTGGTTCTCCAACAGCGGCTAGGAGGTCGTGGCGGCTGGAGGCATGGGGGTATAAGGGTGGCGGCCGAATGTAATGGTCCTAGGGTTAGGGTTTTGAGGTGTGTTAGGGATGAGGGAAGGAAGAGTGATGGGTTTTAAGCCTCATATCCAATTCAAACTTTTGATCAATTTAACACTTTCAGTCCCTCCTTCACCATTTTTTTTCAAACTAAGTCCATATTTTATTCTTTAGCCCATGCTTCCAAAAAGCTATTCAATACAAGTCCATATGCTACCAGTTAACCCTCAACGTCTAGAAAATATAACTTTTAACTCATGTGGCTAACACTGATATAATTTATTTATTTATTTATTTAGTATTTTAAACAAAATGTTACAATTCTCTCCCACTTAAATTAGATTTCGTCCTCGAAATAAGCTCTCGCTTCTACTTCAAGATGCACTCCCCTACAACAACCAAGATGAAAGAATATTTGTGGAATCAATCGGTCCTAGAGTTTCTCGGCCAATCGTTGGCATGGTAATCCCGCCCAAAGGTCATCGTCGCAATGAAGACTAAATGATCACATACTAAACTAGACTACACTCCTGCCTGACTCTGACAGCCCAACTAAGCTATCCACAACCAACACTCGGGCTCACACCCAATCAGACGACAATAGACAAGCAACCCTCAACCTGAGCTCCTAACACCTTAGGGTCTAAGCACAAGTATGCCCATCATATGCTATCACGACTATGAATAATACAAATCGAAGGGAAAATCCAACAGATGACGATGATTTGCCGCGAAACACAAAGATTTAGTAATTGCGTAGAAGTCTGGGGCTTAAAGAAATCCGTCTGAGAACTGAACTTGACACAAAGTTTTTTTTCCTGTTGCGAACTTCCACTCTCCCTCACTTTAAAGATGCTAGAAACTGAGAATTCCATAGTCCTTCTGTAGAGGTTATGAATTGTAAAAGTCGAAATGTTTGTTTGTTTAGTTTCGCATTTTTAGTTATTTTACTAAGTCACAGTTTTATGCGAAGCGTATTGTAATAGACTTAGTATATTTTTTGTACACTCAGGTTTCCTATAAATAGGGGCTGAGGATAGAAGTAGAAAGAACTTTTCTCTCGAGTATTCTTTCTACTTAAAAGCTTTGTAATCAGTCTTCATCAATATAAGATATGATTAATATTTACTCATTGTGTTCTTACTTTTCAATCATTCAATCATAATCCTTTTCATAATCTCGATAAAAATTCTCTTGACCTTCGATCCTCATACTAACTCGAACCCACCAATTGATCCCAACCACTAATATCCACATACATATAAGAATATGAACCCACACCACATTCACAAATTCGAATTCGCATATAATCGAGGACAATGATAATTATTCCATACATAACAAAAGATCAATTGAAACAAAGCTAAATAAGATAACTCCATTTATCTGATCATCCAAAATTACAATTGAACTTTGAAACACAAACAGAAATTAAAGATGAATACCAATATTATCACAATTGCTAAGTAGAAGAATTGCCAGCTCAAATTTTGGTCCACAGGACGTCAGCGGTCCCCTAACGACCATCGGGTAACTGCCAAGCTAAGGAGGTAGGATCCAACACCTCACTGAGAAAAGGACAGTGAGCTCTAATTCGGCCTTCCTAACCGCAATCAAAAACAAACTCGCACACTCCGCTTGCAATCTCTACAAAAATGGCCCTCCGCACCACACTGCCGACATGCAATAGATCTACACCTCCCTCCAACTAATCTCAAACTCTGGTCGGCGAACTTGAATCGCTTTGCAGCAGTCTGGGAATGATCCAGATCCTAACACTTCTCCCTTGCCTAGGTCTCTATCTCAATATCATGCCTCCTCGCGACATCTTGAAGCTCAGCGAGAGAACCATAGCGTTCGGTAGACACGAACTGTCGGATGTCCGTCTTGAGCATGCTCAAATACCGAGTCATCTGAGCTTGATCTGAAGCAGCAAACTTATGACTGAACAAATCCCTCTCCGTGAACATCTTGATGATCCGTCATTGACTCGGTTGTCTGTTTCAGATCCAGGTACTCCTGGGCCAGTCTCTCCATCTTTAGCAGGGAAACATACCTTTCACGGAACATCTTCGAAAATTGCTCACAAGTCATCACGGCCCTCTTTTGAGGAGTATAAGAACTAGTCACCAGTCTCCACCAATCCCTTCCTCCCAACCAAAGAAGGTTCATGGCACACTTGACCTTCTAGTCATCCGGACAAGAACACGTGAAGAAACAACCCTCCACGTCAGCTAGCCATCTCATTGCCAAAATCGGGTCCGAAACCCATTAAAACTCTAGGGGCTTTATACGATCGAAATCCCGATGCTGGAAAGATCTCTCTCCTCGAGCCCTAATGGCAGAAACAGTCACGATGGCTGCAACAACTACCACCTCAGAAAGTGTAGCATATCGGTCATCGAAGTACTCCATCATAACAGCCTTGACATACTGAACAAACTCCGGTCTTTTCCCCTATACAAAAGAAACAACCTCATCACGAATGATTTACCTGACCTGGTCCTCCGTAAATCCTAGCCCATCTTGGCCATTAGCACCGGCTCCTGATCCTGAACCTCCAATAGTCGCCATACTGAAAATATATCAAGGAAAGATTAGACATCACAATACAATGCTCAACACACCAGTTTCTACTCCTATTAGTTTCTTGGCAGCCTCATAATTCCTCCTGAATCTTAGATGGATCCTATACTTTCAATAGTACGGACCCATACTACCTTCTACACCTATCCGTAGTTGATTCAAAATTCATTCCAATGTCCTAAGTCACTGCACTAAGCCACTCCTAGGTGTGCTAACACCCACTTCTCCTGTGAGCTACAACCAACTTCCTAGGTACTCTTCCTAGGATTACCCTCACTCCTACACCACCAGTTGCTTTTGTGCATGCTTGTTATACACAACCCAAGATCGGATAGACTATCGAATAATCGAATCTATCCTAAGTCCACAACCAAACAAGGAACATGAAGAATAGTCAAGTCGATCATTCTAGGGCTATCCAATCTAGCCATATACAACTACTCAACATACACGTAGCAATCACACAATCAAAAACATATATCAGGTAAGCAACTCCCTAAATCAGATGGCATCACCGAAATCAAGCATCATTATCCAACAGTTTCTAAAACAGCCATATCCACTAGCATGTTTTTCTAACAATTCATACATCAGCAAAATCAAAGGTTAGCAAACATAACAAGTATGGGTATTTTGGGAACCACTCTCCTGTTCGGGCTCTGGCTGACTATACACACTACATCCTCCTGAAAGTCAAAGTTAAGTCAAGGTCCACATTCCCGATCCCAAGCCAACAATCAAACAAGAACATGACAAGGAACTGACACCATGTCCTTAACCCAACCCTTTTATTATAATTTCTTTTTTCAAAAAACATTTTAAAAAAACTCACAGATCCTAGTTTGAGACTAGATTCACACAATTGTTCCTTCAATTCACTCAAACCAACGCTCTGATACCAACTTGTAACGTCCCATTTTCACAACCAATTTTTTTTATTAAGGTAAAACTTTGCAATTTATAAATCCATTATCAAGAAAACCATTTATTCCCAATTACATTTTAATTAAAATGAGAGTTTTATAGAAAACACGGAATCCTCAATGCTGTTGATGCGTGTGTACAGTCCTGCATTCGCCTTCCCATAGATACCAATGATAAACAATAAACAACTGGATAAGCACAATATTTAGTGAGTTTTACCCAAAATACCACCACACAAATGGATAACATATACAGTTAAACATGTCGGGTCCAATCAACCATCGGGTTGGAATACCCCAAACCCAGTCAACCTCCAAGTTCCATCATCCTCGGGATGGAATATCCCAGTTTGGAATGCCAATATACAATGGGTCCAATCAGCCATCTTACTGGAATACTGAGGGTTTCCTGGCCTACCGCCTCAACCCTACCGCTCTTCCCGAGCCTCTATGACTACGACTTACAGCCAGCCCACACCAGGTATCATGGCCTACAACACAAAACAGGACCACCTCAACCCAAAATAAACACAATATGTCAAAATATAAACAATCAGGATCAAGTAGGCACATAATACAGGCAAACAACAATCATACAACTCACCTACCGCCTACTAATCCTCTCACAGCCAAACAAGGAATGTATCGTCGTATATACTCAGAGGTGAGATAGTCACCCGGACAAAGGAATGTATGGCTGTATATACTCAGAGGTGATATAGTCACCCAGACAAATGATCCTACTCCATAACTATAACCAAACAAGGGACAGGTAAGAGAGCTTGGATCAATAGTCCTCAGTCTATGCTGCATGACTATAAATAGTCCCTAAGGTATCCCTCTTACTAACAGATTACCAAAACTAGTGGGGTGGAACTCAACTTAATATATGCGTATATAACCATTGTAGCAATGAAGGACTCAACTAGCTTCAACTCACTTCCAATCACCTACAGGAAGATACTTGAGTCAATACATGATCACGGGTCATAGTCACTTGCAATAGTGACTACCTCACATGAAATGACAATTAGGGTTTGACATAAAATGACGATAGGATTTCACATAAAATGACAATTAGGGTTAAGTGAGAACACTTAACCCATTAAGGACTTAATCACCTAAGCATATGATGAATTAAGGTTTGACATAGTCATTCTCGGGTATAATAATAATCCAATCAATAGCCCATATACACACCCGATTATTGTCAAAAATAGAGCTTCCCGTTTCTAGGGTATCCATATAAAATTATAACTAGGGTTAGTGTTACACATAACACCTTAAGGACTTAAACCATTAAGTCAATTATCGCATTATGTTAATTCTATAGAATTATTCAGTATTTTTTGAAGTTTAATTAATAGTTTTAATCTAGGTCCCGACTAACTCCAAGACTAGGATTTCTTGACATTAGGGTTTTCTAAACCCTAATTAGGGTTTCCAACCTCAAACTCGTGTCACTTCCGGACACCACCCACTTTCGCCTCGGGCAGTGGTGGTCGGCGATGGTCCATGGCGGTCAGAGGCAGCAGCCACCTTTTTTGATGGTGGTATTTTATAAGTTTTTAAGTCCAAACACCATCCAAAGCATCCCGGATCACAAGAAACATTAATCCTACATCCACAAAAGCACATAATGGCGGTAGGAGGTGGCAGCCACCACTTCACGGTGGTGGTGATGGGTTTTCTTCAATTTCCGGCCAAGAATCGCTCCTACAACCTTACACCATTAAAACGAACACATTTACACAAAGTACGCACAGCCACCTCATATTGTGTTGGTAGCGGTTGTGAAGACCAACATGGGAGGTAGCCACCATGATTAGCTGCTATAGTTGTTCTTCAAGTTTTCCGGACAACAAACACGCCAACATATAATAAAACATGCACACACACATGCAGAAACACCCACCACACAGCTGCACTTTGATCTTGGAGGAGAATGATGGCGGAGGGACGACGAAAAGAATGATAGTATGAAGCAGCAGTACCAAAGACAAAGAAACCAATCTCGGTACAAACGACAACAGAACATCAGAAAGAAAGGAATGGAAAAGGGGAAAGAATTGCACAGCTCCAACAAAGAACAACAGCAGCAACTGCAACCACGACGACGTCTCGTCGATCCTTCTCTTTCTCGGTAGTGGGAGCAACGATGGAGAGACGGTGGTTGCGTCGGTGGTTCTTCAACAACGGCTAGGAGGTGGCGGCGGCTGGAGGCATGGGGGTATAAGTGTGGTAGCCAAAGGTAATGGTCCTAGGGTTAGGGTTTTTAGCTGTGTTAGGGACGAGGGAAGGAAGAGTGACGGGTTTTAAGCCCCAGCCCAATTCAAACTTTTGACCAATTTAACACGTTCAGTCCCTCCTTCCCCATTCTTTTTCAAACTAAGTCCATATTTTACTCTTTAGCCCCTGCTTCCAAAAAGTTATTCAATAGAAGTCTATTTGTTACCATTTAACCCTCAACGTCCAGAAAATATAAGTTTAACTCATGTGGCTAACACTGATATATTTTATTTATTTATTTTTATTTATTTATTTAATTTTTATTTATTTAATTTTGTTTATTTTAAACAGAATGTCACAAGATTCACCACTTAATAGCAAAAGAATATGATTAAAAAAAGTAGAAAATAAATGAGAGATTAAAACATTAAATTCAAAGCTTAACTGAAGGAAAAATATTCAAAACAAAAATTAGCATACTTGAGACATCGGAGATTAGAGAGAAAGAGATGGAGGAGGTAATGGTGTTGGAATAAACGTATGGTGGTGGCACCGATACCATTATTATAACTTAATATCTATACATGAAATAACACAACAAAAACCAGAACTAGAAAAAATCAGATAACATAAACTAGATCTGAATGTGATGTTGATGGTAAGAGGTTATGGTGTGATATCAATGGTGGTAGTGATGGTGGAGACGAATTTGACGGTAATGACATTAGTATGATATTTGACCAAATTGCACTAGATCTGAGATGTTTTCTTGTTTTAGCAAGGGAAAGTGAAGTTGAAACAACTTCGTGACTCTAGATATGAGACTAGTGGCGATCGACGGTGGATCTGGAGGTGTTTTCATCGGATCTTGTCATGTTTGTGTTTTTATTGGTGGTAGGGTAGCGATAGGGAGAGGGAGTCATGCTGACATTAATAGACGAAGGTAGTGGATTATCACCGCTCATCTAAGCCTATAAATCTGGAGGAGAAAACCATAGAACTGGGACTAAAATTATCGATATGTAAACAACCAGAGCTTGTAGATCTGTTGGAATTTGTTCACTGGTGGTAGGAGGCGACGGAGGTTCACCGACAGTACGAGGCGACAATAGTACAGGGGTAGTGGTTGGTGGAAACTAATGGTAGTATTTGTGTTCTTCAAGTTTAGTGGGAGAAGTTTTATTTTCTTAGAGCATGTGAGATAAGAGAGAAGATAATCAGGTGAAAGTGGGTGCCCTGCGTGTGAATCTAATGTAATACAATATATAAGTGAGTTCTGGTTTTGTGTTATTTTTAATCATGTCACTCTTTTTATTTTACTATTTATAGACAAAAATACCTTTTCTTATAGGTTTTGAAAACATTTTTGTTTTGCAGAAATGATGAATGCACCCTTAACACCCCGTTTTTGGTTTAACTATTTAATAGAGGAATATAAGTATAAATACAAATAAACAATTAATAATAATAATACTAATAATAATAATAATAATAATAATAATAATAATAATAATAATTATTATTATTATTATTATTATTATTATTATTATTATTATTGAGGAGTGAGTATTTGAAGGAATTATCATCATATTCTAGTTAAGGGACTAAAAGGGGTCATGTTAGAAACCCTAGAATGTAAGATTTTTGGTGATAAGAGTTGTCTTGTCATTAGGGATAATTTGGGGGCCAATTGTGTAAAGTATGAAATTGGCCCATCTCATGCACATGTTTAAGCCTATTGATCAGCCCCATTTGTTGCAAGCATCGATCCATCTAAAATAATGAAGAGGGCCGATCCCTAACAAGGAAATAAAAAAACCGTGTGCAAGTATTTATATATGTGTGTGTGTGTCTTGGAGCATAAAGAGAAAACAAGAGGGAGAAGAGTGTGATTGGAAGAGAATAGGGGGGAAAGGTGAAATGTTGAACCGATTAGGAGGAAGGGTGAAGGGTTAAGGGTTTGGTGGTGTTGATTCTTATCCAAGTAAACTTCTAAACAATCCAATTTTTTTTCTTCTTTCTTTGGGTCGAAATCCATATCACCACTATAAGTCGTCATGGCTGCGGACCATGGATACCACTGGTCACCATGCTAGGGTGGCAATGGGGGGGGGTGTCATGTGGTTGTCTTCTAAACATTGGATGAAATGGCTGAAGCATAAACTCTAAATTTTATGACTTTGATGGTTTTAAGCAATGTACTTTGTTTTCCTTTTTAAATCTTTGTACTATGATTCTTGGATTGAAGTTCAAATTGGCTTTTTAACTCAATGAGTTGTTGCTACTGTTAAGAGCTTGAATTCCAATTTTAAGAGTCTTTGCTTGGTGACTTAATGGGTTAGGATACCAAATTACCAAAAAGTCAAAGCTAGAAAATAATATGAAAATACCTATCATGCCTCTTTTTTGTAAAAATTGTAGAAAAATCATAGAGAGTCAAATTTAGGACCCGTAAGTTCCCAAATTTCAGGAATTGAATCTAGTATGTCCATGATTTTTTTCATTGACCTGATGTTGGATCTTACTAGGATGAAAATCGTTATTTTCAGTGTCTGGTCCAGAATTAGTTGCATTGATATCACATCTTGTAAAATCCATAGTAAATTGTAGAAAAATCTTATGGAACTGTACAAGTAGTCCCTAAAAATCTAAGAGAATGAACTAATGCAATATGGAAATGTATTTGAACTTTGGCAGGATTTGATGGTGTTAAAGTGACCTTGAATAGACTGTTGTTTTGGGTTGAAATATGAAAAATTATTCTAGTAGATTGTCTATATGTTTAAGGTAAAGAATAGCCAATTTTAATCTTGATTACTATTTTAGGAGTGTTGCAATGTGACATGGTGTGATTGAGTTTCCGGAATATGGTTGGAGTATTACTCTGCTACTCGAGGTGATTTTCTCACTATAGTATGTGATGTTGTGTATCTTTTACTTTAGTTCACGTGTGCTTATAAGATGCGTGTGCGGGTTGCACTTGGTAGGGCTAGTGTCTAGAGAGTATATCGTATTCACACAAATTACCGAGGAATACTTATAGGAGGGATCGACGTATTGAGCGGGGGATCGGTCTTATCTAATATGTCCCAAGGTATCGATGCACCGAGCAAGGGGGATAGGGTGTAGCTAATGTGTCCTAATAGGGTTAGGTTCAGGATATAGGCTTAGCCGATGTGTCCTAGTGGGTTAATGCTTTATTTCTGATTTGTTCTTTGACTTGTACGCATGGCTATGTGGATTATGTTATTGATGCATGTGTGTTATGGGTAGAGCTTGTATGAGATTATATTGTGTATGTGGGAAATTTACTAAGTTTTGCACTTACCCATTTTTACTTAAAAGTTACCGTTTCAGGATCATCAGGTACTCGATATGGCAAAGCGTGATATTACACACTGGCTTGGGTCAAATGGATAGAGTTTTCATGACATTATGTAATTATGATTTCATTGATTTTTAAATTTTATAACTGTAACATCCCAAAAACCAGGGATCAATTTTTCATTTTTAAAATAATATAACATCCATTTTTAGTAAGTTATAACATCAAGTTACAGGGAAATGTATTTGAACTTTGGCAGGATTTGATGGTGTTAAAGTGACCTTGAATAGACTGTTGCTTATAAGAAGATAATGTGGAATCTCAAATCACAAATCTGTTGATGTGAGTGTAGAGTCTCGCCTTCGTAATCTGTTAAGTACCTACAAAAATATTTAATCCACAACTGTACGCATAAAGCTTAGCGAGTTCCCCGAAATACGACATACATCACATCATAATAATCAGCTAAGAATTATCACTAAACTCTGTAGACTATTAGCAGTCCCAACGGGATAACAACACACACTGTGGATTATCATAACACCTCATGGGTTATCAACAACCCGGGGTACTATCAGCACTCCCATAGTCTTATAGCAGTCCAGGAGTAATCAACAACTTATTTCACATATAACATAACCTACAAATAAGACCCAGATGGTCGATATACATATACTACCACACATGCAAGAATAGTGAGAAGACTCACCTCACGAATAACGACTAACACACAACAACTCCCACACAATGTAGACAGGTACTATGAGACACCTAAAAAAAATTAAAGAAGTACCCTCTTAGTCTACACCCTCAAACCCTAAAGTTAACCACAAGTCAACCATGGTAAAGTCAACGTTCAAGGTCAAAGTCAACCTCAGCAAGACTCTATGTCATGGCGACCCATTGGTCACTTTGTGGGCACTAAAAGCCAAGACATTCGGGAACCCTCCCCAATCGCCACGTCGTGGGAATTGGGTTCCAATAACATAATAGATTTATCTGTTAACATGTTAATCCATTCCCTCAAACTCTCCAGAATCCTTCCTAAGGCCTAATACTTCACGAAGATTGGTGCTTTTCAGTCTTGCATATCCAATGCAAGTCTAATACTAAAACTTAGGTCAAAATGGAGAAATACCACCAACGATCACATGTATGTAGCCTAAAATAGCAACAAACTTCAAATCTGGAACATATGTCCACTAGGGGACCTCAATAATCCACAAAGTTGGTAACTTGATGGATTCCAAGCATTCTACTCAACCCAACATAAGTAAAAGTGGGCAAAAACCTAGATCTAGCATGCTTTAACGAAAAAAATAAGACTTCATACCTCCCAACAATCAGGAACGAAGTGAAGATGCAAGATTTATGTTGGAACCAAGCAATCAAACACCAAAATGAGCTCCTTTTTTCTTCATCCTTCATAAGAATGATTTCACATACTCAAAACACACACATTGAGTGGAGGCTGCCAATTGAGAAACCCTTGGAGTTAATGCCCTTAAATAAGGCCTCAGTCCCGAAATTAGGTTTTGGCCGAAAACAACCACCACATCATGGTTAACTATGCTACGTTGTGGTTTTAGACAGATGCGTGTTTTTCCTTATCCAATGCCATGTCGTGGCCCACCCAATGCCATGTCATGGCCATACAAAATCCCAACTTTAAAATGCTTAACTTAAGATAATAATTCCAGCAAACTGGATGTTACAGTAACTTTCAAATGGATTTTGGAATTACTTTGATCTTACGGGTTGGTTTTGAAACTTTTCTTTAGTAAAATTTATGATTTTGTTATAATGGTATTAATTAAAAAGTTCAAATTTATTGCAAAAATTGGAATGTTACAATACCTTAATAAAAGTGCGTCTAAGAGATTGATTTTTTTTATATGTGAAAAAGTATGTGCATATACATATATGTTACATGAATATAAAAATATCGTAGACACTCTAAATAGAGTATTATGGTGTGCCTTTTTAAAAAAAAAAAACAAAGATGTTGTGTAGAAACAAAATTCTCACATTAAGTGGGTTACTTAACATTAGTTAGGTTCTCATTTGACCTTATATATATATATATATATATATATATATATATATATATATATATATATATATATATATATATATATATATATATTCATATATATATATATATATATATATATATATAGAGAGAGAGAGAGAGAGAGAGAGAGAGAATTAGGTTCATTTATAAATGTTTAATTGTTGTGTGAATATATGACTAATGTTAGACCAATCATATCATAGTAATATAATAATAATTTTAGCTATAATTAATTATGGTAAAAAATAAATCAATTTATAACCTTTAAAATCGGCATATTAGTTTCAACCTAATATCAGCATCACAAACATCGTCTTCATTCAAAGAACAAAACAATCAGTCTCATCACCAGCTTCATCACCATCGACAGAACTCTAAGCCGTTGGCGGAACCTCAATCCATCGGAGCATCGCAGTCGAAATCCCTATTGGACTTCATAATCGTTATTAGAATATTCTCGTTGATGTCGCCTGCTAACATCCCCCTCACATTCGGTGGTGGAACCGTAATTCGCCTGCTTGTCATCTTCGATTTCACTTTTTTGGTTTTCATATTCTATTTCATTCTATATAAGGAATCAAATCCAAATTTTTTATTATTTATTTAATCACACCTTTTTGTTATCTTCAATTTCACCTTTTTGATTAAGCCATCACCGCCAAAGTTAAGAATATTTTTATTTACATTCCAATCTTTTATGTAAAAGATGTGATCAAATTTCAGCATTTTGTTTACCTTCCTCTCCAATCGCTCCAGTTAATCTGCTTTCGATGATATGGTGATATACTTATGTTGTGTGTGTTGGGATACTCTGTTGTAAGTTATATGAGTATGTGTTAGTTTCGTATATATTCAATGGAATATTTTATATGTGTTAAGTAATCTGGTGGCTAGATGTCAAATTTAGCTTCGATTTGTTTTTTCACACACTTTTAGTTTACAATATCATGAATTATGTGTGTGTTTGGTGTTTACAGATATCATGGAATGGGATTTATATGTGTGTGTTTTGTGTGGGTTACATTTCATAGCTCATGCTATGTAAAAAGAGGAGCTTATGTTGACATTTTTTCCATGGTGTTTCTTAAGCATGTTTACAAGGTTATCTACTGCTTTTTTCACTTTTGTCCATTCATGGTTTACCTTGGATTTGCTTTTTTTTTTTTTTCTGTAGTAGCTTTTGATAATTAGAGGCAATGTTTCTAAACTAAAGCTACTAATCATTTTGTTTTGTTATGTTATTTGAGCTTCCTTTTTATTGATATTTAAGTACCTTGCATTTGCATCTTTAGATGTTTAGGTCTTATTTTTTTCAATTTTGTACATGATAAAAATAAAAAAAAAGAGATATTAGTTGTAATATAGGGTATTTTTTAAGAATGAGATACTAAAACCAATGTATTCTTTAAGAATGAAAGGCTAAAAGAAGAGGAATTATGTTTCAAGAATATTGTAGATAATGTTGGCTCTTCGAAGATGAACAAAAATGCTAAAAAAGATGAACATAGTAGAAGAACGTGACAACTAGGCAGCTCCTTGCCTCCTAAGGACCACTCACGAAGAAAGCACCCGTGGTCATAAAGGAGCTAATTGAAGAATTCTCTAAGCACTCTAGAGAATATCGTAATTCAAGGAATGACTTGACTCGAGGGGCGATGAACTCGGTTTCCGATAATATGGCGGCAGTAATGGCTAAATTAGATAGTTTGGACCGAAGAATGACAAAGATGGATCAATCCATCCATTCCATCCGGGTGGGATGTGAGAATTGTAGCGAGCCTCACCTTACTAAATATTATGATCTATACGGGCATGGGAACTAAAAAGTCCAAGTGTGTTACTCTAGTGGAGATAGATATGATGATGATTGGCGAAAACCAAAAAAAGAGTGTCTACCATACGACGAGTACAAGAAGGCAAAGGAGGAGAAATATAGGATGAATACAAGAGGGTTCTAACAAAAGGAGGAGCCGGTGCAAGAAAAGAAAATGGACTTTGAAGATATGCTCACAAGATTTGCAGCTTCATCCGAAAAAAGGCACAACGAAACTGATGCTGCAATTAGAGAACAACAAGCCATGATGAAAGAGCAACAAGCATTGATGAGGAATCAACAAGCTTCTATTCTTAACATTGAAAAACAGCTGGCCCAACTTGAATTACAAATCAATCAAAGATTACCAGTTAAACTTCCAAGTAATACCGAGAAAAATCTGAGAGGCGCCCAAATCAACATTGTGACGACTAGAAGTGGAAAGATAATTACCCCTCTAATACCCATCATGAATGAAGATCAAAAAGAGATGCAAGAGGAACATAAAGAAGACCCGAAACTGCAAACAATCGACTCGACTCGACGAGTCGTGGAGAAGGACTCGACGAGTCCACAGTTTGAACAGAAAACTGATTTCCCTTTGAAACCTTATCAACCTCTATTGCCATTTCCAGGCCAAGCTAGACAAGAGAAGAAAAATGAAGATTATCAAAAGTTCCTAGAACACATCAAATCCCTCCAAATCAACATGCCTTTCATAAAAGCGGTTGCAAAAATCCCTAAGTATGCAAAATTGTTAAAAGAACTACTCACAAATCAAAAGAAGCTAGAGAGGTGTCCAAGGTGGTGCTTAATGAAAATTGTTTAGCTGTAATGTTGAACAAGTTGCCAAAGAAAATGGGTGACCCCAGGATGTTGACTTTACCATACCAATTCGGGAACTTAGCCACCAATTATGCATTGGCGAATTCATGGGCGGGTGTTAATCTTATGCCATACTCTTTCTTTAAGAAGTTGAACCTTCCGGAGTTGAAACCTATTCGTATTCAAATTCATCTAGCAAACAAGATTGTGACATTTCCAAGAGGAATATGCAAGGACTTATTGGTCAAAGTTGATAAATTTGTATTCTCTGCGGATTTCATAGTGCTAGACATGGAAGAGGACCACCAAGTGTTGATCATCCTTGGAAGACCTTTCCTAAACACCGCAAGTGCCATAGTAGACATGAGAGAATCCAAACCAACCATTCGAATGGGGGATGAGTCAGTCACTTTTGGATTTGATAAGGCCATGAAGCATTATAAGTAAAGTGATGACACGGCCTTTTCGATGGACACTTTGGATGAGCTAATGGAAGAATGGAAGGAGGACAAATCAAACGTGCCCGCCATTGCCCTTGAAGATGACTTTGATGCTGAAAGAGACCTGAAAGAGATTGAAATAATTCTTGAAGATAGTGAATATGAAGAAATCATAAAAAGTATTGAAAAGGCGCCTCGCCAAGTTGGAGACACTAACTCGACTAGTCCATCCAAGAAATTGCGCTCAGACGATAATTTTGGCCTGGACTCGATGAGTCTCCTCTCTGGACTCGACGTGTTTAGTGTACAAAATACAAAATTAGAGCTAAAAACTCTGCCTGAACATTTAGAATATGCATTTCTCAAAGAAGGTGATCAAAAGGAATAAGTTTTTCATATTGCTCCCATAAGATAATTCTTGAAGAAGGTGCGAAGCCAGTAGTGCAACACCAAAGGCATTTAAACCCGAACATACAAGAGGTGGTCAAGAAAGAAGTTGTCAAGCTCTTAGATGTAGGGATAATATACTCCATTTACGATAACCCATGGGTTAGTCCCGTTCAAGTAGTTCCAAAGAAAGGGGGGATGACGGTCGTCACAAATGCGAAGAATGGGCTTATGCCTACACGAACGGTAACCAGTTGGCGAGTGGGCATCGATTATCGAAAGATAAATGACGCCACTTGCAAAAACCACTTTCCTCTCCCTTTTATTGATCAAATGCTTGAGCATTTATCAAGACATAGCTATTATTGTTTTTTAGATGGGTTTTCAGGTTATTTCCAAATCCCCATTGACCCAATTGATCGGGAGAATACCACTTTTACTTGTCCAAGTGGAAAATTTGCTTATCGACGCATGCCCTTTGGGTTATGCAATACGTCGATGAATTTCCAAAGATGCATGAAGACGATATTCCATGACATGGTGGAAAAATTCATGGAAGTATTCATGGATGATTTTTCTATTTTTCTCTCTTCTTTTCATGATTGTCTTGCTAACCTAGAATTGATGCTTGCTAGGTGTGAAAAGACCGATCTAGTATTGAACTGGGAGAAATGTCACTTTATGGTGAAAGAAGGCATTGTGTTAGGCCATAAAGTATCCAAGGCGGGGATTGAGGTGGATCGTGCGAAAATTGATACAATTGCTAAATTACACCCACCAACTAACGTAAAGGGCGTTAAGAGTTTTCTAGGTCACGCGGGTTTTTACCGCCACTTTATTAAAGATTTTTCAAAAACTACTAGACCTTTAACTCAACTACTTTTGAAAGATGCACCTTTTAATTTTTCTAAAGAATGTTTATCCTCTTTTGAAATTTTGAAAGAAAAATTGACTAACGCCCCAATCATTATCGCCTCAAATTGGAACTTACCGTTTGAAATAATGTGTGATGCAAGCGACGTTTCCTTAGGAGTTGTACTTGGCCAAAGGGTTGACAAGCACTTTCAATCCATTTACTATGCTAGAAAGATCCAAAATCCTACCCAAGAAAACTACACCACAACCAAAAAAGAGTTATTAGCCGTGGTTTATGCCTTTGACAAATTTCGTCCCTATTTAATTTTGTCTAAAACTACTGTGTTAACTGACCATTCTGCTATTAAGTACTTGTTTGTTAAGTAGGATCCTAAGCCAAGGTTGATCCGATAGGTCCTGCCACTTCAAGAATTTGACATCGAGATCAAGGACAAGAAAGGGATGGAAAATGTAGCTGCTGACCATCTTTCCAGATTAGAAAATCCAACAATGGAAGAGATGGATTACAAGGGTATTCGAGATAGCTTCCCGTAAGACTATTTGATGGAGATCATTGGGGAAGAACCATGGTATGCTGATATTGCAAATTACTTGGCTGACGAATTCCTTCCAAAAGGGCTCGCTCATCAGCAGAAAAAGAAGCTCTTTTCAGAAATTAAATATTCTTTCTGGGATGAGCCTTATCTTTTTAGGAGTTGTGCGGATAGGATTATTAGAAGATGTGTATTTGGCAAGGAAATTCGTGACATTCTAGAGCATTGCCACAATGTGTCGGCAGGAGGACATCATGGTGTACAATGCATTGCAATAAAAGTGTTTGATGTGGGGTTTTATTGGCCCACAATCTTCAAGGATGTTGCTGCTTACGTGAAGGAATGTGATGCTTGCCAAAGAACAGGTAATATTTCGGCAAAGAATGAAATGTCTCAAAGGAATATTCAAGTTTGTGAAATATTTGATGTTTGGGGTGTGGATTTCATGGGACCATTTCCTTCATCCAAAGGCAATAAATACATACTTGTGGAGGTGGATTATGTGTCAAAATGGGCAGAAGCGCAAGCATTACCAACCAATGATGCTAGGGTTGTGGTAAAATTCTTAAAAATATTATTTTCTGCATTTGGAGTAGCGAAGGAATTAATTAGTGATAGGGGAACCCAATTTGCTAATGACCAACTAGCAAAAGTGTTGCAAAAATATGGTATACGCCATAGATTTTTGACACCATATCATCCACAAAAAAATGGGCAAACCGAAATTATAAATCAAGCACTTAAAAGAATTTTGGAGAGATCGGTGGGTAGCAATAGAAAAGATTGGGCGGATAAAATGGATGATGCACTTTGGGCCTTCCAAACCACATTCAAGACACCCGTTGGAACCACACCCTATAGGCTAGTATATGGTAAAAAATTGTCATTTACCTGTGGAGCTCGAACATAAAGCCTATTGGGCTTTAAAAACTTGCAATTTTGAGACGAATGAGTTGCGTGCCAATCGAATTTTGCAAATGAATGCTTTGAAAGAATTGAGGAATGAGTCTTACACTAACTCATTGATTTATAATGACAAAACCAAAAGATGGCATGATGCAAGGTTGAAGGGTAATAAGGAGTTTGAAGAAGGGCAAAAAGTTCTTTTGTACAATTCAAGAATAAAGCTCTTTCCAGGAAAATTGCACACTCATTGGTCCGGGCCTTTTACAATCAAGCATGTATATCCATACGGGGTGATTGAGTTATGGAGCAAGGATAGGTCGAGCTTTAAAGTCAATGGGCATAGGATCAAGAAATACGAAAAGGGAATGCCAAAGGATGAAGGACTAAAAGAAGGCTTGGACTTGGAGAAAGCCGCTGCAACGTAGAGTGGGAAGGAGTCTAGCTAAAGACTCCTAAAAAAGAGGCGCTTACGGGAGGCAACCCGTTGCTTGAGTTTGCTTTCTTTTTCCCTTTTATTTTTCGTTTTTTTCTCTTTTGTGTGTTTTTTATGGATTTTCAGTCTAAATTTTCTTATTAGCTTTAAATGATTGCTTGAGGACAAGAAAAGTTTGAGTGTTGGGTGTGGTAAAATTTATTTAAAGACAGTAAAAAAAAATTCAAATTTTTTTTCACACAAAGTAAAAAAATCGCCGAGTCGGGACACCTACTCGAAGAGTCCATTTGAAAATCCCTGAAAATTTGTGAAATCGTGATTCTACTCGCCAAGTCAGGACACCAACTCGATGAGTAGAATTTATAACCGGCAAAAAAGATAAGTTTAAACTCTGTAAATTAGGGTTTTTACCTTAAAAGGTAAACTTATTCATACTAGCAGCCACCACACACTTGACGAGTGGATACTCTCTCAAGCAACCATCTTTCAATTTCGTGATTTCTTCAAATTTCTCGCTAATAGGTAAGATCTTTCACCCATAATTTTGTTAGAGGTTCAATCTTTGGTAGTTTAACGGTTAAATTTTGTTAAAAAAAAAAACCCGATTTTAGAATGTTGACATAAACTTTAGGGTTTTGATTTTGGCCAATTCAGAGTGTTTTAGTTGGATTTTTTTGTGAATTAACGCTTGTTACATGACCCTAGACAAACCCCTAGCACAAATTTTGAGTTTTCACGGTTGCTTCGGTCCAAAACAGAAGAGAAACTCGAACAGTTCATTGTACTCGTTGAGTCTGTTCATGGACTCGTCGAGTCCGTGCTGAAATTTCCCAAAATTTTAATTTTTAATGTTTATGTGGTTTATTTGTTTTGTTTTGTGTTTGATTTTGCAAAAAATGTTCATAAGGGGGCAACGCTTAAGAGGTAGACAAGGGGATTTCCCTTGGTTAAATTCCCCACAAATTGGTTCAAAATCAACTATGGTGGGGTGGAAGAAGAAAATTTAATTACTCAAGACCAAGGATATCTATATCCCAAATGATTTAGATTGGGAGTGGCTAGGACAATTAGGTTTAGAGGGTGCATTAAACCCATACATGACTAAGGTCTTTGTACAAGATGGGATCTCGATTACGTGTGATGGATGGCAGAGGTTATTTTGGATTCAAGAACCAGTATATCGGGAGCTATGTTTGGAGTTCTTCTTTACGATATCATTCCTAGAGGGAATGATTTTACAACCCAAATGTATTAACCTTTTATCTTGGTAGGGAGTACCGAGAGTGTAGTATGGCGGAGTTGAGCTAGAAGTTAGGAATATATGATGAATCAGTAGTCATGGGTGAAGCCTTTGGAATGTTCTTGGAGAATTGTCACAAGGATTTTCTGGAGGGAACAAATGGTACAACTTGGTGGAATACAATTGCAAACAAAGTCTATATTCTTTTTGCGGCTCAAGAAGGGAGCATACGATCCCCCACTCACTGCTTGATTCACCACCTAATTTCTATCACCATTAACATGTAGAAAGATGATGACAAGGTCCTGAGCCTTGACATGTTTTACTTATGGTGCATTATAATGCCCAACAACTTTTGCAATATTCCATATTGCTTGGAATGGTATTTGGGAGAAGGAACGGTGAAGGATAGGAACACTTCGAAAATAAATGGGGGTATGTTTCTTACTTTATTGGCAAGGTCATATGGTGTCATGGAAAGGGGAGATGGGAGCATGTTGACTATGTTACCAACACCTTTTTAGTCTCATGCTTTATAGGAGGGCAAGAATTGTGGAAGAATATGGTGGTGGTAACTTTTCCATCCTGAATGATGATGAGGTTGTGGCGCCCGAGGAACCGGGTAGGCAGGTTAGACCAAGGCAAGAGAATGTTCAAGAAGACCCACCGGTAATCTCGATTGATGATGAGATGCTAATGAATTGGTATAATGTGGAAGTGAGGAGATATCAAGATGATTTAGGGCGGAGTATGAATTATAACCATTGGACACTCGCTTATTTGTTTTATCACTTGAATATACCACCTATGGATGAGCCTTATTTCCCTATGTTAGTAGATGGGAAGAGAGGTTAAATGCGAGAAGAAGTGGAATCGGGGTGAGTGGAATTAGAAATGAAGATGAGGAAAGAGATGAAGACTAGTTATCCTTTTAATTTTATTTGTATGGTTTGTTTTAAGACAATTTTTATTTTATTTGGTTTGTTTTTGTTTTATTTGTTTGGTTTGATGTTTGAACACCTAGTAATTAGGATTTTTAGTTTGTTTTCCTTTGTCTATTACTTGTGTTGTTTTTGATCTTTTCAGAATTACGGTGAAGGAACTATGTGAAGAGTGGAGTCTAGACGGGAAGATAGGAGTTTTGATTTCGATATCGAGTCCGACAATTAGAGCGGTTAAAGAGTATACTTTACTGAAAAAACAAGTGGGAGTATTGCCTTAATACTCTACTTAAATTCCCAAAACGGACCTGAAGCAGAAAAGGAGTTTAGTCCATACAGCGATGACTCGTCGATTCCATACACCTACTCGACGAGTCCAAGTGACAAAACCTGATTATTCTGCCAGTAACGCTACAACTAAGTGAGTCCTCACATGAACTCTATGAGTTGCTCATTCTTCTACTTTCAAGTTGAAGATTTGATTACATTTGATGCGGGCAATTAGCTATACTTTTGAATACTATTTCCTAAGCATTCCAAAGTTCTTTTTCGTCTATAGTTGGAGTTGTCGACCACATAAGATTTTACACCCAAGGTATGGATGAGTTGTTCCCATGCCGAAGTCAACTGAAGATGGAGCTTTAGATGAAGACGATCAACCTCGCAACTATATCCCAAGGGAGTTTATTCCAATTCCCTCTTTATTTTTATGTTTTTATCATGCATAATATGCAATGGGGACATTGCATAAATTAAGTGTGGGGTAGGAGGTTGGTTACATTTAGTCAAATTTAGAATCCTAATTTAGAATCCTAGGTTAATTTTAAAAAAAATTGCCTAAAAATTGCTAGGGTTTAATTTAGAAAAGTTTGGTAAAAGAAATTAGGATTCCATGCTAGTATTGTGCTTGATGATTCTATGAGGACCTAAATGTTTAGTTGAGCCAATATACGTTATAATGCATTTGTGGCCCCCTTTATTCTAGTGAAATCGTGTTACAAAAACATAACCTCGCTTAGTTTGAGGGATGCAATATGTTTAGCATCGTGTACCAGAAATGTATCTAGGAAAACTGAAGTAGTCACTGCACATAAGACTAATACCTTAACCAATAAAGGATGAAGTTATGTTCCTTGCTTAAGCATGTAGGGTTTGAGTGAAAACAAACTGTGAAAAAGAGAGAGAGAGAGAGAGAGAGAGAGAGAGAGAGAGAGAAATTACCAAAAAGTTAAAAAATTTTGGAGCAGTCAAAGTATAAAGTATGAAGATCAAAATTCTGAAGAAATTCAAAAGTTGAAGATACCAAAAATCAAACAAAGAAGGTGGTGAATTTAGAGAGATCAAAGATCAAATAAGTGAACAATTCAAAGAGCTCCATTGTAGTATCAAAGTTGTAATTTTTCTAAAATTTATGTATGCTTGGTAGTTTAACCAAAAATGACTTGAGGTTAAGAAAGTTTTTTGTGGATGGGTTCGGAGGGATGCATAAAATTAGCATTTTTCAAAAGAAGAAGGTGAGTGTTTTTGAGGATTATGAGTATTTAGGATTAGGAGGGGTCTTTAGGAAAAAATTTAGACACAAATGCATGCGTTGCGGTCTTGGCATAATGGTTGTGTTTGATTAGGATTGTCTTAGGTGGTACTAGTGTGTTAAAATTCAGTTTTGTTTTGGGGCAAGCAAAAGTCAAGTGTGGGGTATTTTGATATGTGTATATTTGGTCATATATTTTCTCTAATATCTTAATACTTTTTGGCTATTTTGTCTCAATTATTGAACAAAAGGTACTTAATTATGTTTAAATTGTATTTCCAGCCTAAAAGACATGCTCAAGTTAAAAAGGAAGCGGGATTAACAATTGGAAGCTCGGCAATTGAAGAAATAAGAAATTAAGCTAAAAAGGTGAAGGACTTGGCGAGTTGGTCCTATACTTGTCTTAGGCATTGTAATTCCTAAGACAAAGGACTTTGGCTGGATCTTTTGGCAACTTATCTGCAATTGGAAGGATTGTTGAAGCTCTGGAATTCAAAGATCAACCCTATGGACCAATTTGGAAGAGATCAAAAGGCAAAACACATTCTCTTTTCTTAATCTATTGTTTACATTATGTATTTATCCTTGGAGTTTGTTTTTGAGATGTTAGCTGCTATAGATATGAGCTAAAAACTCATCACTTCTGTTTAGGTTAGATTAGCTTGTTAATATGGATTCATTTTACGGTATGGATTATTTGATTTGGTGAAATTGTTTTGTTAAGCTTGTAAATGATCCTTATGTGTTGACAATAAATATTTTCTGTTAATTATCAAGTCTATTGTCTTGCATGAACATCCTCTTAATTGCTTGTTTCATATGATTTATGTGAAAACAATATTATATGCCTAGTATTAGTGAATATGAACCTAGGATTAATTAGAAAATAGGTAAGTTAATGTGTGAGCTTGTGTGATGAACAACCATGCAAAATGTTGATTGAATTGGTAATTTAATTAGCTACAACTACAAGTCTTAATTAACTCGAATCAAAATACTAGGAAATTCATTAGTTTAACCATGTGGCCACTGTTTAAATTAATTTGTTTTCTAAGGATTAGTAATAGTGAACATTAATCTAATCACACTATCGGTAGCCAATGACAAATAATCCAATGCACTTGCCATAAAATCAACTATAGAAACAAGTGACTCAAACCTGAACAGAAGTCTCTTTTATTGTTGAATCTAATTACTTCTTATTTGCTTTAGTTGTCAGATATCTTAGGTTGAGTGTTAGTTAATTGTTTGAGTTTCTAGTCTTGCAAAACTAAAGAAAACCTTTTTTATTGTTTGTTTTTAATTAGACAATTTTAGTAGTTGGTTTAATTGCTACCGTTTCCTGTGTTCGATACCCAGCTTGCTTGAACTATATTTCTAAATGATAGGTACACTACCTTTCATGTGTTTATTTGTGTTTGAAGCAGTAGGATTAAAACTAGTGCATTTTACACACATCAACAACAATTAAAATTATTTATATGCTATTCACATCAATCTTTGTAATTTATATGTTTCATTACAATAAAAAATATCAGTCCAACATCACTTAAGTTCTATTAGAAGATCGTATGTCATTGAAAACAAGTTAAAAAAACGAATTTCAGCTTACCTCAACCATTACATTTCTTTTACAATAATATAAACTAAACCATTCTACATACATCATGTGTTCTCATAGAATTTTATGTTTTTTCCTATATTATTTCTTTCGTAATATTCTTAAAGAATTGTTTGCTTCCTTTTTACTACCCAGCTGCATTCTCAACCACACATGTACTTTGATATATTCTATAAGAATACATTGGTATATAAGTTGTGCACAATAACAAACCAATATACTAATCGATCAATGAATACACAATTAACCTAACAACAAAAAACAATTTAGTAATCCAACTATTCTTTAACATTAAATTTTGTAAGTGTTACACCCAAAAACACTTTACAATCCAACCAACTATTCTTTAACATTAAATTGTGATAGCACCAGTTCATATGAACATCAAAGGCATTGTAATCAATCATTAATTCTTAGAAAATTAAGTACATGCACAGAAAAATCTTAAAACAACTGATACTAATAAGCACCAACACCAGCAACCCAGAATCCCCTTAACATTTAAAAAAAACCATAAACTTTTCCAAACTCGTACCTGTTCAAACACTAAATTGTTTTAAATTTAATTTCATACCAAATACTCCAAGAATAATGCTTCATTCTTACATAATGAACTACATTTGATAAATTTTATGAGAAATCTTGAAGAATAAATCAAAAACAAAATATAAGAAGAACCGAAACTAAGAATATGATAGAATAATCAACATTTTTCACTAAAAAAAATAAACAAACTCTTCCAAACACTAACCTATTCAAACCCAAACTTGTTTTGAACTAAATTTGATAAAAAAATTTACCCTTCAATACGTTTTAATTCTTACAGAATGAACACTATTGCGATACAATACTTGGATTCTTTTAGAATAAATCGCAAAAGATTACTGCCACTGATGGATGAACAAAATCATCGTTATCGTCGTCAATCCGAAGTGGCGCAAATGTTCTATTTGTGAATTTCGATTTGAAGTTATCTCGTAATTAATTTTTTTTCAGGGAAATCGTATATTCATTTGATAAAATCATAAACATTATTCTCTAATATGTGATGATATTAAACAGTGGAACCAAAGAATCGGGTTGTAGGAACGAAACATGTCGAATTCCATTTTTTAAAATCCGACATATTATCATCCATTTAATATATAAATTAAATCATAAATTAATAAATTCAACATTCATTCTTAACCACTTGATTTTTTTCATCAGATGGACCAAATTCAGTCTTACATTCACACTATAATTATAATTCACAGGTAATCATAACCCTATATATATATATATATATATATATATATATATATATAGAGAGAGAGAGAGAGAGAGAAATGAGTTCAATGAAAAATGCATAAATTCCAAAAAAAAAAAACACTAACCTAAAAATACATAAAAAAAAAACTACTTTAATTGTGGAATTATGCCAAATCCAAGTTGAACTCGACGAGTTGGAAGAGCCAACTCGGAGAGTTGAATATGAGGAATCATGGGATTTAGTGGGTCTACTCAACAAGTTTAGGGGCCTTAACTCGGCGAGTAAAAGTTAGCTTATCCGGAAAGTTTAATGAGGCAACTCGACGAGTTGAGGAGCCTCAACTCGACGGTTGTCCTCCCAGAAGGAAACCCTAATTTTCAGGATTTTGTACCCTATTTAAAGGCCTTAACCTTCCTTGACCGGCCTCCTTATCAGCCTCCTTGTCCTCCTGAAACCCTAAACCGAGTTGTAAGCCTCTTGTTAGGAGCCTTGCAGCTTTAAGTGGATTTTTGTGTGCTTTTGGTGCTTGGTGAAGGTTTAGAAGAGCTTGGAGTTGTTTAGCTTGGAGGGAAGCTTTGGGATCTAGAATCTATCATGTTTTTTTGAAACCATTTGAGGTAAAAAAAAAAAAGTCTGGAACTTGGTGATTAATAGCTTAGATCTTCTCATTTGGGTTTTATTGTGATTTTGGCCTCCTTTTTGAGTTTATGGATAAGATCGGTGGTGTAAAGGTTGATCCTTTCATATTTGAGTTTGTTTTTCTACCCTTGAGCTTAAAGGTGCAAACTTTAGGAGGATCTTGATGTCATACATGTACTAAGTCGAGTGTTAAGTTTATTTGAAGCTTAAGAGCTTCATCTAGACATGCATGGACGTAAAGTTAGCAACTTTACGTGGTTTTCCAGCTCAAGGAAGTCAGATCTACGTTTTGTGGCCATGCCTTTATGGATTAGGTGCTTAATGAATTAAGTTGTTGGACTTTGAGCAAACTCGGCGAGTTTATGGATAAACTTGACTAGTTGGCTCGGTTTACCCGATATTTTCAGATGCATAGAGGAACTCGACGAGTTGGTGGGTAAACTCGGCGAGTTGACTTGGGTTTTCTCGATCTGTGCAGATTGGTGGAGAAACACAATGAGTTGAAGGACAACTCGACGAGTTGGGTCAACCTGGACCGTTGACTTCGACTTTGACTTATGTATTTGACCAAGTTTCTCCCAAGGGGTGTTCGTGGTAACCTATTTTGGATTTAAGGAAATATGGGGTTAGGATAAGACCCATATGGGGTTGGGCCGAATTTGGAAAACTGGGCCATTAGTGGGCTATTATGGATCTTTTGGTTTTGGGCCTCAGTTTTGGTGCATGTTGGGTTAGGGGTAAAATGGTCATTTTACCCCAAGCATGGATTATGGATTATGGAATGGAGCCCAATTGCTAATTGGGTGTGTTGATGGTAGTGATAGCTCGGAAGACATTAGGGTAGCAATCATGGATTTCTTCAGTGAGCTTATGCATTCGAGGTGAGTCTTCCTCACTGTGCTTATGGGTCGAAGGCACCAATGTCGGCCCTTTTAGATTGTTATCCTGGTTCATCTTATGCTTGTATGATGTAGTGATCTGTTAGATCGGTATCCTTGTAGATAGGATGTTGCCATGCTGTGGTGATCTGTTAGACCGGTATCCTGGTAGATAGGATGTTGCCACGCTGTGGTGATCTGTAAGATCTGTATCTTGGTAAATAGGATGATGCTATGCTTAGTGATCTGTAAGATCTGCTTGTTTTTCTGTTGACTGGTTATATGGTTATTGTTATGTTTATGTCGACATGTGTGTATGTGGTTGGGTTAAGGCGGTCCTATTTTGTGCTGAAGGCCAACAGACCCAGGGCGGTCTGGATAGACTGATGGGCCTGTGAGGTGATCCAGTTAGGCCAAATCCCTAGCGGGTGGTCTGGATAGACTGAAGGCCTGTGAGGCGGTCTAGTCATGTCGAAGGCTCGGGAGCTATCTAGACAGGTTGTATGCCTGGTGAGGTGGTCCAGACATGCTGAAGGCTCTATATGCATGCTACTATTTGTATATGTTATCTGTTTGGGTGTTGGTACTTTAGGGAAACTCACTAAGCTTCGGAGTAACAATTTTGGTTTATGGTTTCAGGTACTTCAGTGAATCGTGGCAAGGTAAAGGCGTGATCGTACACATCATCGCATTCTGGACTTATGATTTATAGGAAGCTTTGATAATGTGAACATTTTGAAAGCTATGTTGAAAGAGATCCTGGTTTTTAAATAATATTTTGGGAACAATGGTTTTTGTAAACACTTTTATAGAAAAATGATTGTTGTATAAAGTTTAAATTTTATGAAATTTTCGGGATGATACACTAAAAATCACATGTTTTCATAAAAAATCGCAGAAAAGTTTTATCTTTTTTTTTTTTAAGTTTTATAAAAAAAAATTCCAATTTTTTTCCCAGCAAATTGGTATAAAACCTATGATTTTTAGGCTTGTAAAGTAAAAACAAAAAAATAAATAAATAAATAAAAAAGACTAGATATCTCAAAGTATTTTTTATGTATTTCTATTGAATTTTTAGGGTTTCTAGGGGTTTTTTGGGTTTATGCATTTTCCATAGAACATTTTCATATATATATATATATATATATATATATATATATATATATATATATATATATATATATGTGTGTGTGTGTGTGTGTGTGTGTGTGTGTGTGTGTGAAGATGTTCGAATAGTTTAATGTAAAGTAAATTACATGGATCGGTTAATTCGAACCATCTGTGTTGTTTGGATTGGTTTTGGTTTTTATCTTTGATCGAGCTAAAATGAATAATATACACTGAATGATATATTTTATGCTTTTATTTTTTTTAAATATTATATGTTTTAAAATAATGCCCCACCCAGCTACCTCACATCACACACCACCTATGTTGCTCACCTTCATTCATTTTCTCCTACAAGGTGATGACGATCTTCGCTGAAAATCAACCATTTAACCAAAAATAATCCATATATATATATATATATATATATATATATATATATATATATATATATATATATATATATATATATATATATATATATATATAACTGCATATGTCAACTAGATGAACCAGAAAAAAATGAAAACCAGATTCATGTCAAATATATATATATATATATATATATATATATATATATATATATATATATATATAACTGCATATGTGAACTAGATGAACCAGAAAAAAATGAAAACCAGATTCATGTCAAATCAACTTCATGTTTTGTTTTCAATCTTCGAATTCAACAAAAAATACTCCAAAACAATCAAAAAGTTGATTTCTAACACACACACACACATCAAATATAGTAAATGGGAACTTGTTTTTAACTAGAAAAAGCATGTATCAAATCAAGAATCCACATATACACATCTGGATAATGATCAATATCTCTCCCTTTCTATTTTTCTTCGCCATAAAATCTTGATTTTCCATAAGTCACCGTCGTTCCATCCACTTGATGCAACATCACCGTACTTTATATAGATGATGAATCGGTAAAGTATGATGTTGAATTGGTGATGGTAACTTTCCACGATGGTGATTATATTCAAATCCTTGAATTAATATTTGCTTTATGATGGTGAAATGATTTTGCTTCATGATTTTCATAACCACCACCATTAACGTTCAACATTGATTTCAGATTAGAGTAAAAGGGTTTTAGAGGACAAATGTTGCTTGGCTTCCTTACACTACATAATAAGCAGACACTGTAGTGGGAGTAATGGATATTGGGGATGGCAACTATGTACTCATCGAAAACGTTGGAGAAAGAATATATCAATATGTTGAGAGTGGGAATGGTTTAGATCAAATATCAGAACAAAAACAAACTATACAGATTGTTTGAGATAAAAAAAACAAAGGTAGGGATCAAGAGTGTAGATTACCCCAAACTAAAGGGACCATTCATGTAGTTGATGTCTTTTTATGCACTAGTTTTATTTATTAATTAATATCAAATCTCAACTAGTCTTAAACACAAATAGGTAGTATACCTAGTCATGAAGTAATATAGTTCAAGGTATGAAGGGGTGTCCAACACATGGAACATGAATGGTTTAGATCAAATAATTCAAATCTTAATTAATTAATAACTGTAAAGTAAGGGGCGTTGTTTAAAATAACTAACTTGTTTTTAACACGCAATTATCAAACGAAACTAAAGAACTAAATGAAAACAATAGATAAGAAGTACTTCAAATAGAATATGAATCCCCCAAGTTTCTATGCTTGATTTATTTGAATTGCAATGGATTAATGAATTGTTATATGACTAGTCAGATTTCCTAGTACTAATAATCAATGAACAACTAACACAAAGATCATGAAATTAGTGAACACATAATTAATTAAATATATTCAATCTTTGAACGATATGATTTAGTAATTTCTTGTCAATGGTCATGACAATCAATCGAAGCATAACATGGGTAACTAATACTCTCTAACACAGTCAAGTTCAACAATTAATATTATCTAACCATGGGATTTGATCAATCTCTAGTCCTAACTATTTAATGGTTATAAACTAATTAAGATTCAAGTTAACTTAATTAGATTGGTCATCTTAATTACACATAACTTAGCACTAGACAATAAAAATCATAACTTTAACATGAAAGGTATACCATATCATATTTACTTCTAGTAGTCCAAGGGGCTGTTCAGGTGACATTCTCTCCGTTTAGGATTCGTTAGTTTTTTATAAAGCGGGTTGGTTTGTATGGAGAACGTGGTTAGTCTTGAAGGAGAATGAGTGATATCTAATTTAAAATGTTTCATGATGAACATATATATTCCACAAGAGTTGAATAATAAATGTTTTTAGGGAATTCATTATTGAATTTTCGAATAACAAACAATGTATTTATTTCATTTTCGATGATTTTAATGCCACTTGTGTACGGTCAAAAATATTTGGTTCTATGTTTTGACAATCTTCCTCAGATACATTTGATAATTCTATAATGGACGTGGAGTTGTATGATGTACCTATGGGGATTAGAGTTTACTTGTGTTGACATATAAGGGTCAATCATAGGTAAATAGCATGGTTTCTTGGTTTTCAAAACAAACCATGAATTTGTGTCCAAGATTTTCATCGATTACAATGGTTAGAAAATGGTTGGATCATTGTTTTCTCATTTTATAATAAACTGTATTTTGACGTGGTTCAATTTAAACTTTTTAATTCATGGATGTAATTAGAAGGTTTTCAAGCGGTTGTGAATTCTGCTTGTACCAATGCCATCGAGGTTGAAATAAATAAATTTATTTTAAAAAATTGTAAAAGATTTTCAAATCCAATATAGAAGTATGGAACATACTAATATTAAGTGTGGAAAAAAGGATTTGAAACATGATCTACTTACCAAAGTGGGTGATATGAAAAAGGCAATTGACAACGGGAATTCAAATGTTCAAATTATCAATGATCAAGTTAGTGTTCTTAGGTTATTAGGTGATATTAATATTTAGAAATTTTGGATTTGATTAGAATATCTAAGATTAATTAAGGGCTTGATGAAGACGAAAATTGTGACACCCAATCTTTATATGATTGAAAGTTATGGTTGTTAAAATGCTTATGACTTATAGTCAAAAATTACAAAAGTATGGTTTAAAAAGAAAAAAAATTTGTTCTAGGGAGGATCTATGTAGGTATCTGTGATAGCCCGTGGTACCTTTCAAATTTTCAAGCGCAGTGAGAATTTTTTTCCTATAGTGCAATTTTTTCAGTGTGTTGCCTGAACATTATGTGCGCTACCCATGACATTTCGTTCTGACTCCGCCCTGTTTGTTACAAAACATATACAAAACTTCGGGGTGACAATCTAACATCAAATAACTATAGTTAAAGTAATTACCAAACAAAGCTAGTTCGACTTCTAAGTTTTGAAGGAGTCTACATGAATACTTCTAAGTCTTTACTTCCAAATTCTTGAGATACCTGAGATTTAAAACAAACTATATGTACACAAAATGTCTCGTGAGTAACATGAGTTTTAGACTTAGTAACTAATAAAAAATTAAGTAATATTTCACTAATTTCTTATTCCAAAACTATTGATAAAACTCTTATAATTTTTCAAACTTAATGCTAGCGGATATAAATCATTGTTAACTAATCACAACTTTTCTAAAGAATTTAGTCAAAAAAGTTTTGCTTCTAACAACAAAAATTCAATACTTTTAATGGAATTTTTCTAGAATTTATGTAACTTAACTTATGCAAAGAATAATAAATTTTAAAGCATGATTTAAAACTATCAATGAATCTTTTACTCAAATCAATTATTAAATTCAGTAATTCAGAATATAACAACTGAAAACTAAAAGCGGACTATCAAATGAACTGTAAAGTCCCAAATTATAATCCAAAATGTTCCTTTAAAGTAGGTTAATCATTTAAAATCTTTTGATTAAAGCATATAGTAACATCCAATTGTTTAAGATATATAAGGTTAAAACATAGCTGAATTTCAAAAACAACGAAAACCAAGTAACATCAATGTGGGTGTATAGTCACGTTGTGTCCTTCTCACACACAACTTGAAAGCCACTAAACTTAACAACATAAACATAAATCTTAGTGAGTTCTCCAGAATACCACAAATTCAACCATACATACAATGTATATAAACAAGACTTAAAACCTTATGGTTTCCCAGTATCCTGCATCGTATAAAAATACCAAAAACTGTTTATCAAATATATTTTTTATCAGATAAAATCAACAACTAATGTCTAAAATTTTAAATAAATATTGAGATCTAAAACTTTATGGTTTCCCCATATATTATATCACATAAAAAATATGAGCCTTAGTCTAAAAGTTGATCATAAAAACCTTATAGGTTTCCTGTATCTTGCTAAACAAAATGAGAGGACCAAATCACACTCATAATGGCATCTTGGATAGGCGTCTACTTTACAATGGGAGGTTCCACCCCAATAGAGACTTCTTATCTCGTTACTGGGACATCTATCTAGACCAACTTAAGATGAATGCATCTTAATATAAACCAAAAACGTAATCAAGCTATAATTTTCCCAAACTCGATAAGATGAAAATTAGTTTAACATTGTATGTCGTTTAAAACTACAACTAATAGAAATGATTCAAAATATGTATCAAAACAAAAGCAAAGTTCAATCCTTCAAGCAAATTTGCCCCTTTATCAAGAATTCATAAAAATGAACCAAATCAAAATTCATATTCTCTAATACTCCTAAACAGTTTAACACGGGTTCTAATATGAAAAAAAAACAATACACACAACTCTTATTCATAAGATTTCTCATAAATTCATAATAAAAGTTCTAGAAAAGAACTAATATAGAAAACTTATTTCATATTATGAAATTATTCAAATCACATTTATAAACATTCTTCATGTTTGCAAAACTCATAAAATTAGAACGGGTACCCTAAATCTTTCTTGCGAATAATCATAATCATATAAAATTCACATTTAGTTTGTAGAAAATAACTTTCTAGCCATGTATCTCATGATAAAAAAAATCCACATGTACTCACCTTAGTAGTTAGGTATGTCTAACCAAACAATTCCACTAGCTGTTTGCATTTCTCTTGAATATTTGATCCTTCAACACCTATGAAATTAATCTACCCTTTCATATGAATTCATAGTGGTATACTAATATGAATAATAATTCTATCCACATGCTTTTATAGACTTGGGTCCCTTCATGAAACTTAAATAATGTGCAACAAATTTTCCATGATTGTTCTTTGATTACCATAAAGCAAGTGTGAAACTATCTCATGATATGACATTACAAATTTATAAATAAGTTTTCCAAAAGATGTAACATCTTTGTGTTATGTTAGAAATCTAGGGTATTTCGATTGCTTAGATTCCACTGAAAGTTGTGATACACTTTAAAATGGAAGTATTTCAATGGTACAAATCGAAATCTCAATTGGATAAAATCCAGTGATAAGAATAGAGAATGAAGAAGGTTATGACTCTTGCGTGTATCATCTATGTTTGAACACCGATGGAAAACTATTATAAAACAGTTTCATATCCATTAATAACTAACATAAAATTGGCTTTAAAATTGGTTTATGATAAGGGTCAAAACCAGCTCGACCCCAGCCAGGGGCTCTGCCTCTTAGACCCCGTCAGGAGTTGCCACCCCTTAGACCCCGCTACCAGGGGTGTTGCCCCCATACCCCCATGGTTCAGGGGCTTCGCCCATAAATGACCGCGTACTTTGTATCTGAATAAAGTCAAACAAGTGTGCGCTCTGTACCTCCCTTACTTGTTCAATATTTATCAATATTGAATTGGTCAAAAAATTAACCCCATTACACTTAAATACCATTGATAACACAAATCACCAATATGTTAAAACCTATATCACTAGTATTATGTTAATCTCATGTTAAACTATCATGAAACTTACTAATTATCAATAATCATATACTAATCACTTCATAATAACATATCCAAATTCATTCCAAGACTACTCATGATGTACTTAATAGATTATGCATTGACAACTTGTATCATGAACATTCAATAATGATAGTCGACTGAAACATGTTAATATTCCTTCGTAACACGTTATTCACCAATTCACATAATCCATGAATCATTTACTAAGTAATCTTGTTCATGATATGTTTTTTTGTGGAAAACATGTTTATACAATGTGCATTATCATTTCTTAACTTTCATTTATCCATATAATCAAACTCAAAATTAGGGTTCTTGAGATGTATTCGAGTTCATGAAATATATTGACGATTCTAACTTTTAATCAATACAAAAGAAATGGATTAGCTTAATACCTTGTTTTCTTTACTTGGTTGCTAAAAGCCTATTTATTTGATCTTGATTTAAGTTTTTATATCATTTATACATAGTAATTTCACAAAAAAACACGCACACAAATGAGCTGGAGGGAATTTTGGATGAAATCACCTTAATTTGGTACAAATCTAGGAAATTAATTGTGTAAAAGGAACTCCAAATGACACGTACCACATATCTCCACTTATGTATGAGAGTTAGCTACAACATGGAAAATTTTCAGCTCCACTGGAGTTGCCTCACATTGTCATACAGAGTGGTAGTTGACCACTACACATTGGTCAACAGCCAGTCCACTCTTTTATGTTGGTCGTGTGTGTCTTGGGACTTTGTCTTTATGAATTAATCAATGTTGTATCCATGTTTTTATCCCCTTTCCACGCCTTACTAATTACCCTTGAATTTTCATTATCTTTTCCTTTTTTTCGTCTATTTTGTAAGGGTAGTAGCTTCTTAATTTAGTTTTTGTTTTCTATGTTCTTTATATTGTTAGAAAGATAATAAAGATTACTACAACTTCTATTGACACGTATTTAGCTTACACATATTGGATGAATGTGTGCATATCTCAAGTTAGTAATTCATGAACATGGGTATATGCTCATTTTTTTCTTACAATTTTAGGCTTTAAACCAATCACTTTTAAATAACCATAACTCTTTCATTTTAGGTACAAATGACTTGAATATTTTCCTTATTTTTTTCATATCCATCGACGCTACAACTTTCTTTTATATGGTATCTTATGAATCATTTTAATTATGTTGCTATTAATCTCTAAAGTTCATACTTTGTAATTGAATAAAATTCCATCTAACTTTTACTATTTTTTTCTTCTAACTTTAAAAGCACATAACTTGCTCATTCTTCTATAAAATAAGTTGATTTTTTTCACATTGTTTATTCATATATGTCATATTTATATTCCAACATTGCTTATTCCTTAACATTTGTATTTGGTTAGTTTAATTAAGCTCTAAAGTAGCAAGTTTCATTATTTCACTTGAAATTATAATTTTATACTTTCTTCTATTTTTGTCCTTGAGTTTTATTAAATTGAACTATAATTACATAAACTCATGTAAATTATTGTAATGGAAATACTTACTATTATTTTTGTATTTGGTTGTGTAAAATGATTGTTTTGTCTTTTTGATCATTTTACTCTTATTACAAATCCTTTTAGTTTTTCCAATTTATTTATACTTTCTTCTTATTGCTAAACATCCAAATTTCAAATCTACAAAAACTATAAACTTTTTCATGGGATGTTAAACAAAAATCATCATCAAATAATGATTAAAGGTATTAGGGTGGATGGTTCTTGGATTTTAGGTCCATATCAATTAAACAAAACTTTCTTGACTTTTTAAAGATATTTCTTTATCATTTTGTTGGCATTTAGATGTAAAAAATAAGTCTTAATTCCAAGTCTTTGTCCTGAACTCAAAATGGTATGTTGGATTCAATGTTCACTCATGATGAGATAAAACCATGGTATGGGTGTATGGTAGCGATAATGTAACACTCGATAATTTCCAAGGTATTTATTTAATTTATGGATTATTTAATTGTTATAAGTTGGGCCTTGAATCATTGGATCTTTTCTTACTGGGCATAGGGTGTGTAGTACGCGGGGTGTACCGCCCTATGTATGTTGGGGGTACTAGTGTGAAATGATAGCGGGTGCCATGCAGGTATGCGCTGCGTACAAAGGAGTACGTGTAACGTATGTGTCTAGTCCCCAAAACCCTAATATTTAGGGTTTGAGCACTATTTAAAGAACATTATGACCTAAGGATCTTCCTTATCAGCCTCCCTCTTATCCCTAAACAACCTCCACGAAACCCTAACCCCCATTGTTGAATGTTCTTGATCTTGGAAGGCCTTTTTTGTACGTTTTTGGTGTGTTTTGTCTCATTTTCAAGGAAGAGAAGGTTGGAGCAAGGTGATGGTTCAAGGAGAAGCTTGCAGATCCAGATTATCTGCTCCACTTCTCGCTTGTGCAAGGTATAAAGTCTTGATCTTGATCTTTAGAAGCTTAGATCTCCATGTTTTAGCTTTTGGACCCTTTTTGGTCCCATAGATGAGCTCTTGTGGATTAATTTTGTTTCTGGAGCTTAGAGTTGCTATTCTTGGTGTTCTTTGGGTCCTAGAGTCATAAAGTTGCAACCTTTGAAGCTTTAATCCAACCATGCATGAGTAATGGCCATTTTTATGGAAGTAGATTGTAATAATTCGAATTTGGGGCCATTTAGGGCATGCAAAGCCACCAATTTGTCGACTTTATGGATTAAGACGTTGCGAATAACTCAGATATGGGATTAGGACTCTTGGACTTAAGTGGTTAAGAGCTTTTTGGTGAAATGGATTATTGGGTGAGTACGATGGGCATACAAGATCGTACACGCAGCGTACAAGCCATGCAACGTGTACGCTTAGCGTATAGTTGAGTACGGCCCGTGTACTCAGGCAGTTTGGACTTGGCATTGTTTGGGCCTCGCTTGGGCTACTTTCTTGGACTTTATTTCTTTGGGCCCTTTGGGCCATTAGGAATTAAGCTTTTGGATTAACGAACCTTAGTGGGCTTTAGGGTAAGGACCATTTGGGGATTTGGGCTCAATTTGGAAAATTGGGCCATAAGTGGGCCTTTGTGGATCTTTTGGTTTTGGGCCTTATTGGTTTATGGGTTTTGGACCTTAGTTTTGGATCATGCTAGGCAAGGGGTAAAATGGTCATTTTACCCCAAGTATAGATTATTAATTATAGTTTGGAACCCAAGTGTTGATTAGGTGTTATTTTTGTACGGATAGCTCGGGCAGTCGTCAGGGCAACAGCTTGGGATTTCTTTCTGTGAGATTCAACATTTGAGGTGAGATTCCTCACTGGTTTTAGCGGGTCTAAGGCACTAATGTCAGTCCTTATTGATTATGTTAGGATGCTAGGAGTCTGTGTGATCCTTCCATGTGTTAAGTGTTGTTATGTATACCGGGCAGGGCTCGATTCCAAGCGAGGCCTGAGGACTGGAACATATGCTAGTGTTATGATCATTATATGTGTTAGCATGATTATGTGATATTGATTGTATGTGTATAGCGGGCAAGGCCCAGTGACAGGCGAGGCCTGAGAGTAACAGATCTTTATACCGAGCGGGGCCCGATGTTGGGCAAGGGCCCAATGTATGATTTATTATATATGGTATGTGGTAGTTTGGGGAACCCACTAAGCTTTGTGCTTACAATCAATTAGGTTTTCTGGTTACACCATACTCTATCGACTATTCTATCGTAATTTGTTTTCTCTCTAACTTTTTGCTATTTTACACAATTCAGTCTTGCTATTTTATACAATTCAGTCGTAAGTTATTCTTCTTGAACTTGAGGTATTATAATTATATATAATAAAAACCAACACATATATAACAGTATGTTTTTGGGTTTTAGATTTTGGTCATAATAGTTTCGTATGTTTGTAAATTTGCTACTTGTGTAGAAAAAAAAATTACAAAAGTTGTCCATATAATTTAGGAGGTCTATGTGCATTTTTTATGATGAGTTTTAAACTATAGTCACAATAATTTTATATGTTGACAAGTTGGTCATTATGTATAAATAAATTACAAAAATTATCCTTATAGTTTACAGAAAACGGCGGTTAGTAAATAATCAATCTACCCTAATAAATAAGAATGGTTTTGCCACATGTCCTTCTCTCATTCAATTTGGCACATGTCATTTTGTCATAATTTAGAGATATATTTATTTTCCATTTGTCATTTATTTCATTTTCCATTTCTAATATATTATTAATTAGTTTCCATAAATTAAACCTACCATGATATTAATTTTAATTTTTAAATTTTAAATTTCAATTTCAATTTTAAATAAATTTACAGTTTAAACCTTTGTATTTAACGTTTTATTATAATTAACCTGTTTAGTATACGGGTCTGATAACTAAACAATAATTTTAAATTATTTATTTTTTGCATGTTTTTTTTCTCATAATTTTAATTTATTTCAAATTTCAAATTCAAATAAACTTTTCATTTAATCGTTTCTATTTGACATTTTGTTTTAATCAACCCATATAATATATGGGTTTCACAACTAATATATTTAAATAGTATACTCTTGTATTCACTGTTAAAACGTAAAACATAAACAAAACAATTTTTAGTTACGTATAAACTTTGTTTTTTTTTTTTTTCACTAACATATAGATACCTTTCGTTTTCTAATATATGATTGCCGTTCTTCAAAAACATATAATATGCAAAAACATTGATATCACGGTGATATAGTCAACGTTTTAGATAATATTTTATATCTAAAAGCCAATGAATAATATTTTCAAATAAAACGAGGACTTGTAATAACATGTGACCGGTTGCTAAAAAATGTGGACTTGCAATAAAATGTGAGTGGATTCTACCTTTTTGATCTTTATAAATAACGATAAATAAATATCTTCAAAATTTTAATCAAAGTAATAATGTTGACATTTGGCAGTAGTAACTCATGGCCGTTTGTATGTGTAATTTCTCTACAGAAATCAAATATTTTTGTATCTTTTGTTTTTCTTTTTATTAAATCAATATAAATATTAAAAAACTGTTATAAAACAAAATATAAAATGATATTTGATTTATCATTCGTCTGTATAATCATTCCAACAAATGTTATTGTATGTTTGTACGAACAGCTTTTTAAACATCATTAAATATTGCACCATTTTTGTTATAATATGAAACTTTTCACTAAAAATCAATATAAACGTATAAAAATAAGATACACAAAAGATTTCATATAACAAAACTTTACAACAAAATTTGATAGCTTTCATATTTCATATGTTAAATTTTCTTAATCAAAGAATTATAATTAATAAGATAACAGGATATACAATATATTTTTAGGCAATTGAGCTAATAATTAAAAGATAAAGTTAAGGGATAATATGCAATAATGCAAAGATGCCACTGAAACCGTAAAAGGTTAAAACATCACAAAATTATATAATAATCAAATTAGAATATTCTAAGATCATCTATCAATCTTTCTTTTAATTTAGATATATTCTCTACTAATTTTACTCATTAATTTTTGAGAAATATGTTATATCTTTTTATGTGATAGTGCAAATAAGATATATATATATATATATATATATATATATATATATATATATATATATATATATATATATAGAGAGAGAGAGAGAGAGAGAGAGAGAAAGAGGTAGAGGTTCATTTGAGAGCACCTATATTTTTTGAGACATGGGGACAACATATTAGTCTTTGATCAAAATTGATCCTATGGCTCATAAAAAAATGTGATTAAGACTTATTAATGTACCTGATTTGTTAATTAAGGGCAGATTAGTCATTGTTAGGTTAAATAGATCATCAACATATCTGTTACAATAATTAGCTTCATATTCACCTAATCAGGATCTTTATCTCCTTCGATATTCAATCTCACACCAGATCATCGTTGCTATTAGATAGATATTCATTGATCGATCAATTATCCTTCATATATCAGGAAATCAAGATCTTCATCGCCTTGAATAGGTATGTATGTCTACCAAATCAACGTGATTTTGAGATTCACATTCATTGATTTATCAATTATCCTCTCCTATCAAAATCTCAACTATTAAATTCATGATTTTAGTGATTTGCTAGGTCATCTTCTTTATTCTTTATCTGATGATTGTTTGATTTGGATTCGTTCAATTGTAATTGCAAATATGAGTCAATATCTTCATGATTTTCTTAATCAATTTTGTTTAATCGCAAATTGCAAACCACAGAAGGATAAGTAAGGATCAATTTTCTTCAATTCATCATCAAGAATGAACAATTTCTCCATTATAAAACAATTCAACAACTCATCATTAGTAGCAATTGATGTACCATCTATTTGAAGACAGAAGAATTGGAGAAGTAATATTTGATACACCAACTGTTTGATGAAATGCCTAAGAGAATAATCATAACTTAAGTTCTAATGCATTTAAACTCTAGACATGCTCCTAATTAACTGCTATCTAGTAGCATTTATGGTGCTGAAGTGTGAACTTTACATATATAGGTTGAAGATAATCATAATAGAACAAAACCGTTACATCAAGTCAAGTGATCATGCACCTTCACCAACCTTGAAATGGAAATGGATATTTATCAAAAGTTTTTTGTCCTTTGGTTTGCCTCTAAATGATTAAATCATCCTCTTGTTGATATAAATGTTATTCCTTTTCCATCATATTTAGACAATGTAACGACCCAATTTTTATCAAGAAATTTTTTTCATTTTTAATTACTCAAACAATTCCCATAATCCATAAATTTCCAAACCATTTGTTTCCCAATTCACAATTATTACAATTTCATTGTACTTTTGAAAACATCAGAGAGTCCCAACACACAAAAAAAGAGGTAGAGTGCACGCCATGTCATCACGCCTTGCCTTTGCCCTTCAGCTCTGAAGTACCTAAAACAATCAACAACCTGTAAGCGAAATGCTTAGTGAATTTCCCAGAGCATACCACACACACACAAACCACATATCATATATCCTGTTAGCTATAAAAGCTACACATATATCATGTAAGCCATGCATACATAAAACCTGTGAAATTGCCATGGGCTACCCCACATGGTCTTTACCTAGGACTGCCATGGGCTACCCCACATGGTCCTCACCTAGGACTGCCATGGGCTACCCCACATGGTCTTACATCCAATGCCACGGGCTTCCCCCTGAGGTCTTCATACAAAACATGCAATCACATAACAAGACACAGAAGGTCTAACACATATATCATAATCACATAATAGGCCGGCCTTGGTGCCTTAGACCCATAGGTATGGTGAGAAACTCACCTATCACGAATGTTGAACTGACACTCTGCGACCAAATATACCCCACGGGCTGCTCCAAGCAACGGCCTAAAAGGATCATACAATATACAGTCATTTCCCCAAAGTCCATCATGGTCAACTACAACCAAGGTCAAGTCAACGGTCCATGTTGACCCTAACTCGCCGAGTACAACTAGTGACTCGTCGAGTTTCCCAGAATAACATCTACTCGCCGAGTCATCGAGGTGACTCGTCGAGTTCATACACTCTTGAATGATAATCTAAGGTCATTCGTCGAGTTCCCTTGCTTGACACTCGACACGTCTACGAACATCCAACCATTGGGAAATCTTACTCGACTCGCCGATTTGTTCCTTCAACTCGCCGAGTTCTAGATAATCTTCATCCGACTCGCCGGGTTGTTCATCCAACTCACCGAATTCATGGCAATATTCATCGGGCTCGTCGAGTTGTTCATCTAACTCGTTAAGTCCATGCCTGCCTTCAAATGACTCGCCGAGTCACCCCTATGACTCGCCGAGTCCTATCAGATCTCAAGCCCTACAGACCCTTTTTGAGCCATGCAATGCTTCCAAACTACAGATCTAGGCTCCTGAGGCTTGCTTTCCACGTAAAGTTGAAAACTTTACGTGCATGCAAGGCTTTAAGGCCCTAAAATAGCAAATCTAAGCTTGGAATGGGGTCATACACTTGAGGGAAGGTACATGCTAAGCTCAACTGATAACTTTATGCATCTTAAGGCCAAAAGAAGTTCAGATTTGAAGTTACAACTCCAGATCTTGGCTTAAACACAAAAGCCCTTTCTTAGAATCCATGCACAAGAGGGTTTTGGGTGGAAATGAGCCAAGAGACAGCTTAATACCTTCAGAAATTGCTCCACAAAAGTAGATCTAGAATCCCTCACGAGCCCTTGCTTCTTCTAGCTTGATTCCTCAAGTGATTCCTTCACCAAATCCCTCCTTCAATCTTTAAAATCACCATGAACACTCTCACACTCGAATCAGGGTTTTAAGGAGGTATAGAGCTGTAAAGGAGAGGCCAAGGGAGGCTAATGACCCTTTAAATAGGATGCAAGGCCCTGGAATCTAGGGTTTCATCTGCCAGCATCTACTCGTCGAGTACCATAATGGACTTAGCGAGTAGATCATTAAACCTCGCGCCCAAACCCGCTACTACTCGACGAGTAGAGAGGCCAACTCGCCGAGTAGGTTTGCCAAAAATCCAAAACTGAAATGTTAATATTAATACCTCAGGATCAGGGTGTTACAGACAAGTACGCTAAATGGTTCATATATGAAAGATTAGTGTAATCATTATAGAGAAATCTCAGACCATGTTGATGCTTGAAGCTTGAAGCTTGAAGCTTGAAACATGTTTCCTCGTTGTTTTTATTATTTTGATTATCTGAGTCAAAGTTTTAGATTAGTTACTATCCTCCTTGCCAGTAGCATGTAAAGTAAATGATGAATTTGGACCAATTTAGCATGAAGCAGAAGTGGTACTTGGTCCCATTTTATCATATTTTTTATTACATTACATAGTACATAGTATATTATTCTGATTAGAATAATTGAAAAGAATTACTCATACGTCCTTACATATTCAGAAAATTAAGTTTAGAATACAATTTTGTTAACATTTATACAATAATAAATATTAATGGAATACTTTTTTTGTAGGTCAAATTAATGATGGTGCAGAAGAATCACACTCAAGCAATGAACTCGTTTCAACTAATGATTATTTAGTTTGGATTTTGGATATTCTGCATGTATAGATATATAATATTATAGTCTACTTTGATTTTTGTTTGCTGAACTACTCAATTAGTTACATATTTCTTTTAGAATATGATACATGATATAGTCTATTGTTATATGTTTTATATTGATGATACTAATATCTTATTGAAGTGTATAATTCTATTTTTAATAATTTATAAGGGTAATATTCTAATATACATTTATAAATGATGATGTAATTAAATGTGTTTTCTTACTATGACTAATATTCTAGATTTGATTATTGTTATGTGTTATATTCTACATTGATATTTGTTGTTGATATAATCAAGTAGTGTTATATTTTAATAAGCTCATTACGTATAAACTTCTGAAAACTAACAACATATAACATTATTCTAGTAGAATGTTCCACATATACTACACATTATTTTCATATAATAAATTAACTTATTTATTTAAAAACCTATTGTTGGATTAATTTCTAAGTCCATAACTATAATTGGTAAGACTTGACCTGACCCGGCATGGTCCATTTGGGTTGCATGGCATCATGCATTTGGATAGACTATAATGAGAAAAATAACACTTAAGGTTTGTTAATATATTATAAGTTCTAATATATTAATAAGATTATTTAATTATTATTGATCAAGAATTAATCTAGGATTAATTAAGTGATCAAAAGAAGACTGATTAAGTATATGGGTTGATTGTGAAAATCATCCATACTTGTATAGTGGGATAATGCTTCATGGATTGTCAAGTTGGGCTAAAACCCATAAGATGCTCCATGGTATATTTGAACCCATGGATCCATGGAAATGGAAAACCATGACAATTAGGGTTCACCCGAATTGTCACTAACTATATAAGCATCTTATTGTTGACAAAATCGGCACTAGAGTATATATGAAAGGGCTAGCCTATTTTCATGAACTGTGTATATTCTTTCAAGTTATTCCAAGTGTATTTGGTGTTGTGCGAACCATTTGAGGTGTCACACTTGGGGCACTAGGCACTCAAGCTTCATGAAGACATTCTACATCAAAGAGGTATGTAATTCTAACTTGAGACATTCATATGAATCAATGTTATTATGCTAGTTAGGATGAATACCTTGGATATTCATATTTGCATGTATAATAGAGAAAACATAGATCCAAGGTATTTAGGGTTGCATGTACACTTAGGAGTGTTAGAATGCTCAAAATCCAACACCTATAACATAATTCTATTAGAATACAGATAACATTTAACATTATTCTATTTGAATATTCTACATATACATATTATTTTTATTTAATAAATGAAATTATTTAACAAGAAACCTATAAAATTATTCAGTTAGATTATCAACATGATAAATCATGCGTTAAATTCAAATGAGATGACCCTAACATTCTACGTATAACTTAAAATATCCGAGAACATTATTCTATCATAATATTCTACATATAACTTTTGAAAAGAGGTCATATACAATATTATTATATTAGAATATTTTATATAAACACATTATTTACATGTAGTAAATCAACTTATTCAATTGAAAACTTAGAACGTTATTCTATTAGAATATTCTACATATAACTTAGAATATCCTAGAAATTTATTCTATAAGAGTATAAAAACAGCCAAATTTTAATTAAGAAATATTCTATTAAAATATTTTACATATAACTTAAAATATACGATAACCTTATTCTATCATAATATTCTACATATAACTTTTGAAAAGAGGTCATATACAATATTACTATATTAGGATATTTTATATGTACACATTATTTACATGTTGTAAATCAACTTATTAAATTGAAAACTTAGAAGATTATTCTATTTGAATATTCTATATATAATTTAGATTATCCTAGAACATTATTGTATAAGAGTATAAAAAGTCTAATTTCAATAGAATGTTATACATATAAACTTTAAATATAAACTCATGTAATATGAGAAATATGTTATTGATATTACATGATACAAAATTAAAACATTGCAAGTACTATTCTTGTAATACATAACTGAATATCGACATTATACATCATATATGTCATATGTACTTTTTCATATTTTGTTGACACGTCTTGATCATATGACGAGCTATCAGATGAGGTATCATGAAGTATGACTTTTTTGTCTTTATCTATTTCCCATGATAGTAATTGTTCAACATTCTTTTTTTTTTTTGGATCAAAAACTCGTTTTTCCCTTGATTTAGTAGTTTCTTCATTTCAACTGTATCAAAACATAAACCATACTTTTATTAAAAAAATAAAACTAGGCTATAAACAAACAATTCATTATACTAGAATATTCTAACATTCTGACAATAATTAACAACATGAAAATTTTTTAATAAATAATTTACAATTAGAGAATTTTATTTTATTTTCACATTTAATTTTACACAAATCTAATATGATCAAGGCATTATTAACAATACACAGAGTAAAATCTATGAGATAAAATAACAAAAAAACATAATTGTCCACATGGTACTGACTCCAAATAAAGTTTATATTCCTTTAATTTCGATTAGTAATATTTAGTATAATTCAAACAAGAGATTTAATATTATATAAAGTACAAAAGATAAGATAACCTAATCACCTAATCAGACCTCTATGTTAATAGACACCACCAACCTAAACCAACAACTTATTTAGCTTTCGATGTGTATTAAACACTAATCCTAGCTACAGTAAACAATATCAAAAATATTTAACCAAAACTACAATAAAGAAGTTCGTTTCTAGCCCCAACTATAGTGAATCCAGATCAAACACTAAGCATAACTACAAAATAAATTTCAGAAAAATAATTCATAAATTTGAATAAATAGAATAATAACTTCCTGAAGCCTATTACAAGAGATGATTTAGAATCTACATTATCTAGAATCCAAATCTGAATAAGATATTATTGAATTAAAACCTAAAGAGATGAATTTGATTATGTCAAGATAGAATAACAAATTCTAAAAACATATTATAGTTTTAACTTATCAAAGTAAGTAGTAACATTTGGTTAATCAATAAAATAACATCTGAAATCAAATTTATAAAGTAACACCTAACTTAACAAATCAAAATACCTAGAATATTAAGTTATCAAATACTATTTTACTAATATTTTTACAAGATCATCTAACCAATCAAACAAAATAACATCTTAATCAAATTAAGAAATACCATATGACTTATCAACCCAAAACTCAGAATATCAAGTTATCAAACAATATTTCACTAAATTTTTACTAAATAATCCAATTACTCATACAAAATAACATCTAAAATCAATTTAGGAAGTAAGTTATGACTTATCAAATTAGAATAAGTAGAATATCAAGTTATCAAACATTTATTTATTAGATTTTTAGTAGATAATAAGATAAATCAAACAAAATAAAATCTTGAATCAAATTATATTTCAAATGACAGGAATATCTCTACATATTTTGTGAATAACTTCATTTATGCATAATAAAATAGCAAGATTGTAGATTTATTAACATTGAAATTGTTAACAGCCAAAGATAAGTCAGTAGAATCTTTTATTACCCGATGAGAAGAATCCTTCCTCAACTGAGAATCATGAGAAGAAGTACCAATTGAAGGATTAGCGGAAATTTGTATGTGCTAAGAGCTTTTTATTGTTTATTAAAAAAAACTAACAAGCTAATGATATTGGAGGTTCAAAATTGAAATTAGAAGCACGCGATTCAAAATCACAGATTAAGGTTTTAGCTGGTTTTAATGTAGAATCAAAATTAGATTGTATTGAAGGATCCATTCTTGATGATCAATTAGAATAAAAAGGGTAGCAAATGATGTAATTGAGCTTAATTCGAGGTACATCCAATTGCAATTATTTTTCTCAGGTTTCGAATCCATAAATCTGGATCGCAATTGAAATTTGACATGGTATGTGAAGAGGTGATTTTGGATGAAGAAAGACATGTAGAGATATTGCATGATGTTAGAATATAGATAGAATGTAAATTGTCATAATTACCTCTATGTGTCCTTTTCTAAACATCAATGTTTAACAATTCATGATCATTTTCTCTATTACATACATTGATAAGGAATTTCTAGATTTCAACAATTATTTTCAGCAATTATTCATTAATTTTGTTATTATAAAATAAGTATCAGTAAGAATCAATAAGAAAAACTCATCAACAATTTTGATTTTTAGGAATTCATGATCAAAATTAGAATGGATAAAATACTAACTCTAACATACAAAATTGAGAATTACTATAAAAGTATACTAGAAGCTCATATATAAAACAAAAGAGAATGATTAGATATTTACTATACAAATTCAGAACTAGTAGAATATTGTTTTGAAAGCTAAAGATTGAGTTTTCCTTGGAAATAGCTTTATGTCCTTTCTTTTTGAATTGGTTACTTCTCTTTGGCTCTTTAGGCTATACTTTAGTACATGCTATTTTAAGCATTCTATCTACTTTATCTGATGACATTTGTAACTCATCTTTTATACTGAGAAAGGGAATTGGAATCTAATTCTCTCGAACAAGACATTGTTGAAAGATGAAATCAAAGCCTTTAATGGGTATGAGTTCTAAATTTGATTTTTAAAACTAGAATGAAACAATCTAAATAACATAATTAAGGTTTATAATTTTAAATGGTCGTTGATTCCTTCTATTTAGAAGGATAGGGTTTATGTGAATTTAAGGGATGATAGATTAAGGAAAGAAAGAACATGTATATATGATTTTGATTCCTTAGCGATCTTGTAGATTTGATCTTCGGTTTTTTAAACAAGAGACCAAAATTAACTCTCTCTAAGAAACATTGCTTCACTTTGCTTCAATTGGAAGAATGGTTAACAACGAGGATATGATATGTGGTTTTGATTTGATATGCTAGGGTTATTCGACTAAGAATCTGTATAACCTGGATTATTCAGTGGTTCAATTACACAATCCAAAATTTGAACAGCTTGAATTAATACCTGTTTTGTGAAGGAATGTCTGATAGTCGAGATTGAATAAGAAGGTTGAAATTACGGATCAGAAGGAATAAGAATTTGTTGATAATCGAGATTGATCGAGACTTTTCTGTTCGTTTTTTGCTACGTTAATCAATTATGATTTGTTTTCGAGTATGAATCAGAGGATGAACTCGAGCTAGAATCAGAATAAAGAACTTGACTTTTCAATTTTGATTTAGGGTTAATCTAAAACAAATTTGTGATGGAAGGGTTTTCGATCGATGAAAGGGTTTTGAAAAATGAAAAGCATATGAATGCATTTATGAATGTGCCGAGTTACGTTTCTACCCCTCCATGTATTCTAATTAATTACAACGTTTGTGTTATTTACACAAACTGCCGCCGCCAGTTTTTTTTAATTAAATCTGAACCACATATCAATTTTGATCAAGGGCTAAGATTTGGTCCTCATGTCTCACAAAGTATAGGTGGTCTCAAATAAACCAAACTATATATATATATATATATATATATATATATATATATATATATATATATATATATATATATATATATATATATATATATAAGTTTAAGTTTATTTGAGACCATGCTAATTTTGTGAGACCGTGAGATGCAATCTAAAAATAATTTTAAAATGCAAAATAAAAGGAAAAATCCGAAAATTCTTTTTTTTAATTATTATTTTTGTTATTTTATTTACTTAAAAAATATAAAAAAATTACCATTTTTTTTTTGAAAAAATACGTGAAATATTATAATAGAATATTACACTGTAAATATTCTAATGTGATTTTTAGTATCTTAAAATATTCTAGTATCTACTGAATTTGTCAGATATGTAAATTTTTTTTAATACTCTACTAGAATATTCTAATATTCTACTAGAATATTTCACAGATATTCCAATAAAAAACAATAATTTTTATTTTTTATTTTTTTTATTTAATTTGGGATTAAAAAGGGAAGAAAATAATATTTTTAAAAAAATTCGAAAATTTTCAATTATTTTGCATTTTAAAAATGTTTTTTTATCTACAAAATGAGTTACTAGGATTGCGTCTCCCCGTCTCACAAAGTATAATGGTCTTACATGAACGTAACCTTACATATATATATATATATATATATATATATATATATATATATATATATATATATATATATATATATATATATTAGTTAGCTAATAATATGTTTAAATGGAGCAAAAAAAGTTGGTAATTTTAGTATTATCAACATATTTTAGTGTAGTTAGTATTACTATTGAGACATGTTGGGCTCATTTTAATTTATGAGACTTGAGGTTCAGAGAGTACATAAGGATTGATAAAAGTGTACTTAGGAATCGGAGGGTCCAGGGGCAACGCTTGAAACAAAAACGAATTTTTATAAAGCAAATGGTCCTAGAAAAGAGTTTTTTCCCACAAAAACTATTATATTGTGTCGTTGTTAATTGGAGTCGGTTTTTCCCATGTAACTGTCATCTAGGGATGAGATTTAAAACCGGAAAACCGGATCGGAACCGGAATCGGACCGGAACCGGAACCGTTAGAACCGCAATATATAACCGGAACCGGAATATATAGAACCGGTTCTGGTTCCGAGTTTAAAAATTGGCTTTATTCAGGTTCCGGGTAATCTGGATTTGGGTCCATCGGGTCCGGGTAAACCGGGTCTAAGAACCGAAATCGGTGTTAGGAACCGGAACCACTTTTAAGGGAAGGAATTGATTTCTGTGAAACGTTTAAAACATGCATATCTCATTCGTTTTAAGTCCGATTGACATACGGTTTTTTCCAATGTGTAGTTTATAGTTTGTACATGATTTTAGACTATAAATTTGTTATTTTTAGTTTTATATTCGTAGATTTACAACCCCCCCCCCCCCCCAAAAAAAAAGTCGAGATATTAAAGCTAGAAGTTCTTACTTTTTTTAGATTTTTTGTATTCTGTGAAAATTTTAAATTGTGCATATCTTATTCGTTTGAAGTCGGATTGACATGCGGTTTTTTTCAACTTATAGCTTAGAGTTTGTACATGATTTTATACTATAATTTTGTCATTTTTGGTTTAATATCCAATGATATATAGTCCTCCGAAGTCAGGATATCAAAGCTGAAAATTTTCAACTTTTCAGCTATTTGTTTTTATACTTTGTATTATGTGAAAACGTTAACACATACATATATCATTCATTTAAAGTCAGATTGACATGCGGTTTTGTCCGGAGTGTATTTTAGAGTTTGTACATGAGTGTAGACTATAATTTTGTCAATTTTGGTTTCATATTCAATGACTTACAGTCCCCCGAATTCAGGATATCAATATGAAAATTTTCAAAGTTTAACCCACTAAGTAGTAAGTAATTGACAAAAAATTCCGTTTTTTTCGGGTTTTCCGATTCCAAACCCACTTTATCCGGTTCCAACCTACCCACTTTTATGTTTCCGGGTTTTCCGTTTCTAGACCCACTTTAGCCGGTACCGTACCCGAAACCAAACCAAAAACGGTTCCTATATACCGGTTCGGTTTCCGGTTCTATAAAATTCTGTTAACCGGTTCCGGGTTTTCTGGGTTCGGGTCCATTCGGTCCGAGTTTGGACCTACTTTCATCCCTACTTTGTATTATGTGAAAACGTTAACACATGCATATATCATTCGTTTAAAGTCGGATTGACATGCGGTTTTGTCCGGAGTGTATTTTAAAGTTTGTACATGAGTTTAGACTATAATTTTGTCAGTTTTGGTTTCATATTCAATGACGTACAGTCCCCCGAATTCAAGATATCAATATGAAAATTTTGAAAGTTTAACCCACTAAGTAGTAAGTAATTGCCAAAAAAATCCGGTTTTTTCAGGTTTTCCGGTTCTAAACCCACTTTATCCGGTTCCAACCTACCCACTTTGATTTTCCGGGTTTTCCGGTTCTAGACCCACTTTACTCGGTACCGTACCCAGAATCGGTTCCTATATACCGGTCCGGTTTCCGGTTCTTTAAAATTCCGTTAACTAGTTCCGGGTTTTCTGGGCCCAGGTCCATCCGGTCCGGGTTTGGACCCACTTTCATCCCTACTTCCATCTACCACTATCTTCCATATATTTAATAGTAGACGAATTCCCGCGCGTTGCGCAGCGAAGATTAAAAATATATTGTTAAAATATTGAAAAATGTATGTTTAAAATGGTTATGTTATTAACATTAACTTTGAGATAATATTTTTACACTAATTTATATATATATATATATATATATATATATATATATATATATATATATATAATCTCTATTATTTTGAACAATAATATTTATTGACATCAACCCACATTCCTCATTAATAGAATTAAATATAATGATCTATTTAGTATTACTTTTAACAATTATTATTATTGATTAATTATATTTTTACTCATGCGATCATTTTCTAATTTCAATAATGATGTTCACATAAAATAAAATTTATTTATAGCTTAATGTTATTTATAATTTGATGTTGTTATCATTTAAAATTGTTATTCATTAATTTTAAACCACTTATTATTAATAATAAGTTAAAGAAGACTTTTAAGAAACACTTAATATTATTATTAAAATATGAAACATACACTAAATAATAAAGTGATAAGATAGACAATTTGCATTTCAAAAGAGACTTGCATGGATAATATTGTTGGATTAGTGTCTAAGTCCATAACTATTTTGGTATGTACTTGACCCGATGGTGCATGGTCCTTTTGGGTTGCCTTCACCAAAGCAACTTGATAGGATGAATTATGGAGAGAAAGGATTAAATATGATTTATTAATATATTATGGGAATAATATATTAAAGGAGAAATCATATTGTTTAATTAATATTAGTCAATAATTAATTGGTAATTAGTTTTGTGACTAAAAGAGATTAATTAAACTTAAGGGACTGAAATTGTAATTATAAGATAATTGCAATTTGGGCCATGGATTGTCTTAAATCAAGAGGTGGACGAATTCTTATGGGAAGCCCATAAGGAAATCATCCAAGGGCTTGATTAAAGGAGTCTATGGGTTGCTTAGGGCTTAAGCAACCAAATTAGGGTTTCCTTCTTAGATAATCCTAATAGCCTCACTATATATAGATCCCTTAAGGACCAAAAACGTGGCTAAGCTTCTTGCTAGGGTTTCACATGTTTTTGGGCAGCCTCTAACCTCTCTCCTCTTCATCCTCTTGCTTATGGTGTTTGTAAGCCATTAGAGGAGTGACACTTGTAACTCTAAGCCTTCCAAAGTCAATTCAAGGAGAATTGGGATTGTTATTGCTACATAACAATCAAGGTAATATCATAAACCTAATTATATGTTAATATTGATTTCCATATGCTAGAATTAGGGTTTATAGTCTTGGATTCAAAGCATGTACAATAGAGAAACCTAGATCCAAGCATTAGGGTTTGTATGAGCACATAGGATGTCTTATGACCAAAACCCATCAGTGGTATCAGAGCATAGATTGGTTTCAATTGTATTGATGCATTGCATATCTGGAAAATTCGTTTTTTGGTTTTCTGGAGGCTGGACTCGCCGAGTCCATAGCTGAACTCGCCGAGTCCAGTCTTGACTCGACGAGTCAACTCGTCAGATGGAGGTTATCACGGGATTTCTTGCTGTTTTTGCATTGGGATAGTTACCTTATCATGTTAGATCAATATTAATCCGATTATATGATATATTTGACTATAATTTTGATCTAATTGAAGATATTTATCAATTAATAAGATAATTGTTTCCTTATAAGATAATTGATTGATTATTTTGACTAAATTGATAAATTGTTTTGCAAGAAATCATTAAACAAATCAAATATGGATAATTATGTGATTAAATGTTAATTTAAATTATTTGTTATTTGATCCTTGTTTTTATGAAAAGTTTCATATTTTCCCCTTTAGGTTTTATAGTTTAAATTTGAACCCAAAAGTTTTGTTGTTTTGAAATTTAAATAGTTGAAACCCTAATGTTTTGAAAAGGTTTCAAAACTTGCCCTCAAGTTTAGGAATTTAAATTTTGATTAAATGGTTTAATATTGATGTATATTTAAATTCTAAACCCTAATGTGTTGAAATGTTTCAAAACTTGCCCTCAAGTTTTGGAATTTAAAAGTTGATTAAAAGTTTAATTAGGAATGTTAAATTCTAAAACTCTAGTATAGTTTTGAAAAAGTTCAAATCACACCCTTATGGTTTTATTAATTAATTAAGGTGTATAATTAAAAGAAGTTTAATAAATCCATAAAAGTTTTGGTTTACAATTTAATTGAATTAAAAGTATAATTGTTAAATTTAACCACCTAATATTTTAAAAGTGTAAAATATACCCTATACTATATATAACATTAAAAGTCTAACATTATATATATGTATGAGTAAAAGTTAGTCTTACCGTTAGTAGGCCTCATTCACGAAGCTAGTCTATAAGAGGTGTTTAAGGAAATTGCCTATAAAATGGCGATTGAATGGGTATCCACTCTTACCCACCGCACTCTTGACTAGTGGAGGGTCGTTAGCCGAACGGGTAGGATAGGACGAAGCCTTCCATTATAAGTATAATGAAGTATAAAAGTAACTAAATGTTTTCATAAAATTCTCAATCTTAGTTACTTAGGCAAAAGTGAATTGATGCAATTCCATGAAATTACATTTTGTACCCTTGCGAAGACGTTAGTGGAGCGTGTGTGGTTTACCGGCACATTAAATGGTTCTAAGCAAAGGTAACAAAGGGTGACTCAATGTTTGTCATAGTTCGGTGGAGCGTGTGTGGTTTACTGGCACATCGAATAGGTGACTGTAACATGTGAGGGCACCATGTAAGTTTGCATGGTTATTCACACCCGCTTTGTGATCCTCGGCATCCCAGTCACAAACAAGAGGGGCATATCGAGATTTAAACATGCCATTGAAAGTTCAATGAATCTCAAAGGGTCTAGGAGTTTTCATAGATTTAAAACTTAAATTTCTTTTTCGTTTTCATGGTGGAAATTAGTGAATCGTCATTCACTTACCTTCAAATGTTCTGTAATTAGGGTTACGACATCCCTCTCCCAAGTTGTAGAATATTGTGTTGGGTCCTAGCCTTAGTATTTCATTTGGGTGATTTACTAAGGACTCCATCAATCAACTAACTTGAATTTGTTTTCTCCCGTTTTGTAGATGTCAAAGTTCGACAACTATGGTCTTCTCAAATCTCGTGGAACAAGCATTCCACATGAAGATGATATTCCACGATTCGATCGAGGAATAAGAGATCATACTTCACTTCCTCCTCCTCCTCCAATTATTCTCCCTAACCCACAAGTTCAAAGGCTTGAAAAGTTCAAGATCACTCAAGCCCTTTTGGCAAGTAAACATAAAGAAGGAAAGTCGGTGCGTGCACACGTCCTAGGGATGAAGTCACACATTGATAGGTTAAGAATGTTGGGATCCGTTGTCTGTGAGGAAATGGCTGTTGATTGGGTTCTTCAGTCACTTCCTAACTCATATAGTGAGTTCGTAAGAGAGTACTATATGATGAACCACGACGTGACCCTTATAGATCTCACCTATATGCTTATTGCAGCTGAATCAGCAATGGTTTGGCGCAATAGAAAAGAAAAGTTGATTGGTGAATCTGCCTTCAAGACCTCTATGGATATAGACAATGACAACGAAAGACATGCAATGATCGAAAAGTTTGATCATAAGAGAAAGGCGATGTCTGAAGTAGTTCCATGTCATGTTCCAAAAGAGTCGATTTGTTTTTATTTCCAAGAGAAGGGGCATTGGAGACGACGCTGCCCTATTTACCTAAGAGATCTAAGAGATGGGAGAGTCGAAACGTATGGCTCTAATATAGGTAAAATCCATTAACTAACTCTTTTAAGCTTCTATTCTAGATTCTTAATACATAATGTGATAAGATTACAATTGATGTTTTGTAGGATCAAAGAAAAGAAAGGAAGCTTAAGGGAAGAAGTGAGTAGAATCTAACCGTGAAGGAATGGATTTTGATCGCATTTCTCGAAGATTAGATTCTTAAGCTACTACTTAGAGTTAGAGTTAGATTGCTAAGAAAGATGTATTAGCATAAGTTTTTCAATGAATTGCATTGTAAGGACAAATTTTTTCCGCAATAAAATAAATTTTGATTTTAAATTTTATTTATTTATCCTTGCAATGGCGTGTATGAAAAATTGATGTTAAAATGTTTCTATTATTAACAATAATGGATTTGGTTCTTATTATGTTATTTATGGAAAGTCGAGAATTTACCAAATAGGGAGAGTTTCTCATCGCCCAAAGTTTCAATTGGACAGAAATTTGGAATCACGCAACTTGGTTGCACGATGAATGAGAAATTTCATATTTGGAAATTAGACTAATTCATTGACAAAGTGTCAAGTGAAGGACTAGGAGATCGAGTACGCAAAGTTATGTGCTAATCAAGTCCACCATAAAAATAACAATGATATTCGTCATGATTTACTAAAGGTTTAGTAAATATGATTATACTTATAAGATTAAGTGTAATTCTGAATTGATTGAAAAGGTTTAAATCAATAGTAGAACGAATAAGAAGAATCAAGTAGGCAGAAAGATAAAAGTTTCTCCATTCTAAGAAGAAGGGAGAGTACCTTTTATGCTTTATGATAGGTCTTAATGATTAATAATCATATCTCAATTGATCCTCTAAGTGAGTCTTAGTACAATTGTATGTTTAAGAAGAGGAATCAAGAATTGAAGAAATGGTTGAATCAAAAAGTCAATCATACTTCGTTCCAAAACAAGTCTTAGAGTTAAGATTGTGACAATGAGTGACAAGTATTAAGAAGGTTTATAACATTCATCAATTGTGGAAAGTTGTAATGTCTTGGACCAAAGTTATGAAGTGTTTTGTCTTGATAAAAGCTACACTAACTCTTGAATATTTATTTGTCAAGAAATGTTTTGACAAGAGAATCTTATATGTCAAGGAGTCAGTGGGAGTCTTAATGGTCTTGAAAGGTTTCAAGAACAAATCAAATAAACCTTATCGATCATCACTAGCACACGAGTTGAGGTTTGCAACCTATCGTGTTGACATTATTTTGTTTCTGTGCCAATCCAATCGAGTTAATTATGCATGTGAGTCCTATGAGTTCTCAGTTGAATGCAGAAAAAGGCAAGGACCTTGATCAATGGAAAGTACATTGATAGGAAAAGGTGAGTTGCTTAACTACTTGGAAAACATGGTGGGCAGTTGTGCTACCATAAGGCAAGAAATCAAGATTAAGAAAGTTCGGTCCATATGAGTTTGAATTTGTCGTAAACTTTGGTTTTGACAAATTCACATGGATAGGAACAAATACACCGTCTAAGTGTCATAAGATTTCCTCCTTCATGAAAATGATTGTGAGGAAATGCTTTCACTAAGAAAGACTTTAAGAAGATAGTGATAGTAAAATTGCATTCTCGAATTCAATTATGGTTACGGTATCCCTTTCCATGATTTGAATTGTGAGGTTTGACAATTGTTTACACACACATATGAACTATCTAAGGCAAAGGTGTATAAGTTCAAGAAGCCTTGATAAAAGATTATCAAAGCACTAAGTATTAGAAACATGAACTTAAGAAATTCAATAAGCATTGTTTTTCTGAAAGTTAAGATGTTTCTGAATACATGTCGAAGCTAGTGGGAGCATAAGTGTTATGTTTTATAGTAATCATCATGATAGTGGGAGCATAAAAGGTATAATTGTATGATTATTATGGAAAGTATTGCAAGTTGGCAATATTAATTATAGAAAACAAAAGTCATTCCTTGAAAAGTTGTAAGGGTTGTAAAGTTGTTTTGCTATAATTAAGGGAGAGAATATTATGCTTCATTTCAAATCTAAAGGTTTAGGTTGAGAAATGTTAATAAATTTAGTCAAAGGTACATAGTGTGTTTTTTAAAATTTCGATTATGATTACGGCATTCCTCTTCACAATTCGAATTTTGAGAACATAGCAAATAAAACATTATGCGTCGTGTCCCATACGCTTCGGGTATAGGATCGATTTCAGATGCTTTAATGTTTGACCATTCTAAATTTTTCCAAATGTCTAGCGCATTTAGAAGGAAAAGGGACTAGAATCGGTTTTGACTAAAATAATTAAACAACTATCAAAGGACAATCCAAAGTTTGACGAGGATTGGTCGCTTGTGAGTAGTTGGAAGCATGGTATTGGATGGACCATATCGACATTATTATGAATAGAAAAGATTCTATTAAGAATAAGTTGTCATATGGAAATTATGGAAATGTTTCCATATTGGATGGACCATATCGACATCATTACGAATAGATAAGATTCTATTAAGAATGAGTTGTCATATGGAAAATATGGAAACGTGTCCATATTGAGAATTGAATATTGAAAATCTATGACTAGATTAGAAACTTTTATGCAAAAGGATGTTCAAAGAATGTACTTTGAGTGAGAGACATCACGTATATGGATTTGTCTTGTAACAATCTCTGATAGAGGACTTTGTAACATCATTGGCAATAGTCTTTGTGACTTTGGTGCAGTGACATTACGAAAGGATAAGCTGCATAGAATGTTAGAATCTAGCATATTCTATAAGTAGCAAGAATTTGATATTCTTTCACTTATGGAAAAGGATTTGGAGTTATGAAATGAGAATGATTGGGAATGTGCTCAATTTGGTCTATTTCACAAAGTAAGAACCATAGGTAAACATTGTGTGCATGCTAGGAGCATGGGACAAGTGTAATAATTCAAGTAAGAAGTTGATTACCCGAAACGACAAATAATGAGTAATCAATATGGTGATAAATAAAAGGCGTTTTATTTATACTCAAAGGTTTGAGGCCATATGGGATTAGTATTATTCTTGTGTTTCACATTTGCATGTTTTGACTTCCAGAATAATTGAATTTATTAAGAATAATCGAATTATTCGAACGGGCCACAGTCGTTCATATGTTGGAAGTAGATATGAATGAAGACTGTCGTGAATTGGTGTGTGGATTGTCTAAAAGAGTATTAGACATAAGCAAATGTTTGCTGCAACGTTCATGAGTGCTTATGAATATGAATTTGAGCATTGGATTAAACCCACGCTCACTTGGATCACTCCATGAATTGTATCGCAAGTGATTGGTGAGACGATAACATATTATATTCTTGAAACCGAGATGTGTGAGTTGTATCTTGCAGATCGGTTACACATTGATAATATGTAAACGCACTAGTAACTTGGTGTTATTAAACATATTGTTGTGTGTAATTCGGTGAGTGAGTACAAGCAAGCATTGTATCAAAGTTTATCCATTCCTTTTATTCAAAGTAGAATAAAAGCGATATCTTTGGGCCCCTCGATGGTTTAGTGATGACAAACGTAAATGCTCGGTCGGGCTAGGGCTAATTTGATTTGTTTAATTAGTCAGTCGTCATAAATCGGAATCGAGATATAGTACAAAGAGAATGATTTGAAATCATATCTCATATGATATCTAGAATGGAAGAATATATGATCCCTTATCTAAGGACACGCATATCTGATATGATCAGAGTTGACAGCGGCTTTGGAAAGCTACGATTGCAGATCAGGATCTGAAGTCATACACAGAATAGTTGTTAGACTTATCCAAGTGGGAGACTGTTGGATTAGTGTCTAAGTCCATAACTATTTTGGTATGTACTTGACCCGATGGTGCATGGTCCTTTTAGGTTGCCTTCACCAAAGCAACTTGATAGGATGAATTATGGAGAGAAAGGATTAAATATGATTTATTAATATATTATGGGAATAATATATTAAAGGAGAAATCATATTGTTTAATTAATATTAGTCAATAATTAATTGGTAATTAGTTTTGTGACTAAAAGAGATTAATTAAACTTAAGGGACTGAAATTGTAGTTATAAGATAATTGCAATTTGGGCCATGGATTGTCTTAAATCAAGAGGTGGACGAATTCTTATGGGAAGCCCATAAGGAAATCATCCAAGGGCTTGATTAAAGGAGTCTATGGGTTGCTTAGGGCTTAAGCAACCAAATTAGGGTTTCCTTGTTAGATAACCCTAATAGCCTCACTATATATAGATCCCTTAAGGACCAAAAACGTGGCTAAGCTTCTTGCTAGGGTTTCACATGTTTTTGGGCAGCCTCTAACCTCTCTCCTCTTCATCCTCTTGCTTATGGTGTTTGTAAGCCATTAGAAGAGTGACACTTGTGACTCTAAGCCTTCCAAAGTCAATTCAAGGAGAATTGGGATTGTTATTGCTACATAACAATCAAGGTAATATCATAAACCTAATTATATGTTAATATTGATTTCCATATGCTAGAATTAGGGTTTATAGTCTTGGATTCAAAGCATGTACAATAGAGAAACCTAGATCCAAGCATTAGGGGTTGTATGAGCACATAGGATGTCTTATGACCAAAACCCATCAAATATGACATATCCATGTAATTTGATTTTATTATTTATAATTATTGCTTATTAATTTTAAAACCACTTGTTATTATTATTAAGTGAAAGAAACTTTTAAAAAACACTTATTATTATAATTAAAATGTTAAACATATACTAAAATATAAAGTGATAAGGTAGCCAATTTGCATTTTAAAAAAGGTTTACATGGAGAATATGGATAATATGACATATCCATGATTTTTAATTAATTATTGTTTTGAAGCAACATGAACATACAAACATATATACAATAGTTAATTAAATATTATATATATCACCTTCCATAATATAACGTCCCAAAATTCAAGACTACAAATTTTCTTTTAATAAAACATTACTTAAAGCAAAATCATCAATCCAAACATAATCAGAGTATAAATTTCCAAAACACATTTTCGTTATCAGAGTAAAATGCTGTCTAATCTATGGTGTGTGCCATGCGATCACCCCAAGCTCTTTCCTCCGCTACCGGAAGTACTTGAAACCAAAACTGAAAACCGTAAGCACGAAGCTTAGTAAGTTCCCCACCCTACCACATACCTGATGGGTTTTAGCCATAAGAACTTTCCTATGTGCGCATGCAAAACCCTAATGCTTGGATCTAGGCTTTCTAATTAAACATGCTTTGAATCCAAGTCTTCTAATGACTATTTAGGTATAATAACAATATTGAAACAGATCTAGAATCATACCTTTGAATTCCTTGTTGATCTTGTTGTCTTGGAGCTTCTAGAGTCACAATTGTCACTCCTCTAATGGGTTACAAACACCAAATAGCAAGGAGGATGATTTGGGAGAGAGGAGAGGGGAGGAAATCGGCCAGGGTTTCTATACTTTTGATGAAGTTCCGATTTCCTCATGTCATAGGGTCTATTTATACTTGTAGACTCCTTAAGGGTTACAACCTAAACCCTAATTGGATAATCTTCTCTTAAAGCTATCCAAATCCATTCCTTAGATAACCCCTTGGACGATTTGAAGCAATCCTTAGCTTCTACAATCCGTCCAATACATATCTATATGGATTTACAGTCTAAAGTTTAACTATCAAACAATTGACAGTTTATACCCTCTTATTTAATTAATCTCTTTAAGTCACCAAATTAATTCCAATTAATTCTATGACTTATATTAATCAAATAACAATATTATTATTCTTTATATTATTCCCATAATATATTAATAATATTTATTCTCTCTTAATAAATCATCCTATCAAGTTGCTATGGTGAAGGCAACCTAAAAGGACCATGCACAACCGGGTCAAATACTTGCCTAATATAGTTGTAGCCTTAGACACTATTCCAACAGTCTCCCACTTGGATAAGTCTAGTAACTATATACACAAGTACAATTCGGTTTGCAATCGTAGCTCTCAAAGACGCTGTCAAACTCTGATCTAATCAATCTTGTCCTTTAGATAAGGGATCGTACAGTCCTCTGTTAGATATCATGCTGACAATCCTATGGAATGGTTAGTCAAGCATTTAGGTTTCTCGATCTCTGATTTATTCGACATAGAACTTAATCGAACACATCAATTCAATTCTGACCGGGCCCGGCACATAAGTCAAATCAAATCATCGAGCGGCCGATATATCGCTTTTACCTTCTTAGATAAAAGTTACAGATAAACTTCGACTTATATGCATTTACTTATTCATTAACCAACTATACACAACAATGCATTTTATAACACCCAGTTACTGATGCGTTTTTGCATTATCAATGTACAGTCAATTAACAAATAACAAACCATATATCTAGGTTTTAAGACTATATGATATTATCGTCTTACGATCACCCTTTTATATCATATTCCATAAGGTGATTCCAGCAAGCACGGGTTTATTCCAATGCTCAAAACTAGTTCATAAGCACTCATGAACGTCGCAGCAACTCTTTGCTATGTCTAACACCATTTAGACATTCTACACACCAATTCATGACAATCTTCATTCATATCTACTTCCAACATATGAACGATTGTGGACAATTCGAACAATTCGATTATTCCTAATAAACTCAATTATTCTGGAAGTCAAAACATGCAAAGTGAAACAATAGCTAAACAATTAACATAAGATAGTAACATTACTCATAAATAAAACTCCTTTATTTAATCATCAAATGTTAATTACATTTATCTATTACACGTTTCTAATACTATCTAATCTATGCTAATATCATCCTTCAGCCCAATACTCCTAGCATGCTGCAAGTGCTTAACCCTACTCAGTCCCTTCGTAAGCGGATCTGCTAGGTTATCTTCCGATGATATCCTCTTCACTACGAGTTGTCCTTCTTCTACACGCTGTCTAATGAAGTGATATTTTATGTCGATATGTCATGATCTACCATGATCCCTCGGTTCCTTGGTCAAGGCAACCGCTCCTTCGTTATCACAGAAAATCTCCATGGGCTCCTTTATGGCAGGTACAACTCCAAGATCACCGATGAAGTTCTTTAGCCATATTGCCTCCTTCGACGCTTCGCTTGCTGCAATGTACTCTGATTCGCATGTTGAATCAGCTACGGTTTCCTGCTTGGAACTTTTCCATGTCACTGCTCCTCCATTTAGGGTAAATACCCAGCCCGACTGCGAACGGTAGTTGTCCCTGTCGGTCTGAAAGCTGGCGTCACTATACCCTCGCACCTTCAAGTCATCACTCCCTCCGAGGACTAAAAACCATTCCATCGTCCTCCGATTGTACTTAAGGATATTCTTCAACGCAATCCAATGGGCTTTGCCAGGATTCCCTTGATATCTGCTAACCATGCTCAAAGCGAAGGCTACATCAGGGCGAGTACAAGTCATAGCGTACATGATTAAGCCAACTGCAGAAGCATATGGTACTCGGCTCATTTTTTGCTATTTCAGCTTCGGTACTCGGACTTTGAGTCTTACTCAACTTGGCATTACTTTGTATCGGTAATTCTCCCTTCTTCGAGTTTTCCATACTATAACGTTTTAGTACCTTCTTTAAGTAAGTGTTCTGACTAAGTCCAATTAGTCTCTTACTTCTTTCTCTTACTATCCTTATTCCCAAAATGTAAGAAGCCTCTCCGAGGTCCTTCATAGCGAAGCACTTCCCGAGCCAGGACTTAACCTCCTGCAGAGTCGGGATGTCGTTTCCTATGAGTAATATGTCATCGACATATAGAACGAGGAAGCTTACTACACTCCCACTGGCTTTGACATATACACATGATTCATCTTCGCTTCGTACAAATCCAAACTCTTTGACTTTTTCATCGAAGAAAAGATTCCATTTGCGAGACGCTTGCTTAAGTCCATAAATGGACTTCTCAAGCTTACACACTCTATTCGGATGCTTCGGATCCACAAACCCCTCTGGCTGAGCCATGTAAACATCCTCAGCCAACTTTCCGTTATGGAAAGCGGTCTTGACATCCATTTGCCAAATCTCATAATCATGAAATGCGGCAATCGCTAGCATCACTCTAATAGATTTTATCTTCGCAACTGGTGAGAAGGTCTCATCATAGTCAACTCCGGGAGTTTGAGTAAAGCCCTTCGCAACCAATCGCGCTTTATATGTGTGTACGTTTCCATCTACGTCGGTCTTCTTCTTGAAGATCCATTTGCACCCAACGGTCTTACGTCCGGGCACATTATCAACCAAATTCCAAACTGGGTTATCATACATGGATTGGATCTCGCTATCCATTGCCTCTTTCCATTTTGCAGACTCCGGGCCTGTCATGGCTTCCTTATAGCTATTAGGTTCATCTAGATTTATTAGTGTATCATCACTAATATATGTGTCCCCTTCGGTAGTAATATGAAAACCATAAAACTGGGGTAGAACTCTAACTCTATCGGAACGTCTAAGAGGTAAGGATTCGTCAATCGGTTCAACCGGAGTTTCGGGTTGAGTGCCAGAGGTAGAGGTTCCTTCATCTATCGACTCTTGAATCTCTTCAAGCTCGATTTTCCTCCCACTGTCTCCTTGGCCTATGAGTTCTCGCTCTCGGAAAACTCCTCTCCTCGCAACAAAGACAACATTGTCCTTCGGTCTATAGAAGAGACATCCAAAGGATGTCTGCGGGTAGCCGACGAAAATACATCGCTCACTTCGAGGTTCGAGCTTGTCGTGAGTATCTCGTCTTACGAAAGCCTCGCAACCCCAAACCTTGATATGTGCCAATGAGGGAGCTTTCCCTGTCCACATCTCGTGAGGTGTTTTGGCAACCTTCTTAGCAGGGACTCGGTTAAGGATATGGGCGGCAGTCCCTAAGGCATACCCCCAAAAAGAGATAGGTAGTGAAGCACGACTCATCATAGAGAGAACCATATCCAATAAGGTTCGATTACACCTTTCTGCCACACCATTCAACTGCGGTGTCCTAGGAGGCGTCAATTGCGAAACTATTCCACACTCCTTGAGATAATCGTGGAATTCAAGACTTAGGTACTCTCCTCCTCGATCAGATCGAAGCATCTTGATTTTCCTGCCCAAATGATTCTCCACTTCACTTTTGAACTCTTTGAACTTTTCAAAAGTTTCTAACTTTTGCTTGATCAAATAGATATACCCATATCTACTATAATCATCGGTAAAAGTCACGTAGAAGCGATTCCCATCCTTCGTGGTTGATCTAAACGGTCCACATACATCGGTATGTATTAGGTCCAATAGACCCTCACCCCTTTCACACGTACTCGTGAAGGGTGATTTAGTCATCTTTCCAAGTAAACAAGACTCGCACGTGTCATCTTCCCTAAGGTCGAATGACTCCAACACTCCATCCTTTTGGAGTTGGGCTATGCGTTTCTTGTTGACATGTCCAAGACGACAATGCCACAAGGATGCTTTATCCATACTAGTGGAAGAATCTATATTCAAAACATCATTTCCTAAGTTATCAACAATCATAACAGTTTCATAAATTCCATTACATGGTATAGCTTCAAAGTAAAAGACACCATTTAGATAAGCCAAAATAGAACCATTCTCATTATTAAAAGAAAATCTAAAACCTTGTCTAAACAAACCATGAAATGAAATGATGTTTCTAGCCATTTCTGGCGAATAGCAACAATTGTTCAAATAGAAACATAAATTATTCCTAAGCACTAAAGAATACATTCCAATCTTGGTCACAGGCGATGATCTTCTGTTCCCCATGATTAGATTGATTCTTCCTTGCTCCACATCCCTACTTCTTCTTAGTCCCTGCACATTAGAACAAATGTGGTAACCACAACTGGTATCAAGAACCCAAGAAATAGCATGATTAGAATCGTTAGATTTAATTGTGTATATACCTGCGAAAGATGGCTTGATCTTTCCTTCCTTGATGGCTTGCAGGTACTCTGGGCAGCTGCTCTTCCAATGTCCTATCTTGTGGCAGTGGTGGCACTCTGCCTCCTTCGGGTTAGGGCAGGGCTTAGCGGGATCAACTTTGGTCCCACTAGAAGAGGCACCATCTCGGGCTTTAACCTTGCGATAGTTCTTAGACGAAGCCTTCCTCTTCTTTCCCTTTCCTTGACCAATAGCCAAGACAGGAGCAGCAGGTGGATTGGGAGTTGGCGCAACAGACTTGTCTTTGAAGTTGCTCTCAGCGACCCTCAAGAGACCTTGGAGTTTGCTTAGGGTGACCTCCTCTTTGTTCATGTAGTAGGTCATCCTAAATTGATTGTACATCGGAGGCAAAGAGTGAAGCACCATGTCGATCGCCAAGTCTTCCCCAAAGTCAACATTTAACTTGCGAAGGCGGTCGACATACCTTTGCATCTTTTGCAGGTGCACGGTAAGAGACTCTCCATGACCCATCTTAGCGGAAATCATGTTAGTGAAAATCTCATAATGCTCTTGTCTCGCGTTTTGGTGGTATCTCTCCAATAAGTCTTGATGCATCTCGTAAGGGTACATGTGCTCATAGGACTTTTGGAATTCGGAGTTCATGGTGGCTATCATGATGCAATGTACCTTCGTTGCATCTCGCTCATGAGTTTCAAAAGCGGTAATTTCAGCCAGAGTAGCGATTTTAGGGTTAATCTTCTCTAGCTTCTCATCGAGGACATACTCCTTATCCTCATAGCGAGCAATGGTGAGAATGTATCTTATCCATTCGCTAAAGTTCGTTCCATCGAAGGTGACCTTTTGGCAAAGGCTCATCAACGTGAAAGAGCTAGCAGCAGCGTTGTTTGCGTTCGACATCTACAATTAGAAAAAGGACAAAGATAGATTAGAATATGAATCCCTAATTATCACCTAATAAGAAAAATTAGGGCTAGGATCCAACAACAATATTTACATATTAGAAAAGGGATGCCGTAATCTAACATGCAAATAAATTGAAGGTAAGTGAATGACGATTCACTAATTCTCCACCATAAAACCTAACTATTAGTCCTAAATGTATTGAGACTTCCTAGGTTCGGATGAGATTCATTGAAAACTATTCAGTGGCATGTTTAAATCTCGATATGCCCCTCTAGTTTGTGACTGGGATACCGAGGATCACAAAGCGGGTGTGAATTACCATGCAAATTCACATGGTGCCTTCATTGTAACGATCACTTATTCGATGTGCCGGTAAACCACACACGCTCCATCGAACTATGATAAACAATGAATCACCCTTTGCCACCTTTGCTTAAAACCAATTAGTGTGCCGGTAAACCACACACGCTCCACTAACTTCTTAGCAAGGGTGCAAAGTGTAATTTCATGGGATTGCATCAATTCACTTTTCCTAAAGTAACTAAGATTGGGAGTTTAAAAAAAAATGTAGTTACTTTGTATTTCCTATTATACTTTTAATGAGAGGATAAGGTTGCCCTATCCTACCCGTTCGGCTAACGACTTTCCACCGATCAAGCAAGCGGTGGGTGTGCGTGTACACCTATTAAGTGTCATTTTATAGGCCGCAACCTTATACCCACCTTATAGATCGGCTTCGTGAATGAGGCCTACTAACGGTAAGACTAGCATTATATATATATATATATATATATATATATATATATATATATATATATATATATATATATATATATATATATATATTAATCTTGTAATATCATATTAGTATAGGGTTGTATTTTAAACATTTTAAAATCTAGGGTTTGAAATTTAAATTGTCTAAATTAAAACTTTTAATCACAAAATATAAATTTCAAAACTTGAGGACAAGTTTTAAACATTTAAAACATGAAGGATCAAATAACAAATAATTTCAATTAACAATTAATTTCCTAATTATCTATATTTGATTTATTCAAGATTTCTTGCAAGATAATTACCAAATAAACAAAATAATTAATTAATTATCATATAAGGAAATTAAATATTTGATTAGTTAATAAATATCTTTAATTAGATCAAGATAATAGTCATATATATCAAAAAATCGGATTATGGTTGATCTAATATGATTAAGGTAAGTTTACATAAGATAATCATGAAGAAATCCCGAATCTGGCAATTCCTGACGCTTGGACTCGCCGAGTGCACCAAGGGACTCGTCGAGTCAGGCCAACTCGCCGAGTCCACTATGGAACTCGCCGAGTCCATGACTCAGAAACACAAAAATCGAATTTTGCGGTTAAGTTTCAAACAACTAAGCATCAATTTAATGAAAACCAAGCTAGGCTCTGATACCACTGATGGGTTTTAGCCATAAGAACTTTCCTATGTGTGCATGCAAAACCCTAATGCTTGGATCTAGGCTTTCTAATTAAACATGCTTTGAATCCAAGTCTTCTAATGACTATTTAGGTATAATAACAATATTGAAACAGATCTAGAATCATACCTTTGAATTCTTTGTTGATCTTGTTGTCTTGGAGCTTCTAGAGTCACAATTGTCACTCCTCTAATGGGTTACAAACACCAAATAGCAAGGAGGATGATTTGGGAGAGAGGAGAGGGGAGGAAATCGGCCAGGGTTTCTATACTTTTGATGAAGTTCCGATTTCCTCATGTCATAGGGTCTATTTATACTTGTAGACTCCTTAAGGGTTACAACCTAAACCCTAATTGGATAATCTTCTCTTAAAGCTATCCAAATCCATTCCTTAGATAACCCCTTGGACGATTTGAAGCAATCCTTAGCTTCTACAATCCGTCCAATACATATCTATATGGATTTACAGTCTAAAGTTTAACTATCAAACAATTGACAGTTTATACCCTCTTATTTAATTAATCTCTTTAAGTCACCAAATTAATTCCAATTAATTCTATTAATTATATTAATCAAATAACAATACTATTATTCTTTATATTATTCCCATAATATATTAATAATATTTATTCTCTCTTAATAAATCATCCTATCAAGTTGCTATGGTGAAGGCAACCCAAAAGGACCATGCACAACCGGGTCAAATACTTGCCTAATATAGTTGTAGCCTTAGACACTATTCCAACAATACCATGCATAACCACATAATGCACATACTAGGCCATGCCCGCTATCCTAGGCCTCGCCCCTGCCTCGGGCCTCGCCCGCTACCTTGGGCCTCGCCTGATACCACGGCCCCGCCGCTCCAGGCCCCGCCTGGCTTCGAGCCCCGCTCGGATACAGATCTGTTTCACTTAGGCCTCGCCTGTCACAGGGTCTCGCCCACTAACATATAATAGCACATAAACATAACACATCACATAAGCTAATCACATACTAACAGATCTTGTCCTAAGGCCTCGCCTAGCACTGCGCCTCGCCATTGTCCTGCTACTGATGAGTCATGGAACCCCGTCCATGCTCCTGCTGATTGTGAGATACGGGCCCAACCCACACTCACTATTTGCCTAACTCGGGCCTCGCCCCTGATCTGCTGCTAATGAGATGTGGAACACCATCCACACTCTGCTATTGGTGAGTTACGGGACCTCGCCCACACTCACCTCCCTACCAGGCACATACAAGTATCACACAAACAACAAGTATAAACTATCACATAAACCATTCCTTGGGCACCCACCCGCTATCATTGGACCTCGTCCTGAATATCATACTAGCATACTGTGCCTAGGGCTTACCCCCGGGTCTTCTACTCATAACTACATGGGCCGGCATTGTGGCCGTAGACCCATTCACACAAGGGAAACTCACCTACACTGGCTGAACTTGCTGACGATCCCACTAGCCGCTGCCCGGCAACTCTTTGAACTCCTGCTCCACTCGCTCCCCGAGCTACCAATATCAATGCAACACTGAGTCCAACTGACCCCCGAAAGACAACCAAGTCAACTCTGGTCAAAGTCAAAGTCCTGGTCAAAGTCAACCTTCCAGGTCAACCCTACTCGCCGAGTCACCCTACTAACTCGCTGAGTTCATATGTTCAGAGTCCTTCCATTCGCGACTCGACTCGCCGAGTCAGTCCATGACTCGCCGAGTCTACCGATTTCCGAGTCCTGACCTGTCCAACTCACCGAGTCTCCACTCGACTCACTGATTCGAGTCTCAAGTCGAAGGGTTTGGGGTTTCGCAACCTAACTCGCCGAGTCCAAGACAACCTTCAACAGACTCGTCGAGTTGTTCTTCCAACTCGCCGAGTTCATGCCCAACTTCATCCGACTCGATGAGTTGTTCATCCCACTCGTCGAGTTCCTCCAAATCTTCATGCTACTCGACGAGTCCACTACAAGGACTCGCCTAGTCCATTCAGATCTTCATACATGTAGAGGACTTTTGAGTCATGCAGGGACTCCAAACTGTAGATCTACCCTTCCTAAGCCTATTCCTCACGTAAAGTTGCAAACTTTACGTGTAGAGAAGGAGATCTAGGCAAAATAAACTAGGGTTTAAGTCAAAGAGGCTCCATAATCAACTCAAGGGTAGATACTTTATGCTTCTCAAGACCATAATATGCTTAGATCCGAAGTAGCAACTTCAGATCTGATTTCTAACTCAAAAGGGGTAGCTAATCATGGCTAAAAAGCCCCCAAAACTCACAACCAAAATAGATCAAAAGGAGGGAAACGACTTAATACCTTCAATAAATAAGAAATTTTCCCCAATCTTCAGATCTAAGGCCAATCCTTGAAGCCTTAATGATTCCCCCTTCTTCTTCTTCCTTCAAATCACTCAAAAATGGCTTGGAAGCTTGAATGGGCAACAATGGGGCTTAGGGTTCGATGTTCTGGGTGAAAGAGGCAGTAAAGGAACCCTAGGGGAGAGAATGAGACGTTTAAATAGGCTCCAAGTCCCGAATTTAGGGTTTTCCTCGCACAGAACAGACTTGTCGAGTCTCCTTGGCCGACTCGCCGAGTCGGTCACTTATTCCTCGACCCGGATCCCGCTCGGACTCGCCGAGTTCCTCCTTGGACTCGCCGAGTCGTCCCTAAAAATTAGGGTTTTCTTTCTTTTCTTGACCTTCCAAACTTTGGGTGTTACAACTCTCCCCCACTTAAACTAAACTTCGTCCTCGAAGTTTGCTATGGCCCACCGCCTGCGATCTGCGCCCAATAACCTACTAATTACCTCAACGCCAGCTGCCTACCTTCGCTGGTCTTTCGCCCGGTCATTCTGACTAACATCAATCCTTGCGGATAAAAATCTCGGGTCAACCCTGACCTTGAACATCCTAGAAACACAACTTACTCAACCGACAATCCTTCTGGTACTCTCCGAGTACTGCAGCTGAATCCATAAGGGTTCACCCCCTCTTTCCTTGTGCAATTTCTGCCCTTTCCAGGGCAACCTTCCATAACCAACTACTTCCTCTGCCACTGTGAAGACCCTATCTTCACCAAATCCATTACTCCCGCTGCTTCCAGCATGGGTCATTATCGCCAGTATCCACTGGGCATTTCTTTCTACTATAATTTGGTGTCGAGCACCCCACGATCAACTAACTTAATTCCACCATACACTGCATACCCGCACTGCTATTGACTGAAAATTCTGCCATTCCTCATCTGACTCCCGGATAAACGGAGACCACCCTGGTCCCTACCAACCTATCAATATCAGGGTTACCAGCTCCCACCGGTAACTAGACCCAACACAACTCCTAGTTGCTCCCAGTGACTTCGAAGAAACTTCGACCACCTATAACTGCTCAATCTATTCTGCCATTCAGACACTACAATCCTGGGATCCCCGATCCCCTATCTTGACACTAAGGTCCCTACCAGGTCCCACCTGTGCTGCTAAAACTCACGGGCCTCGCCCACGGGTCTCACCTGCCCCTATCCTTCTAGTCCACTTGTCTAGACATTCTTGCTCGGGCCTCGCCCACGGGTCTCACCCACCCACACTACTAAGCAACCCTGCTCTCAGGTCTCACCTATACTGCTCCTCTCATGCGGGCCTCACCCACAGGTCTCACCCCAACTATATCCTGGAGCGGCCTCTCCCAAGGTCTCACCTCCCTAGGGCTATACATGCAAACTCCCTATCATTCTCATCCACTACCCATTCCTGATCCCTATCTGATCACTAGGAGATAAGGGCCTCGCCCCAACTCCGCCAACGAAGCTACTATGGAATGCTACGGCTTGCCTGCAGTCTTACATCACCTTCTATCACCAACTGCTAGTGAATGCTACGGCTGCCCCGTAGTCTGACAACACTTTCCACCACTGACTGCTAATGAATGCTACGGCTGCCCCGTAGTCTTACAACACTTTCCACTACTGACTGCTAGTGAATGCTACGGCTGCCCCGTAGTCTTACAACACCTTCCACCACTGACTGCTACTGAATGCTACGGCTGCCCTGTAGTCTTACAACACCTTCCACCACTGACTGCTAATACGAAAGCACCCCGTGCTATCAGTTCTCAAGATCCTCGTTTTGACTCACTCGAGTCCTACAGGCGATCCTCCAACCTGAATTCCCAACCACATACTAACCATCGCCAATAGACACACTGGCTGATGGGGAGTTTCTCAAACTCCTAACCCTGAACTCCTCAATCCATCAAACGATGTACCACTTTTTTTCCTTCTCGGAGGTCGCACACTCATTCTAGATATGCGTGCTCTTACCTTTGCACGCACGGAGGATTCTCATCCACTTCGATCCTGCTTAACCTTTGCTGCTCAATGCTCGAAAAGAACTCCCAATCCTCGCTACCATTCCATAATCAACCTGCTGAGGAACCCCAAGCTTACCATAGCTAGGGATCTAACCAATCCATTTCTAAAATCATACGGCTTCGAATTAGCGAGACATACCAAGTCCCTCCCAGGTATGTTACAGTTACTGCATCCTAAGCAACCTTCTTCAATAGAGCACATCCCTTAACTACCATTCAAATATCCAAGGTATGCAGATGGCATATAACTCGATCACGATCAAGCCGCACAAACATTAAAATACCCATACCGATAATGATGCAGAACCATAACAATATAATCATGCACAAATAAAAGAAACTTAAAAAGGAAATCGCATACCTGCAATGTCCGATGCTGTTTGCGCCTCCAAGGTAGTCATCTGAAAAGCCCTGCCTCCTACTGCAGGCGCCTCTACACTGCCCTGACGGCCGTCTGTGATCCTCAAAGTTGCAGCGGCAGGTGCCATCACCCGTCCTGCTGAAAACAAACTGGGGCACTGGGCCTTCTTGTGGCCCCGCTGATTGCAGTGAAAACATATCAAGTCTGATCCCTGTGTGGTGGTAGTAGTACAATCCCTTCTGAAATGACCAGTCCGACCGCACATGAAGCAGCCAGACTCACCACCGCTACCACTCCGGCACGCGCCCTCGTGCGCCCTGCCACATTTCCCGCATCGGCTGCGGTCCTGAAAATCCCTCGATCTCGAATCCGATCCCTTGGGCCTTTTGCCCGAACTTGTGGCTACCTGAACCTCATCCGGCTTCCTCTTCCAGATCTGCTCCAAATCAATTTCCCTCTCTCCGGACCGAGAAATGATATCTTCCAGCGTCTTACAGCCGGACCTGCTCATGAACTCCCTGATGTCCGCCCTCAACATCTCGAGATATCGGGCCTTCTTCATCTCCTCATCCGCGACATACTGCGGTACAAGAAGAGCCCTCTCCCTGAACTTGGCGGTGATCTCCGCCACAGTCTCAGTGGTCTGCGTCAAATCCTGAAACTCTCGTGCCAATTGTTGCACCTCAATAATTGGCGAAAACTCCGCCCTGAACCTGGCCAAGAAATCGCTCCAAGTCATCACGTCCGACGTGGCATCATCCCCCAAAGCATGACCAATCTCCTCCCACCAATCCCTCGCTCTGTATCACTGCTGCGAGACCAAACACACACCCTACCAGGTTCCCGATCTTGTCTCGGCCTTTCCCGAATCAAGTACGGATCCTCTGCTTTCAGTAGTACGGGCCTATACTACCTTCCACATCTATCCGTACTTTCCTCAGGAATTGCTTCGACTCCACCACGTCCCTTATCCACTACTACTGCTCCCAGCACTATCTCATCCTAGGCTTACCCTAGGGAAACCTCTGACTCAACTCAAACCAGTCCTCAGCTGCTGCAGGTCTCCTTGTGATGCCAATTAGCCATCACCTGGATACCAGCACATGTGAAGAGGCTCAGATAATCCTTCAAGTAAAAGACTCGTCCCTACAACGGTTGGACTCAAACAAGAGCTGCGCAATAGGAGCAAATCTAGCACTCTGAGATTATTCAACCCTGATCACATGTGACGTGTCGTATCCACCTAATGGCTAACTCCCGTCACTCAGAATCCCACAATGCACAAAGCAAGCAGCATTCAGACAAGGGAAAATCTAACCATGACATACTCAAGCAATCATATCCACATAACAAGAATCTGAACTAGCATGCAACACAAACTCATAGACTCACATAAACTCATAAACTCAGGCATAACCTAAACAGGCTATCCTACTACTGTCTAATCAGCACTATCATGCAGCTCCAAAAGCACATATAACAGGCACATAAGGCATCATCCTTAGATCCTTAGTCCTAATCTAGCATGTTGTTCTATTAACTGATAATCATAACATAAACTTGTATGGGTATTTTGGGGTACTTATTTGAGCTCGGCTGATTGCATGCACCACACCCCTTTTCTCTTTTCAAAGTTCTTTTCTTTTTGAATTCTTTTGCTTTTCTAAAACTGTTTCATTCTAAAAACTTCATTTTTACAAAACTGTCTTCTCATTTTGAAAACTTTTTATCCGACCCCTCAGTTTGAGTTCAGGCACACCCGAGAGTATGCCCGAATCCCTCAAACCAAGGCTCTGATACCAACTTGTAACGTCCCAAAATTCAAGACTAAAAATTTTCTTTTAATAAAACATTACTTAAAGCAAAATCATCAATCCAAACATAATCAGAGTATCAATTTCCAAAACACATTTTCGTTATCAGAGTAAAACATTCCCAGGCTGTCTAATCTATGGTGTGTGCCATGCGATCACCCCAAGCTCTTCCCTCCGCTACCGGAAGTACCTGAAACCAAAACTGAAAACCGTAAGCATGAAGCTTAGTGAGTTCCCCACCCTACCACATACCATGCATAACCACATACAACACATACTGGGCCATGCCCGCTATCTTGGGCCTTGCCCCCTGCCTCGGGCCTCGCCCGATACCACAGCCCCGCCGCTCCAGGCCCCGCCTGGCTTCGAGCCCCGCTCGGATACAGATCTGTTTCACTTAGGCCTCGCCTTTCATAGGGCCTCGCCCACTAACATATAATAGCACATAAACATATCACATCACATAAGATAATCACATACTAACGGATCTTGTCCTAAGGCCTCGCCTGGCACTGGGCCTCGTCATTGTCCTGCTACTGATGAGTCATGGAACCCCGTCCATGCTCCTACTGATTGTGAGATACGGGCCCAACCCACACTCACTCTTTTCCTAACTCGGGCCTCGCCCCTGATCTGCTTCTAATGAGATTGGGAACACCATCCTCACTCTGCTATTGGTGAGTTACGGGACCTCGCCCACACTCACCTCCCTACCAAGCACATACAAGTATCACACAGGAAACAAGTATAAACTATCACATAAACCATTCCTTGGGCACCCGCCCGCTATCATTGGACCTCTTCCTGAATATCATACCAGCATACTGCGCCTAGGGCTAACCCCCGGGTCTTCTACTCATAACTACATGGGCCGACATTGTGGCCGTAGACCCATTCACACAAGAGAAACTCACGTGCACTGGCTGAACTTGCTGACGATCCCACTAGCCGCCGCCCGGCAACTCTTTGAACTCCTGCTCCACTCACTCTCTGAGCTACCAATATTATTGCAACACTGAGTCCAACTGACCCCCAAAAGACAACCAAGTCAACTCTGGTCAAAGTCAAAGTCCTGGTTAAAGTCAACCTTCCAGGTCAACCCTAATCGCTGAGTCACCCTACTGACTCACTGAGTTCATATGTTCAGAGTCCTTCCATTCGCGACTCGACTCGCCGAGTCAGTCCATGACTCGCCGAGTCTACCGATTTTCGAGTCCTGACCTGTCCAACTCACCGAGTCTCCACTCGACTCACTGATTCGAGTCTCAACTCGAAGGGTTTGGGGTTTCGCAACCTAACTCGCCGAGTCCAAGACAACCTTCAACAGACTCGCCGAGTTGTTCTTCCAACTCGCCGAGTTCATGCCCAACTTCATCCGACTCGATGAGCTGTTCATCCCACTCGTCGAGTTCCTCCAAATCTTCATGCTACTCGACGAGTCCACTACAAGGACTCGCCTAGTCCATTCAGATCTTCATACATGTAGAGGACTTTTGAGTCATGCAGGGACTCCAAACTGTAGATCTACCCTTCCTAAGCCTATTCCTCACGTAAAGTTGCAAACTTTACGTGTAGAGAAGGAGATCTAGGCAAAATAAACTAGGGTTTAAGTCAAAGAGGCTCCATAATCAACTCAAGGGTAGATACTTTATGCTTCTCAAGACCATAATATGCTTAGATCCGAAGTAGCAACTTCAGATCTGATTTCTAACTCAAAAGGGGTAGCTAATCATGGCTAAAAAGCCCCCAAAACTCACAACCAAAATAGATCTAAAGGAGGGAAACGACTTAATACCTTCAATAAATAAGAAATTTTCCCCAATCTTCAGATCTAAGGCCAATCCTTGAAGCTTCAATGATTCCCCCTTCTTCTTCTTCCTTCAAATCACTCAAAAATGGCTTGGAAGCTTGAATGGGCAACAATGGGGCTTAGGGTTTGATGTTCTGGGTGAAAGAGGCAGTAAAGGAACCCTAGGGGAGACAATGAGACATTTAAGTAGGCTCCAAGTCCTGAATTTAGGGTTTTCCTCGCACAGAATAGACTTGCCGAGTCTCCTTGGCCGACTCGCCGAGTCGGTCACTTACTCCTCGACCCGGATCCCGCTCGGACTCGTCGCGTCGTCCCTAAAAATTAGGGTTTTCTTTCCTTTCTTGGCCTTCCAGACTTTGGGTGTTACACATAACATATGATCGATAACATGAATTTAATCAAATTTACATTAAAAATTTAACCACAACATACAATGATATTCTTAAAATAATACTTAAATCAAGAAAATACAAAAAATAATTAGTATATGACAAACTTACAAATTAAAAACTTCAACATAATAACATGACTTGAAAAATTGTTCAAAGCCCTCAAACCAACACAAAAAAATTTAAACTTGTTTTCTTTGTGAATTTTATATGTGATTTGTATTTGTGTGTCTACTAAAAAAGATTGACCTTTTTATAGTAGAGTATCCATTAATTGTTTATTAAATATATTATATAAGTTATAAAACCTTTGAATTGTTAATCATTATTCAGAGACTTTTGAGTGATATTCATTAAAATAGGAGGTTTCAAATGCACGAGGTGTTTGCAAATTTTTATGGGGGTTTCAAATGCATGAGGTTCAAGGAAAAATGCTAGCTTTATAAGTATGTATGATATATGATAAGATTGATGTTGGAGACTAAATAAATCGCGAAAAATTGTAGCGTTACTTTGCTGAAATCTGTCTTTGCAAAACACAAGTCGCAACAACGTATTCTGTGTTTCTAGTTCTAATTGGGTAAATTGCACAAAAAACACTAACTTTACACCAACATTTTAATTTGACACTATGTTGTTTTTGTCTCAGATTTGACATTGTGTTTTCTAATTTTTTATAATTCTGACCACTTGACTTGTCAACCCGGTTACATGATGACGTGTCAGTTTTTTATGACGTGACATGCTGACATGACATACGAAAGTGTCAAAATTGAATTTTTTTTCCACAAAAGACACTAACTTTTCACATTTTTTTCGATTTTAACACTAAGTTTAATTTTTTCTTTCAATTTTGACACCCTGTTTTTTTTTTCAAATCGAACATCATTTATCCAATTTTGTTCAATTTTGACAAATTTTCATTTGAAACTGTATAAATATATTTTTTATTACATTTTAAACCGTATAAATATATTTTTTTCATTTAAAAATCACATTTTTATTTAAATACAATGTGTTATTTGTTTTTTTACATTCAAAACATAGTGTATAAACATGCATTAGTTATATCATGAGAACCAAAACAAACATAAGTTTTGAATAAGATGTAAAAATTTCACGAGTTGCAAACTTGACATATGGGTTTTGATCGACTCCACGTCTCCAAACCTCCAAACTCATTTTAAGGTTGCGTAATTAATATAAAATACGTTTTTATATTACTAATACATATTTATACATAAAATTATGGTTTGAATGAAAAAAAAAACTTTGTATTTATACAAAAATATGGTTTTTAAATGTAAAAAAATATAATTATACAGTTTAAAATGTATTAAAAAAATATTTATACGGTTTCAAATTGAAAATTGTCAACATTGAACAAAATTGGAAAAATGATGTTCAATTTGGAACAAAACAACATAGTGTCAAAATTGAAAGAAAAAATTAAACTTAGTATCAAAATCAAAAAAATGAAAAATTAGTGTTTTTTTTTTAAAAAAAAATCAATTTTGACACGTCAACATATTATGTCAGCATACCACATCATCAAGAAACTCACACGTCATCATGACATGTCAGTATGTAACCGGGTTTACCGCTCAAGTGGTCATAATTGTAAAAAATTAGAAAACACAGTGTCAAATTTGAGACAAAAAAACACCGTGTCAAATAAGAATTTTGATGTAAACTTAATGTCTTATGCTATTTACCCATTCTAATTAGGCCTATAATCAGAATTCAAGTTCTTATATTATCCATTTATGAATTCGTGTACCCCAAACAATAAGTACAAATTATAATTTCGAAAAGTGATACATGATATTTGAAACATCCAACTCTATTGTTATTCGAAATCCCTAAGGGGGTGTTTGGTAGGCAAGAATAAGGGAAGGAATGGAATGTAGTATTCAGGGGTAATGAAAAAAACATGTTCGGTAGGTATAAGGAAATGAAAGCCCTATTCTGGAAGCAATCCCATTCCCTCAATGCGCGATGTTTTCATTCCATGGGGCACCCCCGTCTTTTTTTCATTCCATTCTCTCCTATCATAATATCTTCCAATTCTGCCCTCAATCTCCATCAAGATTGTCGGAAACGATTTCGTGTATTGCTCAAAATTAGCAGACATAATCTCCACTTTATCAAAATCTTCTACCAGTTTAATTTATCGCAATGATTTAGCTACCAGTTAACAATGCGCTTGTTCTCTATATAGGAAGTTGTGGATTAACTTTACCTGTATCCCGAAGTTTTTTTTTGTTTTTTTGTTTGCAAATGCGCTTGTTGAAACCACTCTCAAGAAACGAACTTTGAAGGTTACCATCTGTTTTCCTTTTAATCGGAATGTCTGTACTCGGTAGGTTTTATTGGTATTCGATTTTATGTATAGATGAAGTAGATTTATGTATCAATAAATCAAAATTTTGTATCTTGTTGCTTTCTTGTTGCGCCTTTTCTTTTTCTATGCTCTAAAAAACAAGTGAAGTTTGTTAATTTAGAGAAATTGGAATTTTAAACAACCTATGGTGTATTAGATCATAATTGATCATTGGTGCTTCTAACTTTCACATTCTTGTTTCTCCTCATATTCTCAGTGTCAAATATAATAATTTTGCAATTGTTGATCATACCCCACTTCAAAGTATTGGATTGTAACCCTTTATTATGGGTGTGAAGATTTAATTTACAGTTTTTTTCATCGAATTCATTTATACAAACTATAATTTTTTACTAGATAATGCTAAAAATATTGAATTCTATGAATTTTATGTTGCACGGATACTTTTGCTATTGTTAAGTATTTTCATTTCATTTCATTCATTTCTCTTTTTGTATATACTAAACAACATGGGGGGAATGACTCATTCCATTCCTTCACTGTAACTAAACGTGACAATGGAATGGTAATGAACTATTCCATTACCTTATTCATTCCATTACTTGGTCTATTCTATTTCTTTGTTATTTCATTACGTCCAACCAAACATACCCTAAATTTTAACAAATAATAGTGCTTTAACTTCAAATAAACATTCACTCTTGTAGGGAGAGTCAATCTTAGCGATTTAGAGTGTTTTATCGATCATAAACATAGGCATTATATAGAGCTTGCAAAATCATGTGAAATGTTCACTAAAAAAACTTTGAGAAATAAAAAGATTGTTTGAATGCGAAAAAATAAAATTAAAATCATTTTAAGTAACTTTAAGTAAAAAAGAAATAGAAATTAATACAAAACGTAACCGTGTTTTTGCAAAGTGTTAAAAAATATATATATATATTTTTAAATCTAAAAAGAAATTATTGAATGCTTTAACGTTTAACATGAATGCAACTTTTTTAAACACCTTTGTCATTCTCTTCTCTAGGCACCGGCAACCCTTCCCCCACCAATTGAATTCAAAGTTGTCTTTTGCCATCAAAGCTTTAGCTTTTTTTTATCTTCCGATTATATAATAACTATAAAACAAATATCTTAATCATTTTTTCTGGATTTTAATATCTTTATATTTTGATATTCTTTTTATAAAAACTTCAATTGGTTTCTTGTTTATTATAACATAAAAATAAAACATAACATTTTGTTTTTAAGGAAAGGGGAATTATGGGCATAATCACGTGGGGTCGGATTGGGACAAAACTTTTTGACTATATGAACATTTTTGGAATTTAATCATTTATACAACTCTCTTAATAAAGCAAGGTCCTATGGAAGTGAGTGAAGGTGAAAGCTCTCCACTAAACCCCATGCCCTACAATCCCCCTTGTTACCATTATTTATGCACAATGTACAAGCTTACTTGCAACTTATATTTTGTCCATGCGACTGTAGGAATTATTGTTTTCCAGTCGTTAACGACGTCGACAAATAGAATTTTCTTTTAAAACAAAACAGTACATAACAAACCATGTTCGGATGTAAACTTTTTGTAGTTTCTGTTATGCTCAAATTGTGTAGAAAAATGTATATTTTGAGATGGTGTTTTGGTTTGTAACTATGAAAACTATATATCACCAAATTGACAAAAGATAATTAACAAATTTATCACGACATTCTCTATATTTGAGAAGATGGTTTATGTTAAATCTTCTCGACCGATGTATTCACAAAGTTTAAACAAAATGAATTTATTTCGCGAACAAAAGGTGAATCATCGGCTTAGCAAACTTTACACAGCTTTTCTATCTCGTTCTGCTAAATAAGTTTATTATTTCAAGTATATTCTTTTTCAGAAAAGAAAAGAAAAAGAAAACGTTTGAAAGGTCATCCAAAGAGAATGAAAAAAGAAAAAAGAGTTGCAGACTTATCCAAATGATGATTATCATTTTAATTAAAAAGATGTCGTGCTCAATTTTCAACACATTCTCTAATGTTTGATCCAAATCATAGACACTTCTATGGTGGAACATTTCAAAAAATAAAGGTTTTGCATTTGTAACCGTTGATGAAAATAGTGCCCTTGGTTATTCGAATCCTCATCAAATTAGTCGCGTATATGACGCTCGTTCATAGCTACAAGGGCTCTCAATATAGATTTATGTGTTATTGGACGTGAACTTTCAACCTCAATGCTTTTAATGATTTCGATTGTTCTTGTCATCGCTCTTGCAAGAGTTATCCCCACCTTAATCATCCATTCATTTTTCGGATGAAGATTATGATGACATTTTTAATTGAAAAAATAGTAATGTTATATAAAATGAATGAGATTGGTTAATATTTGTAGTTGAAAAAAGTGAAACAAAAAATAGACGTTGATTTGTGGTCAAAGAAGAAAGAATCATGATGAGCTGGACATTTTTTTGTTTTGTGCTCAGTGTTTCACCATGATAAGAAAATGCTACATCATCTATACTGTAACAACCCGTTATTTTAGGTCAATGTAATGACTAAAAGTCAAATATTGTAATCTTTTTGTGAAATAATAAAAAAAATAGCGCCAAAAAGGATATGTTCAAAAAGCTCAGTCTGCGTATACTAAGTGGTAGATATCGTAACAAGGTTTCCAAAAATATAAAGAACACTAAAATCCAAGTTATAACGAAGAAGTTATAACCAATCGAAGATCCGCGACAATACCGGTAAAACACTGTTAAGCAGAAAACGCGAAATTCCAGTAAAATGCTTTTTAACCTTATGTATCTAAATGAAAGTCGTAGATATCCCAAAACTGTAAACATACATAAAAAGAACGCCCAAATCTGACTTCATATGAGGAAGTTATGATTTTTTCGAAGTTTCGGACATAGCAGTAGACAACTAAATACTCGAAATAGAGATTGAGCGACTTTTAGCCAACAGGGCCTAAACGAGAATCGAAGATGTCGTCAATGGTAATACAACGGTAAAAAGACTGACGAAAACGAACATCGGATGAAGAAGTTATGGATTTTTAACGGACTTTTCCAGTCCCGGCCTGTTAAAAATATATTATTAAAAATAAACTCAGAATTAGCCGATGGGGTCTAAACGAGAGTTGTAGAGTATATTCTCACCTTCGCGTGCATATAAATAACATCGAAAACGAAGCTCGTACGCGAAAGTTACGCATTTTACAAGATCGAGGCACCAAACCAGAGGCAGGTCTGAGGGAACGCCCTGCGTTCGGGGCACATAGCCAGTCCCATTCGTCTGGCGAGTCAAGAGTACGTAAGCCATGACAACTCAGGGAACGCCTTGCATTCGTGAGTGCCCTGAGCACTATAAAAGGGAGGCTAGGGGCTCGGGTTTGGTTGTCATTCTCTCACCATTTCCTCCATCGAACACCCCTTGAGTCCCTCTAAGATTACCTAGAAGCCCCGTTATTATCCCTAGCACACAACGCAAGTCCCGACGCTCCCAAGATTCCTGAGAAATCAGCTTTTTTCAGTCGAAGTTCTACTCGATTATTGTCTCAACTTCTTCAAGCTACCACTTCAACCAAGTGAGTTCATACCCATATCACTATATTTTTAAATACCTTTTTAAATGCTTTTAAGGGGGGGGGGATACAAGTAAATGTTGGAATAGTGTCTAAGGTTGCAACTATATTAGGCAAGTATTTGACCCGGTTGTGCATGGTCCTTTTGGGTTGCCTTCACCATAGCAACTTGATAGGATGATTTATTAAGAGAGAGTAAATATTATTAATATATTATGAGAATAATATAAAGAATAATATATTGTTATTTGATTAATATAAGTCATAGAATTAATTGGAATTAATTTGGTGACTTAAAGAGATTAATTAAATAAGAGGGTATAAACTGTCAATTGTTTGATAGTTAAGCTTTAGACTATAAATCCATATAGATATACAAGGGACGGATTCTAGAAGCTAGGATAGCTTCAAAATCGTCCAAGGAGTTATCTATGGAATGGATTTGGATAGCCTTAAGAGAAGATTATCCAATTAGGGTTTAGGTTGTAACCCTTAAGGAGTCTACAAGTATAAATAGACCCCATGGCTAAGGGAAATCGGCACTTCACCTAAAGTAAGAGAACCCTGGCCGATTTCCTCCCCTAAATCATCTTTCTTGCTATTGGTGTTTGTAAGCCATTATAGGAGTGACAATTGTGACTCTAGAAGCTCCAAGACAACAAGATCAACAAGGGATTCAAAGGTATGGTTCTAGATCTGTTTCAATGTTGTTATTTAACCTAGTTAGTCATTAGAAGTCTTGGATTCAAAGCATGTTTAATTAGAAATCCTAGATCCAAGCATTAGGGTTTTACATGCGCACATAGGAAAGTTCTCATGGCTAAAACCCATCAGTAAACACACGGCTAAAATTGTGTGAAACGTCAATCTTGGATATACTTTTCATACTGTCGTTTTAACGATCTTATGAAGTCATCATCATGAAAAATATCTCATAACACAACTTTAATCTCTTGGGAAAACAACATGCTTTATAAATGAAATATGTTTTGTTTATAAGTTTGCATATTATAGAGTAAACATTTCAACTACAACATTGTGTATTCACAAGAACATATCAATCTCTATTATGCCTTTGTTAATATCGTTGAAAAGGATAATCATTTCATAAACAAATGCATTCATTTTAATACGGGACTTAATTGAGAATTCGTGTCATTCATCTTCAATATACCTATTAAGGTACCGCTAGAAGTCCTGTTTATAACCAGAATCTCCCGTCCGGAGAACGTCACAAGTGTGTATAGATCTATACGGGACTAATGATCCTGCTCCCTGACTGTTAGCTACAGTCCACGGGGTGACAAGTGTCATCTCATTTCGACGCCTGAAGAACGTCGCTACAGACAAATTATGATAGTACGGTTATAAAATCTCATTGGAAAGACAATTATTATGGTATTACATTTTCACGGGAAAAGTAACAGTTACAGTTCTTTTCATATTCAAATACAATCTTCTTATAGTTTTGTTTTATAATAAGACTATACATCATTCTTTTGAGCATGTCATAGTTGCTTACAGGTTACGGTCTTGGTCATTTGAGACTGCATTTCACTTTTAGGAAAATAAGGGATTTTCCTGGTTCAAATACATACAGTTTATACAACGATCTTTCATACTCATTTCATATATTTGTTAGAAAATATCGGATTTTCTAGATAACATACACAAACTTTCGAATGGCATTAATTTTCTCAAAACACTACTTATAAACTCACCAACTTAATTATTGACAATTTTTCTTTGAAATAACTTGTATTCTCAAGAAACCACTAAGCCAAGTTTGCGACAACTTTTTTGGATTAACGCTATGGTGTTAATAACTTCTTTTGGAACATGTTTGTATTTAACTTTTGAACATGTAATAGATACAATCATGTAAACTTTACTAAAAATATATGATATGGTGGTGTGTACTTTCTTTACTATTCAATTGTTATGATACTGAATATGACATCCTCCGCCCCCGAACGTTTCCGCCGTTCAGGTTTGGGGGTGTAACAGATTGGTATAAGAACATTGTTGTAACACCCAGAGTCAGAAAGACCAATAAAAGAAAGGAAAGGCTCTAAGTCAAGAGTCAACTCGTCGAGTCCAGGGAGGAACTCGACGAGTCAGAGCGGGATCCGGGCTTAGAGTAAGTGACCGACTCGGCGAGTCGGCTAGTGGACTCAACGTGTCTAGTCTGCATGAGGAAAGCCCTAATCTCGGGGGTTGTGTCCTATTTAAAGAACATCACATCCCTTCCCTAGCCTCTCTACTTCCCTTTTGAGATCCAGAAACCCTAAATCGTGAGTGAGAGTCCTTAGGAGCAATTTGGAGCTTAGATAAGGGAGTTTTGTGAAGAGATATTGAAGATCAGGAAGCTTGGAGCAAGGGGCTTTGTAGAGAGTTGGATTATTCTTCAGTGAGAGGTCATCCTTGAGGTAATAAGTTGTTGCTTTGGCTTTATTGTAGTTAGATCTATTCTTGAATGATATTTTGGGGCTATTTTGGTAAGATTGAGATCTATTTTGGGTTTGGGACTTAGATCTGAGGTTGCTACTTCAGATCTAGGGTTGTGATGGTCCAGAATGTCTTAAAGCTGAAGTCAATAAGTTATTGGTGAAGCCCCTTTGTCTTAGACCCTATCCCTAGAGTGTTTTGGGCATTTAGCTCCTTAGTCTCACGTAAAGGTTGCAACTTTATGTGAGGGACAAATTGTAGAAGAGTGGATCTATGGATTGGAGCCCCTTCATGGCTCGAAAAGCCACTGTATGGATTGAGAAGTGGAGAGACTCGGCGAGTCACACGGGTCTACTCGACGAGTTGTATGAACTTGTGCATGGACTCGGCGAGTTGGAAGAACAACTCGGCGAGTCTGTTGAAGATTGCCTAGGACTCGGCGAGTCTATTCTTGGACTCGACGAGTCAGATCGCAGAACCCCCAACCTCTTCTGGTTAAGATACAGATCAGTGAGTTGAGTGGTGACTCGGTGAGTTAGACAGGATGGGACTCAAAGATCGTTGAACTCGACGAGTCCTGGGGTGACTCAGCTAGTTGAGTCGTATTTTGAGAGCTTCTAAGTTTAAGGACTCGGTGAGTATATAGGTTGACTCGGCGAGTCGAGTTAAATGGAAGGTTGACTTTGAACAGGACTTTGACTTTGACCAAAGTTGACTTAGTTTGACTTCTAGAGTTCAGTTTGTAACTAAGTGTTATATTGATATTAGTAGCTTGAGGAGCTAGTGGGCCAGCGGTTCAGAGAGTTGTCGGACAGCAGCCAGAGGTTTATCAGCAAAGTTCAGCAGTGCGAGGTGAGTCTCCTCACTGTTTTTATGGGTCTACAGCCACAATGTCGGCCCATGTATTTATGTATGATAGGAAGACCCAGGGGTTAGCCCTAGGCATTATGCATGAAAGACCAGGAGGCGGCTCCTGGAACACAGTATGTTATAATGTTGGATAGGAAGACCTGGGGGTTAGCCCTAGGCAATATGTAAGAAAGACCAGGAGGTGGCTCCTGGCGCACTGTATGCTATTGTGTATGGAAGACCAGGAGGTAGCTCCTGGCACATTATATGCAGAGTAGCCTAGTAGAGTAGTCTGTATAGTTGTCTTTGTGATACTTGCATGAAAGACTAGGGGTTGGCCCTTGGAACTTGTCTGTAAGACCCAGGGAGTGGCCCCAGGCTTGACCAGGAAGACCACGTGCAGCCCGTGGCATAACCACAAGACTATGTTTGGCACGTAGCACCTTGGCAAGACTATGTTTGGCATATAGCACCTTACTTGATTATGGATATGTTGGTTATGTATGGCTCTTGGCTATGTATGGCATGTATGGATCAGTTGGTTTGTATGGTATGTGGTATCTGGGGAACTCACTAAGCTCCTTGCTTACGGTTTTCAGTTTTGGTTTCAGGTATTTTGTTTTCAAGGAAAGGAGCCGGCTCGATCGCAGCGGATGACACTATGTTTTCCGCACATGAGATCTTTGGGATTACACTCTGATATGGTTTTATGATAATATGTTTTGATTACTGACACTTTGGGTTGTCATGAGATATTATAATGAATGCTTTTGTACTGAAGGTTTTATGTAATATCTTATTTAAAAATGAAATTTTTAGCCTTAAATTTTGGGATGTTACAATTGTTTATAGTGAACTAAGTATATCAAAACCATTTTTGATATACAACTATAAACACACCTAGGCATAAACACTCTGAGTGAGAGTTATACTTTTAAAATGAAATTTTTATAAAGTATACATGTATACATTATATAAAAGGGTAAGTATCATAATGAAAACAATATAGAAGGATTATAGATGAGTTGTGCAATACATGTATGCCTTGGAATATGTAATCGGGACTGGGATGAATATAGCCTGATTAACTATATTTATCTGAGAGCCGATTAACATATGTCGGGGAATAGCTACAGTGGACAACAAGTCTAAAACTTCTCAAACTTATAAACTTTAGAATCAAACATAACATCTAGAATACTATAGGAGTATTTTGTAAATACAATAGTTTAACCTACATGTTTAGATTTACATGTTTTAATTTTTAGACAATTCTCATATCTCTATTCTCGCACAGACACAATGGCTGGATTCCATCTACCAGGGGACCCCTACTACCCAAATCAAGGCAACGGAGGGTGGGTGGACGATGACCGAGAAGAGGATGAGGAACTCGTGGAAGAGGAGGAAGAGGAAGGCTCGGATGGGACAGACTCAAAGCCAGAGGTAATCAAACCACCAGCCGTCCGACCTCCTGCTATTAGGATAGGTTTTCAGGGACCAACTCCAGTTTGGGGAAGTCACATTCACCACTGGAGTTAACAATAAGGATTACGTCCTCCATATGGGATGTGTCAGGACTTCTACAATGTTAGCAATGGAAGTTCAGCTGACCGGGCACTCCCAATCATTATGGGCAAGCTAGCTAACTAGGCTTACCAATCCGGAGTCTCAGCGAATCGGGTTCGTGAAATCAACGTAGAGGTACAAGATAATGCTGCCGACATTCGTCGTCTGGAGGGATTGCAGGAAAATGCCCCACTCCACACCGATGTACTCCAAGGTTGAATGGATGCAACCCTCTACGAGATAAGGGAAATGAGGGAGAAGCAAGCCATATTTGAGAGGCATCTAATAGAATCCAAACAATCACACGCGGAGTCTAGCTCCAAGCGCCACCCGTGTCGCAAGTAGTACTTGCTCGACCCCAAAATTTTGTTATAGAATAGGATCTCGACTAAAAGTCCTATTTTTCTTTAACTTCTGTATCGGAGACCCTTAGAAAGGTCAAAATTTACCTAACACTATGATGTAACCCAACTTATATATATAATGAAGTATTTCCTTTGCGTGTAAAAATTTCTTGGTTATCACTCAAATTCATAAGTTTATCTATTAATATATAAACTCCCATTATGAATCAAACCCAAAACCTTGTTTAAGTCAAATCCAATTCATGAAATGTTTAAAATAGCTAACTCATTAACACGCGACTTTCAATCATTAAAGACTTACTGTCTTCATTGTTATTTCTTTGACAGCACGATATCGCCTCGCAAATCTGCTCGCAGGGTAAACAGCATAACACCAACGCCACTACCACCACCTCCCCAATATGACCCCAACATGGTGCAGGTTGTTATCACTGTAGCAGTAGCAGCTGCACTGTCACAAATAAAATCTAACGGCAATGGAGGGGCCGGAAGTAGTACCAATCATCTTAACCAGGGCACTAGTCGTGGTCATGTCAGGGAATGCACATATAAAGAGTTCTAAAACGCAAAGCCAAAGATGTTCAACGACACTGGAGGAGTCATTGCACTTATACAATGGTTCGAAAAGACCGAGACGGTCTTTGAAATCTGTTCATGCCAAGAAGCAAGCAGGGTCAAATTTGCTGCTTGTACATTCACAGACCGAGCCCCCACGTGGTGGAAGGGCCATGTGAAATCTGTATCTCTTCCAGTCGCCAATGCCATGAGCTGGTAGGACTTAAAAGCCCTGCTATTAGAAGAATACTGCCCAAGAGGCGAAATTCAAAAATTGGAGTAGGAACTATGGAACCTGAAAATGGTTGCGTCTGACTTAGCCGCTTACACAACCAGGTTCAGTGATTTGTCAGTTGTGTGCCCGGGCATGGTCAAATCGGAACCAAAGAAGGTGGAAAGATACATATGGGGGCTGTCACCCCATATTCAAGGGCATGTTTTGGCTTCCAACCCAGTCACATTCAACAGCGCGAAGCGCCTGTCACAACGACTAATCGATCACGGGGTTAAACAGGGTACCATCACAGTTGCTGCTGACCCACCGAATGAGGTAGAGGACCAAAGGAAACCCTGGAACAAGAGAAAGGGGCAAGCCCCGCAAGGGAACTCCAAGAGGTAACAGTTAGTGACAGCTCACGATGTTACTGTCCCTACCACCCCCACACCAACAAAGCCGTACATCGGCAACCTGCCGAAGTGCAATAGGTGCAACTTTCATCACCACGGACCCTACCGTGAGGTGCATTGCACCAAGTGCAACCGGAAAGGACACACTGTCCGCTTCTGCAAGGAACCGGCCACTCCAGCCGCAAATATGGGAGTAGGTCGTACTTGTTATGAGTGTGGAGCAACGGGACACTTTTGAACGGACCGCCCGAAGGCAAATAACATGAATGCTGGGGGAAGTGGCCGAGTATTCGCAATGGGCCAGGAGGAAGCCGTTGTGGACCCCACTGTTGTTACGGGTACATTTCTCTTTGATAACTCTTATGCGTACATGTTATTTGATAGTCGAGTGGAGAGGAGTTTCGTGAGCCATAGTTTTAAAAATCTACTCAAACAAATCCCTCAATCATTAAGTGAAACTTTTATAGTAGAAATGGCTAACGGGAAAACAAAATGCGCTAAAGAAATATACTTAAACTGTACCCTCTCACTAAACAATAAATCCTTTCCAATCAACCTCGTGCCAATCTCAAAAAAAAGTTTTGACGTCATCATAGGCATGGATTGGCTAAGTTCTCATCGTGCATACATTTTATGTTACGATAAGGCCATTCGCCTTAATCTGCCAAATGGCGAAGCCCTCGTTATTTATGGCGACAAACCTAGCACCCCTCTTCGTATCATCTCTTGCATCAAGGTTCAAAAATATCTGCGCAAGGAATGCCACGCATTCTTGGCACATGTTGTGGATGTGAAACGGGAAGTAAAAGACATCAAGAGCGTGCCTGACGTATGTGACTTTCCTGAGGATCTTCCAGGAGTACCACCTACAAGACAAGTCGAATTCAGAATCAACTTAATTCCTGGAGCCACCCTTGTGGCCAAAGCACCGTATCGCTTAGCCCCAGCAGAGATGCAAAAACTATCCATTCAACTGAATGAACTACTCAGCAAAGGATTCATCTGACCAAGCTTCTCACCTTGGGGAGCATGAGTGCTTTTCGTGAAAAAGAAAGACAGATCGTTCAGAATGTGCATCGACTACCGAGAACTCAACAAACTTACCATTAAGAACCGGTACCCCCTACCATGAATAGACGATTTGTTCGATCAACTCCAAGGAGAAAACTACTTTTCCAAGATCGATCTGAGATCGTGATATCAACAGCTGAGAGTCCTAGAGAGCGATGTTCCTAAGACGGCCTTCCGAACCAGATACGGTCACTAAAAATTCGTAGTGATGCCATTCGGATTGACCAATGCACTTGTGGTGTTCATGGAATTAATGAATCGGGTATGTTGTTCATTCCTGGACAAATTTGTGATAGTATTCATAGATGACATACTCATCTATTCAAAAAGTAAAGAAGAACATGGTCAGCACCTGAGACAAGTCTTAGAGACACTAAGAACTGAGAAGCTTTACGTGAAATTCTCAAAATGCGAGTTTTGGATTAGGAAGGTGGACTTCCTAGGTCACGTGGTCAACGAAGAGGGAATCCACGTGGACCCTTCCAAGATCAAGGCTATCCGGAATTGGTCTGCGCCAACAATGCCAACTGAAATTCGCCAATTTCTAGGCCTTGCTGGCTATTACCGCAGGTTCATACAGAACTTCTCCAGCATTGCAAAACCTCTTACCTCCCTGACTCGGAAGGGTGTAACCTATAACTGGGGGAAAAGCAAGATACTGCATTCCTAACCTTGAGGCAAGCCCTATGCGGTGCACCCATTTTGTCTCTTCCAGAGGGGACATAAGACTTTGTAGTATACTGCGATGCATCCAAACAAGGGCTGGGTTGTGTACTAATGCAACAAGGAAAGGTTATTGCGTACGCCTCACGACAACTAAAAATGCATGAGGTCAACTACACCACTCACGACTTAGAACTTAGAGCAGTGGTGTTCGCCCTAAAAATCTGAAGGCACTACCTATACGGTACGAAGTGCACCATCTTCATAGACCACAAGAGCCTTCAACACATATTTGATCATAAGGAGCTCAGCATGAGGCAAAGACATTGGGTTAAGCTACTCAACGAATACGAATGTGAGATTCTTTATCATCCGGGAAAAGCCAATATGGTGGCAAATGCCCTTAGTCATAAGGAGTACTCTGGTCAAAAGAGTGAAGTCATTAACCACGACGATCCATTCACACCTGTCAACACAAATCAAGGAAGCTCAACTAGAAGCCTTGAAACCCGAAAACCTGACAGGTGAAGCACTTAGAGTGATGGACAAGAATGTTGAGATCAAGAGTGACGGAGTTCGTTACCTCATGAACAGGGAGATAGTTCTGAACGAAGCACACAAGACACGATACTCCGTGCACCCAGGTTCAGATAAGATGTATGTGGATCTCAAACAACTCTACTAGTAGCCAAACATGAAAGCAGAAATTGCTACCTATGTGGGCAAGTGCTTGACTTGTGCCAAGGTCAAGGTAGAACATCAAAAGCCCTCAGGGTTACTCCATCAGCCTGAAATACCTGAGTAGAAGTGGGAACAGATTTTCATGGATTTCATAACCAAACTACCCAAGACACAGGGTTGTCATGATACCATTTGGGTGATCTTCGACAGGTTAACCAAATCTACCCACTTCTTGCCAATCAAAAAGAGCGATAAGATGGAGAAGCTAACAAGAACATACATCCGAGAGATCGTGCAACTTCATGGAGTGCCGATACCTATCATCTCGGACAGAGACAATAGATTCACTTCATGGTTTTGGCAAATGCTACAGAAGGCCTTAGGTAGTAAGCTAGATATGAGTACAACCTATCACCCACAAACTGACGGGCAGAGTGAGAGAACGATCCAAACCCTAGAAGACATGTTGCGAGCATGTGTAATCGAATTTGGTAAAGCATGGGACATCCACTTACCATTGGTTGAGTTCTCTTATAACAACAGTTATCACACTAGCATCAAGACTGCTCCATCCGAAGCCCTTTACGGTCGCAAGTGCATATCACCTCTGTGCTGGGTAGAAGTGGGCGACACGCAGTTGGCGAGAGGTCTAGTCCCTGATAGCACTCTCACTAGTCCGGAAATCATTAGGGAAACGACTGAAAAGATCGTTCAAATTCGAGAGCGACTGAAAGCCTCAAGAGACAGACAAAATAGCTATGCCGACAAAAGACAAAAACCCTTGGAATTTCAGGTTGGTGACCGTGTTCTTCTGAAGGTCTCACCTTGGAAGCGCATGATACGCTTCGAGAAGCATGGAAACTAAACCCAAGGTACATTGGATCCTTCGAAATTACTACAAGGATTGGTCTGGTAGCTTATAGACTTCAGCTTCCAATCGAACTTAACAAAGTACATCCGGTGTTTCATGTATCTAACCTGAAGAAGTGTCTATACGATGAAACAATTCTAATTCCACTCGACGAAATGGAACTGAATGAAAATTTTAACTTTGTGGAAGAACCCGTCGAGATCATGGATAGGGAAATCAAACTAACTAAGCAGAGTCCCATACCAATAGTGAAGGTTTGCTGGAATGCTAAAACAGGAACTCGAATTTACTTAGGAGCGAGAAGATCAGATGCAACAGAAGTACCCGCATCTTTTCCCTAGTCCATAGACACTTACTTTATAAATAATTTCGGGACAAAATTCCCACAAACGGGGGGATGATGTAACAACCCGTTATTTCTGGTCAATGTAATGACTAAAAGTCAAATATTGTAATCTCTTTGTGAAGTAATAAAAAAAATAGCGTCAAAAATGATATGTTCAAAAATCTCAGTTTGAGTATACTAAGTGGTAGATATCGTAACAAGGTTTCCAAAAATATAAACAACACTAAAATCCAAGTTATAACGAAAAAGTTATGACCAATCGAAGATCCGCGACAATACCGGTAAAACACTGTTAAGCAGAAAACGCGAAATTCCAATAAAATGCTTTTTAACCTTATGTATCTAAATGAAAGTCGTAGATATCCCAAAACCGTAAACATACATAAAAAGAACGCCCAAATCTGACTTCATATGAGGAAGTTATGATTTTTCGAAGTTTTGGACATAACAGTAGACAACTAAAAACTCGAAATAGAGATCGAGCGACTTTTAGCCAACACGGCCTAAACGAGAATCGAAGATCTCGTCAATGGTAATACAACGGTAAAAGGACTGACGAAAACGGACATCAGATGAAGAAGTTATGGATATTTAACGGACTTTTCCAGTCCCGGCCTGTTAAAAATATATTATTAAAAATAAACGAATAATTAGCCGACAGAGTCTAAACGAGAGTTGTAGAGTATATTCTCACCTTCGCGTGCATACAAAGAACGTCGAAAACGGAGCTCGTACGTGAAAGTTACACATTTTACAAGATCGAGGCACAAAACTCGAGGCACGTCTGAGGGAACGCCCTGCGTTCGTGGCATAGATCCAGTCTCATCCGTCTGTCGAGTCAAGAGTACATAAGCCATGACGACTCAGGGGGACACCTAGCGTTCTCATAGGGAACGCCCTGCGTTCGTGAGTGCCCCCAGCACTATAAAAGGGAGGCTAGGGCTCCGAGTTTGGTTGTCATTCTCTCACCATTTCCTCCACCGAACACCCCTCGAGTCCCTCTAAGATCACCTGGAAGCCCCGATATTATCCTTAGCACGCAACACAAGTCCCGACGCTCCCGAGATTCCTGAGATTCCCGAGAAATCAGCTTTTTCCAGTCGAAGTTCTGCTTGATTATTGTCTCAACTTCTTAAGCTACCACTTCAACCAAGTGAGTTCACACCCCTATCACTACGTTTTTAAATACCATTTTAAATGCTTTTAGGGGGGGGGGGGGGGGAGAATACAAGTAAACACACGGCTAAAATCGTGTGAAACGTCAATCTTGGATATACTTTTCATATTGTCGTTTTAACTATCTTATGAAGTCATCATCATGCAAAATATCTCATAACACAACTTTACTCTCTTGGGAAAACAGCATGCTTTATAAATGAAATATGTTTTGTATATATGTTTGCATATTATAGAGTAAACATTTCAACTACAACATCGTGTATTCACAAGAACATATCAATCTCTATTATGCCTTTGTTAATATCGTTGAAAAGGATAATCATTTCATAAACAAATGCATTCATTTTAATACGGGACTTAATTGAGAATTCGTGAGTCATTCATCTTCAATATACCTATTAAGGTACCGCTAGAAGTCCTGTTTATAACCAGAATTTCCCGTCCGGAGAACGTCACAAGTGTGTATGGATCTATATGGGACTAATGATCCCGCGTCCTGACTGTTAGCTACAGTCCCCAGTGACAAGTGGCATCTCATTTCGACGCCTGAAGAACGTCGCTACAGGCAAATTATGATAGTACGGTTATAAAAACTCACTGGATAGACAATTATTATGGTGTTACGTTTTCACGGGAAAAGTAACAATTACAGTTCTTTTCACATTCAAATACAATCTTCTTATAGTTTTTTTTATAATAAGACTATACATCACTCTTTTGAGCATGTCATAGTTGCTTACAGGTTACGGTCTTGGTCATTTGAGACTGCAATTCACTTTTAGGAAAATAAGGGATTTTCCTGGTTCAAATAGATACAGTTTATACAACGATCATTCATACTCATTTCATACATTTGTTAGAAAATATCAGATTTTCTAGAAAACATACACGAACTTTCGAATGGCATTAATTTTCTCAAAACACTACTTATAAACTCACCAACTTAATTATTGACAATTTTTCTTTGAAATAACTTGTATTCTCAAGAAACCACTAAGCCAAGTTTGCGACAACTTTTTTTGGATTAACGTTATGGTGTTAATAACTTCTTTTGGAACATGTTTGTATTTAACTTTTGAACATGTAATAGATACAATCATGTAAACTTTACTAAAAATATATGATATGGTGGTGTGTACTTTCTTTACTATTCAATTGTTATGATACTGAATATGACGTCATCCGCCCCTGAACGTTTCCGCCGTTCATGTTTGGGAGTGTGCCATATACCGAGCTATGTCGTCTCCATCCCAATCAGTCTAGTAGTCATTCTAATGAGGAAAAATAAGTTAAGTTTGTATATATTTAGTCCTTATTGTTTTTGTTTTTGTTTTTTTGTAAAAAGTCCTTAAACTTATTTTTGTACACATTCTGTCCTTATGACCGGCTATACTCAGTTGTTTTCAGTCTATACACATTTAGTATTTAATGTTTTTTCCCAAAATAAATTTTTGTTGTTTTTGTACACATTTAGTCCTTATGACTAGATTTTTTTTTTCAGGTTTTGCTCAAGTGACATCTAACACAGGACAATCATTAATATGTTGTTCTTATATGTGGCTCGTGTGGACAGCGAAATCATGTGTCACTTTTCTTGGTTTTGGTTTGGTAATGACAACATATAAGATCATTTAGTAGAGACAAATTAATAACGTTTTACTTTTGATTTTAGTAACTATTATAGTACAATAGCAACTACATTTAATACTAATACTAACTTCATTTAATAGCAATATCAACTAAATTACATGAGGGGAAGAAAATACATTACCCAAAACGATTCCAATAGCAACTAAATTACACTTTATTATAAAAGATTAAGTTATTTAACCTTAACTACATGAATAATTCTTCTTCAGCTCATTCATTTCTTGTTTAAGATATAAAAACTCATTTTTAACCGTTATAAAATCATCTTCAAAATTTTAGGTCAAGTTGATATGTTTTGATCCATGCATTGTCAAAATTTATACTTTTTACCCAGTTTCTTTAGTATCAAAAAAATTAAGAGACCAATTTGAAAAGAACAAAAACTGGTCAAATTGACATACCAAATAAGCAAGGAAGTGTACATTCGAGTTGGAAGAAAACAATTACAAAAAATCTCTTTGTCTACTATTGAGATAGATGAAACCGAAATCAAAGACATCTTTTCCTTTGAGAAAACTTAGGCAACAACATTATTTGATCAATTCATTAATTAGGTTAATAATATAATTGATGAGTGAAACACGTATGAGATTACCTCATTAAAGATTATCCCACGTAGGATGTCACGTGAACAAAACTTGAAGAAACCAGTCATAAGTTAAATATGTATAATAAAAATAATAACGTATAAATAAATAAATGATAAAAGCCTAAACACTTATTGTATAGAAAGTGGAAACTAAAAGTACTTCATAATAGGTTGAATAGATTGCAGCTTTGGTCCTAGTAGTTTGGTTAGATTCGTATTTTTTGTTTAATCTTCAAAAATTTGACAAGATATATCCCCATGGTTTAAAAAAATTACACCGCACATCCTTAGTCCATTTAAAAAGACAATTTTACTCTTTCTCTTTAAATTTTGGTATTTTCTTTTATATATATATATATATATATATATATATATATATATATATATATATAACTGTTTAGTTTTTTTATATTTTGTCGCTTATATTTTTTTTGTTAAATTTTTTATAATTGTTTTTTTTTTAAATTGTATTCGAATATTTTTTTTTATTAAATTTTTTATAATTGTTTTTTTTTTAAATTGTGTTCGAATATATTTTTAATGTTTTTTTTATTTTGTCTGTTTACATTTTTTTGACAGATTTTTTTGATTAATTTTTCTAGATTTTTTTTTCTTTGATGCTTTGTTCGAATATATATATTTTAATGTTTTTATTGGTCTTTTGTTTTTTTATATTTTTGTAAAGCTTTTTATAAATATTTTTGTATAAAAAATATAAAAAAATTTGTTAAATGTGAATATGATTACCACATATTAGGTATACAATTATTTACTTTAAAAGGGTTATTGTATAGGCTAACTAGAATTAGAAACGAGTGTCACTGGGTTCGAGTTCAATCTTTTTAGTTTTAGATTTTTTTTTTTTTTACATTTCGTTTCAAATGGCGAATGCTAATTAGAATTCTTATAACTCAAACACATGTGTCAATGTTTTCAAGTTCATTTTTTTATTTGTAGAAATTTTGTTCTTTTTCGAGTTATATGGTTTCCAATTAGCTATTATATAACATGAAACTCGTTTTTGAATTTCGGTTAGCTTATTTAGTAATCCTATTAAAAAAATTATACATAATCTATGTTAATAATATTCACATTTAACAAACTTTTTTTACATTCTTTACAAAAAATATTTTCAAAATTATAAACAAATAAAACGTCAAAAAAACTGAAATGTACTCAAGAAACACATAAAAAAATGGAAAAATTATTCAAAAAACATCAGAAAAATATAAACAAACAAAATTTAAAAAAAAAATTAAAGAATATATTCGAAAAAATATCAAATAAAATCTAAATATTAAAAAATATAAATAAGTAAAATAAAATGTAAGTGAAAAAATATAAAAAAACGTAATATATATATATATATATATATATATATATATATATATATATATATATATATATATATATATATATATATATAGTGCGAGGTTAATTTGTTTCTTACGTTTATTGTGTGCTAGAAAGCACTAATAGGAATTTAGTAAAATTAAATAATTATTTAATTAAATAAAGATAGATATTAAATGATTTCCATAATTATATGTATATTAAATGATATCCATAATTATAATTTTCTTTTTATTGAAACTAATTAAATTCGTTATTAATGTCGGCAATAACATTCATTCGGAATGAATTTGTATTTAGGTTTTTATTTTAGCAATAACGTTCTTTCATGACTCACTCATTTAAAATACAATGAAGTTGTATGAAATATGAAGAATGAGAGTGTATTATAGTAAAATATACTATCATCTACTAAAGTACGCTCTTATTCTTCTAGACACAAATTAATTCTGAAAGATATTATTGTTGTTATTAATGACGAATTTAATTAGTTTCCATAAAAAAAATTATAAGTATGGATATCATTTAATATATATTTAATGTTTACTAAATCCTTATTGGTGATTTATAGCACACAATAGATGTGAGAAACATTTGAACCTACCCCCTCTCTCTCTCTCTCTCTTTTTGTATATATATATATATATATATATATATATATATATATATATATATATATATATATAGGGTTAGGTTATTTTGTTTCACTATCTATTGTGTGCATGTATGACTGATTCTGGACCAATCATTTTAGTTATTTTAAGAAAGTAATTAATGTATATTACATGTTGAAGATATAATAGGTATTAATTACATCTTCAGCATTTAATAAGCATTAATTACTTTTTTTAAATAAGTAAAATGATTGGTCCAGAATCAGTCATACAGGCACACAATAGATAGTGAAAACATTTGAACGTAACTATATATATATATATATATATATATATATATATATATATATATATATATATATATATATATAAAACAAAAATATAAAAGTAAGGGTAAAATAGTCTTTTTAAATGGACTAAAGATGTATAGTGTAACTTCTTTAAACTATAGAGATGTATCTTGTCAAATTTTCAAAAATTAGACTGAAAGTGCGAATCTAATCAAACCATAGGGACCAAATCAAAACTATAAATTACTCGAATAGGTTTTTAAAAGGACGTATAAACTAATTGTAGAAAATAACTTGAAAATAATAAATAAGCCTATCATTTTAAATTTTCAATAAATTGTGACACATTAAGTTCAAATAGATTTTTAATTTTCTTGATCCCTTTTTGGTACAAGAAGTGATATCATATTATCATGGGATTAATAAGTGCGGTCAAATGAGACTTCAGTTATCAAAGTCCGACTTGCCAACAATATATCAGACATACTCATTGCAATGGACAGACGATATGAACAGACAGGCGAGTGTTTGTATTATCGGTTTCATTTATTTATATTTCGAAATTATTACATACAATATTTTTATTCTACAATTTATACATCATGAACATATTATAACACGAAATAGATAGAATTTATACATCATGCACATATTATAACACGAAATAGATAGAACATTTATAATAAGCAAGTCTTTTGTTGGAGCTTTTTATAAAAAGAAACTTAAAACTTAGAATATTTAATTTCTATTGTGTAATATCCCAAAAATACAGATCAAAAATTTCGTTTTAAATCATTAAGAAAACCATAGTCATTAAACATCATATAGAAATCATAAATAGTGTAACTCAAAATATCATAACATCTCTCAATATATATCAGAGTATAAATATCATAGGTTAGACAAATGGTGTGTGCACTGCAATCAACCCGAGCTCTTCCCTTTGCTACCGAAAGTACCTGAAACCAAAACTGAAAATTATAAGCACGAAGCTTAGTGAGTCTCCCCAAACTACCACACACATAATCATGCTATTGAAAGATACGGGCCCCGCCCACACTTAAGGAGATGCGGGCCCCGCCCACTTTCCGCTAACTAGGAGATACAGGCCCCGCCCACACTCTGCTGACTAGGAGATACACGCATCGCCCACACTCAACCAATCATGAGATACGGGCCCCGCCCACACTTAGCTAGTCATAAAAATGCATACAAGTACTACACAAACAACAAGTATCACTAAGCATATAAATCTATACCATATGAGCTATCTATTAGATACGGGCCCTGCCCACACTCAGCTACTATGAGATACGGCCTCCTCCTACACTTACATTCCTAACAACACATACAGGTATCACACAGACAACAAGTATAGCAATTCAATAATCCGATTGATATCTATACTCAGATAATAATGAGATACAGGCCCTACCCACACTCAACTACTAACGTATCACATATACGGGCCGACCTTGGTGCCTTAGACCTGTTCCTACTAGAAGATGACTTACCTCACACTGCTGTAGTCCCGCGGACAAAACCCTAGCTGCTGAATGACAGTTTCCCGAATCTGTCAACATCAAAATAACACCCAATTAATAATTGGGTCCCAATAGATATCTGTAAGTCCATGCTCAGGGTAAAAGACTGCTTTACCCCTATCTTAACTTGATTCAAGCCCAAGGCCCAATCCAAAGGGCTAAAAGTTTGATAATGAACCAAGGCCCATCTATGGACCAACTTTCCAAATTGGGCCCAACCCCTCATATGGGCCTTACCCTAAAGCCCATCCAATTATTCTAGTCCATATGATTGTTCTTGAATGGCCCATTATTGGCCCAATCACCAAAGCCCAATAGAAAACCCAAGTGAAATTAGGGTTTTCACATAAAATGACAATTAGGGTTAACTAAAGTGTTTCTCACTTAACCCATTAATGACTTAATCCATTAATTCCATCACTCTACAGGATAAGTCATATGGTGTGATTGGGGGTAATTCACAATTCCATTCCAATGGCCTAAATGTGGGTCCCAATAAGTCCAAGGCCCATAAATCCAATATTAGGGTTTTCTAAACCCGAATTAGGGTTTCCCACCCAATCATAGCCTAGTAGACCCAAAAATAAATCTTTAAGACCATTAGGGTTTCACTAGTCGGGCACCACCCACTACCACATCGGTTAGTGGTGGTCAATGGCGGCTCACGATGGCGGCCACCACCTCACGGTGGTGGTTATGGTTATTTTCATTATTCTTTTTGCTAATTACAATTACAATCCTTTAATCAAAAACTAAACACATACACTAACTAACATAAACACACACACAACCACCCTTGTGGTGGCCAGCGGTGGTAGATGGTGACAGCCACCACCTCATGGTGGTGGTGGTGGTGGCTTTTCCGTGAATTTCGGCCCAACACATCACACCCATGCTCCTTGATCGTAAGATAAAACCAGCCACCCACCTGGTCGTGTATGGCGGTGGAAACAACAGCACTATCGGCAACAACAGCAACTAATGGAAGTGTTAACGGCGACAGCCACCATGGCCGGCTGCCATGGTGGTTCTTCACGACTCCTACATGATAGAAAAATCCCCACAATTAAACACAATAAATCACACACACATGCACCCTTCACGGTGTCAGGGGCGACAACCACCATCTTGAGGTGGTGGTGGATTTTCCGGCCAATAACTCGTATACTACTCCACATATACCGAAACAACCAAAAATACTCGAAAGAAAAAAGCATCCGGCCACCTCCCAAGTGTCTGATGTCGCCGGAAAAAGACGAGGTCAGCAGCCAAAGGCTACCAATGGCAGCCACGACGTATCTTACGTCGAACAAAGGAGAGGAAATAGGAGATAGAAGGTGATTATTTTTACCGAGAACCCTCAGGTCAAGCATGTCTCACACAGCGGCAAGCACTGGTCCATTAACCGGTTTCGGTCTTTCTACGGTGCATGTGACGTCTCCGGCAGTAGCGTAGTGGTAGCGCTCCTCGGCGGACAGCCTCGCCTGATCGGAATAGCGGGAAGGGGAGAGGTGGCGGCTGGCAAGTTACATACGGCGGCGGCTGAAGAGAGGTAGGTTTAAGGTTAGATGGTGTAACGATCACTTCCAGTCCCTCCTCCTCATAAACTCTTCAAAACAGATCCATAAGTTACATTTCAGCCCCCGACACTCACAAGTCCTTTCAATTTAGGTCCTAATAATTACCAAGCTGCCCCTACTTCTAAAATCCTTTTCAAAATAAATCCGTAATTTACTAAACAACCCTCAGATCTCAAAATCCTTTCATAATAGGTCCGTTACTTACCCAAAACCCCCTGTCTTCTATGGTTTTAGCTAGTCTGCGTGTTTGGTCCCTATAAAGAATTTTTAATCTGAATCGTTCCTGTAGTTATAAAAGATATTTATATCATTTTCTTATTTTAATGTTTATTTTAGGGTAAATTACACCAATCTTTCCCCGTGCAGGTGCCAAAATACACGTTCAGCCCCTATTTTCAAAAATTAACTCAGATCATCCATCGTTTGCTTAAAACTTGCACATTTTGCCCCTGATGTGCGTTTTTGTTGCGAATGTAGTCCACCTGTGTTTAAAGTGACCATAATGCCCCATGGATATTTATTTTTTAATTAATCTAAAACTATTTATTATTGTTTATAACTTAAAAAAGAGAAAATAAAAAACAACTCTCTAATGTCTATCTCTTTCAAGAAAATACCATCACCACCTCCGATGTCTCTTTTTCTTGCCATTCTTCTTCAACATCTACTCTCAGTTTCCCCAACCTATCTACCCCATTCACCTCCAAATCCTCACACTATTGTTACTGACTGGAGACAACATAGTAACCCAAAACACACACATACACATATGTTCTGATACATTATCGAGATAAAAGGAAAGTGAGATGGAGATGTAGCATGATATATAAAGAGAAATAGGTTGATGTACACAGATTCGATGATGCAGAGAAAGGAGACTGGAGGAAACAGATGAAGGTTTCTTCTCCAGTCGCTATCGTTCCTAATTATTTCGCTGAGTGGATTATATCCCTTCCCTCATTCCTTCCTTCTCCGTCCTTCTCAAATCTAGAAATAGAAACTTATGTAGGTTTCGATTTTGATTTTGAGTTTCACGTCAGGTTAGGTTTGATTTTATTTCGATGGATTCATCTTGGACCTGATTTCGATCGGTTACTTGTTTCGACTTTTGAAGATGAAGATAGGTTGAGACTTCGATTGCGGTGAGATATCGTGAACTCGTGATTTAGATTGTGATGAGTTAAGAAACTCTTTGATCATTTAGATCTTTAAACAGGTTAATCACAAAAATGTAAACAGAAATATCAAACACAAGAGTGAATCAAAATATGTCGAATGATTCAATAGATTCAAGCCTCAGCAGAGCTCGACAAAGAACTTCCGCTGTAGAGGCTACTAGGGTTACAAACGATAAAAGAAAAATGTCTTTGAATGATCGACTCCAAATCTTACGTACTAAGATGCATGCAAGCATCTATAAATACTAAACCCTAGAAAATAACTCACGGATGGACTGGCCCAATCCGGATATAAAATTGGACAAAAGAACGAGCCCAAGACGCAACATATAATGGACCCTACAATCTGCCCCTTTGCGTCAATTGGAGCGAGATTCTACTTCGGCTTGCTAGGTCCAGCTGCAGGAACTTTCTTGGTGGTTTCAAACAGACGAGGAATGAGAGCAAGGATGGTCTGTCTGAACCGAATATACCACTGGATCATGTCATCAAAATACTTCTTGTCATCTGCAGAGTTCTGCTTGCATCGATTGATGATTCCCAAAACATGTTCCAAGCATGCAGTGGTATACAGATGCTTATCTGCCAAGGCGAACATGCATTTTTGGCCTTCGTTCCTTGTGAACATGACAGAGTTCCACTTTGGTTCGATTCTTCCCATCTTCATCATATTTAAATCACTTGCAGAACCAACAGGAGAGATGGTAGGCTTTTCTTGAAAATACTTGCGATCTCCTGATCCATCTTGGCAACCTCCATGATGTAGCAGACCAACATCCTTTTGAAGTGATCTATGATTGGCCCATATTCAGCTTCGTTGGTGAGGAGGATGTTGTGTAGAATGATCCAATCATGTGGATTCAGGTTGGGAAGATCAGCAAGCGAAATAGCATGTTCTGTTTTAGCAGACCCCCTCAGCACTTTGAACCGAACGTTTGTGAAGTTCCCATCCTTAAAAGGTTTGAGGACCCGAACGTTAATTATCTTTTGAGCACTCCATGTCTGATACTGAGGCTGAGCAGACCTCAGATAAAATTCAACGAGCTCCCTATCAACTTTTGGGTGAGGGTGAGGGACATCAGCAACATGAGAGAAAGCATGAAAAATGAAGGCCTTTTGGGTCAAGGGCATATCAAACTGAGAGTCGACAGAATTGACCCTGTCCAAGGAAATCACCAGTTCGAGCCATAGGATGCTGGGAGTATCAATAGCCTCTTTGATGAGCTTCTCGAGAGTCCACGGAGGAAATAGAGTTTTTTTTACTCTCAAGAAGATCATGAGCCTCCTTCATTTTTCTTTCGTTCTCCTCAGCCTCTCTGGTAACACGAGCACTCATGTCTGCATCCTTTTCTCGACCTTGTTTCTTCAAGAGATCAACGATGGTCTCTTTATCATCATCACCATCACTGTCTTCAACAATCTTCTTTCCTTTGTCTTTAGCACCCGATCCTGAAGCTTGACCTGCTGGAGGAGGTTCGGTTGCTTTAGTTGATGTAGAGGCAGGAGGCGGTTGAGACACATCTTCTCCCCCTTGTTTTGGATGGGCCACAAACTCAAGAAGCCCTTCAAGTTTTCCGAGTAGGGCAAGGGTGGGAGCAGGCTTATCAGCAAAAGTGCGTCTCACAGAATAATTCAGAATGGGATCATGTGCTTCGATAATGTTGGAGAGGGCGACGTGGACATCCGAAACACACGTGGAGATGACCGCTCGCTCAGATCGGAGAGACGCAACTTCCTTTTCTGATTGGAAAAGTTTAAGACTCTTAACCTTGAGAGCAGTGGTCTTGCAAGCTAGAGCATCCATCACGGAGTTCTCTGAAGCGAGATCTTCTTGCAGCTTTGTCAAGCGCTCCTCAACAGTCGCCTGAAAGGTTTTATTGTCATCGTCGAGAGACCGACGAAGACTGGAAAAGGATTGCAATTCGGATGCAAATGAAGTGGCCAGCTTCTCGACAAGAGAGTCAACCTTCGCTGCATTGGTTTCTGCGGCTCCCTGAAAAGACTGCAAAAGATTGTTAGCATCGACAAATAGTTTTTCGACTTTTTCGGTCGCAGCAGCACACGCCTTGGTAGATGCGTCGATAGCAGCAGTGGCAGAGTTGATGGAGGCTTCATGTGCCTTGGTGAACGTATCAACTAGCCCCTGAATGGCATCCTCTGAGATAGTGGACTGAGAGGAAGAGGAGGAAGCGATGAGACTGTCGATTTTCTCATGAAGTTCCTTGAGATGCTTCTTGGTGACTGGAGCATCATCGTCATCATCACTTTGAACCTGATACGGACTATAGTAGACCGAGTCAAACGTCATGTCTTCTCCACCAAGAAAAGTTTCATCATCTGCTGAGTGGTTGGGAGAAGAAGGCGAAGGTGAAGGTTCGGCTGTGGGAGTAGGTTCGGGTGTGGAAGTATGTTCAGTAGCGGGTGTGTGTTTGGGTGCTGAAGTATGAGCCCCCGTATCAGATACGTTGGTTCTAACTCCAGTGGTGGTTGTTGTCGTAGCTTCTGTGAAGATAGGAGGTGGTACAGGGATAGAGGTGGGTGGTATATGAGTAGTGGAGGTTATGGGGGGAATGGAAATAGAGATAGAGATTGGGGGAGGAGATACTGGTGTAGTTGAAACAGGTACCTCAGGTGAAGGCGAACGAGGAGGAGTGTCACCTCGAAGCGACTCCTCAGAGTCTGAACTCTCATCCTCTGATTCACTGGAGGAAGAGGCAAGAATGAGTTTGCGCCTAGGTTGAGTTTTCCTCTTCTTAGGTGGAGGTGATTGAGCTGCCTTCGATGGTTTTCGCTTCTTTGGAGAAGGACCTTTCGGTCCTTTAACAACTTTCTTGTCTTTCCCCTTTTCTGGTTTCTTTCCCCTGGGAGCAGGTCTGTCAGCGTCGTGGATAGATTGAATCATTTTCGGAGTGAGCTCTCTGGGGCCTGAACGAAGAAACTCCTTGTAAGTCTTGATGATGCGACTATCCCTTGGAACACACGCATACATTGAATCAGGGATTGAGCCAACGAACTGAAATTTGGAAGCATCAATTACAATAATCTTCGTTGTATGGAAAACTGCAATTGAGGAGAGTGGAGAATCAGCAACGACAGGGACATGATACTTGTCCATTGCCCACTTTGTGACCAGTGTCCAGAATCTGGCATAAGAAATCTCAGAATGGCGAGAAGTAGAAGCAAGGCTTTGAGTCAACTGCTGCCATAAAACCGAGCCATAGTCGAGATTGACACCGTGGTACAACCCGTAGAGAATTGTCATAAACAGTCGGCTAGCCCCATCAGAACCTGCACTTCGTTCTGATAATCCTTTGAACAACACAGTGAAGAAGCCATTCCACTGAGGAGGAAGACATGATTTCTTGAACTTAGTCACAGTGGTTAGAATCTCGGTGTAACCCATGTTGTAAAACATGGAGAACAACTGTCCCACAGGAATAGAGTCAGGGTTAACCCTTGATTCATCAGGCTCGAACCCTAGAAGCGAGCAAAATCGCTGTTTGGAGATGGAGGATTTGGTATCAAGAATGTCGAAGAAGATACGATCGATAGACTTGTCATAGTGGGCAGTTGAGAAGATCTGCGACAAGCACTCCATTGGAACGATTTCAGCCTTGGTTAATGCTTGAACCAGTGGAGAGTGCTTAAGACACTCCACAATTGGGAACATGAAGGCGTCGTAGGCATGTGGGGTGAGATCAATGATCAGGCTTTGCTGAGGTCGGATAGGCAGAATGTGGGAGGTAGCGTGAACAGAAGAAGAATCCGCCATTGAAGAGTGTTTTGGAGAAGAAGATGAACAGTGGGAGAAATAATCGTTTCTTGCTCTCTGAATATTTGGTGCAGTAAATAGGTAAAAGACTTTAGGATTTACCCTTTATACCGTGGGTAGAGGAGAGTAGAGGAGAGAGAAGAATCCGCCCCCAAATCTTCTTGAAAATCGAAGCGTTTCCTGAGGTGATTGACGCGTGACAGTTTAGCAACCCCTATGATTACGCATGAGAGAGAAAAACTCTTCCGTTTTGCACGCGTTCCCATCAAATGCCCTTTTGAATTCCGGAACCGATAAGCTCCTAGCTGAGTCAGCAGATAATCCTTAAACTTAGGTGTCTTCACTAAATAAAAGTGAACACGTGTAGCATTAACAACCACATCCCGTTTAGAATATAGCATTAAATCCCGGAGCCAAAAAAAAATAGCTTGTAATGAAGGAAACCAGATTTTTGGAAAATCAAAAAGATTTTCGTGCATACAGTGTCAAAGATAATGAAATAAATCTATATATATGTGGGAATTTGTGATGTCAATAAAGACATGAAACTGTGGATCCCGGGCACGAATCTCTTCCTTCAAAGTCAAGAGAGACCTGAAAGTGTTTGTGTGGTTTCCCGTTGAATTACGATCAATCACTAGTTAAGAAGTGTTGAAAGTCATCTTTTAATAAGGCTTATTTGGGAGGCTTTCGCTTCAGTTCAGAATTGCTGATCTTGACATAAGACAGAAATCGACTGAAGAACTTGTGAGACCAATGTGGTCTGTTGAACAAGTAGGTTTGGATAATATTTAAGTGACATGTTGGAAATACTTGGTGTGAAATCTCAAGAAAAATTAAAATTGGATTCTAAGGGAAGAAATGTTATGGTATGTAACAATTTCATAAGAATCACACAAAAAGAAAAATTAGAGATTTCATGGTACAACCACTTGGGTGGATTCGTTAATTCGTGAGTGAAAACTAGAGCAAATTTAATTGTTCACCATCAATGCATAGTAGGTATTGAATTGTGGGTTTCACTTAGCACGTAGTGACACGAAGCTAAGATCACAAACATAGAGATTGTGTAACCATAAACCTCAGTGGTTATTTCTGAGAGTCTTAAGGGTTACTTGTATGAAGTGAATATGATGGAGAAAAATATTTGAGGAGGTGTAAGGAAACCAAAGTACCTCTCCTACAAAAAATAGTGACCAAGCAGAAAACTCTTATCTCATATGAGAAAAGAGTGAGGTAGCTCATGATTAGAATAAATGTATCAGCCTAATTGGGAAGACAAGGTTTGTATATACCAAGTCAGTAAGGCTTTATTCATAATCAGTTGAGGCTTTGGACAACGTGTAGTAGCATGCTTCTAGGGACACTTAGCTATTAAAAAGTGTGAGAATGATACCTGCCCCATCGATAATCCATAAACGGTGAATACAAACAGAAGTAGAGACAAAAAAAAAAAAAGAAAATATTTTTGGAGTTTTTGATAATTTGGTAAAGAGAAAAACAAAACAAACCAAAGAAAAAAAATTTTTGGAACCGAACCCGAAATAGACCGAACGCTCGGTTCATTTCGGTTCCTAACAAAATTCTGGAATTAAAATTTTTTTTTTTGGAAAAAAATTGTACAAAGGTTTACAGCCAAAGATACCACCTTTTTGAGATAAGCGAAAACAAGTGCAATGGGACCGAACCTGAAATAGACCGAGCATTCGGTTCATTTCAGTTCCCATGTGAACCAAACCCGAAATAGACCGAACGTTCGGTTCATTTCGCTTCCAACTTTTAGTTTTGAGAAGGTGTTTTTGGTATCCGATTCCATCATCCCTAGTCCTTGTAGAATTTTATTAAAACTTGCTTCAGGAAGGGCTTTGGTGAAGATGTCAGCCAGTTGATCAGTGGTTCGAACAAAGTGAATCTATACGTTTCCGTCTTCCACATGATCCTTAATAAAGTGATACCGCAATGCAATATTTTTGGTCTTGAGTGTTGCATCGGGTTATGACAAATCCTGATTGCACTTTCTGAGTCGCAATATATCTTTTTCATATTGAGCCCATAGTCCCGAAGTTGGCTTTGGATCCAAATCACTTGAGATGTGCAGGAGGCGGCTGCAATGTACTCTGCTTCAGCTGTAGACAGAGAAACACATGTTTGTTTCTTAGATTGCTAGCTCACCAACTTCCCGTCGAAGAACTGACAGCCTCCTGTAGTGCTTTTCCTATCTAAACCACATCCTCCAAGGTCTGCATCTGAGTAAGCTTGAACAAAGAAACCTGAGTTTGAGGGATACCAGAGACCGAGAGAGGTGGTTCGCTTCAAATACCGGAGTATATTCTTCACTGCTAGCATGTGTGGTTCACGAGGATTGCTTTGAAACCTAGCACAATAGCACACAGAAAACATTATATCAGGCCTGCTAGCTGTGAGGTACATCAGGGAACCAATCATTTGGCGATATAGTGTTATGTCAACTGCCAGTTTTTCCAAAGATGGTGTGAGCTTGGTACCGAATGCCATAGGGACTTTGACCTTTGAATCTCCCATCATGCCGAATTTAGCAAGAAGAGTCTTGGTATATGCTTCCTGGTTTATAAAGATGCCTTCGGGTCCCTGTCTAATATTTAAACCAAGGAAAAAGTTAACCGGACCCATTGAGCTCATTTCAAATTTTGTCCCCATCAACTTTCTGAATTCAACTGTTAGGCTAGGATTCGTTGAGCCAAAGATGATATCATCGACATAGATCTGAACTATCATAAGGTGGTTACCTTCCTTTTTACGAAAGAAGGTTGGGTCAACCGAACCTTGTTTGAATTTTGACATCTTTAAAAACTTAGTTAGTGTTTCATACCAGGCCCTAGGTGCTTGTTTCAGATCGTAAACTGCCTTATCTAAGATGTAGTAGTGATTTGGATACTTTTCATTCAAGAATCCTGTTGTTTTGAAGAGAATTGATTCTCCCCCTCAACCGAAGTACTGCTCTGGGGAGGTTTGTTTCGAACTGGGTCTTCTTCTCCCATTTGTTTGGCTGCATCTTCGATAATCTGCTCAAGGTGATCGATTTTGTTTTCTGCTACCTTGGCTTCCGAAAGAGTGGCTTTCTCAGGTTCATCAAATAAGTCTATGAACTGGTCAAATAAATTGGTGATTGAAGCTGTGACTTGACTTGTTTGAGAGAAAATCTCTCCAGTTGCTTCTTCGGTAGACTTTAGCTGCTTGACGTAATTGTCATCGAAGGTCATGTAATAGGTTTCTTCAATTCTTTTAGAGCGCTTATTCAAAACCCTGTATGCCTTTGAAGTTAGAGAATATCCCAGAAAGATTCCTTCATCAGCTTTGACATTAAACTTGTTGCGATGTTCTTTGGAGTTGAAGATGAAGCACCTGGAACCGAACACGTGAAAGAACTTGACGTTCGACTTCCTGTTGTTAATAATCTCATAAGGAGTGAGAGAGAAACGCTTGTTGAGATAAGACCTATTCTGAGTAAAACATGCTGCAGCAATAGCGTCAGCCCAGAAATATAAGGGAAGGGAAGCAAAACTTAGCATGGTTCGGGCCGCCTCGCACAGGGATCGGTTTCACCTTTCGACAATTCCGTTCTGTTGAGGTGTATAGGGGCTGAGAAATTGTGACTAGTGCCTTTTTCCATCAAGAAATCTTCAAATTCTTTGTTCTTGAATTCCAGTCCATTGTCGCACCTGATGTTTCGAACGACTTTCCTCAGTTGCACTTCGACTTGCTTGATAAAGATCTTCAGCTTGGGAGTCGCCTTAGATTTGTGCTTTAGAAAGAATACCCAAGTAAAACGTGAGAAGTCATCAACAATAACAAGAATATACTTGTTACCGCCAATGCTCTCGATTGATGATGGACCACATAAGTCGATGTGAAGCAACTCAAGTGGTTCAACCACTTTGGTGTTTACGATGGTTGGGTGACTTTGACGACTTTGTTTTCCCATTTCACATGCAACACATAAGTGTTCTCGATCGAACTTAAGCAATGGAAGACCCCGAACATGACCGCCGGTGACAAGCTTGTTGATGTCTTTGAAGTTGAGATGTGAAAGCCTTCGATGCCACAACCAACTTTCGTCTGAATGAGCTTTGGACAAAAGACATATGGCTGGATTCCCTTTGATTGGTCTGAGATTCAGAGGGAACATTTCACCTTTTCGATCTGACTTGAGAATGACTTTGTTGGTTTTCTTCTCTATAATTTCTGAACCTTCGTCGTCAAACGAGACTTTGAGATCGGTACCTCCCACTAGTTGAGATACACTGATGAGATTATGCTGCAACCCTTCTACATATGCCACCTTCCTTATTGTAAAGTCTCCATTGGTTATCATCCCATAACCCTTTATCGTCCCAAAAGAGTTGTTACCGAACTTGACATTGCCACCATTGTGAAGTGATTGAAACTCCCTTAGCTCTTCCTTCCTTCCTGTCATGTGACGTGAGCAGCCACTGTCTATGTACCATTCGTCGTCAAACTGCTCGTCACTAATAACCTGCAAAAATTAGGCAGATTTAGGAACCCAACGTTTCTTGGGTCCACGTGAGCATTTTACAGAAACAGGAATAGTAAGAGAAACATCAACGAGTTATGTTCGTTTTATTAAGGTTGTTTCATCTTTCCTTTTAATAGTAAACACTTTGATTTTATTAGAATTAGATGCAGGTGTTTTGGATTCGGGTTCTGGTGTTTGGACTTTACCTGCTTTCGGTCTTCATTAGCTGAGGAAATCTTCCTTTTTCCTTTCAAATATGTTGACGATCTTGAATTTGGTGTAGGACCAGAGTTAGGTTTAGAAGAAGATTGAGAAGGCGAAGAATTAGAGGAAAAGAAATTAGAATGAGAATCTTTCCTGACTTGAGGTTCAAAATGACTCTTTCGGTTGCGGTCATTTGAGGGACCGAACCTGGACCTTCGGTTGCTGTTTGATGATGAACCGAAGCTTGATTTTTGGGTGTTATTGGTTGGTGGCCCGAACCTGGGTCTTTTATTGTAAAAGCTTGACGGGCTGAAATCTAGTCTTTGCCTGTTGTTATTTGGCGGACCGAAACTAGCTTTTCGGTTGTTGTTGCTTTCGGGACCGAACCTATCCTTTCGGTTTTGTTCTTCCTGTGGCCCGAAAGTCTTCCTCTGGTTCTTTTGAATCGGTGATTCGAAGTTCCTTTTACTCTTGTTTTCTTCTCCTTTTGACTTAGAATTTTTGTCAAAGTGATTGTAGTGAGGATTTTGAGTGCGCCAAAACTGCTTTCGCTCTGAGAGATTTTTCTTGTATCTCAAGTTTCTCTGCTGCTTTTGATTTTTCACCTGTTTCGGTTGTCTGTGGATATTTGCCTTTTGTTTCAGCTTCTTAGCAACAGGTTCACTCTTCATGGAAGAGGTTTCGCTTGTTGAGGTGACTTCTTCCACTGGAATCTCTTTTGTGCCGCTGGAACTTGGTACATCAAAGTTAGTAGGCTTATTCAGAGGTTCGGGCACATATCTACCTTTGGCCTTCCATGATGTTCGCTCCGACAAATCGACTGTTTCATCTGTGTTGTCTATCGGTGCAGACCAGAAAAACTCATCACAGCGATCTGCATTATCTTCATTTACTATGGCAGTGAGTTCGGCTGTTTGATGTTCGGTTACACCTGTGACCTTATACACCTGATTGGGAGTTGTTCTAACCTTCTGAAACACGACAGCCTTTTCTTTAAGGATTGGGAACTTAGTTATGGACAAACGAGCGAATTCCACAGAATTTTCAGAAATCAGGTTTTTGTGGTTTTCAGGTTCGCTCCTAATGAACTCAGAACAGTCAACTTCATCCTCTACAGAAATTTCACTCATGTCATCGTCCTCATTAAGTTCAGATGCATTTTCGACATCAATTTTATTTTCTGAACTCAATTTGGTACTCAATGAGTCAAATTTTTGTATGGTTTCGGCCCTGAGTTTCAACTTATCATTTTCATCCAAAAGATTTTTAAGCATGTCCTTATGGTCTTTGGACTTTATAAAAGATTCAATTTTGTCCAGACCATACATATAAGTAGGATTGACATCATCAGAAGATACAACACTTTCACAGTTGTATGCTTCGGCATCAATTTCATCCTCCTTAAACTCAAGGAAGGGTAAAATCATGCGATGTATCTTCTGTCCTATTTCACAGTTTAAATGCAGCTGAGTAATGTTAGCATAAAGCCTTTTGGCAATCAAACAAAAAACATTCCTTTGTTTTAATAATTTGAGATTGTCTCTTTGCAAATAAATGTTTTCATCCCTAGACTTAATCAGCTCCAACTCTTTCTGCTCTATCCACATCCTTCGCTCCTCACTCTTGGATGACACCCTGCTTATTTGGTCAGTTAGATTAGAATTCGTGACCCGTGTCTGAGTTAAACAACTATCTAGATTTGAAATTGTTGAGTTCAAGTTATTTAATTTCTTTTCATATGATTTTTGTGGAATTTTAAATGAAATGAAAATAGATTGTACCTTCTTGATCAATTCATCAAGCTCACTGATCTGCACACTAAGGGGCTTCGCTGTAAAGCATACGTCCTCTTGCTCCTTAGCCTCTTCGTTTCCACCATCAGTGTTGTATCCCCTCATCTGAGATACATCTGTCACCATCAGACATCTTCCACTCACATCACTATTCTTCGCCACATATGCCTTTCCATGAGAAGGTTTTCTCACTTCATCATCCTCTGAGTCGGTTGACCACACCTGTACGCCACCGAACTCAACATCATCTACCGAACCCTGCACAATAAGAGCATTCATAGAGGGATTAGTAGCAGCTTTCTTCCTCTTTATCTCTTCCAGTCTTTTCATAAGACTTGCTTCTTCATCTTTCTCCTCATCTTTCTCTGCCATCTTCTTCAACACTCAATCTTTTGCGTAATGATTTTTCCCACCACAGTAAAAGCAACTGACACCGGAGTCAGCTTCACCTTTCGCTTCTTTCTTTGATTCTTCAACTTTCAGCTCCTCTTTTACTTTCTCAGAACTGTAGCTTCCCTACCAATTTCGGTTCTTGTTGGTAGGGAACTTCTTCTTAATGAACCTTCTGGGATTTGATACCATCATATCATAGTCTTCAGCTGTTAAACCGTAATCTCCCAGATTCAAATCTTCTTCTTCTTTTTCTTCTGCATTCTTACCTTTGGACAAAAGCGCCAAAGACCCCAAGTTTGAGACCACGCTTTTCTCTTGCAACACGATCTTTTCTTGGGATTTCAGAATCCCCACCAGTTTTGCCAAGGAATATGATTTAAATTGCTCATGCGCTTTAATCGTCGACACAATAGCCCTCCATTCGGGTCTCAAACCATTTAAGAATGAGACCTTCTGTTCGATGAGCTTTCTTTCAATGTCATGCTTGATCATCTTGCTAAGAAGATGATTGAACCGATCAAATGTTTGTGTAACAACCTCATCCGACATCTGCTTGAATTCTCCAAATTCAGAGATAAGTAGGATCTGAATCGAATGCTCCAGATCTTCATCTGTGGAGTACAACTCTCGCAGCCGATCCTAGATTTCTTTTGCTGTACTGCAAGAACTAACTAATCAAAACGCGTCGGACTGAAGAGCGAATCGAATTAGTCTCAATGCCTTAATGTTGCATTGGAACTTCTCCTTTTCATCCTAAGTGATGTCTTTCACATCTTTCAACAAATCATTGTACTCCTTTTGAGTTTTAATAATTCTAGATGTGCCTAAATGAGAAAAAGGGCCAGATATTATAGCTTCCCATATCAGATACCCATTATCTTCAGATCCAATAACGTAGTCTTCAAAGTGGTGCGTCCATACTTCATAGTCTTGAGTATAGAGAATTGGAATCTTGGTTGTTGATCCGATGCTGTTAGAGATGTTGATGGGATTGGATTGAGAATCGTCCATGCTTGATCGTGTAACCTGTTATAAGATCAGACTTTGTAATACGTAATATTAGGGCAAGATGAATAATTAATGAGATACGTCAATAATGAGTGATGGCTCAATAAATATCAATGAATGCGGAATAAACCCTAATCACTTCTTTCACAGAAGAGATGTGTATGAATTACACAGTCTCCTGCTCGGATACCAATTGATGAGTTAAGAAACTCTTTGATCGTTTAGATCTTTAAACAGGTTAATCACAAAAATGTAAACAGAAATATCAAACACAAGAGTGAATCAAAATATGTCGAATGATTCAATAGATTCAAGCCTCAGCAGAGCTCGACAAAGAACTTTCGCTGTAGAGGCTACTAGTGTTACAAACGATAAAAGAAAAATGTCTATGAATGATCAACTCCAAATCTTACGTACTAAGATGCATGCAATCATCTATAAATACTAAACCCTAGAAAATAACTCACGGATGGACAGGACCAATCCGGATACAAAATTGGACTAAAGAACGAGCCCAAGACGCAACATATAATGGACCCTACAGATTTCTTTTGGGTGTCATTTGTGTTGACTGGATCTCGTTGGTATTTCAAGGTTTCGAAGATTGAATTGGTGTTTCGATATTGATGGTTATGGTTTAGAGAAATAACTTTTTATAGGAGTAATGGATGGATCGATTTGATTATTAGGATGATATTGGGTTTCACTAAGAAGCATATAGGTTAAAATTGGTAGCTTCGATGGTCACTGGTAACATAAGGGGAGAACAAAAGATAGGGGATGGTGGTTTGGGTTTTGATTGTGGTTCACCGATTTGGGGTTTTGGATGGTTATAGGGAATAGGTGAGAAGAAGGAGACGAATGTAGAAGAAAATTGGGGATATAAAAGGGGAAGATATTTTCAGTGATAAGTGGTGGTGCCAGAGGTGCGATCGTTGATAGGTAGTGGTATCGGAGCGGTTGGCGGTGATAGGCGGTGGTGTTGTCCAATCTTGTTGCAGAAGTTGGGGAAGTGGAAGGGGAAGGGGGAGGGATGGAGATATTTGTTTCATTATTATTATTTTTAATTTAAATTGGTCAAGAAATAATAAATGAAAAAATTAATTATTATGGGCGAAACAATCATTTCATGTCAATAGGGGATGAAACGTGCAAGAAAAAATCAAACCAAGGGGACGATACAAGTTAATTTTTGAAAATAAGGATTAAACATGTGTGTTTTGATGTATGCACGATGGACGATTGGCAGGGGCGGAGCCAGGATTTTAGGATAACGGGGGCTCACATCATGATAATATAATAGAGTACTCGTATAAATTATGTGTAAACTATGTGATGAGATCGAAGTCTTGCCTTGATTCACAATGAAGCACACAATCTTTGCCACATCTACCTTTATTTCTATTTATTAAAACCTATTACAGTAAATGCATCCGATCTAGCTCACCCAATAGGTTTTTTATTAAAAAGAAAACAAGGAAAACAAAACGAAGCATCCATTTTCAAATAATATGGTAACTTCCAAGAATTCTTAAACTAGCTTGTTGAAAACTGTTCTTATAACCGTCACTAGGATTGAACTTATACTTTGATTTTTTGACATTGGTATGATCCACATTTAATATATAATGGTTTAATCAATCACGTTGGTTACTTGAATAACTTAAGATTGAAGGTTTTCTCTGGGACCACGAAAAAAAAACTAATTTTATCTTTTATAAGTTTGGATGTTAATATTTTCATATTACGATGTTCAACATTAAGCTCTTTGATATTACTATTCCTTTGAGTATGAGAGATTATACCCTTAACATCTTTCCTAATATTATGGTTAACATGATGCAAATATGGTTCATGAGCATTTTAATTTGAAAAAAAAAATCAATGGTCTTATAATTATAAGAAACCAAATTGTCAATAATAACAAAACTATCAATTACAAATTACAAAAAGTTAAATGTGTGATGACTAATAAGAATTGAAACTTACATTGTTATTGATTGAAAAACGGAAATCGCGTAGAAGCGCTTCTTAATCTAGGACACTTGATGTCGTCGAATAGCAAAAAGATGTATGTCGTTGAAAAATAGGTTTATGAATTATGACTACAAGTCTCCACAATTTAAAAAAAAAGTTTATATTAATCCAACGTGTGTGCTTGAAATTTTATAACAAACTTTTTACTTTCCTTATATATTATAATAATAAAGTTTAAAAGATATTGAAGGGCATAAAATAAATAGCTGTCGTATGGGCTTCACCATTTTCAAATTGACTATATTATACATGATCTTTTAATGAGATTGGGGGTGGCTAAGCACCTGCATGCCACCCTATTGTCTCCACCCTTGATGATTGGTGCAATTTACCCCTTATTATAATCTTATTTGAAAAAAGTTAAATAAAAAAATTTGTGAGGGCCCCACCCCAACCTTTTACACTTTCTCTCTGGTCGTGATACAAGAAATCCATATTCTTTCTCTTCAATCGTTTTTACACCGATAATGATTCATCCATCACTTCCCTCTCCCTTTTAACAAACATATGTATCTGCCTCTCCATCGATTACAACTCAAAAGCATAAGTAGAACTCTACGTCAATTCAATCGAAGCCAGCGATTGAAAATAACCTCAAGAAAAAATTCACCGAAAAGGGAAGATAACCCTCTATCGATTATATCTCTCAGACACCACCATAGATTGCATCCACTAAAGCAGAAAACCTTGTTAATAACCAATTTGTCGTCCCCCCAACGTTACTGTTTCAACCAATTATCCATCGTCCTTCATTGTTATCATCGAACACCATAACCACCAAGTCAAATTAAAACATTTAGTGATTAGGGTTTAGGCCTAAGCCTTTTTGTAACATTTCGTTAAAAAAATCATAATAAAACCTAAAACATCGAGATGTATTTGTTATATATATATATATATATATATATATATATATATATATATATATATATATATATATATATATATATAGAATTTAGTCCTAAGGTATTAATTAGAAGGGTGTGGACATTGGGAGACAAATTGTAACTTTAGACTTGAATTGTAATGGAACCCGAAACTTGGGGGTTGTTTGGTTAATTGTGGGCTGTAATTGAAAAGAATAAGAGAAGGAGGGACCAGAGGTGTAAGATACCCTCTCAAACCCTAACCCTAAATAGTCCAGCCGCCACCGTTATACCGCCATACTCCAGCCGTCGCCACCTCCTAGTCACACATGGACCGCCGAGCATCACCGCGACCGCTCTCATTGCCGGCGAAGGAGAGGGTTGCGAGCCTGACACTGTGTCCGTGGGGAGACCGGGTAAACAAATTCAATGGCTACTATGTCTCTCTCTCCGTCGATGACACAATCCCATTTCAACCTCTTTCTTGCTTCTGTCGTGTCTCACTGCCACCGTCGCCGCCATACGACTGTTTCGTCTTATTGATGTTCTCCGCCTGCTGCCTGCCACCACGAGGGTGGATGTTTGGTGCATGTTTCAGCGGGTTTCATGTAGATGCATGTGTTTTTTCTACAAATCGAAGGCGTGTGTGTATTTTTGTGGCCAAAAACATAGGAAACCACCATGACAACCAACCATGGTGGCTGTCACATTGCTGCCACCCTCTTCCACCATCAACCATCGTGTTAAGTGGTTGTGTGCATGAAGTTTTATTCATATGGTTGTTTTTCTGCATTGGTTGATGTTGATGGGCTTTATGTACTCTAACATTCCTAAGGTGCACATACAACCCTAATTCTTTGCATCTAAGTTTTCTCTAATTATACATGCAACATTGTTTTTCCAAAGCCTAAAGCCTAAACTAGCATCCAAGGTAACATCTGAATCATAAAAAATAGTTATAAGATTACCTTGTGTAGTAGCTTGCTTATCTTTGACTTTTAGGAGCCTATCACCTCAAGTGTGATGTCTCAAATGTCTTATAATAAACCAAGAACAAGAGAATAGACTTGAGAGAGAAGTTAGGGAGATCAAAATCGGCTAGCCACTACTATAGTGTGCATAGGTGGCGATTTTAAGTGTTAGGGACTTCTTTTATAGCGTAGGAATACAACCATGCAAACGCTAATGACTCTTCATATTTCTTAGTCTTTTGGGCTAAAGCTTCTTGGACTTTCACATAGGTTTTGTCCAACTCTAATCAACATGAGTCATGAGTCCAACTAAAAGTATCACTGATTTAGTTAATCAGTCCCTATATCTTTAATTAGTTTCTTTTGATCACTAAATTAATATCAAATTAAATCTTGATCAATACTAATTAAATAATGTTATTTCTCAATTAATATATTATACTTATAATATATTAATAAACCACAATAACATCTTCCTCAAGTATACATCCTATCAACAGTACTAGAAAAACAACCTTTTACGACGCGCAATGTGTGTCGTAAAATGCTCAGACGACGCGTAAATGCACGTCGAGGAAGGCCCTGTCATAACGAGAGACAACACGCTTTTGCGCGTCGTCTATAGACGACGCGCATTTATGACACACAATGCATATCATTAAAACCCATGTCAAGGAAGGTCATGTCATAAATGAAGATGACACACATTTTTGCGTATCGTAAATTTAAATGTTTAAAAAAAATATATTTATTAATTTTTAAATTAAATTTGCATTTAATGTCTCATAATAGAAATAAAATACCATATACAAAAAATACAATCCATTGCATAAAATTTAATGTCATACAATTCTATTTCTTACAATATATAAATTTGCATTCATCTAATATACTATGTGTTTCATACAAAACATCTATTTCATGCGGCTTCTTCCATTTCGTTTATTAGCAACTTCCATTATTAGTAGCACAACTAACAATTGAAATGAAGAATGCAACACTTGCATTTGCAGCACATATCTTATCTTTTTCAGCTTGAGCTTTCATTTCCTCGTATAACTCCAGAGCTATTCACACCCTCTCCAATTCACTCTACATTATAGTATTATTAATATACTATTTATGTATGTGTATGTGTATGGAAAGTACATTGCTATTTCTTGAATACAAGATGTTACAAATCAAGAACCTTGCATTGACTGCTGACTACCTGAACTACTCGATCAGATTCATGAGCAGATGCACATGTCCTATTGTAATTTTCAATCCTTCAATATTTGATCCTCATGCAATGAATAGTTGCAGGAAGTCATTACATCAGTAGAAAAAAGGTATGAAAATGTAAAACATGAGCTAAAAGGACTGAAAAAGAAAAAGATGAAACTCCCACATGCAAATCCTAGCATTAACAAAAGGTATGAATGCAGCTCCGCCAAACTCTGCACAAATTCCAACATCATAAACTGTAGCCTGAAAGGTGACAAATATATTTATTTGGAATTAAATAAAAAAAATAAAATGATAATAGTTTGATATTAAATTATGCTGTCCCGGCGAACATCTGTGCTTGTGTCATTGCATACCTCCAACACCAATGGTAGGAAAGTTTCATAGTATTTGTAACAAGATATAAAATTATAAATTTTTTTTAAATAATAATACTAAAGTAACAAAAGAACAAAAAAAAAGATTACTTTAGAGCTACATCTCCACAGTGCTCTGCCACGTCATCAAAAATGCAAATTGCTATTCTTTTCTCCTCAGAGGTCTTATCCTGGCCGTAAATTTAAAATGTAAGTCTTATTTTTAATATTTGTATAAAAACCAAAAAAGAAAAAATAATTATTTAAAAAAAATATAATTAATGTTACTCAATACTCACCCAGAATGGCATCAAGTAAGGCAAGAATTCATCGAAAAGAGGCACAAATAAGGCCTTGAAAGTCTTGAGTAGAGTACCCAAACAATCACCAACCTAGATTTAACAAAAAAGAAAATATTATGAATAATTTATTAACATAAACAAATTTATAAAAAAATAGATTATATAATATAAGAGCATATAGTTGATCAAAAAGTTCTTCCTCTTGTTCGTTTTCTTTTTTCAACATTTCCCTTTCTTCTGCATCAAAGTCCTCCGCTTTGACTCTTTCGCCCCTTTCATTTCTTCTTGCTCAGCTGACAGTGATCACCTGTTTGATCTCTTCAACAATGCTTCTAACTTGATTTTCATCTAAAAGGGGCCCACAAATTTGTACACAATCCTTGATTGAATCAATCATACTTGAGCAAATTTCAGTCTCAGGTTCCTAAAAGACAAAATCCAGTAAATAAAGATTCATATAAGCAAACAAAAGTCAACAAATAAGGGGGATGACTAAAATAACCTTGTGAAGAGCCTCTACTAAAGCTGGTATGATATAGTCTGACAACTGTTTTACATATGACTCATTGCGATCCTGAGATTACTCCTTTTCAACAGCTAGTTTTGCTGAAAGAATAAGCTCAGGCATAGCTAAAAAGTCAAAGAAAAAGTCATCACTCAGAAAGAAATAAAAAAAATAACAGTTAAAGTTATTAGGGGTAAAAGAGGTATTTTATTTCACCTGAAACTGCAGCCTTCCTAACTTCTTCATGGAAATAGAATTTAAGAAGTGGTACTAATGTTAGTGCAACCTGTTTTTTATTAAAAAGTTAAGTTGGTTTTTTTCAAATGTAAAAAGACAAGAAAGGGTAAAAGAGGAATTTCATTTCACCTGATCAATCCATGGGAAAAACCCTTCTTTTAATTCATCAGCATAGCAACATCAAAAGTAAAATGGTCATTAACTCTCTTATCTCCAAGTGTAGCTTTCTCCTTAAGGACACTAGTTTTGATCCCTATTCTCTTATCTCCAAGTGTAATAGTCTCATTTATGCAATATCAAAGGGTAAAATGGTCATTAACTCTCATTCAAGCATTTCATTTATTAAAAATCACACCTTTCATCACCAGAATCGTCAATATCATCATCTAAATCATCAGTACAAGTAATTGTAACATCTGGTTTAAGTTGAACAGAATGAAGCAATGGTGGCATCACAACATTCATGTAAGGGAGAAAATCTTGCCATAGGCTCTTGCAGAGTCTTGCCCATGCCTACAACAAAAATATATAATTATAAAATTATAATCTTTAATTCAAATTGTTTTAAAATATTAAGTTTAATAACAGAAAAAGAAAAGAAGCATACATGTAACATGTAGCTTATTGTTGGATAATCTGTCTCTAATTGGGAACCTTGAAGTGACATAAGGACATCCATAAACTTGAAACATGTAATAAATTATAAGTTTCCAAGATGAAAAAATAAAAAAATTTGTAACTTACATATTAATAAATATATATAAGTATACCTGTTTAGCATAATCTTTGAACTTATCTTTTCCAATAGCCATTCCAACTAAACTAATACACTCCATGGATTTGGCACGAAACATACAATTAGGTTTATCAGTTGCATTCATGAGTATAGCTTTCAAGTATGGCATAACTACATCATAATACTTTTGAAAATGCTTCTGTAAAATCATAAAATATGTGAGAACCAATTTAAAGAAAATAAACAAGGTAATGAGAGAATATGAAGATGAATAATACCTGAGATGAATCAGCAACAAATGTGAAAACAGTTAAATCTCCCTCTTGCACTATCTGCTTGGGATTTTGGAAATACAAAATGATTCAATATTCATATATTCATATCTTTTAAGGTTACTACAAATTATATATACCTGTAAAAGTACAAGTAATTTCCCCACAATCCCATCCAAGTAAGGTTGTATAAGTTCTGATGTATAATTCTCACTGAAGTCGAGCACTGTTAACTCGATTTCGAAATCGCTTTAACTTCAAACAAAGGTTCGCTCGTAATAGAATGTCTCACGGATTGGTTTGCAAGTCGACGCTTTCATTCGGAGTTTTGCAATTGGAATCCGAAATCAGTCACACGAATCTGAATCAAAGTTCAGATGTTCGTGTTCTTGGCTCGCTGAATTGTCATTAGATTCGCAGTTCACGGTCCCTGCCTTGAAGTTGCAGGGACGTCAAACTGAAGACGGAAAGAAGAAACAATTTGTTGTGAGAGAAGACACATGAAGAATGTACCTTGTAGGAGTGAACCACGAAGGAGTGGGATCAGATGGGTCTCCTTGACGGGTGGCGCGTAGGTTAGCGAGCTTCGTTTTTTATTTCGTTCTAGAACCAGTCGCATTCGTTTTCTCAGCCATTCACGGCGGTTTGTGGAGACGATGATGGCATCGTGGACTACGACATAGCGTTCTGATCTTAAAATGGTATCTTAAGATGGGTGAACTATGTGCTTAGGTTTCTAGATGCACTCCAAACTCTTAAAGCTTATCGGGTTTGATATTGGTGGTGGCAGCTTAGGGCTTGCACAGAGAGAGAGAGAGAGAAAGAGAGAGAGAGAGAGAGAGAGTGCAGATGTAAAGGAAGACGAGCTGATTCAAAAGGATTTGTTGATTCAAAAGGATTATTAGGGTTCTATTGTTGGATTCTGGTGTGTATTGAGATTTTAAGGTTCAATGGCATTGGCAGTGGCGATGGCTTAGGGTTTACAGAGAGAAGGAAGGAGTGAATGAAAATGAGATACTGAGGAGAGAGGGTAGAATCGGGGTTCTTCAAAATTTTAGAATTTCAGACGATTTCGTTTTCCCCCTTTAAAAACGCGCGTTTAGGAAAAAAAATATATATAAAGCGACACATTTAGAGGATGCACATTTTATGAAAGGCGCCCTCTGCATTTCTATTTTTTTCTTTTTTGACACTAATTTTAGGGCACGCACAAATGCGTGTCCACTATCCTTCAAATTTTGCAAAATTGACATTATTTTTTAGGGCACACACCAATGCACGTCCTCTATCAGCGAGTGTCATTGTTTGCGCGTCATTAAAGGGCTGTTTTCTAGTAGTGAAAATTGTTTCAGAGTGTTACAACCCAAATGGACCATGCCATTATCGGGTAAAGTACATACCAAGTATAGTTATGCGCTTAGACACCTAATCCAACAGTCTCCCACTTGGATAAGTCTAATAACTATAATTGCCAATGTAGCTTCAAAATCCGAGTAGCAATCGTAGCTCTGTAAAAGCGAATGTCGACTCCTGACACGCAATTTAGATAAGGGATCATATAATCCTATGTTCTTCAAGATATCATGCGGAGAAATACATGGAATATAGTCACACTTATTGTCTAGAAGTTTGTTTCCTGATTTCTGATTTGTTTGACATAGAACTTAACTGAACACATCAATTTAGTCCTGACCAGGCCCGACAAATAAGTCAAAACAAAATCATCAAGGGGCCTAAGATATTGCTTTTAATCCTCCTAGGATAAAAGGATCAGATAAACTTCGACTTATATTCTTGTACTAACTATTAGTTAAATTAATCATAACAACATGTTTTATAACATCGAGTTAGTGATGCGTTTTTGCACTATCAATGTACAACAAACTAATAATCGCCAACTCATATATCTTGGTTTGAAGATTATACGATATTATCATCTCACAATCACATGCGATAAATTCCATGAAGTGATTAATGTGAGTGTGGATTGATCCAATACTCAAATCTTATTTCAAGAGTACTCATGAATGTTATACCAAACTTTTCCAATGTCTAACTCCTTAGACAATCTTACAAAACCCATTCATGACAGTCTACTTACATAACCTACTTCCAAAGAATGATCGACTGTGGATAGTTTGAATAATCTTATTATTCTGGAAGTCAAAACATGGAAAATGAAACAATAGTAAATAATTGACATAAGATAGTAACTTTACTTATAAATAAAACTCCTTTTATTCAAGCATCAAATGCCAATTACATTTTAGCTATTACAAGTTTCCAAATATCTATCTAATCATTAAAACTAATATTTTCCTTCAGCCCAATACTCCTTGCATGTTGCAAGTGCTTATCCCTGTTGAGTCCCTTTGTAAGGGGATCTATTAGGTTCTTCTCTGACGATATCCTCTTCACTAGGAGTATTCCTTCTTCTACTTGATGTCTTATAAAGTGATATTTTATATCAATGTACTTGGATCTGCCATGATCCCTTAGTTCCTTGGCTAAAGCAGGTACACTTTCATTGTCACAGAAAATATCCATAGGCTCCTTTATAACTGGTACAACTCCAAGGTCTCCAATGAAGTTCTTTAGCCATATTGCCTCCTTTGTTGCTTCACTTGCTGCTATGTACTCTAATTTGCACGTTGAATCAACCATAATTTTCTGTTTGGAACTTTTCCATGTTATTGCTCCTTCATTAAGGGTAAATACTGAGCCCGAGTGAGAGCGGAAATTATCTCTGTCGGTCTGAAACCTGGCGTTACTGTACCGTGTCACTCTCAAGTCATCACTCCCACCAAGGGTAAGGACCCAGTCCTTGGTCCTCCGTAGGTACTTAAGAATGTTCTTTACCGCAGTCCAGTGAGCTTTACCAGGGTTCCCTTGATATTCGCTGACCATGCTCAAAGAAAAGGCCACATCAGGACGAGTATATGTCATAGCATACATGATCGAGCCAACTGCAAAATCATATGGTACTTGACTCATCTCTGCTATCTCAGCCTCTGTACTCGGACTCTGGGTCTTACTCAGTTTGGTATTGCTCTAGATTGGTAAGTCTCCTCTCTTGGAATTCTCCATGATGAAACGCTTCAACACCTTCTCCAAGTAGGTACTTTAACTAAGTCCCATTAGTCTTTTACTCCTGTTTCTCAATATCCTTATCCCTAGAATGTAAGAAGATTCTCCGAGGTCCTTCATAGCGAAACATTTCCCAAACCAAGACTTAACCTCCTGCAAGGTTGGAATGTCATTTCGAATGAGTAGTATGTCATCCATATACAACACGAGAAAGCTAACTATACTCCCACTAGATTTGACATATACGTAGACTCATCCTCGCTTCTCGAAAATCCAAACTCTTTGACTTTCTCATCGAAACAAAGATTCCATCTGCGAGATGCTTGTTTCAATCCATAAATGGATTTCTCATGCTTACACACTCTATTAGGGTAGTTTTGCATTGACAAAACCCTTTGGTTGATTCATGTAAACATCTTCAGCAAACTTCCCATTTAGGAAAGAGGTTTTGACATCCATTTTCCATATTTCATAATCATGAAATGTAGCTATGGCTAGCATAGGCCTTATAGATTTATCTTAGCCACTGGTGATAAGGTCTCATCATAGTCAACCCCAGGAGTTTGAGTAAAGCCCTTCGCAACCAATCGTGCCTTATAAGTGTGTACTTTCCCATCCATGTCGGTCTTCTTCTTGAAGATCCATTTGCACACGAATGTCTTACGGCCTGATACATTGTTAACCAAATTCCATACTTGATTGCCATACATGGACTAAATCTCGCTGTTCATAGCCTCTTTCCATTTTTGCAGACTCGGGGCCTGCCATAGTTTCCTTGTAGTTGTTAGGTTCATCTAAGTTTACCAGTGTACTATCATTGATAAATGTGTCACCTTTAGTAGTACTATGGAAACCATAAAACTTAGGTGCCTGTCTAACTCTACTGGAACGCCTCAGAGGTATGGACTCGTCAATCGGTTCAATAAGAGTTTCCTCCTCGGGTTGATCGCTAGTGTTTGAGGTTCCTTCAACACTTAACTCTTGAAGCTCTTCAAGGTCAATTTTCCTCCCACCATCCTCTTGGCATATGAGTTTTCTTTCTCGAAAGACTCCTCTCCTTGCAATGAAGACAACATTGTCACCCAGTCTATTGAAGAGATATCCATAGGATTTATGTGGGTAGATGATGAAAATACAATGCTCACTAGGAGGTTCGAGCTTGTCGTCAGTTTCTTTTCTCACAAAAGCCTCGCAACCCCAAACCTTGATTTGTGCTAATGAGGGAACCTTCCCTGTCCATATCTTGTTAGGTTTTTGGAAACCTTTTTAGGTGGGACTAGATTAAGGATATGGGCGACTGTCTCTAAGGCATACTTCCAGAATGAGATAGGTAACGATGCTCGACTCATCATAAAACGAACCATGTCTAGCAAGGTTCGATTGCGCCTCTCAGCCACACTATTAAGCTGTGGTGTCCTAGGTGGTGTCAATTGTGAAACAATTCCACATTCCTTAAGATAGCCGTGGAACTCGATACTAAGATTTCTTCCTCGATCGGATCAGAGCATCGTTATATTCCTACCCAACTGATTCTACACTTCTTGTTTAAACTCTTTGAACTTATCAATGGTTTCTGACTTATGATTGATTAAGTAAATATACCCATAACTACTATAATCATCAGTAGAAGTCACATAGAAGCGGTTAGCATCCCTTGTGGTGGTTCTAAAGGGTCCACACACATCGGTGTGTATGAGATTCAACAGACCCTCATCCCTTTCACAAGTACTAGTGAAGGGTGACTTGGTCATCTTTCCAAGCAAACAAGATTCACAAGGTTCATCTGAATTTAAGTCAAATGACTCCTAGTCTCCATCCTTTTGGAGTTGGGCTATGATCTTCTTGTTAACATGTCCAAGACGACAATGCCATAAGCATGCTTTATCCAAACTATTGGACGAATCGATATGCAATACATTATTTCCGAAATTATCTACAACCATCACAGTTTCATATATACCATTACAAGGTAATGCTTCAAAATAAAATAATGTTGGATTAGGTGTCTAAGCCATAACTATATTTGGTATGTACTTGACTCGGTTGTAGCATGGTCCTTTTGAGTTGTCTTCACCGGAGCAACTTGACTGGATGAATAATGGAGAAAGAGGTTATTACGGTTTATTAATATATTATATGAATAATATATTAAAGGAGAAATCATATTTGTTTAATTAATATTGGTAAAGAATTAATTTAGAATTAATTTTGTGGTCAAAAGATATTAATTAAACTTGGGGGACTAATATTGTAATTGTAAGATAGTTGCAATATGGGCTGTGGATCCCTTAGGAAAGGGATGGACGATTTTATATGGGAGCCCATATAGAAATCGTCGAAGCTAGGGATTCTATAAGGATCTTGTGGGCTGCTTAGAGCCTAGGCAACCGGATTAGGTCTTTGACTAAATCTCTAACTCTGCAGGTATATAAGGGGCCCTTGGGCACTAGAATTCAGCTACCAGAAACCCTAGAAGGATTCCAAGAGCAGATTTTGAGCCTTCCCCTCTCTCTCTCTCTCTAAGATCATCCAATTGCTTTGGTGTTTGTGATTCATTAGAGACATCGCATTTGAGGTGCTAGGTTCTCAAAAGCTCAAGATCAACAAGCAACAACCAAAGGTAACTTTCTAACTTGTTTATTAGATGTTAATTATGTTTTGTTGTATGCTATATTAGGGTTTGAGAGCTTTGGATGATTATTGCATGTAGGAATAGAAAAACCTAGATCCAAAGCTTTAGGGTTTCCATGTGTATCATAGGATTGATGTTTTGCTCATAACCCAATAGTAGTATCAAAGACTAGGTCATTTTTTCTTTTGTGTTTGATGCATAGCTAAATTGTTCAAAGCTGAAAAATCAAAAAATCTAGCCTCCGCCTGATGAACTCGTCAAGTCCCCTTATGAACTAGACGAGTCCAGTCAGTGACTCGGCAAGATAGTTTGGGGGCTGATTTTCGGGATTTTGACTGAAATTGAATTATGATAATTACTAAAAACGTTTTTGGCTGTTAAAATCTGATTTTCAATAAGGTATGAATTATCCTAATGCAATTCATAGATAATTGTCATAAATAAGATAATTACTTGTTTTATATGAGAAAGATTAATTATTTGTATTTTGATTTGAATTATCTTGTCAAGAAAATAGATTAGGTCAAATTATGTGATAAATATTAATAATATGTATAATTAATTATTTTCAAATTTAATTAAAAAGATGTTTTGAAAAATTTCACAACTTGCCCTCAAGTTTTGGGATTTAAAATTTTGATTAAAACTTTTAATTTTGAAATACTTAAATCTGCAACCCTAGAATTTTACAAGTTTAAAATTCAACCGTAATACTATTATAATATTATAAGATTAGTAATCATATGTGTATAAGATTAAACTAGTCTTACCATTAGTAGGCCTCATTCACGAAGCCGATCTATAAGGGGGTATAAGGTTGCTGCCTATAAAATGGCAATTTAATGAGTGTCCACTCTTTCCCACCGCTTCCTTGATTGGTGGAGGGTCGTTAGCCGAATGGATAGGATAAGGCAACTAATTCCTCATTAAAAGTATAATGTTTAATAAAGTAACTAAATGTTTTTATAAAATTCCCAATCTTAGTTACTTTAGGTAAAATGTGAAATGATGTTATTCCATGAAATTACTCTTTGCACCCTGCCAAGTCGTTAGTGGAGTGTGCGTGGATAACCGGCACACTAATATGGGACTAGTAATGGTGGCAAAGGGTAACTCGATGTTTATCATAGATCAATGGAGCGTGTGTGGCTAACCGGCGCATTGATTAGGTGGTAAATGACATCGAGAGTACCAAGTACATTTGCATGGTTATTCACACCTTGTTTGTGATCCTCAGTATCTCAGTCAGAAACTTGTAGGGCATATCGAGATTTAAACATGCCATTGAAAAGTTCAATGAATCTCAAAACATCTAGGAATTTCAATACATTTAAAAGTTAATTGTCTTTTCATTTTTCATGATGGAAATTGGTAAATCGTCATTTACCTACCATCAAATTATTTGCAATAAGATTACGGCATCCCTCTTCTGAATTGTAAATAATTGTGTTGTGTCCTAGCCCTAACTTTTCATTTGGGTGTTAAATTGGGGATTCTTATCTAATCTAAACTTTGTTTCTTTTCTATTTCACATATCTACTTCGAACGACAACAACGCTTCTAGCTCGACCCCTTCCGGCTCATTCTCACTCATGAACATGTGTAGGAGGGTGATATTTGATGGGTCCAATTTTAACGATTGGATCCACAACATTCGCATGGTCACCCGTTACAACGACAAAGCATATGTTCTCGACAAGGAGCTAAAAGAGGTCAATGTGAACACTGCTACTCCCGAAAAAATCACTGCTTACGAAACTCATGAGCGAGATGCTACGAAGGTTCATTACATCATGCTCGCAACAATGACTGCGGAACTCCAAAAGTTGTACGAGGACTACTATCCATATGAGATACACCAAGATTTGATGGAAAGGTACCATCAAAGTGCTAGGTAGGAACGGTATGAGATCATCGCTGCGATGATCACTACCAAAATGAAGGATGGAGAGTCCATCATGACCCACTTGCAGAAAATCCAGAGATATGTGGACCGCTTGCTAAAGTTGAATGTCAACTTTGATGAGGAGCTAGCCATAGATATCATTTGACATTCCTTGCCTCCTTGCTACGACCAGTTTCGTATGACCTACCACATGAACAAGGAGGAGGTCACTCTAAGCAAGCTTCGAGGCCTGCTAAGGACTACTGAGAGTAGTCTTAAAGGCAAATATATTGCATCTATTCCTACTACTGCTACCTCCGTCTTGGCTATTGGGCAAGGAAAAGGAAATAAGAGCAAGGCTCCTTCTAAGAGCCACAAGGGAAAGTCTCATGATGGTACCTCTTCTAGTGGAACCAAATCTGGTCCTACTGCTCCCTCTTCCAACCTGAAGGATGTAGAGTGCTTCTACTTCCACGACAAAGGGCATTGGAAACGAAGCTGCCCGAAGTATCTGCAAGATATCAAGGATGGGAAGATAAAGCCCTCCTTCGTAGGTATTTATACTATTCAATCTAATAACTCATCACATGCTATGTCTTGGTCCTCGATACAAGATGTGGTTTTCACATTTGTTCTGATCGTCAGGGTCTGAGAAGAAGTAGGGATGTGGAGCATGGGAAGATAAACTTGATAATGGGTAATAGGAAAGCGTCACCTGTCACCAAGATTGGAGTTTACTCTTTAGTGCTTAGTAATGGGTTAGGTTTAGATTTGAAAAATTGTTGCTACTCGTCAGAACTGACACTAAACATTATTTCTTTTCATGGTTTGTATAAACAAGGCTTTAGATTTTCGTTTAATAATGAAAATGGTTTTATTAATTCTTTCTTTAATTGTACTTTCTATTTTGAAGCATTGCCTTGTAAATGGTATTTATGAAGCTGTGTGGTTGTAGACAACTTAGGAAATGATGTGTTTCATAACGATTCTTCCAATAGTTTGGATAAAGCATGCTTGTGGCATTGTCGTCTTGGACATGTCAACAAGAAGCGTATAGCCTAACTCCAAAAGGATGGAGTGTTGGAGTCATTTAGCCTTAGGGATGATGACACGTGCGAATCTTGTTTACTTGGAAAGATGACCAAGTCACCCTCCATTGGTACTTGTGAAAGGGATGAGGGTTTATTGGATCTCATACATACCGATGTATGTGAGCCCTTTAAATCCACCACAAGGGATGTGAACCGCTTCTATGTGACTTTTACCAATGATTATAGAAGATATGGGTATATCTACTTAATCAAGAACAAGTCAGAAACCTTTGAAAAGTTCAAAGAGTTTAAGCAGGAAGTGGACAATCAGATGGGCAGGAAAATTAAAATTCTACGATCCGATCGAGGAGGTGAGTACCTTAGTATTGAATTCTACGACTACCTCAAGGAATGTGAAATTGTTTCACAATTGATGCCACCTAGGACACCGCAGTTGAATGGTGTGGCTGAGATGTGCAATCGAACCTTGTTAGACATGGTTCGTTCCATGATGAGTCAAGCTTCGTTACTTATCTCATTCTAGGGGTATGCCATAGAGACTGCCGCCCATATCCTTAATCTAGTAACGACTAAGAAGATTGCCAAAACACATCACGAGATGTGGACATGGAAAGTCTCCTTGTTAGCACATATCAAGGTTTGGGGTTGCAAGGCTTTCATAAGACGAGAGACTCACAACCGGCTCGAGTCTCATAGTGAGTGGTGTATTTTCATCGGCTATCCACAGAAGTCCTTTGGATATCTCTTATATAAACCGAGTGACAATGTTGTCTTCGTTACGAGGAGAGTGGTTTTCTGAGAGCGAGAACTCGTATGCCAAGAGGACAGTGGGAGGCAAATTGATCTTGAAGAGCTTCAAGAATCAAATGATGAAGGAACCTCTAACTAACACTGGCGCTCAACACGAGGAGGAAACCCCCGTTGAACCGATTGACGAGTCCTTACCTCTTAGATGTTATAGTAGAGTTAGCGTTCCACCCGTATTATATGGTTTCCATATAACTATTGAGGATGATACGTTTATTATTGATATTACACTGATAAATTTGGGAGAGCCTAACACATACAAGGAAGCCATAGCAGGCTCAGAGTCTGCAAAATGGAAAGAGGCTATGGATAACGAGATTCAGTCCATGTATGACAATCAAGTTTGGAACTGGTTGACAATGTGCCAGGTCATAAGACGGTCGGGTGCAAATGGATCTTCAAGAAGAAGACCGACATAGATGGGAAAGTACACACATATAAGGCGCGATTGGTTGCAAAGGGCTTTACTCAAACTCCTGGAGTTGACTATGATGAGACATTATCACCAGTTGTGAAGATTAAATCTATATGGGTTATGCTAGCCATAACTGCATTTCATGACTATGAAATATGGAAAATGTATGTTAAAACCACTTTCCTTAATGGGAAGTTGGCTGAAGATGTTTACATGAGTCAGCCAGAGGGTTTTGTCAATGCAAAGCACCCTAATAGACTGTGTAAGCTTGAGAAATCCATTTATGGATTGAAACAAGCATCTCACAGACGGAATCTTTGTTTTGATGAGAAATTCAAAGAGTTTGGTTTTTTGAAAAGCAAGGATGATTCCTGTGTATATGTCAAAGCCAGTGGGAGTATAGTTAGCTTTCTCGTATTGTATGTGGATGACATACTGCTTATAGGAAACAACGTCCCAACCTTACAGGAGGTTAAGTCTTGGCTTTGGAAGTGCTTCGCTATGAAGGACCTCGGAGAAGTTGCTTATATTCTTGGGATAAGGATTTTGAGAAATAGGAGTCAATGACTGATAGGACTTAGTCAAAGTACTTACTTGGATAAAGTGTTAAAACATTTCAACATGGAGAATTCCAAGAAAGGGGAGTTACCAATCCGAAGCAATACCAAGTTGAGTAAGACTCAAAGCTTGAGTACCGATGCCGAGATAGCAGAGATGAACAGAGTACCATATGCTTCTGCAGTTGGCTTAATCATGTATGCTATGACATGTACTCGCCCTGATGTGGCCTTCGCTTTGAGCATGGTCAGCAGATATCAAGGGAACCCTGGCAAAACACATTGGACCGCAGTAACGAATATTCTTAAGTACCTTCTGAGGACTAAGGCATGGTTTCTTATCCTCAGTGGGAGTGATTACTTGAGAGTACGAGGGTATAGTGACGCTAGTTTTCAGACTAATCGGGATAATTTCCGCTCGCAGTTGGGCTGGGTCTTTACCCTGATTGGAGTAGTAGTGACATGGAAAAGTTCCAAGCAGGAGACCGTAGCTGATTCAATGTGCGAATCAAAGTACAAAGCATCAAGCAAAGCGTCAAAAGAGGCAATATGGCTAAAGAACTTCATCAAATACCTTGGAGTTGTACCGGACATAAAGGAGCCAATGTAGATTTTATACGATAACGAAGGTGCAATTGCCTTAACCAAGGAACCGAGGGTTCATGGCAGATCCAGGCATATCGATAGGAAATATCATTTCATTATACATCGGGTAAAAGAGGGACTCCTCATGGTAAAGAGGGTATCGTCAGAAGAGAACCCAACAGAACCCTTTACGAAGGGACTAAGTAGAGTTAAGCATGTGCAACACGCTAGGAGCATTGGGCTGAAGGTCGATATTAGTTTTAGTGATTAGATATCCTTAGAAACTTGTAATAGATAAATTGTAATTGACATTTTGATGATTAAATAAAGGTGTTTTATTTATAAGTAGTGTTACTGTCTTGTGTCAATTATTTACTATTGTTTCACTTTGCATGTTTTGACTTTCTAAATAATAAGATTATTTAAACCATCCATAGCCGATCATATGTTGGAAGTAAGTATGAAAGAAGACTGTCATGATTTGGATTGTAGATTGTCTAAGTGTTTAGACATAGAAAAAGTTTGCTACAACGTTCATAAGTGCTTTTGAAATATGACTTGAGTATTGGATTAAACCCGCACTCACATGAATCACCTCATGGAATTTAATCATGAGTGATTGTGAGATGATAATATCATATAGTCTTTAAACCTAGATATATGAGTTGTTGTTTATGATTCGGTTGTGCATTGATAATGCGCAAACGCATCAGTAACTTGATGTTATAAAACGTATTATTGTGTACGATTTGATGAGTAAATAGTACAAGCATATAAGTCAAAGTTTATCTCTTCCTTTTATCCTACAAGGCTAAAAGCGATATCTTGGGCCCCTCCATGATTTTGTTTTGACCTATGTGTTGGGCCCGGTTAGGACTGAACTGATGTGTTCAATTAAGTTCTATGTCAGACAAATTATAGATCGAGAAACAAACTGTTGGATAATAAGTATGACTATGTTCCGTGTAATTGTCCACACGATATCATGAGAACGGAGGACTATACGATCCCTTATCTAAAGGACGTGTCAGAGTTCGACAACGGCTATTGAGAGCTACAATTACTAATCGGATTTTTTGAAGTCATACTTTCATTTATAGTTATTAGACTTATCCAAGTGAGAGACTGTTGGATTAGGTGTCTAAGCTATAACTATATGTGGTACGTACCTGACCCGGTTGTAGCATGGTCCTTTTGGGTTGCCTTCACCGGAGCCACGTGACTGGATGAATAATGGAGAAAGAGGTTATTATGATTTATTAATATATTATATGAATAATATAATAAAGGAGAAATCATATTAATTAATATTGGTCAAGAATTAATTTAGAATTAATTTTGTGGTCAAAAGATATTAATTAAACTTGGGCGACTGATATTGCAATTATAAGATAGTTGCAATATGGGCTGTGGATCCCTTAGGAAAGGGATGGATGATTTTATAGGGGAGCCCATGTAGAAATCGTCCAAGCTAGGGATTCTAGAAGGATATTGTGGGCTGCTTTGAGCTTAAGCAATCGGATTATGCCTTTGACTGAAACCCTAACTCCGCAGCTATATAAGGAACCCTTGGGCACTAGAATTTGGCTACCAGAAACCCTAGAAGGATTCCAAGAGCCGATTTTGAGTCTTCCCCTCTCTCTCCTAGATCATCCAATTGCTTTAGTGTTTATGATTCATTAGAGGCATCATAATTGAGGTGCTAGGTTCTCAAAAGCTTAGGCTCAACAACCAGCCATCAAAGGTAACTTTCTAACTTGTTTATTAGATGTTAATTTCATTTGGTTGTATGCTAGATTAGGGTTTGATAGATTTGGATGATTATTGTATGTACAAATAGAAAAACCTAGATCCAAAGCTTTTGGGTTTGCATCTGCACCATAGGATTGATGTTTTGCTCATAACCCAACAAATACACCATTATAATAAGCATTAATACTACCAATTTCATTATTAAAAGAAAATGTAAAACATTGTTTATACAAACTATGATAGGAAATAATATTTCTCGCCATATCTGATTAGTAACAACAATTATTCAAATCTAAATTTAACCCAGTATTATGCAATAAAGTATAAACTCCAATCTTGGTGACAGACGACTTTTTCCTACTCCCCATGATCAAGTTCATCTTCCTGTGCTCCGCGTCCCTACTTCCTTTTAGTTGTTGCAAATCAGAACAAATGTGAAAATGACATCATGTATCAAGGACACAAGAATTAGCATGTGACGACTTGTTAAACATAATAGTATAAATACCTACGAAGGAGGGTTTGATCTTCCCATCCTTTGTCCTGCAAGTATTTGAGGCAACTTCATGTCTAGTTCCCTTTTTTATGACAATGGAAGCACTCTGCTTCCTTAGGATTTGAGGAGGGTGTAGCAGGACCACCTTTGGACCCACTAGAAGAGGATCCAACATGGGACTTTCCCTTGTGGCTCTTTGATGAATCTTTCCTCTTCTTTCCCTTCCCATGTCCAATTGCCAAGACAAGCGCAGTAGCAGTAGGAGTAAAAACAACATATTTTCCTTTAAGAATACTTTCAGCAGTCCTTGAAAGGCCTTGAAGCTTGCTTAGAGTCACCTCCTCCTTGTTCATATGATAGGTCATACGAAACTGATCATAACAAAGAGGTAAAGAGTTTAGGATAATGTCAATTTCCAATTCTTCATCAAAATTGACATTCAGCTTTAGCAAGCGGTCCACAAACCTTTGCATCCTTTGCAAGTGTGTCGTGATAGACTCTCCATCCTTCATTTTGGTAGTAATCATGGAGGCTATGATTTTGTACCTTTCCTACCTTGCACTTTGATGGTACCTTTCCATCAAGTCTTGGTGCATTTCATAAGGCCAAAATTCCTTGTAGGACTTCTGAAGCTCAGCAGTCATGGTAGCAATCATAATACATGACACTTTGGCCGCGTCCCTCCCATGGTCCTTGTATTCAACAATCTATTCGGGAGTAGCACTAGAATCATAAATTTCCTTAAGCTCTTTATCTAGGACATATTCTTTGTCCTCATAGCAAACGACCATTCTGATGTTTCGAATCCAAGCATTGAAGTTTGATCCATCAAATATGACCCTCCCACATAGGTTCATGAGGGATAAAGAGCCTGAAGGGTTTGGGTTTGAAGCAGTGTTGGAAGACATCTAAAAAGAAAGACAAAGTTTAGATTTGATAGTGATCCTTAATATAGCACCGAAATCAAGTATTAAGGCTAGGACCCAACACATTATTTTACAATTTAGAAGAGGGATGCTGTAATCCAATTGCAAAATATTTGAAGGCAGGTAAATGACGACTTACCAATTTCCACCATGAAAAACGAAATAGATTTTTAAGTTTTAAATGAATTGAAATTCCTAGATTATTTTGAGATTCATTGAACTTTTCAATGACATATTTAAATCTCGATTATGCCCTTCAAGTCTGTGACCGGGATTCCAAGGATCACAAACAAGGTGTGAATAACCATGCAAATTAGCTTGGTACACTTAATGTTACAAATCATCTAGTCAATGTGTCGGTTAACAACACACGCTCCATTGATCCATGATTAACATCAACCTACCCTTTGCCACACATTGTCATCCCAAATTAGTGTTCCGGTTAGCCAAACACGCTCCACAAATGACTTAACAAGGTGCAAATTGCAATTTCATGGAATAGCACCATTTTCACATTTTTCCTGAAGTAACTAAGATTGGGAATTTATAAAAGTTTAGTTACTTTAATAATAATCATTATACTTATTAATGAGAATTAATTTCCTATCCTACCCATTCGGCTAACGACCCTTCACCATTCAAGGAAGCGGTGGGTGAGAGTGGACACCCATTAAACCACCATTTTATAGGTAGTAACCTTATACCCCCCTTATACACCGGCTTCGTGAATGAGGCCTACTAACGGTAAGACTGACTTGTCTTATATATATATATATATATATATATATATATATATATATATATATATATATAAGTGTTAAACTTTAATATTATAATAGTATAAGGGTTGAATTTTAAACTTTTAAAATTCTAGGGTTTGGAATTAAAGTTTCATAAATGAGTCTCTTCAAGTTCCAAACTTGAGGGCAAGTTTTGTAACTTGTCAAGAATTTTGATTTCCATAACTTATGGATTTTAAAGTTCCATGAACGAGACCTTTCAAATTCCAAACCTAAGGACAAGTTATGAAACCTTTCAAGTTCTCTTAAATTCTATAACTTACAATAGTTAATGGTTTCATAAATAAAGACTTTTCATATTCCATAACTTGAGGACAAGTTATGGAACTTTTCAAGAACACATAGATCAAATTAAACTAATCCAATTATCATATAATTAATCATTTACCAATTTGACCTAGTTCATATTCAAGATAGTTTCAAATTTTACTAATAATTAGTTTTTTCATAAAATCAAGTAATTGTGTTAAATTTTCGTAACCTTCAGGGTTTTGGATGGGGATAAGCATTTACCATACTAGTAAAATCAAATTTTATGAACCAAAATAGTTTGTGGTAATGATTCTAATCCAAAACAGGCCAAAAAATCAAAAAACTGCCACCAGATGAGCCAACTCGTCGAGCCAGACTTTGCACTCGTCGAGTTCAGGGCAAAACTCATCCAACTCGTCGAGTCCATATATGGACTCGTCGAGTTCATCAGACAGTGGCCAAAAAAGTCATTTTTCCAACTATGAAAATCACGCATTTGCATCAATATAATAGAAAACACCCTAAGCGCTGATAGCACTGATGGGTTTTATATACTCTAGCATTCCTATGGTGCATATACAACCCTACTTCTTTGGATCTAAGTTTTCTCTAATTATACATGCAACATTTTTTTCCAAATCATAAAGCCTAAACTAGCATGGAAGGTAACATTTGAATAATAAAAAACAGTTAGAAGATAACCTTGTGTAGTAGCTTGCTTGTCTTTGACCTTTAGGAGCATAGCACCTCAAGTGTGATGCCTCAAATATCTTATAACAAACCAAGAACAAGAGAATGGACTTGTGAGAGAGTTTAGGGAGATCAAAATCTGCTAGCCACTACTATAGTGAGCATGGGTGGCGATTTTAGGTGTTAGCGACTGCTTTTATAGCTTAGGATTACAACCATGCAAACCCTAATGACTCTTCATATTTCTTAGTCTTTTGGGCTAAACCTTCTTGTACTTTCACATAGGTTTAGTCCAACTCTAATCAACCTGATTCATGAGTCCAACTAGAAGTATCACCGATTTACTTAATCATTCCTTGTATCTTCAATTAGTTTCTTTTGATCACTAAATTAATATCAAATTAATTCTTGATCTATACTAATTAAATAATGTGATTTCTCAATTAATATATTATACTTATAATATATTAATAAACCACAATAACCTCTTCCTCAAGTATCCATCCTATCAAATTGTTCCAAAGTGTTACAACCCAAATGAACCATGCAATTATTGGGTCAAGTACATATCAATTATAGTTATGGGCTTAGACACCTAATCCAACATATCTAATGGAAACCGGTGGTTGGATTTTAAATCAAAAACCACTACCACCACCGTCTTGAGGTGGTGGTTGTCGCCATGAACCACCGTCGACCACCACCGCCCGAGGTGGCAGTGATGGGTTTTATGTACTCTAACATTCCTATGGTGCACATATAACCCTAATGCCTTGGATCAAAGTTTTCTCTAATTATACATGCAACATTGTTTTCCAAAGCATAAAGCCTAAACTAGAATGCAAAGTAACATTTAACTAAAAAAAACAGTTAGAAGATTACCTTGTGTAGTAGCTTGCTTGTCTTTGACCTTTAGGAGCCTAAAACCTCAAGTGTGATGCCTCAAATGTCTTTTAACAAACCAAGAACAAGAGAATGGACTTGAGAGAGAGGGTTGGGAGATCAAAATCGGCTAGCTACAACTCTAGTGTGCATAAGGGGCCGATTTTAGGGTGTTAGGGACTTCTTTTATAACTTAGGATTACAACCATGCAAACCCTAATGACTCTTCAAATTTATTAGTCTTTTAGGCTAAACCTTCTTGTACTTTTACATAGGTTTAGTCCAACTCTAATCAACATGAGTCATGAGTCCAACTAGATGTATCACTGATTTACCTAATCAGTCCCTTTATCTTTAATTAGTTTCTTCTGATCACAAAATTAATATCAAATTAATTCTTGATCAATACTAATTAAATAATGTGATTTCTTAATTAATATATTATACTTATAATATATTAATAAGTTATAATAACATCTTCCTCAGGTATACATCCTATCAAATTGTTCCAGAGTGTTACATCCTAAATGGACCATACTATCATCGGGTCAAGTACATACCAATTATAGTTATGGGCTTAAACACCTAATCCAACAGTCTCCAACTTGGATAAGTCTAATAACTATAATTGCCAATGTAGCTTCAAAATTTGAGTAGCACTCGTAGCTCTCTAAAAGCCATTGTCGAATCCTGACGTGCCATTTAGATAAGGGATCGTATAATCCTCCGTTCTTCAAGATATCATGCAGACAAATACATGGAACATAGTCATACTTATTGTCCAGCAGTTTGTTTCCTGATTTCTGATTTGTTTGACATAGAACTTAATTGAACACATCAATTTAGTCCTGACCGGTCCCAGCACATAAGTCAAAAAAAATCATTGAGGGGCCCAAGATATCACTTTTAATCCTCTTAGGATAAAAGGAACAGATAAACTTCGACTTATATGCTTGTACTAACTATTAGTTAAATCATACACAACAGCACGTTTTATGACATCGAGTTACTGATGTGTTTTCATACTGTCAATGTACAACCAAATCATAATTGCAAACTCATATATCTTGGTTTGAAGATTATACGATATTATCATCTCACAATCACTCGTGATAAATTCTATGAAGTGATTTGTATAAGTGTGGGTTGATCCAATACTCAAATCTTATTTCAAGAGTACTCGTGAATGTTGTCGCAAATCTTTGCAATGTCTAACTCCCTAGACAATCTTAAAAACCCATTTATGACAGTCTACTTATATAACCTACTTCCAAAGTATGATCGATTATGGATAGTTTGAATAATCTTATTATTCTGGAAGTCAAAACATGCAAAATGAAACAATAGTAAATAATTGACACAAGATAGTAACTTTACATATAAATAAAACTCCTTTTATTCAATCATCAAATGTAAATTACATTTTGGTTATTACAAGTTTCTAAATATCTATTTAATAATTAAAACTAATATCATCTTTCAGCCCAATACTCCTTGCATGCAGCAAGTGCTTATCCCAGTTGAGTCCCTTTGTAAGAGGATCTGATGGGTTCTTCTTTGATGATATCCTCTTCACTATGAGTAGTCCTTCTTCTACTTGATGTCTTATAAAGTGATATTTTCTGTTGATGTGCCTGGATCTGTCATGATCCCTTGGATCCTTGGCTAAGCCAACTGCACTTTCATTGTCATAGAAAATATCCACAGGCTCCTTTACAGCTGGTATAACTCTAAGGTCTCCAATGAAGTTCTTCAGTCATATTGCCTCCTTTACAGCTTCGCTTACTGCTATGTACTCTGATTCGCACGTTGAATCAGCCACAGTTTCCTTTTTGGAACTTTTCCATGTTATTGCTCCTCCATTAAGGGTAAATGCCCAACCCGGCTGAAAGTGGAAATTATATATGTCGGCCTCAAAGATGGCGTCACTGTACCCTGTCACTCTCAAGTCCTCACTCCCACTGAGGGTAAGGACTCAATCCTTAGTCCTCCATATGTAATTAAGAATGTTCTTTACCGCAGTCCAATGAGTCTTACCAGGGTTCCCTTGATATCTGCTGACCATGCTAAAAGCAAAGGTCAAATCAGGGCGAGTACATGTCATAGCATACATGATCGAGCCAACTATAGAAGCATATGGTATTCGACTCATTTCTGCTATCTCAACCTCTGTACTGGGACTCTGAGTCTTACTCATTTTGGTATTATTGCTCTAGATTGGTAAGTCTCCTTTCTTGGAATTCTCCATGCTGAAACGTTTCAACACCTTCTCCAAGTAGGTACTTTAACTAAGTCCTATTAGTCTTTTACTCCTGTTTCTCAATATCCTTATCCCTAGAATGTAAGAAGCTTCTCTGAGGTCCTTCATAGCGAAACACTACCCAAACCTGGACTTAACCTCCTGCAAGGTTGGAATGTCATTTCGAATGAGTAGTATGTCATCCACATACAACACGAGAAAGCAAACTATACTCCCACTAGCTTTGACATATACGCAGGAGTCATCCTCGCTTCTTGAAAATCCAAACTCTTTAATTTTCTCATCGGAACAAAGATTCCATCTGCGAGATGTTTGTTTCAATCCATAAATGGATTTCTCAAGCTTACATACTCTATTAGGGTACTTTGCATTGACAAAACCCTCTGGTTGATTCATGTAAACATCTTCAGCCAACTTCTCATTAAAGAAAGTGGTTTTGACATCCATTTGCCATATTTCGTAATCATGAAATGAAATTATGGCTAGCATAAGCCCTATAGATTTAATCTTCGCTACTGGTGAGAAGGTCTCGTCATAGTGAACTCCAGGAGTTTGAGTAAAGCCCTTCGCAACCAATCGCGCCTTATAAGTGTGTACTTTCCCATTCATTTCGGTCTTCTTCTTGAAGATCCTTTTGCACCCGACTGTCTTACGACCTGATACATTCTCAACCAAGTTCCAAGCTTGATTGTCATACATGAACTAAATCTCACTGTCCATCACATCTTTCCATTTTGTAGACTCGGGGCCTGCCATGGCTTGCTTGTAGTTGTTAGCTTTATCCAAGTTTACCTGTGTACTATCACTGATAAATGTTTCACCTTCAGTAGTAATATGGAAACCATAAAACTCAGGTGTCTGTCTAACTTTACTGGATCGCCTGAGAGGTATGGACTCATCAATCAGTTCAACAGGAGTTTCCTCCTCGGGTTGAGCGCTAGTGTTTGAGGTTCCTTCATTACTTAACTCTTGAATCTCTTCATGGTCAATTTGCCTCCCACTGTCCTCTTGGCATATGAGTTATCTCTCTCGAAGGACTCCTCTCCTTGCAACGAAGACAATATTGTCACTCGGTCTATAGAAGAGATATCTAAAGGATAATTGTGGGTAGCAGATGAAAATACAATGCTCACTAGGAGGTTCGAGCTTGTCATGAGTTTCTTTTCTCACAAAAGCCTCACAACCCCAAACCTTGATGTGTGCTAACGAGGGAACCTTCCCTGTCCACATCTTATGAGGTGTTTTGAAAACCTTTTTAGTTGGAACTAGATTAAGGATATAGGCGGCAATCTCTAAGGCATACCCCCAGAATGAGTTAGGTAACGAAGCTCGACTCACCACAGAACGAACCATGTCTAGTAAAGTTCTATTCCGCTTACCAGCCACACCATTAAGCTGTGGTGTCCTAGGTGGCGTCAATTGTGAAACAATTCCACATTCCTTAAGATAGTCTTGGAACTTGATACTAAGATACTCTCCTCCTCGATCGGATCGGAGTATCTTCATCTTCCTACCCAACTGATTTTCCACTTCTTGCTTAAACTCTTTGAACTTTTTAATGGTTTTTGACTTATGCTTGATTAAGTAGATGTACCCATATCTACTATAATCATCAGTAAAAGTCACATGGAAGTGGTTAGCATCCTTTGTGGCGGATCTCAAGGGTCCACACACATCGGTGTGTATGAGATCCAACAAACCCTCACCCCTTTCACAAGTACCATTAAAGGCTGACTTGGTCATCTTTCCAAGCAAAAAAGATTCACAATTGTCATACAAACTTAATTCAAATGACTCCAACACTCTATCCTTTTGGAGTTGGGCTATGCGCTTCTTGTTAACATGTCCAAGACGACAATGCCATAAGCATTCTTTATCCAAAACATTGGACGAATCATTATGTAACGCATTATTTCCTATGTTATCTACAACGATCACTAAATTAATATCAAATTAATTCTTGATCAATACTAATTAAATAATGTGATTTTTGAATTAATATATTATACTTATAATATATTAATAAATCACAATATCCTCTTCCTCAAGTATCCATCCTATCAAATTGTTCCAGAGTGTTACAACCCAAATGGACCATGCTAGCATCGGGTCAAGTACATACCAATTATAGTTATGGGCTTAGACACCTAATCCAATAGGCAGTGGGTGGTGCCCGACCAATTAAAACTCTAATTAACCTAAAAAGTTAACCTTGGACCTTGTTGGCATGTGCTTGGGTTAGAAACCCTAATAAGGGTTTAGAAAACCCTAATCTTGGAGACTTTAGTTTAGGACTTGCGGGACCCACTTTTTGGACCGTTGGATTGGAGTTATGAATTATGCCCGAACACATTATATGATTGACCTAGTAGAGTGATGGACTTAATGGATTAAGTCCTTAATCGATTAAGTGTTCTTACTTAACCATAATCGTGAATTTATGTGCAAATCCTAGTCGTGTTGGGCTTCGAGTTGGGCCTTTCTTTTGGGCTTAGGTGTTTGGGTTCTTGATGGGCCATTTGAGAACAAGTGTATGGACTAGGAAATTTGGATGGGCTTTAGGGTAAGGCCTATATAAGGGGTTTGGGCCCAATTTGGAAAATTGGCCCATAATTGGGCCTTGATTAATTATTTGGCTTTTAAGCCTTCGGAGTGTAAGTTGGGCCTTGGTCTTGGACCAAGCTAGGTTAGGGGTAAAATGGTCTTCTTACCCCAAGTATGGATTTATGGTTATGCATTGGTACCCAATTGCTAATTGGGTGTTGTTTTGATGTTGACAGTTCAAGGATCTGTCAGCCAGCAGCCAGATATTTATCCATGGGACTTCAGCAGTGCGAGGTGAGTCTCTCACTATGTTTAGCGGGTCGAAGGCATGAATTCTAGCCATGGTTATCATGTTAGGATGCCAGTTGTCCGTGTGACTCTTTCATGTGTATGTATTGGTATGTATGTTGGGCAGGGCCCAATGGTTATTCTGTATGTTAGTATTAGGTTATGCATATATGATTTGTATGTGGGCAGGGCCCAATGATTGTGCAGTATGCTGCTATCTTGGTGATTTTCGTTTGTTTTTGAATATTATATGATTATATGGTTATATGTTCAGTGGGTGGGGCCCATTATGCGAGTATGGATAGGGTCCGTATCTCAGTGGGTGGGGCCCGTTATGCGAGAGTGTGAGAGGCCTGTATCGCAGTAGGTGGAGCCCATTATGGGAGTGTAGGAGGGGCCCATATCTCAGTGGGCGGGGCCCGTTATGCGAGTGTGGGCGGGGCCCGTATCTCATTGGGAGGGGCCCATTATGTGAATGAGGACGGGGCCCGTATCTCTTTAGGCGGGGCCCATTATTTGATATGTTTCGTATGTGGTATCTTGTGGAATTCATTAAGCTTTGTTCTTATGGTTTTCAGTTTATGTTTCAGGTAACTTGGTTTTCAATTGGAAGCGCTCCAGATGATTGTAGAGCACATACTACATGTTTCCACATTCTATGATTTACTCTAATTCGATGATGTTTTGCTTAATCTTGATTACCTTGGTTTTATGGAAATGATATGTATTAACGATTTATTAATCTAAAAACAAAAATTTTACGTTATTATCAGTGGGAAGTTACAAGATGGTATTAGAGCCTTGGTTCGATGGATTCGGACATACTCTCGGGTATGTTTGAACTCAAACTGAGGATTTGGTAAAGTTTTCAAAAGAAAAGTATTTTCAAGAAAAGAGTTTTCTAAGATAAGAAAGGGTGTGGTGTATGCAATCGACTGAGCTCAAGTAAGTTTCCCCTAAAATACCCATACATGTTACCTGATATGATTTGATTTATGAATCCGTGAATCACAAGCTAGTTAGGGCTAACGATCTGCTCAGTTTTTTCATGGTAGAATTCTATGAGAGATGCCTTGTATGCCTGTTGTTTGAGTTTGTAGACTTGCATGCTAGTTCTGATTATCCAGTGATAGTTGGCTTGATATATGATGCCTTGTAGCTAAGGAAGCATGGGATGCTAGGTTGGGTATAGATTGTATGTGTAAGTCAATCAGTTGCAGGAGTTGGAGCTCCTAGTTCGAGTTGTTGTATATGGGATTTGATGCTCGTGATTATTCTTTGGATTGGAGTGTTGCTGCACAAATGTTGCTTGCTTTGTGCTTTGTGGAACTCTTATGTGATGGGAGTTAGCTAATAAGTGAATATGTCAAGTCACATGTGATAAAGGTTGAATAATCTCAGAGTGATAGATTTGACCCTATTGCGCAACTATTGTCTGAGTGAAACCGTTGTAGGGATGAGTCTGTTACTCGAAGGATTATCTAAGCTTTGTTGCATGTGATTGTATTCATGAGGTGGGTGATGGACATTATGGGGAGTTCTTCAGCAGCTGATGGCAGGGTGAGGTCGGGAACCTAGGAAAGTCTGGGGATTGCTCCAGTGGGTGTTAGATGTGCTGGTTAGCGAGTGTTTGGAGTATGGATTTGAGAGGGCAACTTAGAGGATTCTGGAGAATTCTTGAGGAAAGTATAGATAGGTGTGGAAGGTAGTATTGGGGCTGTACTACTGAAAGCACAGGATCCATACTCGAATCGGGGAGAGTCTTAGAGAATCTAGGAAGCCTGTGGGATGAGGATTCTTAGGTATATTCGGATATTGTGCATGTTGTTTCAGTATGGTGGTGAGCACTTAGGAATGGGATTCAGATTCTGGTTCCAGCTAAGGAGCAGATACTGAGCCGATCGATGCGCGGATGTGGGAGTTCATCTCATTGGAGATTACTCACAGTGTTTCATATTGGACCTTGGTGGTGTTTGGTAAGGAAAGGATTATGGGGCTCCTTTATGGTCACCTCGGGGCCTTTCGATACAGGATTGTGGTAGCGCAGTTGGGGACTCATCTGGAGCCTGAAGCTAGTGGATCCCTAGAATCCTATAGGAAGGAGGATCCTATTGTTGGCTCTTGCCAGTTGGGATAAGATGGGAATTCTGCATAATGTCCTCAGGGGGGAGGTCAGAATTCCTTCAGGTGCTTTTGTAGGGATGTCATCTTTTGTTTTCTTCTGGGTTGTTATCGGGAATTTGTATCGCATTGGAATCTTATTGGGCTTGGGTAAGTTATATATTGGGATGGTACCTTCTACTGTCTAGATTATATTTCCAAGGATTGTGATGCGCCATTCTGCATGTCGGGAGTCTTCAATGAATCTTCAGAGTGTCGTATCTTTTTGAGTGGGTTTCAGTGTGTTCCGTTGTTTATCCTGGTTTTTGTTGGGATCAATTCAGGGGTGTTGTTTGGAAGATCTTTGGTCGGGGTTCAGGGGTTTTATCATCTTTTAGGATTAGATCGGCAATTTTCTATAGAATAACTTGTGTGTTCAAGCACTACTGTTGCTAGGAGATAGGCAGTAGCAGGTAGATGGTGATGTCAGATGCATGAGTTGATTGGTCATCGGAAGTGCCAAAGTAGTTTATATCTGCATGGGCTGTAGTCGGTTAGAGTTCAGTAACTCTTTGAGAATGGAAATTAGAGTGGATATTCTTCAGAGCATGGCAAGGGTTATGGTTTTTGTCACCAACATAAGATTTCAAGGAATTGGTATGGTATCACGGAATGTGATTTGGATTATCAGAATAGCTAAGGTTTCACGAGTATTCTTCAGGATTTCAGGAATTAGGTGATCAATGAGTCTGACCAGCAATGGAATGCTAGTATTGATTAGCACAGGTTATAGACGGTTCAAGCTATATGAGGTTGATGGGTCAGGAATCCATCAGATTTAACAGGTGAATGGGCTTCGTCGAATCCAAGTAGGGGAAAATCGATCAGAATTTTTGGCTGTTGGATCGGGTGTTGAACCAGGGCAAGTTTCGCATCCTTTTCAGGAAGAGAGACGACCCAAGTGGCCGTTTGGACTGAAGTTGTGTAAGTGGGAGTTCAGGGAACTTCCAGCAGCTGGTCGACGTCTGCTTGTTATGTATAGCATGTTTGTGGAAGGATCCAGTTCGAGGTTTGTGTTAGAGCCTCGCTGCATGTTCTTGTCCGATGAAGGCTTTGGGGTTCAAAGCATGACTTGAACACCTTATTGATTCCAGTCGAATGCGGGTTCGATTCAGGATATTTGGGTTTGGGATGGTTTGGTTTTGATGAACTAGGGGTGGTAATCATGGTTGGTTAGAAGTGTTGTTAGACTGTTATGGGATTGCAACATTCACCACTTGAGGTAGCCTATCGATGAGGTGGTCATGAGTTTAGAGGAGGATCGGTTCGTGTCGTAGGCACGACAGACAAGATTTTCGAGGTATATTTTCTTGTTTTAGATTGAGGACCATTGGGGTCCGAGGTGGATTTGGGCCTATGTAACCCTAGATGGTTGGGACCCGTGGGCGAGGATGATCTGTGGTATAGTTTGGATGGGACCCATGGGCAAGGCCTGTGTGTTTATGGCAATGCAGGTGGGACCTGGTAGAGACTGTTGGGTCAAGGTGTTGGATCTTGGATTTCAGGATTAAGTGTGTGGTTAGTAAGTGGTGCAGAGGGATGTTTGGGTTGGGTATCCTTGTTATCTGGACTCTTTGGAACCTGGTGGTTGGATCAGGTGCGAGACTGGTATTCTCAACGCTAGTTTGGGAACCTTTATATCCCGATCTAGGAAGGGGTTGTCGTTATCAGAAGGTCTGGGGTGAAATGAAAGCGCAAATCCATGGATCTCGGGTTATGAGTTGAGTATCAGGTCGGTTTTTAGGTAAGATATCGAGTCGGGTATCGCGAGTGTTTTGTGTAGGATTTTCCGTTCCGTGGGATAAGGATCAGGGTATCTATATGCTGAGGGCATCAATCGAAGGGTTCAAGGGTAATGAATTGATTCAGTTTTGATGGTAGATCAAGCTCTTGTGATTGCGTCTTGGATTGGTTCTATTTGTGAAGGGCATCACGAAAAGTCGAGGCGGTATTATTGATTTTGAACTTATGTGTGGAGTACCTTGTTATTCGGAGGAGATGTTAGGTCACATGCTGTTGGGATTGCATAATATCAAAGTAGATGATTTGATCTTGTTGCGCAACTCTCGTCTGAGTCTAACTGTTGCAGGGATGAGTCTTCTACTCGAAGGAATATCTGAGCCTTGGTCAAGTATAAGTGTTCTGCAGGGATACTTGAATGGTGATTATTTTTCTAGTGGGAACCTCAAGTTATCGGAAGTTGGGTAGTTAGTTGGGGGATAGGTGGATTGGATTCAACAAAAATGATTCAGTATGGTTGGTCTGTCGGGGAGTCAGACCATCTCGAGACTTCAAATTTCAAATTGAGTAAACGTGATTATGTTGCAAGGAATTCATTCATCTTCGGGTTGTAGAGCCCTGCGAGGGTTGGTTCGGGTTGCCTTGGGAAGGTTAGGGTGTACTCGGGGTTGTGGTTGTATTGCTCAAGTTCTTTGGCGTGTCGGGAATAGTAAGGAATGATTTCGAGGACGAAATCCAATTTAAGTGGGGGAGAATTGTAACATTTCGTTAGAAACATAAAGAATAAATAATAAACCCTAAAACCCCGAGACGTATTTTTTTATATATATTGTATTTAGCCCTAAGTCGTATTAATTAGCGGGGTGTGCATATTGGGGGTTAAATTGTAACTTTGGACTTGAATTGTAATGGAATCTGAAAGATCGGGGTTGTTTTGTTAATTGTGGGCTTGAATTAAAAAAGAATAAGAGAAGGAGGGACGGAAATGTAATATATATATATATATATATATATATATATATATATATATATATATATATATATATATATATATAAAGTTTGGGAGCTAGTGACAGGACTTAAACCCGTTCCCTGCCACCCTCTTGCTAACCGATACCCTCTCAAACCCTAACCCTAAATTTTCCAGCCGCCACCCTTATACCCCCATACTCCAGCCGTCACCAACTCCTAGTCACACATGGACCGCCGAGCATCACCGCCACTACTCTCATTCCTGGCAAAGGCGAGGGTTGCGAACCCAACACTGTGATGGTGAGGAGAGCGGACGAATGAATTATTTGGCCGCTATGTCTCTCTCTCCATCGATGACGCAATCCTCTTTCTCCCTCTTTGTTGCTTCTGTCCTGTCTCACCGTTGTCTTCGCTGTCATACGGTTGTTCCGTCTTGTTGATATTCTCCGACCACCGCCTGCCACCACTAGGGTGGCTATGTTGGTGGGTGTTTCAGTAGGTTTCGTGTAGGTGTGTATGTTGTTTCAGGAAGTCGAAGGCGTGTGTGTGAGTATTCCGTTGGACGGAAAACATGGGAAACCACCATGGCAACCAACCATGGCGACTGTCACATTGATGTTGCCCTCTACCACTATCAACCGTTGTGTTAGGTGGCTGTGTGCATGATGTTTTATTCATATGAGTGTTTTTCTGCATTGGTTGATGTAATGGAAGCTGGTGGTCGGATTTTAACTCGAAAACCACCACCACCGCCATTAGGTGGTGGCTGCCGTCGTGAACCATCGTCGACCACCACTGCCCGAGGTGGGAATGGGTGGTGCCCGACCTATTAAAACTCTAATTAACCTAAAACGTTAACCTTGGACCTACTTGGCATGTGTTTGGGTTGGAAACCCTAATTAGGGTTTAGAAAACCCTAATCTTAGAGACTTTAGTTTGGGACTTGTCGGGACCCGCGCTTTGGACCGTTGGATTGGAGTTATGAATTATGCCCGACCATATTGTATGATTGACCTAGTAGAGTGATGGACCTAGAAAACCCTAAGCTTTGTGCTTACGGTTTTCAATTTATGTTTCAGGTACCTTGGTTTTCAATTAGAAGAGCTCAAGATGATTACAAAGCACACACCACATGTTTCCGTAATCTGTGATTTACTCTAATTTGATGATGTTTTTGCTAAATCTTGATTACATTGGTTTTATGGAAATGATATGTATTAACTATTTATTAATCTAAATGCAAAAAATTTACGTTATTATCAGTGGGACGTTACACCTTTAGAATTTAAGCCATTTAAGTTTAATTATTTTCTATATATTCTTATGTAATTATCTTTTGAGTATCAACCAGTCTGTTATCTTACATGATATCAAAACTCTTGGTTAAAATCCTACTACTGATCACAACCCACAATCATCGCCCTCTACCTCCGGCAATATTCTCTCATAGTCATCGGATGTGCCTTCATTATGCTCCGTATTTTCCTTTTTTGCGTAAATAATAAAACACCCGTCGAAACCAAAGTAGAGCTCTTTCATCGGCTTCTTCTACTGCTTTGTTTGTTTATGCTTCCTCCTCAGATGACGCCTGCCTCCGAGCCTTTTGCCTCTTCCTCGAATGGCATCTTCCTCTGATCCTTCTACATTCTCCTCATCTCACCACTTCTTCAGATCTATTTTCGGAGTCAGTGTCTTCATTTGAGATTGTTCATTGAAGGATTGCCCCTTAATATGGATTTCGTGTAACCCAACCATAGAATTAAAATATTATGTTTGAAAAGTTTTCACACAATCCTACGAGAAGATCCAAATTACTTATCGATTTCAAAACCTTACCTGATTCCCATATTTTTAACATTTATCACCATTTAACGTAGCTTTTTTAGGATATTGTGATAATACTTTATGTTACCTATGGTTTTGATTTGTTCAACCAATTATGCCATTCAATAAATACTTATTTGTTAAACAAACTAGGTGTAAGACCAATGTATTACTTGAGTTTATTTTAAAGGAAAAAAAAAATGAAATTCTAAATATTTGAGAAGTTCAAATTTATAAGAAAAAGAATAGTAAAATATTGAATTATTAAAATTAAATTGTTTGTTTTTCTTTTAAATTAAACAAATAATCTAGATAAATAAACAAATGAAACTAATGAAACTTTAATTTAGAAAATTTGAAATTAGATGGAAGTTAATTAATTAAATTATATGTATTTATTATTACATTTATTGAAATTATTACATTTAAATATTACGTGAAAATTAATAAAATAAAAAAAACCATAAAATGCCATGTGGAAAAAAATTAATTGAAAATAGCCACAAAATGACATATGACCAAATCAATTAAAATATGACATGTGGCAAAAGATTATTTATTTATTAGGGAGTATAATAAACTAAAATGAAAGTTTAATTATGTGAATTTCAATTTCACCATCAAATAAATTTACAAAAATCCAACATTTTAATAAATAGAAAACATTTTATATTATCCGTTCACATGTACACGATAACATTTGACAATTAAAGCGAAAAACTACTTTTATGTAAGTAGGAAGGATGCTTTAGGAAGTACAAACATATGTGATAAAAAAGTCAATCAGGAAGTTTAGTAACATATCTTACACTACATGTGTTTGTCACCTACCAGATATGCTATTCCTTACGATTTCATTTATGTACAAAATGGGACATAAATGTAATGGTATGTTTTATTCTAAAGGAAGCCGATAATATTGAATTTCAAGATTCCATCTATTCTAATAAAAGAAGTTTTTTTATTTTTTTTTAATTTTTTTAAATTTTTTTATTTTTTTTATTTTTACATTTGACATTCTTATTCAATTTGTCAAATGTTATTTTATAGTTATTTTGAATTAATTTTTTTCCCAGATTTCATTTTATGAATTTTTTCTATTTTATTAAATTTAACATAATATTTTAATTTAATAATTGCAATAAATTTAGTAATAAATGGATATCAATTTCATTAATGAACTTACCTTTTAATTTAAATTCTCAAATTAAAGCTCATTAGTTTTTTTTGTTTATTTATTTAAATTAAAAGATAAAAAATATTTTAATTATAATAATTCATTATTTTATTTTTATTTTCTTATAAATTCAAAGTTCTTAAACATTTTGATCTTTACATTTAACTTTCTTTTTTTTTAAATTAACTATTGTATTACATGAGTTTCACAATTAGTTTTATAATGTAATTAGTTGACACGTAGCGTGGTAAAGACACCGCACCAGAAAGCTATATTTCATTTTTTTTTCCTTTTTCTATAATGTAATTAATTGATAGGTCGTGTGTGTGTGTATATATATATATATATATATATATATATATACACACACACACACACACACTAGCCGTTTACCCACGCCAAGCGACGGGTGATAATAGTTTTTTCATAAATCACTTTTTGAGAGACAATTATTTTCCATTGGCGTGAGCTAGTTCCTTGCAGTCTTTCCGCGAACTGTTCTGTCTCGGATAGTTCGTTTCAATAGATATTTTCTAGCTAGGTGCATTTTTGTACAATAGAGTAAGCAAATAAGTAAAACTCGTGGCTACACTATGAGCTAAGGTATTTTTCCGGGTATTTAGGACTGTGACGGGGCTCAAAACGATATTTTTCAACTTTTAATATCTAGAAAAGTATTTTTCTAGCATCCGGGATAGTACATGTGGTGAAAACTGATTTTTAGAAACCTTTCAAACTTTTTATAAACAACAAATTGAAGAAATAATTAATGAAAAAAATATTTATTTAATATACAAAAATTGATTTTTTTATAGGTTTGAAAACCGTTTTCGCAAACCGGTTCCAAATGCTTTTATCTTGACCATATTTGAGGTTAACGACCAATGAAATCACTTGACCATTTATTTGTTTTTGCTCTATATATAAATATTTTTATAGATCTCAATCAATTATTACTTGAAGGACAATATTTATGTCTCCAAAATTACGAAGTGATCAATATTTGAAGGACCATAGTAGTAAAAGTGGTATTGTTGATACAAAATATGAAAATTATACTTGTATTCTAACCTTAATAACATTATACTTTCAAAGTATAATGCTTTAATAAGAAAAAATGACATATATCTTAAACCAACTTGAAATGTGAAAACAATATTTAACTTGGAAAATTGTCAGAAAAGCTCAGATCTTTTGGGAAAATTTACGATTAAGTCCTTTTTTTAACATAATAGATTTTATTTTTTTGATCAAATTAATGAAAAGGTCTTTTTTTCTATTAATAGGAAATGACATATTATCTTGTAAAATCAAATAATCATAACTTTTCTGTTCAACAATTTTTTAGGACAAAGTCAGAGCTTTTCCCAAAATATTATGATTTTTCTGACAATTTCTCTTGTATTTTATCTCAATTAATAAGATATAGAACCCATCTTGTAAATGACTAGTTAACTTAGAATAAACATTTTTCAAATTTGTTAACCCTCGTAATTCTTCATTTATGTTTTATTTAATCTAGTTTACGTTATCAAAAAAAGAACTTTATAGATAATGTAAGATTTAATCTAGTTTATCTATAGATCAACATTGAAATTGATTTATGCTATTTTTTTTGATTTTTCATACTTTAAGGTTTAGCTCAATAATAAATAACGAAAACAATTTGTATTATAGTAATTGTATTTTTAGTTATATGTTTAACACAATATTTATTTATTGTTTTTTATTTGATTTTTTTTAATAATCCAGTCCAAACCGCCCTGACCGAACCGGTTAAAAATCATACCAATTTTGATCAATTCCTAGAAGTGAGAACCGACCCTAATGTCCAAAATAGGATCCAAATCTGGTCGACGGGTCCAAAATAGGGTCGAGATCTGGTCGCCGGGACCAAATGTTCACCCCTAATTTAACCAACTCATGCTCTCTTGAAATAACCAATTCAACAAAGGCAATATAAACTAATATATGTAATGTAAGATATAAGTGGTCTTTTATGTGGGTATACTTAGCTTAGGCCACTATATCCTAACTGAACCAGGTTCAACTTCAACAGATCATGCACAAGCCAGGTAATTAGTATTATATAAATATAAAAGTTGATATATAAAACCAAATTAACATAGAATTTCACATATTGACAAACAATGGACCAAATATTTCTTGATCTACAAAATTATAAACATGAGAAGGTATGGTACAAAAGATGCAGTTCAGTTTTGTTGTATTGTAAGAGGTTTAGAATAAATGATGCAGTTCATAGGAGGTGGATGTAATGATCAAACAACCCTTCATAACCAATCACAATCTCCTTTCACCTCATCCATCTCTTCAATAAAAATGGGCAATTAGTGCCTCAACTGTTAATCTCCTTTTGTGGGTCTTTTCTTACACGTATTCAAGAAATCATATTAATCTCATCGAGATATATATAAGTAGGATCATACACAAGCACAACAAACAATCAATTAAACCAAAAAAGCTTACCATGAATGATATTATATTATTTGTTCATAAAGGAAAATAAGGACTTATATTTCTCCTTGTAACTAAAAATATTTGATTTATTCTTGTAGCCCCATATTTCCCATTATATGTGAACACTACACCAGATAAAAACAAATGGCATCCCATTCTCTTTTGATTTATTCTTGCAGCTCTGCATTTCCCATTATATGTGAACACTGCACCAGATAAAAAAATGACATCTCATTCTCTTTTGCTTATGTACGAACAGATAACATTTGTCAAATTCCTGCAAGTCCTAATAAAGGTACTCCTTATGCCACATGTAACCATATAATATACACTACACACCAAATTTAGTTTTTTTGCCTTTGTAAAATCATATAATCATGAATCTGTTGTAGATGATTTATATAAATCGAACCGCTCATTCCCATCTTAATCATCTTAATGATATTCCTTTTTAAGCAAAAAGACCTTCCAAAGTCCATTAAACCTTAATTTCACAAAAACAAAATCATTACATTTCAGATAAAAGTTCATAATATTAAAAAAAAAACTTGAAAATGCTAAATTCCAATTTCCATATGGAATTTACCTACGCACCATTTCCTTGCAATTTCTTTATCTAAAAGATGAAAATATCGGAAAACATGCTCTCGAAAACTCAACCATCATCTTTGTCTTATCAGATCTAATTTCAATTTTCTGTAATGTTGGGCCATTTCACATATGGATCTTGGTTTTTTAAGTTAACAACCATTTGAGAAGATGAAGACATACTTGTTTCAAATGGTTTTATCTTCTTTTACAAGCTAATTTCCATGGAGGTATTTGGTTCTAAATGATCCATTGTGCTTCATTTTGATAGTTAAGAAGTTATCAATCCATATACATAATACCATCTTCAAGAACATTGAAAAAATGAATAGATTAGTAGACAAAATCATAGACAGTCGTAGTTATTGATATACAAAAATAGATATGAGAAAATACACAAATACATTTTAAGAACATTGAAGAAGCACATAAAGAGGGTTATAAAGCAAAAATATAACACCAAGACCAAAAGAGAGGACACTAACTACTCACTGAGGGTGACGTTGGTTGATTGCATGTTGCTCTAACTTATTTCTTGAGCAGGTCCTTTAAAAGTCCTAAATAAAATGAAACAAAAAGAACAAACCCAAAAATGAAATAGATCGCGGAGTAAATCTGCAAACTGAATCAGATTTGGAAACCATCTTCAAATCGAAGCAAACCTTGGAGTCAATATTTCGTTCTTATGATCCAAAAACAAAAAACAAATATTTAAACATCAATTTGTACAACCCATTAAAATCCAAAATCAGTTTGAGAATGGTGATAGATTAATGACTAGGTTTTAAGACATACACACAGACACAAAGGGAGAGACAAAAAGGGGGAGATTGAGGAAAAGCTAGAATAGAAAAAGAGAGGAAGAGAGTATACCTGAAGTGGAAAAGCTCAAAGTATTTTAAAGTTGGTCATTCTCGAGATGGTATCTATAGAAGTCCTGCAAGAACAAGGTTAATAACATGAGTCAGTTTGAAGATCTGTCAATCGAGATCTGATAGTAGCCTCACACAGAAATAAACTCAAAAACAATAAAAACCCTAACTTGTAAAAAGAGGAACATGATAAACATTCACAAAAAAGAGAGACCTAAAATCAGGAAATCATGAAAGATTGAGAAATCGAATGTAAAATCATCAAGATCACTGGAGTCGCTCAAATCCATCCTAGTCAAAATAAAATCTTGAAAAATCAAAAACTAAAAAGAAACTTGAAATTGACCACAACACGGTTATAGAGAGAGAGAGAGATAGATAGAGAGAGAGAGAGAGAGAGAGAGAGAGAGAGAAAGAGCGAAATAGAACCTGGGTATTGAGGGCAGTGAATGGCGGTGACTTTCTAGCCTTCTTGTTCTCAAAAGAAATCAGTAAATATAATACGGTATCAATTGACCTTAAAATCAAATGTATTTATAGGAACTTCGATTGGAAGGAATTTTTAGGGGCGAGGATACTCGCGGTCGTAGGTGGTAAAGGATGATGGTGGTCGCGATCATGACGTTGGAATTGCCTGTAGGTGGTAACTGGTTGAATTGGGTGAAAGATATTATATAAAATGTATTTGTTGACCGATTCGTTGGCGTGAGAAATACCCGTTCAACATTGAGCTATAGTAGGAGCTGAAGATAAAAAGCTATAATTCAGAACTTCAATTTGAATTTGACTAGGGGTAATATAGTCATTTTCCCCCAAGAGCATTTATCAGTAACTGATCTAGTGTTTTTCGAAATTATAGCCGGGCAGTTTCGGAGCGGGGGTCAGCCACTTTTAGAGTTAGCATCGCAGCAGTCAGCACTACGAGGTGAGTTTTCCTTCCAGTAGAAACGAGTCTATGGCCACAATGCCGGCCCGTCTAGTTAGCAGTCAGTTCTGGACTACGGTCCGATGCAGAAGTTCAGTGTGCTTGATGTCTTTGTGATTCAAGCATGTCTTTGTGTTATGTGTTCTGGACTTCAGTCCGATGCAGTGTGCAGTATATGTGTTTTGCTATTTGATATGTTTATGCTGTGCTATGTTATGCTCAGTCAGTTTCCGGACTTCGGTCCGATGCAGGGGACAAGGTCCCAGTCAGTTCCGGATTTCGATCCGATGCAGTTAGTTCCAAACTTCGGTCCGATGCAGGGGACAAGGTCCCAGTCAGTTCCGGACTTCGGTCTAATGCAGTTTCCGGACTTCGGTCCGATACAGAGGGCAAGGCCCTGGTTAGTTCCAGACTTTGGTCCGATGCAGTTTCCGGACTTCGGTCCAATGTAGTGGGCAAGGCCCAATATGTGTTTATATGATTGTATGGTATGTGGTAGTCTGGGGGAGCTCAATAAGCTTTGTGCTTACAGTTTCAGTTTTGGTTTCAGGTACTTCCGCAAGCAAAGGGAAGGGCTCGGGATGATGGCATTGCACACACCACAGTTTCAGATTTTATCCTTGGAGTTGATTTCAGATACTATGTTATGTTGATACAGTTCTTTTGTCATGACACATCTATTATAACTTTTGGGATTTATGACGTACGATTTCATGATATATTATAAATCGTTGATAACCTTAGTATTATTTAAACGAAAAATTTTGGGTCGAATTTTGGGTCATTTCATATCATGTGATTAGGTTCATGTGCTTGCATGATTTATGTATTGACTTATATGGGCTCGGAGTCATTATGGACTCAGGGTTGATATAGACCTAGGGTCGATTCAGAGCCAACACAGCTATGTGTTTTTATTTTGGGTTGATACGGACCTGACACAGCCAGGTGCTTTTGTATGATATGTATGTTGTATGTTGTAATTTTGGAAGCTCACTAAGATTTATGCTTACAGTTTATGTCTATGGTTTCAGGTACTTCTGGTTCAAAAGTGAAGGGCCCGACGTGATGGCACAACATCCTCCCCACATGATTTCCAAACTTGATGTATTTGTACTCTGATATTTTGGAATATTGTAGTGAATGATTGCTTTTGATACAATTAATGAATGAAAACTAATGGTTTTTAAATGAAAAATTTTAGTACAGTTTTTGGGTTGTTACACCAGGAAGAGATGAAAAAAATAACAACCTTTGTAATTCTTTAGGTCCTCGTGGTAGGCTTGGAAGTTAATGAAGAATGATGAAATTTAAAGACACCAACAATGACTCAACTTCATGTTGATGCTAGTTCAAAACTCTTAACTCTTAAGCTTGAAGTTCATAACCAATATAAATTTTAAGAGATCATAAATAAGTAGCAATTTCTTCAAGTGTTAAAAAAAATAGAGAATATGAGGGAGAGCTTCTGACTTTTAGCCATATTCATGCAAAAGACTAATTCAAGAATGAAAGCCTCTAGCTAGTTAAAGTGAAGGCTTAATCTAAAAGTCCTTAACCATTAATCCCTTTAGATAAGTTTGTCCCCTATGCATGCACCCATATCTATTCCTTTTGATTAAAGAATGCAAAAGACCATCACTCTTTTCTTCCATCTAATTTCGGCCCATGCTTTCAAGAAGAAGAAGATTTGTTTAAATTTTATAAACTCAAAGTTTATAAAATATAAACTTTATCTTTTTGTAAAAGACAAAAATTTCTTATGGTCCAAGATGTTGTACATGACTTTATAAATCATACCATATGATATATTATGTTACTTGCTTGCTAATGAAAGTTAATTATTTCCTAGAAATAAATAATTCCCAATTTAATTATAAGAGTTTATTGAATATTTATTAATATCAATTTCTAATAAGTAATCAATTGTATAAAGTTGCTGTTAGTGTGACCCATTAGTATCATATGTTAATTAGCAATATCACTTTAATATGATTCTTGAGCATACTAGATCTTTCAATCTCCCACTTGTGAAAGATTCATATTAGACTGATATAGACAACGGTGAATGTCTACCAACATTTCACTACCCCCATTAACATATGATTTTGTGCCATTCTATCAATGCCAAATCCCCAAAAAGTTTCAAGTTACTGTTGGTGCATAAGATAAGTTTATCAGTTATCACTTTGTCATAAACATCATGTTAAACATGAGATGCGGATCATAGTCAATATCATTTAGTGTTCAACTTTTGGTAAGGCACCTTAGATGTCTTACGCTTAGCATATAAGAGGAAAAAATCCCATCTTGACTACATAAGCCTCTTGCATAGTTCATATCATATCTAAAAATGGTTTTTATAGTTGCCCGGTTAAGTACCAGCGTTTCACCATATCTAATCACAACATTCCCTAGAATTAAGTCCCATTATGTATCTCAGGTGTTAAGGATACAAAGATAGTACTTTTTAATCAAGTATCAATCATGATAGCGATCCATGAGATGATCTTGATGCGGTTCAGTTTAATACCAGTTCTCTGACAAGTATCTACAAAACTTGGTTATAACCCATTGCCTACCTTTATCTACTAAAAGCCAACCAATCTTATTCATATTAGTCTTTTTTTCATAATTTCCCCCACAATTATAACCGACTATGAACTTTTAGTATAATAATATTATTCATGGATTAAACATGTTAATATAGAACATGACAAGTATTGATGTTATGATCATATCCCAGTATATCAAAACATGATATAATAGTTGTTGTTACGATGTTTCAAGATCCAGATACTAAATCCAAATCAACATCCCATTTCTAGAATAATAAAGTCTTACAAATGAAGTCTGGCCATTCATACTTAACTCAAAAGAAGGAGTTTATTAACGGGTTCAACTAAACTTAATTCTTGGTTAGCAGCTTTAGTCCAACATAGGCTTCAAATCCACAAAACATTTAATAAGATACGGATGGAGCCATTCCCTTTTATATCTTATGAAGAAAATGTTATATCTACTAGTTAGTTGGTGTTTGTACTCAAGGTACAATTGATAGTGTTCTAGGTGTTATCCCAAGGAAATAAAAGGAGGATATTTCTACCATTAGAAAGTAAATCATACCAAGTAAAATTTAATTCATCCTTTATTATCGGTAAGGCCTCATATGGTTCTTACCGGTTTGTATCTCAACTTTATATTTGAAACCTTCAACAAGGATTTCACAGTTATGTTTTAACATGTAAAATATAATTCATAACTACTATAGTTGTTAATAAAGTTGATTTGGTTTCTTGTGCTAAATCTTAGACATACATTAGAAAGGAAGTCATACACCATAGTTTATAGTTGCTTAATAATTTTTTTCTATACTACTTAGTGAAAATATCATTAGGAATCTTTTATCTATAAATAAGATTTACATATGTCAAATAAACTACATTGTTTTCCTTCAAAGATCCAATTGGAATATGTGAATGCTATTCATATAATAAAGATAAAATGTCAAAGACGAGTTTGATTTTAAAACAAGTTTAAGTCAAAAGTATTTTGCATATACAACTTGTTATTTATAAAACATTGATATTTACTTTATCATTCTTATTAAGAGATCTAGTCTCATAAAAAGAATTTTAATCTTTTCTGAATATGAAGGTAATCATTATGAAAAAGGATTTAAGTAAATAGTCAATCATTCATATATTAAACCGATATATATATATATATATATATATATATATATATATATATATATATATATATATATATATATTGTAACACCCAGTTTCAGGTACGTATTTAAATTCAAGCAAAACATCATATTTTACATTGGGACTCAGCGATTTGGAGGCCCAACTCATCAAGTAGGATCGACTGCGGATCAGGGGGCTTAAGTGACCTACTCAACGAGTCGGGATACCGACTCGGCGAGTAGGAGCTATCTGAGTGAAACCCTAAATTTGAGGGTTTTCACCCTATTTAAACACTTTATGAGGCCTCCATTCCAGCCTCCATCACCTCCAAACCCTGTTCACGAAACCCTAATCAATCTTTGAGTGTTCTTGAGCTATTTTTTGCCATTCTTTGTGATTTGAAGTTTGAAGAAGGAAGGAAAGACTTGGAGATTCAAGAGGAAGTCAGTAGATCTGGAGGTTTGGTTTCATTTCCAGCTTGTTTGAGGTAAAAGCTCCTACCTTGACTTCTTACTTGTTAGATCTACTTTAGGGCTTGAATCTTGACATCTTTGGGGCATTTTTAAGACATTTTTGGGTCTTAGAGTGTAATATAGATAAAGGGCTTCAGATCTTGAACCTTGGAGGGTTCTCATGGCATAAAGGTGCCAAATTTATGGCCATAAGAGCCCCATGCATCTTGTAGACCTCATTTTTGGTTCTTTTGAGCTTAAAGACCCATGCATGGACGTAAAGTTTGTGACTTTACGTGTTATATCGACCCTACGAGGTCAGATCTACCCTCAGGATGAGATGAGTTCAACAAAAATCGAGTTTATAGACATGGACTTTGGGGGACTCGGCGATTCGGGTATTGGTTCCCCAGTCTTTTCTGTTTCTGAGGGATCTGGTTGATTCTAGAAGGGGACTCAACATGAAGGACGTAATTACGAACCTGGAAATCATGGGACTCGACGAGTTGTTCATATAACTCGGCGATTCCAAGGCAATCTCCCAACTGATGAAGACGGACTCGACGAGTTGTTCATATAACTCGGCGAGTCATAGACTAGACTCAATCATATGATGAAAATGAACTCGTCGAGTTCAAGGATGAACTCGGTGAGTCAGTTGAAAGTGGTCCTGATATTATGATTGAAGGAGAACTCGTCGATTTCTTGTTAGACTCGACGGGTAGAGTCGGGGGTTGTATCATTTTGAAAGAATAGGGACTCGACGAGTTGGTGGACCAATTCGGCGAGTCAAGTCAACTGAAGGTTGACTTTTACTTTGACTTTGACCCGGACCTGAGTTCACCCTTGTTATGGAGGGTTTTGGGTAAAAATTACTAACCAAGGAAGGTTGTTGTGTAGGGATTGAGGAGTTGAGACGAGAGGATTTCCATATCGAGGATTGTGCAGACACTATGCAACATCGAGGTGAGTTACCTTCCACTAGCGGTGGGTCTACGACCACAATGTTGGCCCACCAGTAGGAGTTATATGCTAGATGATTGTCCTTGTGATATTCATCTAGGTTTGTTATGACCTGATACGTTTATGTGCTAGCATGATATGTTATATGTGATAGTTATAGTACGGGTGAAATATGTTGGGTTTTGAGCATTCTAACACTCCTAAGTGTACATGCAACCCTAAATACCTTGGATCTATGTTTTCTCTATTATGCATGCAAATATGAACTCTCTAAGGTATTCATCCTAACTAACATAATAACATTGATTCATATGAATATATCAAGTTAGAATTACATACCTCTTTGATGTAGAATGTCTTCATGAAGCTTAAGTTCCTAGTGCCCCAAGTGTGACACCTCAAATGGTTCACACAATACCAAATACACTTGGAATTTATTATATAGAAATCCACACTTCATAAAAATCGGCTACCCTTTCACATATAATCTAGTGCCGATTTTGTCAACAATAAGATGCTTATATAGTTAGTGACAATTAGGGTAAACCCTAATTGTCATGGCTTTCCATTTCCTTGGAGCCATGGGTTCAAATATACCATGGAGCATCCATGGAGCATCTTATGGGTTTTAGCCCTACTTGACAATCCATGAAGCATTAGTCCACTATACAAGTATGGATGATTTACACAATCAACCCATATACTTAATTAGTCTTCTTTTGATCACTTAATTAATCCTAGATTAATTCTTGATCAATACTAATTAAATAATCTTATTAATATATTAGAACTTATAATATATTAACAAACCTTAAGTGTTATTTCTCTGATTATAGTCTATCCAAATGCATGATGCCATGCAACCCAAATGGACCATGCCGGGTCGGGTCAAGTCTTACCAATTATAGTTGTGGACTTAGACATTAATACAACGGTCTCCCACTTGGATAAGTCTAAAACTATTATTGCAAGTATGACTTCAAGAACCGACTGACAATCGTAGCTCTTAAAAGCTTCTGTCGAACTCTGACCTTGCCGATGATCACTGACCTTTGTTAATGACTTGTCCATTAGATAAGCGATCATATATTCCTCCATTCTAGATATCAAATGGACTGAGACATGGATTATAATCATTCTCTCTGTCAATTTGTTGTTTCCCAATTTCTGATTTATGATGACTGACTAATTAAACAAATCAAATCAGTCCAGGCTCGGCCGAGCACTTATATTTGTCATCACCAAAACATCGAGGGGCCCACAAATGTCGATTTTATCCCGAAGGTAAAAGGAATGGATAAACTTCAACTCATATGGCATGTTCTACTACTTGTTGAATCATACATAAAGGCACATTTTATAACATCGAGTTACCAATGCGTTTTCATGCAATCAATGTATAACCAACTCATAGTAACAACTCATATCTCTAGGTTTGAAGAATATAATATATTATCGTCTCATGATCACTCGTGATAAAATCCATGAAGTGATTCCAATGAGAGTGGGTTGAATCCAATGCTCAGAACTTATGAGCACTCATGAGTGTTGTAGCACCACTTTGTCCAACAACTTAGACCTCTACAAGCCAACCCATGACAATCTTGATTCATATCTACTTCCAACATATGACCGACTGTGGATGGTTTGAATAACTTAGTCAATCAGGAAGAACGACCTAGTTATTCTGGAAGTCAAAACATGCAAAATGAAACACAAGAATAATTGAATCTAATATGGTCTCAGAACTTATGAATATAAATAAAACACCTTTTATTTATCAATATATGATTACACATTATTCATTGCATACTGTTTCAACTATCAACTTTATTCTTGAATTAAAACAATAGTTGTCCCATGCTCCAAGCATGTACACTATATTTTCTAAACACTAGTCATGTCACACACCAAGTATGCATACTATGTTTGTCTATGATCTTTACTTTGCGAAATAGACCAATTGAACATAACTCCAATGATTCTCATTTCACAGTCCCAAATCTTTACTGCAAATGCAAGAATTCCAAATTCATGCCATTTACTGAAATCTGTTAGATTCTAAACTTATATGCATTGATCCTCTTGTAATGATTATGCACAAAGTCACAAGGACTTGACAACAAACATTACAGAGTATTCCAAAGGAGATCACCTCCTTGGAAACATCCTTGTTGCATTAAGTTTCCTAATCTTACATAGATTTATTGAACAACTTCCACCTATGGGATCATTTCCATATTCCCTTTTAACTATCACTTCTGAACAAGAGTTGCCTTTTTTCAAAATATGTCAATATGGTCCTTCCAACAATTAAGACTATACTTCCAACTGTCCTTGAGAAACCAATCTTTGGTAAACCTTAGATTGTCCTCAACAATTGTTTAATCCTTTTAGTCATATCCAGTTCTAGACCTTTTCCCTTCTTAATGCCCCAGACGTTTGGAAAATTTTAGAAAGGATGAATATAGCACATGTAACCGATCCTATATCCGAAGCATATGGGACACGATTCATGATGTCTCACATAAAGACTAAACCAATCGTTTTCTATAATATTTCCATTTCAATTAGCCAAGTTCTCATAGTTTAGATTATGAAAAGGGATGCCATAATCATAATTGAATTTTAGAACGCAAATAATGGACCCATATAAGAATTTTCTTATGTCGAGCCATTCCAACATAACATTCATATATATATATATATATATATATATATATATATATATATATATATATATATATACATATATATATATACATATATATATATATATATATATATATATATATATATATATATACTTGACTAAATACGATTAAATTAAACCTCAATCTAAGCTTTTAGATTTGAGATGAAGTATAATTTCCTCTCCCTTAATTATAGCAAAACAACTCTCTCCTAATTGAAACCTTTTGTTTTTCTATAATTAACATTGCTAACTTGCAACCTTTATCATAATTATCATGCTCCGACTAACATGATGATTATTAGCATAACACTTATGCTCCCACTAGCTTTGACATGTACTCAGAAATCAGCTGGACTTCTAGAAATCAATACTATATTAACTTTCTTAACAAAGTTCAGATTTCTGATACTAGATTGGTTTGATAAAACTTTATCAATATCAAACACCTTATCTTAGATAGCTCACAGGTGTGTCTAAAAAATTTTAAGAACTATGAAAAGGGATGCCGTAATCATAGTATCAATTGTTTGGACCTTTACCACTTCTCACAAGTCCATGTTAGTGTGCCGGTTAACCACACACGCTCCACTAACGACTTTGAGAATGCAAATATCACAATTGCTATCTAGCTAAAATCTACTTAGTGAAAGTGTTTCCTCACCATCATTTTCATGAATCGGAGAGAAACCTTATGACACTTAGATTTAATAGTGTATGTGTTCTTATCCATGTGAATTGTCAAAACCATAGCCACAAGACAAGGATAATGACAAATTCAAACTCATATGGAGTGAACTCAATCTTAATTTCCTGCCATCTGGAAGCTCAAGGGCCTGCCATTGCTTCCAAGTTGTTGTGAAACCAATTGAGAAATCTAAGAACTCATATGCAAAGCCAACTTTAATTAGAATGGGCACAGAATATGTCCACACGATAGGTTATAAACCTCAAGTCGTGTCCTAGTGAAGAACTTCAGGTTTTATTCTTTGTTATTTCTTGAGACTTTCAAGACCTTTAAGACTCCCACTGTCCTCTTGACATATAAGACTTTCTTGTCAGATATTCAAGAGATAGTGTGGATTCGAATCAAGAGAAACACTTCACACAATTGGCCTTAGTTGGTCTTTGTTTTATCCAAAACATCACAACTTACCAATTTCAAATGTACAAGAGTAGAAACCTTTTACTCTTACATTTGACAAGTGTTTTAAACCTTCTTTAAGACATGTCACTCATGTTAGAATTTTAGAGTATAACTCTAAGAATTGTTTTTTGGAATGAAGTATGAACCATCTTCTTGATTTAACCACTTCAATAATTGATAACTCCTCTTCTTAGCTATCAGAATGCACTTAGAGGATGAATTGTGATAAGGTCTCAAAATCATTAAGATGGTCTTAAAACATGATGCTAAAGTACTCTCCCATCTTTTCAGATTTGAGAAACTTTTATCTTTCTGCCTAAGTTGATTCTTCTTATTCGCTCTGTCATACATTGGAACCTTTTCCAATGTATCAGAATTACACTTAAGCTTGTAAGTATAACCATATTTGCTGATCTATAATAAATTACGACGAATAGTCTGATCGATCTTTTGTGGCGGACTTGCCCAGCGCACAAGAATGTGTACTCGATCCCTTAGTCCTTCATTTGACTCACATATACATGTGGAAAAGGAACTAGTCTTAATTTTTCAAAGTTGAAAGTTCTCATTCATCATACTGTACAACTTGTATGATTCCAAGTTTCTATCCAACTGAAAACTTGGGTGATGAGAAGCTTTCCTCATTTGGTAAATTAAGACACTACCACAAATGAAAGAATCAAATTCATATTTCCACTCTTGTTATTAATGGAATCTTATAAGCAATTTTTTTTTCACAAATGCCATTTTAAGGATATTTTAAAATAAATAAAATCAAAATTTTTCCTTTTATTTTAAAAGATTTGTGGAAAAACTATCCTTACAGTGCAAAAGCACATGAAAACTTTGTTGTTATCTTTTCCTAAGAAATATATCATAACTCCTAAGAAGTAGCTCAAGAATCTGATCTTCAAACTATGCGGTAGAAATCCATCTACGCGATCAGATTCAGCATATTCTTTTCTTTTAAGTTTCTTCACTTTTCTTTTTGATTCTTAACCACCAACATGTGACCCAGTCACATCATGTAATAAAAATCTCAGAATAGAAACTTAGCAGAGTTAGATAGTGGAATTTACCTGAAGTAGAGTCAAACTTATTGACTTTAACATCCTTAGGTAAATTTGGCAGCTTCGCAACTAATGCCCCTTTCTTTGGCAATGGACCCTTGATAATGAGACTATCACAGACTTAGCCTCTCTCTTTACCATTTGGTCAACCGATTTGACTATGGTCGATCCCTTTCCATTGGGAAGAGAGAGCTTTACTGGATATCCAATGTCATCATTGTCAATATCCATAAAGTTTTAGGAAGTTGATCTTAGCAAATAGATAGGATCATTACCGGTCTTGTCATAGTCTATTTCATAGGAGCCCCAAAGGAACTCACTATGTGACTTAGAAAGTAGTTGAGCCACCAACTTTCTCAAGACTTTGACACCCGACTCTCCCAACTTGTCAATATGTGACTACATCTCCAAGATGTGATCACACATAGACCTTTGCTTGCCAATAGGGCTTGAGTGACCTTAAACTTTTCAAGAACTTGTGGGTTAGGGAGAATAATTGGAGGAGGTGAAAGAAGTATGATTTCCATGGGATATCATCTTCATTTAGGAAAGCTTGTTTCAAGAGATTTGGGAAGATCATAGATGTCTAAACCAGACATCTTTTGGGAGATATTCAAGATAGTTGATTTAAGGTCCCTAATATAACACCCAATATGAAATATTAAAGCTAGGACCCAACACAATACTTTCATAACTTGGAAGAGGGATGCCATAATCCAAGCTATAAAATATTTGAAGGTAGGTGAATGACGATTCACCAATTTCCACCAAGATAAACGAAATGTATTATTAGGTTTTAATTGGTTTTGAAACTCCTAGATTCTTTTGAGATTCATTAAACTTTTCAATGGCATGTTTCAATCTCGAGTGTGCCCTTCAGGTTTTGTGACTGGGATGCCGAGGATCACAAAACAAGGTGTGAATAACCATGCAAATATACTTGGTACCCTTAAGTGTTTACCCCTCAATCGATGTTCCGGTTAACCACACACACTCCATCGATATTATGATAAACATTAAGTTACCCTTTGCCTACCTTGTTAAATACGAGTTAGTGTGCCAGTTAACCACACACGCTCCACTAACCGACTTAAAAAAAGTGAAAAGTGTAATTTCATGGATTAGCACCTTATTCACATTTTCCTAAGTAACTAAGATTGGGTATTTATAAAAGGCTTAGTTACTTAGTTTTTATCATTAATACTTTTAATGAAGGGAGAATTCTACTCCTTGTCCTACCCGTTCGGCTAACGACCCTCCACCGGTTAAGGAAGCGGTAGGTGAGAGTGGACACCCATTAAACTGCCATTTTATAGGCAGTAACCTTATACCCCCCCCCTTATAGACCGGATTCGTGAATGAGGCCTATTAACAATAAGACTGACTTTACTCTTATACATATAAATAAATATTATTAACTTATAATATTATAAAGTATAAGGGTTGAATTTTAACTTTTAAAATTATAAGGGCTAACTTGGAATTAAAGTATTCATAAGTGAAAAACTTTTCAAATTCCAAAACTTGAGGGCAAGTTTTGAAACTATTCAAAACTAATTAATTCCATAACTTATGTGTTTCAAGTAGTTTTAATTAAAAAAAAACTCTTCAAGTTCCATAACTTGAGGACAAGTTATGGAAGACTTTAAACAAATAAAAGAATGTAACTTTTCTTTATTTTGTAATTTATGGAATTAATTAAGGTTACACGTTTTATTACTTAATGAAGTGACTCTTGAACCTTCATAACTTGAGGAGAAGTTATGGAGTCATAAAACCATTTAATGAGGACAAGACTCTTCATTTTTGTAACCTTTGCCGACTTTTATGAGTTTTAAGAAAATTACATGTGACCTTTCATGTAACTTGAGGACAACTTACACAAACACATTTTAGAATCATCTCTTAGATTAAAATGGATTGAAAACACATAATCAATTAACTTATCTATTAATCTAAGCAACTCATATGAACAAGATAATTGGAATCAAACATTTTCATGTAATTAGCATAACACTTAAACTAATACAAAACATGAATCTATTGACAATTATCTTTGAAATTGGATTAGCATGAAGATTACCACATCAAAAACAAGTTTATAAGTCCAAAAACAGCTTAGGGTAATGTTCCTAGTCCATTTCTAGCCAAAACAGTCGAATATATATTGTCTGGGGGTCCAACTCGTCGAGTGCATAAACTAACTCGGCAAGTTGGATGCTTTTTGCCTTGGACTCGGCGAGTCTGCTGAGCAAACAACACAAAAATTCGATTTTTTAGCCAATTTTGCAAGTATAACAAGACAACAAGCCTAGGCTTTGATACCACTGTTGGGTTTTGAGCATTCTAGCACTCCTAAGTGTACATGCAACACTAAATACCTTGGATCTATGTTTTCTCTATTATACACACAAATATGAACTTTCCAAGGTATTCATCCTAACTAGCATAATAACATTGATTCATATGAATATATCAAGTTAGAATTACATACCTCTTTGATGTAGAATGTCTTCATGAAGCTTGAGTTCCTAGTACCCCAAGTGTGACACCTCAAAGGTTCACACAACATCAAATACACTTGGAATAGATTAGAGAGAAATCCACACTTCATAAAAATCGGCTAGCCTTTCACATATAATCTAGTGCCGATTTTGTCAACCATAAGATGCTTATATAGTTAGTGACAATTAGGGTAAACCCTAATTGTCATGGCTTTCCATTTCCTTGGATCCATGGGTTCAAATATACCATGGAGCATCCATGGAGCATCTTATGGGTTTTAGCCCAACTTGACAATCGATGAAGCATTAGCCCACTATACAAGTATGGATGATTTACACAATCAACCCATATATTTAATTAGTCTTCTTTTGATCACTTAATTAATCCTAGATTAATTCTTGATCAATACTAATTAAATAATCTTATTAATATATTAGAACTTATAATATATTAACAAACCTCAAGTGTTATTTCTCTTATTATAGTCAATCCAAATGCATGATGCCATGCAACCGAAATGGACCATGTCGGGTCGGGTCAAGTCTTACAAATTATAGTTATGGACTTAGACATTAATCCAACAAAATAGTCCCCGGTACTCGGGTGAAATAGACCGCCGGGTAAGTCAAGCACCCCAGAATGCCATGACCTGGGTAGGTTAGGCGCCCCATTGTTGGGTCAAAAATATGGTTTATACATTGCTTTTCTAGGAAAATATATTTTTATGTAATGTTGTATGTGTTTGCGGTTTGTGTGTACGGCCATACACAGGGTGTGTGGCTGTACACATGTGTATGGCTGGAGGTCCATATAAATAGAGGAGTGCATGTAAGTGTACGGTTGAAAAAGAAGAGACGGATAGAGAAGAGAGAGAAAGTTAGAGAGAAGAAGTGTGTGTGTGAAAGAGAATCTATTGTAAGGAGCATCATTCATATTGAACACATCATTAGATTCATCATCTTCTTCTTCTCCTTCTCTTCTATATTGATCTGACATCATCCAATTGATTGGGATTCCGCACCATCAATTGGATCTGATTGATACACAAGCAATTTTGGGGACTTACAATTGGTATCAGAGCTTGGTTGTATCAATCAATTTTTCTAGATCTAGAGCTTATTTGATCTTATTTTGAAAAGAGAATAGCGTTTTTGGATAAATCTCGCAAAAATAAGGGGGGTTACTTCTTTGTATTTTTCATAAAAACGAGTTTTAGATAGAGTTTTAGAGCAAAAAAAGGGTGAAAAACGTCGTTTTTTTCGCGAATCTATTGAAGGTGGGTGTGTGGCTGTACACATGTGTATGGCTGGAGGTCCATATAAATAGAGGAGTGCATGTAAGTGTACGGTTGAAAAAGAAGAGACGGATATAGAAGAGAGAGAAAGTTAGAGAGAAGAAGTGTGTGTGTGAAAGAGAATCTATTGTAAGGAGCATCATTCATATTGAACACATCATTAGATTCATCATCTTCTTCTTCTCCTTCTCTTCTATATTGATCTGACATCATCCAATTGATTGGGATTCCGCACCATCAATTGGATCTGATTGATACACAAGCAATTTTGGGGACTTACAATTGGTATCAGAGCTTGGTTGTATCAATCAATTTTTCTAGATCTAGAGCTTATTTGATCTTATTTTGAAAAGAGAATAGCGTTTTTGGATAAATCTCGCAAAAATAAGGGGGGTTACTTCTTTGTATTTTTCATAAAAACGAGTTTTAGATAGAGTTTTAGAGCAAAAAAAGGGTGAAAAACGTCGTTTTTTTCGCGAATCTATTGAAGGTGTGCGGCCCGGTTGAAGGTGTGCTGCTGGTTGAAGGAGTGCGGCTCAGTGTGTGCGGCTCAGAGTATACGGCTCAGCAGTGTGCGGCTCAGAGTGTATGCCTCGGTGTGCGGCTAGGGTCTCGATCTGCGGATCAGTGTGTGCGACTCGGACGTGTGCGGTCTCGTGTACCGTCCAGCTTCTTCCCCTCGGTCTCGCATCTGGTTCACGGCTCAGCAGAATCAGTCTCGGCTTCACGGCTTCGTCCTCGCTTCGCAGCTCTAGTCCTCGCAAGCAGCAACCTCGCACAGCAGCCCTTTCATAAAAAAGGGAAACGAAGTTGAGGTGCCAGGAATCGAACCCTGGACCTCGCGATCATTAACAAGCGCGCCTTAACCAACTCGTCTAAGAGGATCTTTGTTTCATTCTTCCGAAATTTGAAATATAACTCGTGCTTTGCAAACCTAATTTCGCATTTTTGACAAAATCAACCCAAAAATCAATTTTCTTTATTTTTAAAATCCTTTTTCAACCCAAAAATTTTAACTTTTATTTTTGACTTTTTAGTTAAAATTTTAACTTTGACTTTTAAAAGTTGACCTTTGACTTTAAATTTTGACTTTGTCGTTTGACTTTTAATTTTTCAAATTTGGCTTTTCGGTTTGACTTTTCAAGTTTGACTTTTGAGTTTGACTGTTTAAATTTGACTTTTAAGGTTGACTTTCTCGGTTTTTAAGTCAAAGGACAATTAAAAATATAAAAATATATAAAAAAAAATTAAAAAAATAAAATGAGTTCCACATCAATTCCGGTAAATGAAGTTTCATGTACTCCATCTTGTAAAGCCACAATTAAATTTCTTCGCGAACAAATTGATTTGCTAAAAAGGGAAAATGAGGACCTTAAATATGAAGGCTATACTCTAAGGAAAGGTCAGAAACCGTTAAAAGCATAACTAGAAGCAAAAACCAAGGACTTTAGGAAATTACAAAAAGATTACAACAACAAGTGTGAAAATCATGATCACATTAAACGCAAACTTGCTGCTGTAACTGAAGAACTTGACGCTTTGAAAATTAAGTGTGGAAAAACAGATGTTAGTTTCAAAAATTACACTGTGTCAAGTAAGACAGTCGAGTCCTTATTTGAAAACCAATTAAAATTCAAAGATAATCAAAACAAGGGTCTAGGGTATGATAGTGTTCCTCCCCCTTTCAATCATAACTACACATCCATCCCTATGACACAAGAAGAAATTGACAATGAGGCACATCTCCAGTATGGGAAACCTATTGCGGTTGTGCCAGAAAAGGATGAAGTGAACGTTTCTAATGATCCTGTTACATGTGCAGGTAAAGTAGCAGAAGATGAGAACAAGGAGAACACTATTGAACCAACCAACATCTCCTTGAACTCTGAATATGTTGCTTCTAATCAACCTGCTGTTGAGAAGTACAGGCCACCAAGTCAAGTGAAACAGCCGACCTTTTGCAGCTGTGCGTCTGGGAAAAACAAGAGACAAGGCAAAGATACGCCACCAGGGGCAGGAAGAAACAACTTCACAGTGAAGAAAAAGACATGTTTTCACTGTGGAACACCTGGACACATTGCCCGAAACTGTCCAAATTGCGCATACGTTCCCTACTACGTACATGGCTGGCAGAAAACACCAAGAGGGAGATACTCCAAAAGAAACCCCTCAAGGCCACATTCAGAAAATAGCGACTGGAATGCCATGAAGGCCACAAATCAACCCCACAATGCCAAGAAATCAACTCCCAAGGTCAAGAAGGGAATGTCGGCCAAGAAGCCAAATCCAAGAGATGCTCCCACAAAGCCAAAATCAAAGTCATCTCAACGGCCGACATCAAGTTCAAAATCATGTGCTGAGCCACCCATCAGATCGAAAAAGAAATGGGCTAAACCCAACTAGAAATGGGTTCCAAAGGCTCACTCTCCCAAATCAACTAATGACTCTAATATTTCTTCATCTTCTGTTTGTGATAAACAGGACATGTCATGGGAGAGAGTATCGTGTAAAGATGACAAAGGTCGATCCAGTTTCAAAATGGACTGGGTTCCAAAGACCAACTGATCCTGCTCGATGTCGGAACAGCTATGGAGGCCTATCATCAGACTTCAGTTTGTTGATACTGGCTGCTCCAGGCACTTGATAGGAGGCATCTCTCAACTGTACAACATTCAGACATTTGTTTGAGAGTATGTGTCCTTTGCGGGAAGGGAAGAAAGGAAGTGATCACTCATGGGGTTTGTGCTTAATGACATCAAGAATTTTCGGATCTATTCTGAGTTTACGCGTGCTATTCTCAGACCTTCTAGATGCAAATTCAATCGGTGACTTACGGTTTAAGTTTTCTTCTCTATACTCCTGAGTTTTTCTTAACCTGATTCGCTTTAAAGACTAATTTTTGTTTTAGGATAGTTTAAATTTGTGCATTTACTTTCGTTTCTCTCTTATGCACAAATTTAGGGGGAGAAATAAAAACAAAACAAAAATTAGAAAATTTTAAAAAACATAAAAATTAGAAAATCCAAAAACATTAGAAAATCAGAAAAACAAAATAATAATATGTTGGTTATGGAATGTGCATGAGGGAGATGTTTTGGGAAGTGATATGATAAAGTGATAACAGGCAACCTGAGTCTGCGTAACGTACCCGAAGTTGAAGGGTCTATGCTCTGGTTTGATGCGTCGGTAGGCACGAAATTTTTTTAAATGGACTTGACTAGGGAGAATTGAACTTAGGAAATCAAATGACTTGACAAATATTGACCTAGATAGTTCCGTTTAGACTGACAATATGACACTTGGATAGGTTGAGCAGGGAGATATATATGGGAATCTACTCGTCACATTAAATGAACCCGTACTTGGAACCGTGGTTTAACTTTTCCTCGATGTGCAGATTCTGTCCTTAATTCCAGTTGGATGGGGCGACTGGTAAATTCCGATAAATTAGGTCTGTAGAATATCATTTTCTTTCTGTCCGTCTGTTAGTCATATGTTGTCTCCTATGCGTGACTTCCAATCCGACCTGGTACACAACATATGCAACTCTATTTCTCTGCAGGATATATATGTGAAAGACTTCTTATCTGTTAGCCATATGTTGTCTCCTCTACGCGACTTCTAATCCGACCTGGTACACAGCATATGCAACCTTCTACTTCTCAACCCCTCTGAAGAAATAAGTAATAAGTAATAGAATTCTGAATCTATCTTCTCTCTGAATGGTTGTCTGCTCACCCGGTGTAAGGAGTACTCTGGAAGTTCTTGATGGCTGGGGCATATCAGGAAGCGGGAAACACGTTCTAGTACACTTAAAATTGAACACATACAGATTGTCTATAGATCTCACTGCTTAATTTAGGTGGATAACAATATCCCTGGTCGTCGTCAGATGAATGGTCCTTAAGATATAGTATCTAAGAAATTAGGATCAGATATAATTTTTAGGAACTTAAGTTCACCTGTCTTGTAACAAATAGTATGTCCTAAATTTGTCACAATTTTTCGTGTTTAAGTGGACAACAATACCAACGATCGACCAGACAAAGATGTGAATATGAAAGGTACCGATAAGTGGATAAAGGTTGTCTAAAAACTTTGATCCCAAATCTCTCTTAAAGTTAGATATCATTTTAATTTTTGTTAAATTTGTCATAGTTTCTTCTAATTTAAATATTAGGGGAGAATTAAAAATTAAAAAAAAATCAGAAAAATTCAAAAATCAAAGAAAATCAAAGAAAAATCAGAAAAATTTAAGAATCCAAAAATAGTGTTATTTCTGTTTTATTTCTTGTCCGGAAAAATCAAAAATCCAAAAATATTTTTTGTTTCTGTTTTCATTTGTGTGCTAAGTTTTCTTTTAGTTTTGTTTTGTCTTGAAAAGTGATTTCAGGTATAGGTAAGACTCATGGAGTTTGTGTTGCAGATTTCTGAGCCAAAGCCTCGTCCGTGAGCATCGAAGAATTCACATTCGAAGGAGCAAGAAATGAAGATTATTCTTTCGACATATAATCTGTCAACCCCATAAGCATGGTGAAGCTGTACTTGAAGATTATGTCACAGATTGCATTGAAGCCTCCTCAATCAATCTGTTGCTTTCTTTGTACCTGCTGAAGTGATCCAAAAGATTTGTTCTCTCTGTAGATTCTCAAGCTGAAGCGCTATCTTTCAAGAATCTGTACATCAAGCCTCCTCACCCAATGTGCGTTCAGAGTCAAATCTTAAAGAAAAGCCCAACCACTCGAGATGAAGTCATTCATGAAGATTCATCAAGTTCATCTTGAAGCTGTGAAGAAATCAAAGATTAATGTTGAAGCCAAGCTCCCAATGAAGATTAACAAGAAAAAGCCAGCTACTTTTTAGGGGGAGCTTGTTGGGTCAATTAGAAAAGAAAGTTATAAACCAAGGGGGAGATTGTTGGGTCAAAAATATGGTTTATACTTTGCTTTCCTAGGAAAATATATTTTTATGTAATGTTGTATGTGTTTGCGGTTTGTGTGTACGGCCATACACGTGTGTACGGCCGTACACAGGGTCTGTGGCTGTACACATGTGTATGGATGGAGGTCCATATAAATAGAGGAGTGCATGTAAGTGTACGGTTGAAAAAGAAGAGACAGATAGAGAAGAGAGAGAAAGTTAGAGAGAATAAGTGTGTGTGTGAAAGAGAATCTATTGTAAGGAGCATCATTCATATTGAATACATCATTAGATTCATCATCTTCTTCTTCGCCTTCTCTTTTATATTAATCTGACATCATCCAATTGATTGGGATTCCGCACCATCAATTAGATCTGATTGATACACAAGCAATTTTGGGGACTTACACCCAGAGTTGTCTGGAAGTATATGCATGTTATACTGTTGCATGGTAGAGGTAGGGGTGAAATAGTCCCCGGTAGTCGGGTGAAATAGACCGACCGGTAAGTCAAGCACCCCAGAATGGCTTGACCTGGGTAAGTCAGGCACCCTAGAATTGCCTGACAGTATGTTATTGTATGGTGTAGCACCTGGTTCCTGGTATGTATTTTAATCTAAGTATTTTTGGCATTTTAGCTGGGACTCGACGATTTGTAGGCCCGACTCGCCGAGTAGAGACGAGATATTGAGCATGTTTAAGTTGGCAACTTGGCGAGTCTAAATCCTGGACTCGGCGAGTCCGCCAGTCTGGAAGAAACCCTAGATCCACGGGTTTTGCACCTTATTTAAACCATGTTATGAGCCCCAAACTCGCCTCCTTCACTCTCAGAGCATCATTTAGCAAACCCTAACCATTCCTTGAGCATTTTGAACATTTCTTGTGTGAATCTTGAAGTTTTGAAGAGAAGAAGGAAGCTAGATCCAAGGGAGTAGAAGGAGATCCTAGATCTTGCACCCACTACAGAGTTTATTGAGGTAATAATCGGATTCCTTCTGTTTCTATGATTGATTCTCCATTATAGGCACATTTAGGCCATTTTATCCATTTCTTAGCTTGTTTATAGTAGAGAGATCACATTGGGTTGATTATGCTTCGGATCTAGCCATGTTTCATTTCCAAAAACGTAGATCTAACACCTTTATGGAGCCATTTTGCATGAAAGCCCTAGATCTACTCTTTTAAGTGTCTTTTGAGCCTTTAAATCCCTTTTCATGCATGTGTACACGTAAAGTTGGAAACTTTACGTGGTAAACAAGCCTTAAGAACCCAGATCTATAAGTTGTATGCAGTGGTTTTGAGCAGAATCGATTGTATAGAAGTTGCATGCGACCGACTCGACTAGTCGTTCTTCAGACTCGGCGAGTCGGGTCGCGAGTCCTCGAGTTTTCCCCCTTCTATGTATTATGCCGAGTGGAACCAATGAGTTTTAGGTGGACCCAGTGAGTCGTAGATCAGACTTATTCATGGAGGGACTCGGCGAGTCAATGCCCTGAATCGGCGAGTCCAAGGCAATCTTCATAACTCAAGAACAGACTCAAAGAGTTGTTCATAGAACTCGGAGAGTTGTTCATACAACTCGGCGAGTCCCAGTTGGAGTGTTCATATGATGAAGGAGAACTCGATGAGTTGTTCATACAACTCGGCGAGTCGGATGCAGTTTGACTAAGTGTTTGTATCAAAGAGGAACTCGTCGAGTCAATGCCAAACTCGACGAGTAGTAGCGTGCAAATTTGAGAAATGAGAGTAGGGACTCGACGAGTTGGTGGGCCAACTCAACGAGTCAGGTCAACTGCATGTTTACTTTGACCAAGAGGTTGACTTTGACCAGGGTTAAAATAGTCATTTTACCCTCAGTATAGTTATTAGTATTTGATTGAGTGTACTTATGGAAATTGTAGCCGGGGTGAAACCGGAGCAGCAACAGACAGATTACAGAGTAGTTCATTCAGCAGCTAGACTACGAGGTGAGTCTTCCTTCCAGTAGCAATGGGTCTACGGCCACAATGTCGACCCGTTTAGTTAGCAGTAGTTCCGGACCTCGGTTCGATGCAGTAGTTAGATTGCTTGATGTCTTTGTGATTCAAGCATTATTTGTGTTATGTGTTCAGGACTTCGGTCCGATGCAGTATGCAATATATGTGCTTATGCTAGTTGATATGTTTATGCTATGCCATGTTATGCTCAGTCAGTTTCCAGACTTCGGTTCGATGCAGGGGACAAGGTCCTAATCAGTTTCAGATTTCGGTCCGATGCAGTTAGTTTCGGACTTCGGTCCGATGCAGGGGACAAGGTCCCAGTTAGTTCCGGACTTCGGTCCGATGCAGTTTCCGGACTTTAGTCCGATGCAGAGGGCAAGGCCCTGGGTTAGCTCCGGACTTCGGTCCGATGTAGTTTCCGTACTTCGGTCCGATGTAGTGGGCAAGTCCCAGTATGTGTTTATATGTTATTGTATGGTATGTGGTAGTTTGGGGGAGCTCACTAAGCTTTGTGCTTACAGTTTCAGTTTTGGTTTCAGGTACTTCCGCAAGTAAAGGGAAGAGCTCGGGATGATGGCATCGTACACACCACAACTTCAGTTTTGTCCTGGGAGTCGATTTAGCTTTTCATCGACATGATTTGATACAGTTTTCTTATGATACTTTGTTATGGTTTTGAGATATTAAGGTATGGGTTTTATTTTATGGTATTGATCTAATGATTTTAGTAATGATTAAACAAAAATTTTTGGGTCGTATTTTGGGATGTTACAAGTTGGTATCAGAGCCTTGTTTTGAGGGATTTGTATACACTTTCCGGTGTGTCTGAACTCAAACTAAGGAAACGGTAAAAGATTATCAAAGGAAAAACATTTTTTGAAAAAGATTTTTGAAAAAGAACTTAGAAATAAAAGAGTTTTGATAAAGAGAAAAAGGTGTGGTGCGTGCGATCAGCCAAGCTCAAGTGTGTACTCCTAAATTACCCATACAAGTTTATATTATCAGTTTCAGTCTCAGTAGAACAGCATGCTAGTATAGGACTAAGGATCTAGGAGGATACCTTATGTGCCTGCCTTATGTGTTTCAGCTTGATGAGAATTGCATGCTAGTACTCCCAAATTACCCATACAAGTTTATATTATCAGTTTCAGTTTCAGTAGAACAACATGCTAGTATAGGACTAAGGATCTAGGAGGGTACCTTATGTGCCTGCCTTATGTGTTTCAGCTTGATGAGAATTGCATGCTAGTAGTGAATAGACAGTAGTAGGATGGCATGTGTAGGTTATGCCTGATAGTATGAGCTTAGCATTGTATGCTAGTACAGTTTCTTGTTATGAGAATAGTTTGCATGAGTATGTTTCTCTTATCCGAATGATGCTTGCTTTGTGCTTTGTGGGACTCTAAGTGATGGGAGTTAGCCATTAGGTGAATACATCACGTCAAATGTGGTCAGGGTTGAATAATCTCAGAGTGTTGGATTTGTCCCTATTGCGCAGCTCTCATTTGAGTCTAACCGTTGTAGGGACAAGTCTTTTACTCAAAGGATTATTCGAGCCTCATCGCATGTGATGGTATTGAGGTGGTGGCTAATTGGTATTACAAGGAAGCCTTCAGCAGCTGAGGACTGGTTTGGGTGGAGTCAAAGGTTTCCTTAGGGCAAGACTAGGATGTAAGTAGCAGAAGTCAGTAGAAATGGAGTGACTTGGTGGAGTCAAGGCAGTTCTTGAGGAAAGTACGGATAGATGTGGAAGGTAGTATGAGCCCGTACTACTGAAAGAAGAGGATCCGTACTCGAATCAAGGAACGCTGAGATGAGACCGGGAAGTTTGTAGTAGCAGCGATCCCTTGAGATATTTTAGTGTACTGACATTTTCCATGATATGTTTTCAGAATGGTGGTTTTGTGACCTAGGCCAGTAGCCGGTAGTTTAGGTGCCGGAGAGGGATCGAGATTAGGCTTGGGAGCCAAGCACCTAGATGAGCAGACTAGAGAGTTTTTCACTTCAGAGGTGACTCGTATCATTCTTGAGCAGAGTCCAGTGATCTTCAGTTCGATCAAGGAGGGTATACTAGAGTTGATGGAGGATAGACTAGGCACATTTCGTGCTGAGGTGGCGCCCATGATGGGGTCGCGCACGCTTACATTCAGGGAGTTCCAGGCATGTGGAGCTCCAGATTATCACGGGGCGCGGGACCCCACAGCGAGTACTAGATGGTTGGCGGATGTTACCAACACTTTCCGCACGAGCAGGTGTCCCGAGGGGGACAAGGTCAGATTGGCGTCCTGTCTTTTCAAGGACAACGCACGAGATTGGTGGGAGGAGGTCGGACATGTCATTAGAGATGATGCAACTTTGGATGCTATGACCTGGGCTGACTTTTCTGCCAGGTTCAAAGTTGAGTTCGCACTGGTTACTGAGGTGCAACAGTTAGCCAGGGAGTTTCAGGATCTCACCCAGACTACAGAGACAGTGGCGGAGATTACCACCAAGTTCAGGGAAAGGTCGCTTCTCGTTCCTCAGTACGCAACTGATGAGAAAATGAAGAAGGCCCGTTATCATGAGATGCTACGGAGTGACATCTATCCGTTTGTGAGCCGGTCCAGCTGTAAAACGCTGGATGACATGATTGCTAGGGCTCGAGAGAGAGATTGATCTTGAAATGGAGAGCAAAAGGAAGTCGGAGGCGGCTTCGGGTTCAGGGAGTTCGGGCAAAAAGCCCAAGGTCTCAGATCACAGATCCAGGAGTCAGCAGAGCCACGGTCGGTGTGGCAAGTGTGGTAGATTGCACGACAGGGCGTGCAAGGCAGGGGGTACCAGCTGCTACAAGTGCGGTCGGACTGGGCATATGAGCAGAGATTGTACAACCACTACTACCAGCATTGCGGCAACAGATCTGATTTGCTTCCAGTGCAATCAGAGGGGACATAAAAAGTCCCAGTTTCCGAGTTTAGCTGCTGCAGGGAAGGTGTCAGCACCTGCTCCTGCTACTTTAAGGATTACAGATGGCCGTTAGGGCCGAGTTGAGATGCCGGTGGCGAAGCGTAGGGCTTTTCAGCTGACAGCAGAGGAGGCGCGAGCGACTCCTTATGTGGTGACACGTATGTATTTTTTCCCTTATCTCTGCATTTATTATTGATTGTTTCTTATGGTTATATGTTTTGTATAGGGTCGTTCTCAGTGAATGGCATTTCAGCCATAATATTGTTTGATTCGGGGGCTACCCGATCATTCGTCTCTCTTACGCTTAGCAAGAGGTTTAGCAGAGCTCCAGGGGAGCTAGATTATCCACTTGAGGTTGAGATAGCAGCGGACAGGGCCATTAGGGTGGTGAGAGTACACATAGGATGTTCTCTACAGTTATTTGATGAGCAGTTTCCGGTGGACTTGGTTCATATTCCCCTGTGAGGGAATAAGGTTATAGTAGGCATGGATTGGCTGAGCCCCAATGGGGCGGTGATAGATTGTGAGTTGCAGTTAGTGAGGGTTCGCACTCCTAGTGGGGGAGAGTTAGTGATTCAGGGCGAGAGGCCACAACGCGGACCAGTTCTGTGTTCAGCAGCGAGAGCGAGACACTATTTACAGCAGAGTTGTACCAGTTATATTGCCTATGTTTTAGATGCCTAGGAGAAGGGCAAGTCGAGGGTTGACGATGTTCCGGTAATGCGAGATTACTCGGATGTATTTCCAGAGGATTTGCCTGTGATGAGATTAAAACTTAATCTTGAAGATCGATTAGATCTTAAACAGGTAAATAAATATTAAACAGTAAGAACGAATGCAAAATAAAGAACAACTCAAGGATGAATCAAACGTGTCGAATGATTATAAATAAACCCTCAGAAGAGCTCGATCAAGAACATCAACTGTAGAGGGTTGGAGGTTTACAAAAACGATAAAGAAATCTGCAATACTATCGTAATCGTTACTTCTAAAATTGTTAACCTAATATGCATGCAAGCATATCTTTATATAGTAAACCTAGCAAACTCACGGTTGGACAGGCCCAAAACCGGAGTACAAAACAAATGGACTAATAGCCGAGCCCAATAACGCAATCTTCAAACGAGTCTTCAACTCAACAATCTCCCCCTTTGCGTTAATTGGAGCGAGATCTTCACTTTTTACTTGGGCCAGCAGCAGCACTGGGTACCTTCTTCTTCACGGTCTCAAACAGACGAGATATCAGAACAAGTATCATTTGCCTGAATCTGATGTACCATTGGATCATGTCGTTGAAGTACTTGACATCGTCTGCTGCATTCTCCTTACACCTTCGGATGATCGACATCACATGCTCAAGACAAGAAGTGGTGTAAAGATGTTTATCCGCCAAAGCAAAGAGACATTTCTGTCCTTCTGCTCTAGTGAACATGACCGTATTACGCCTCGGGTCGATCTTGCCCATCTTCATTTGATTGAGATCACTGGTCGATCCCACAGGAGCTATCTTCGGTTTCTTCTTGAAGACTGTGGCTATCTCCTGATCCATTAGGGCAACCTCCATGATGTAACAAACAATCATCCTCTTGAGATGGCCTATGATAGGACCATATTCTGCTTCATTCGTCAAAAGGATGTTGTGCAAAACGATCCAATCATGAGGGTTTAAGTTCGGTAGATCTGCCAAAGATATAAGATGTTCGGTTTTAGCAGACCCTCTTATCACCCTGAACCGAACGTTGATGAATCTCCCTTCGGTATAAGGCTTTAAGACCCGAACGTTCACGATCTTCTGAGCGCTCCATGTATGATATTGTGGTTGAGCGGCCTTCAGATAGAACTCGATAAGCTCCCTATCGACCTCAGGGTTCGGATGAGGGACTTCAAAAATGTTGGAGAAGGCGTGGAAGATAAACGCCTTTCGAGTCAACAGCATATCGAACTGCGAATCGACAGAGTTATTGCAGTCGAACGATATCACCGGTTCGAGCCATAGGATGCTAGGAGTATCTATGGCCTCCTTGATCATTCTCTCCCGAGTCCAAGCAGGGAAAGGAGTCTTCCTGCTCTCGAGGAGATCGTGGGCTTCTTTCTTCTTGCGTTCGGCTTCTTCAGCCTCTCGCGCCACACGAATATTGTCGTCTTCCACATTGCGACTGTTTTTGCGTTTAAGCAAGTCAGCAATGGTTTCCTTATCATCTTCATCTTCTTCCTCAACTATATTCTTTCCTTTGTCCTTCACACCCGAACCCGAAGCTTGACCAGTCGGAGGTGGTTCGGTTGTGTGAGTAGCTGTTGAGGAAGGAGGTGGTTTCGATCCGGACTTCTTCCCTTCTCCCCCTTGTTTCGGATTGGACACGAAACTAGGTAAGCCTTCGATTTTGCTAAGAAGGTCCATGGCAGGAGTAAGTTTTTTAGCAAGGGTTCGCATCACCGAATGATTGAGAATAGGATCGTGTGCTTCTAGGATGTTAGATAGGGCAGCGTGTACATCCGAAACACAAGTTTTGATGACCTCCCGTTCGGATCGAAGAGCTTTAAGCTGTTGCTGATAGTTTGAAAGCTGAGTGCTCTTGACCTTAAGGGTGGTGGTTTTGCTTTCTAAAACGTCCATTAATGAGTTTTCAGCTGCGAGATCCTCTTGAAGCTTAGTGAGGCGCTCATCAATGGAGGCACAAAGGGCCGAGTTGTCATCGCTGATGGATTGGCGAAGGGTAGCGAATGACTGTAACTCCGTTGAGACGAACGTGGCTAATTGCTAAACGATTGGTTCCAACGTTGTCTTGGTAGAATCAGCACTCTCCTGTAGGGACTTCAACAGGGAAGAGGCATCTGAGAATAGTTTATCGAGTTTTTCGGTCGCAGCCTCACAGGCTTTTATGGAGGCGTCAATGGCGGCAGTGGCTGAAGCAACAGAATCATGTTGAGCCCTGGAGAAGGCGTCAACAATCTTCTGAAGAGCGGCTTCAGAGAGAGAGGACTGAGTGTTGGTGGATGACGCAAGAAGTAAGTCAACCTTCTCGTTTAGCTCCTTTAGATGCTTCTTTGTTACTGGATCGTCGTCCTCATCGTCACTTAGAACCTGAAACGGACTAAAGTAGACTGAATCGAAGGTCATGTTTTCATCGCCAAGAAATGGGTTATCTCCAGCAGAGGCATGATCTGGAGATGGTGGGGGTGGTGAAGCTGGGGGTATTGTGGTTTGCGTAGGTTCGGGTTGAGTGTTTGTGGGAGGGGTTTCGGGTGGTGGTTGAGTATGGGTAGGTTCGGTTGTATGCTGGGTGTCGGTTTGAGGTGGTTCGGTTACAGGAGGGGTTTCGGTTGCACTAGTATGAACCCCCGTATCAGATACGTTGGTTGTAACCTTTGCAGTTGTGGTAGTGGTATCTGTGAAAATGGGTGGTGGTATAGGGAAAGAGGTTTTAGGAATGGTGGTGGCGGGGTTTATGGTGGGAATGGAAGTAGGGATGGTTTGAGGAGGTGAAGGAACTGGTGAGATATGAATTTCCATGTCTGGGGTAGGTGATCGGGGTGGGGTGTTGCCTCTGGGAGGGGTTTCGCCTCTTTGAGAGCCGTCCGAACCCGAACTCTCGTTGTCTAAGTCACTCGAAGAGGAAGCGATTATAAGCTTTCGCTTCGGTTGAGTCTTCCTTCTTTTCGGTTGCGGGGACTGTGCCGGTTTTGTTTGTTTCCTCTTCCTGGGAGAAGGACCTTTAGGAGCCTTGGTCACTTGCTTCCCTTTTTCCGCCTTTTTGCCCCTGTTGACAGGTTTGTCAGCGTCATGGATTGACTTGAGCATTTCCTGTGTTAGAACCCTAGGACCAGACGCCTTGAATTCCTTTATCGTTCGGATGATCCTGCTGTCGGACGGAACATCACCGTACATTGTCTCCGGAATAGAGCCAATGAACGAGAACTTGGATGCATCAGAGACGATGATCTTCGTGGTATGAAAAGTACCGATCGAAGACATCGATGCACCTGCAGCAGTGGGAATGTCGAATTTGTCCATCGCCCATTTGGTTATGATTGTCCAGAACCGGGCATACGACACCTCAGAGTGTCGTGAAGAGGAAGAAAGGCTCTGGATGAGTTGTTGCCAGAGGACCAACCCAAAGTCTAGATTGACTCTGTTGTAAATTGCATACATAACCGACAGGAACAGTCGACTTGAACCATCGGATCCTGAGCTGCGTTCAGATAAGCCCTTGAAGAGGACTATAAACATGCCGTTCCATTGTGGTGGCAAGCAGGATTTCTTGAACTTTGCGACTGAGGGGAGTGCCTCCGTGTACCCCATGTTATAGAACATGTTGTATAGATGCCCAATAGGAATCGTCTCCGGATTAATTCTCGATGGGTCAGCAGCCAACCCTAGCAGTGTACCAAATCGTTGTCGAGAAATGGAGGTCTTGTGATCAGCAACCTTGAAGAACACCCGCTCGACTGCTTTGTCGTAATGAGCAGTCGCATACACCTGCGAAAGAATCTCCATGGGCACAGATTCAACCCTAGTAAGTGCAGGAGCGATCTGGGAGTATTTCAAGCATTCGATGATCGGCATCATATAAGAATCATACAACGAAGGAGTGAGGTCGATCACCAAGCATTGTTGTAGACGTATGGGAAGGATGTGTGAGGTTGCATGGACTGAGGATGATTCTGCCATTGTTGAAGGTAGAAGAAGAAGATGAACAGTGAAGCTTTTGGGAGTTTTTGCTCTCTTGGAAATTCCGGATGCAGTAAAGAGGTAAATGAGAGTAGAGACTGCCTTTTATAGTGGGGGAAAGGAGAGAGAAAAATCGTTTCAAATCTTCTATGGAAATACGAAAAGGTTTCCGGAATGACAGATGCGTGACAGTTAAGGCATGCGATGATCACGTAGGAGAGAGAGTGTCAGATACCTAGGATCACGCCGCCCAACAAGCGCCGTTTCAGAACAAACCGGTTCAAATCCTCACGCGCCTTTAAGTGCCAGAGAGGTGTCGCTTGAAATTCGCACACGCGTCCATGATGTCAGTAAAAGTGTGGAAGTTCCAAATTCACACGCGTTCCCCCTTTTTTTTTTTACCGTCGTTTGAAATTCAATCCTTTTAACTCCCGCCTGAGTCAGCAACTTTTTGTCTTATCTTTTAAATGGCATCTTTTGAATTAAATACCCACGTGGATGATTGTTGACCACAGCTTGATAATTATCCACCAAAGCAATAATACAGCCTGTAATTATTAGTAACGGAATTTTGGAAAATCAAAGATTTTCGTACGAAGAGTGTAAAAAGAAAAGAAATAAAGCAACTCTTTTTAGGAATGACTGTGATGTCAATAATGACACGAAACAATTGATCCCGGGCACGAATCTCTTCCTTCGAGATCAAGAGAGACCTCAAAGTGTTAATGTGGTTTCCCGTTGAATGACGATCAAACATTTATTAATAAATGTTGAAAGGTTTCTTTTAGTAAGGCTACTTAAGGGTGGCTTTCGCTTTGATTCAACAATTCTAATCTTGAAATAAGAAAGAAAATGAACAAAGTACTTGTGAGACCGGTGTAGTCTGTTGAACAAGTAGGTAGGAATTAATTGTAAATGGGCTTGGAAAATAAAAAATCTCAGAAAAAATTAAAAACTGGATCCCAAGGGAAGAAATGTTGTGGTATTTAACAATTTCATAGGAATCACACAAAAATAAAATTTGAGATTTCAGTAGGATACATCCGTCAATTCGTTGGTGAATACTTGAGCAAATTTATTGTTCACCGTCAATTCAGATTTGGTGTTGAATTTTGGGTTTCACTCAGCTCGTAGTGGCACGAAACTGAGATCATAAACACAGTTGTTGTGTAACCATAAACCTCAGTGGTAATTTCTGAGAGTCTCAAGGGTTACGTTGATGAAACGAATGAAATGGAGAAATGTAATGGAGATGGTGTAAGAAATTAAAGTACCTCTGCTGCGAAAATAAGGACCAAGCAGAAAACTCTTATCTCATGTGAGAAGAGAGTGAGGTAGCTTACGATCAGAATAAATATGATAGCCTAATTGGGAAGACAAGGTTTGTTTATACCAAGTCATTAAGGCTATTATTCAAAATCTTATGAGGCTTGGGACACATACAGCAGCATGCTTCTAGGGACACTTAAGTAATCCAATAATTATATCCCCATAAACGAATGAACACACAAACAAAATTAAAAGAGAAAAATATTTTTGGTGTTTTTGATATATATTAAAAAAATAAAAATAAAAAAAATAATAATAAAAAAATAAGTAAGAAAAAAATAAGACTTGGAAAGAGTAAGAAAAAAAACTTTGGAAAAATTTGAAAAACCGAACACGAACGTTCGGTTGGTTTCGGTTGAAGAAAATTTTGAAAAACCGAACCCGAGCATTCGGTTGGTTTCGGTTGACGAAAATTTTGAAAAACCGAACCCGAGCGTTCGGTTGGTTTCGGTTCAAGAAAATTTTGAAAAACCGAACCCGAGCGTTCGGTTGGTTTCGGTTGAAGAAAATTTTGAAAAACCGAACCCGAGCGTTCGGTTGGTTTCGGTTCAAGAAAATTTGAAAAACCGAACCCGAGCGTTCGGTAGGTTTCGGTTTTGGAAAATTTTGAGAAACTGAACCCGAACCTTCGGTAGGTTTCGGTTTTGAAAAATTTTAGAAAACCGAACCCGAACCTTCGGTAGGTTTCAGTTTTGGAAAATTTTAGAAAACTAAGGAATTTAGACATGCAATCAGAATATACTTTTGACAATAAGAGAAACAACTTTGTACATGAAATATACAACCAAGAAAACTACCTTTGTGGTGATGAGCGAGCCAGATTATTTAACCGAACCTGAACGTTCAGTCAATTTCGCTTCTTACGTTTGAGGTTGAGAGGTAGTTTGAGGTACTGACTCTGATTCCATCATACCTAGCCCTTGTAAAATTCTGTTGAATGATGCTTCAGGAAGAGCTTTGGTAAAGACGTCAGCCAGTTGATCAGTGGTTCTTACAAAGTGTACTTCGACGTTTCCATCTTCCACGTGATCTTTGATGAAGTGATACCTCAGTGCGATGTGTTTGGTTTTAGAGTGTTGCACTGGGTTATGACAGATCCTAATTGCACTTTCAGAGTCACAATTTAGTGGGATCTTCTTCATATTGAGTCCATAGTCTCGAAGTTGACTCTGGATCCAAATCACTTGGGAGGTGCAAGATGCAGCGGCTATGTATTCCGCTTCGGCAGTAGACAACGACACGCATGTTTGTTTCTTGGATTGCCAGCTAACCAACTTCCCATCAAGGAATTGACAGCCGCCAGTGGTGCTTTTTCTGTCGAGTCCACATCCTCCAAGGTCTGCATCTAAGTAGGCTTGAACGAAGAAGCCTGAGTTGGATGGATACCACAGACCTAAGGAGGCAGTTCGCTTGAGATAGCGTAGAATGTTCTTGACTGCAAGCATGTGAGGTTCGCGTGGGTTTGCCTGAAATCTAGCACAGTAACACACAGAAAACATGATGTCAGGCCTGCTAGCAGTAAGATACATTAGTGAGCCTATCATTTGACGATAGAGCGTGATATCAACAGCCGGTTTGTCTAGAGATGGAGTTAGCTTGGTGTCGAATGCCATTGGGACTTTGACTTTGGAGTCTCCCATCATACCAAACTTTGCTAGGAGAGTCTTCGTGTAAGCTTCCTGATTGATAAAGATGCCTTCGGGTCCCTGTCTAATATTTAAACCAAGGAAAAAGTTAATAGGACCCATTTAGCTCATTTCAAATTTAGTCTCCATCAGCTTTCTGAATTCAGCTGTTAGGCTGGGATTCGTTGAGCCAAAGATGATGTCATCGACATAAATTTGAACTATCATAAGGTGGTTACCTTCCTTTTTGCGAAAGAAGGTTGGGTCAACCGAACCTTGTTTGAATTTGGACATCTTTAAGAATTTAGTTAGCGTTTCATACCAGGCTCTCGGAGCTTGTTTGAGTCCATACACAGCTTTATCCAGAATATAGCAATGATTTGGATACTTTTCGTTCACGAACCCAGGAGGTTGCTCCACGTACACTGTTTCTTCTAGTTCTCCATTAAGAAATGCACACTTGACGTCCATTTGGAAAACTTCGAAGTTTTTGTGAGCAGCATAAGCAAGAAAGATTCTTACAGATTCGAGCCTAGCTACGGGAGCGAAAGTCTCTTCATAATCAATCCCTTCCTCCTGACAATATCCTTTCACCACCAGACGAGCTTTGTTCCTTATCACATTCCCTTCCTTGTCCATTTTATTCCTAAAGACCCATTTGAGACCAACAACCAAGGCATCTAGAGGAGTTGGAATGAGGCACCAGACTTTGTTCCTTTCAAATTCATTCAGTTCGTCTTGCATCGCTTGAACCCAATCGGAGTGATCGAGAGCAGTGTTAACTGTCTTCGGTTCAACTTTTGATACGAAAGAGTTAAACATACAAAACTCAACCTTGGAAAATAAGGATGTCTGTTTTGCCTTCAGTTGTGATCGGGTCAGAACCTTTTCAGAGACATCACCAACCACTTGAGAGATAAGATGATCTCTGGTCCATTTGGTGAGAGGAGGATAGTTTGGATCAAAGGTTGGGTCTAGTTCAGCATTGATCATTTCTTCTGGCTCGGATTGGCTTTCGTAGTCTAGGGACATATCAGCATGCTCCCCCTCGATGGATGAGCTATGAGAAACTTGAGGTTCAGAGGTTTCTTGTGGTGCTGGGGTTTCAGGCGTTGATGCACCTTCGTTTGGTGAAGCACTTTCGGTTGGAGTTGGACTTTCGGTAGCAGTTGTAGAGCTTGGCTCCCCCTCAACTTAAGCATCGTTGGATGGAGGTTCATCAGAATTCGATCCTCCTTCGTTCATTCTCCTGGTAGCTTCTTCGACAATTTGTTTCATATGGTCTACCTTGTTGTCTGATGCACCTGCTTCTGAGAGAGTAGCTTTCTCTGGTTCGTCAAATAGCTCCATAAATTTCTCGTATAGATTAGCGATCGAGACTGTGACTTGGCCAGTTTGAGGAAAGATTTCCCCAGCTGTGTCTTCTTTGGCCTGTAGCTTTTTGACATAGCTATCATCGAAAGTCACGTAATAGGTCTCTTCGATTTTCCTCGAATGCTTGTTTAGGACTCTGTATGCTTTGGAAGTGAGAGAGTAGCCCAGAAAGATTCGCTCGTCGGCTTTGACATCGAACTTGTTGCGGTGTTCTTTAGAGTTAAAGATGAAACACCGTGAGCCGAACACGTGGAAAAATTTCACATTGGGCTTTCTGTTGTTGAGAATCTCGTAAGGTGTGAGCGTGAAGCGCTTGTTGAGATATGACCTATTCTGTGTAAAACAAGCAGCAGAAATAGCATCAGCCCAAAAATAAAGAGGTAAGGAAGCGAAACTTAGCATAGTTCGGGCAGCTTCACACAAAGATCGGTTTCGTCTTACGACAATTCCGTTCTGTTGAGGTGTGTAGGGAGCTGAGAAGTTGTGACTTATTCCCTTTTCAGCCAGAAATTCTTCAAATTCCCTGTTCTTGAATTCCAGACCATTGTCGCTTCTGATGTTGCGAACGACCTTCTTGAGTTGTACTTCAATTTGCTTGATAAACACTTGCAGCTTATGAGTCGCTTCAGATTTGAGCTTTAGAAAGAACACCCATGTAAATCGTGAAAAGTCATCAACAATAACAAGAATATACTTGCTACCACCGATGCTTTCGATAGATGATGGATCACAGAAATCAATATGAAGTAATTCGAGTGGTTCAACAACTTTAGTGTTAATTATAGATGGATGACTTTGACGACTCTGCTTCCCCATTTCGCATGCAGCACACAAATGATCTCTATCGAATTTGAGCAATGGAAGACCTCGAACATGACCTCCAGTGACAAGTTTGTTGATATCTTTAAAGTTGAGATGAGAGAGTCTTCGGTGCCACAACCAGCTTTCGTTAGATTGTGCTTTTGATAACAGGCATACAACTGGGTTTCCCTTGATGGGTTTAAGGTTTAGAGGAAACATTTCACCCTTACGCTCCGATTGGAGAATTACTTTCTTCGTCTTCTTCTCAATAATTTCAGAACCTTCATCGTCGAATGAGACTTTGAGACCTGTACCTCCAACAAGCTGAGATACACTGATGAGGTTCTGTTGCAGTCCTTCCACATAAGCCACCTTCCATATAGTGAAATCACCATTGGTAATCATTCCATATCCCTTTATGGTGCCGAAAGAGTTGTTTCCAAACTTGACGTTGCCACCATTTGCAAGAGACCTGTATTCCCTAAGCTCTTCTTTCCTCCCTGTCATGTGACGCGAGCAGCCACTATCGATGTACCATTCTTCGTCAAACTGCTCGTCACTTATAGCCTGCAAAAATTAAGCAGATTTAGGAACCCAAAGTTTCTTGGGTCCACGTGAGCCTTTCACAGGAACAGGAATAGTAAGAGAGATGTCAACAAGATATGTTCGTTTTATTAGTGTTGTTTCATCTTTCTTTTTAATGGTAAAGACTTTTATTTTATTAGGATTAGGTGCGTTCGTTTTAGACTCTGGTTTGGATGCAGAAACCTTCTGTTTGCCCTTTTGTTCAGCTGACGAATGAGATTTTTGAGAACGAACAGAATGAGCTTTAGAGCAAGATGGAGATGGATTGGAAGAATTAGAAGAATTAGATGAATGAGAAAGAGTGGGCTTAGATTGAGATGACTTCTTGGCTGGAGACTCTAGGTGACCCTTTTGCTTTTGATCATTGGTGGGACTGACCTTAGAGTTTTGATTTCCTTTAATTACAGAACCGAACCTTTGCTTTCGGTTGGAGTCATCCTCAGAACCGAACCTTTGCTTTCGGTTGGTATTCTTTTCCGAACCGAACCTTGGCTTTCGGTTGTTGTGGCTCTCATGCTTTTTGACAGGATTGTTCTCAAACTTCATATTCTTGTCTTGATGTCAGGAATAAGCATTCTGGGATTGCCAGAATTTTTTCCTTTCAGAGAGGTTCTTCCTGTATCTCTGGTTCCTTTCACATTTCTTATTCCTCATCTGCTTCGATTGATGATGGATATTGGCTTTCATTTTCGGTTTCTCCTTGGCTGGTTCACTTTGGACTGTGGGAGTATCACTTTGAACAGACGAACTAGAGGGAACATCTTCTTTTGCTGAGCTTCCATTCTCTTGAGGAATGTCTTTCGTACCACTGGTACTTGGCACATCGAAATTATCTGGCTTGTTCAGAGGTTCTGGTATGTATCTACCTTTACTAATCCATGAAGTCCTTTCTGACAAGCCTACCGTTTCATTTGCATTATCGATTGGAGCTGACCAAAAGAACTCATCGCAGCCAGCAACATTATCTTCGTTTACAATAGCTGTGAGTTCAGCAGTCTGATGTTCGGTTACTCCTATGACCTTGTACACTTGATTTGGAGTGGTCCTGACCTTTTGATATACAACTGCTTTTTCTGCTAAGATTGGAGACTTTTGTTGGGACAATCAAGCGAATTCCACTGAATTTTCTGAAATTAGATTCTTGTGGTTTTCAGGTTCGCTTTTCACAAATTCTGAGCAGTCAACCGTGTCCTCTACAGAAATTTCACTCATATTTTCATCCTCATTAAGCTCAGATGCATTTTCAACATCAATTTTGTTTTCTGAGCTCAAGTTGGCGTTTAAAGAGTCAAATTTTTGTATGGTTTCGGTTCTCAGTTTAAGTCCATCATTTTAATCCAAAAGGATTTTGAGCATGTCCTTGTGGTCCTTGGATTTAATGAAAGATTCAATTTTGTCCAGTCCATACATCTAGGTCAGATTGACGTCATCAGATGATATCACACTCTCACAATTATAAGCTTCAGCGTCAATTTCATCCTCCTTAAACTCAAGGAAGGGCAAAATCATGCGATGACTCTTTTGTCCTATTTCACAATCCAAGTGAAGCTGAGTAATATTAGTGTAAAGACGTTTTGCAATCAAACAAAAAACATAACGCTGTTTTAACAACTTTAAATTGTCTCTCTGTAAATAAATGTTTTCGTCTTTTATTTTAACTAATTCAGACTCCTTCAACTCGATCCACATGCGCCGCTCCTCACTCTTCGAAGACACCCTGCTTAATTGATCAGTTAGGTTAGAATTGGTGACTCGAGTTTGAGTTAAACTACTATCTAGATGTGAGATTCGTGAATTAACACTTTTTAGTTCTTTTTCATAGGAGCTTTGTGGTATTTTAAATGAAACAAAAACCGATTGTACCTTCTTGATCAGTTCATCGAGTTCGTTGAACTGCACGCTGAGCGGTTTGGCCGTAAAGCACATATCCGGCTGCTCCTTCGGTTCATTGCTTCCTCCATCAGTGTTGTATCCCCTCATCTGAGATACTTCAGACACCATCAAGCACCTGCCTCCACTACTCTCCTCTTTAGCCACATAAGCCTTTCCATGCGAAGGCTTCCTCACTTCATCGTCTTCGGAGTCGGTTGACCAAACTTCCACGCCACCGAAATCGTCATCAGCAACCGAACCCTGCACAATTAGAGCATTCATGGAAGGGTTAGCGGTAGATTTCTTCTTCCTCATCTCATCAAGCTTCTTCTGCAGCAAAGCTTCCTCATCCTTTTCCTCATCTTTTTCAGTCATCTTTTTGAGGACACAATCCTTAGCATAGTGGTTTTTTCCACCACAGTAGTAACAGCTTACTCCAGAATCACCATCTGCCTTCAGTTCCTTCTTGGGCTCTTCAACCTTCGGTTCATTGTTAACTTTTTCTGAACTATAACTCCCCTGCCAGTTTCGGTTTTTGTTGCTGGGGAATCTCTTCTTAACGAACCTCTTGGGGTTAGACACCATCATTGCATAATCCTCAGACGTGAGGTCATACTCCTCCAAGTTGAAGTCTTCATCCTCCATCACAGCTTTACTTTTTGACAGGAGGGCCAGCGAACCTAGGCTTGAAACAACATTCTTTTCCTGCAGCACAATCTTCTCCTGGGACTTGAGAATACCACCAGTTTCGCCAAAGAATAAGATTTAAACTGTTCATGGGCTTTGACTGTAGACACCACTGCTCTCCACTCTGACCTTAGACCATGTAAGAACGTAACCTTCTGCTCGATAAGCTTCCTTTCGATGTCATGTTTGATCATCTTGCTGAGAAGATGATTGAAGCGATCGAACGTCTGGGTCACAGTTTCTTCAGCTCCTTGCCTAAATTCTCCAAACTCAGATAAGAGCAAGGTTTGGATAGAGTGTTCAAGATCCTCGTCTGTAGAGTACAGTTCACGAAGTCTATCCCAAACTTCCTTTGCCGTCGTGCATGCGCTTACCAACCTAAAGGTGTCGGACTGAAGGGCGAATCTGATCAACCTTAGCGCCTTGATATTGCACTGGAATTTGTCCTTTTCATCTTGCGCAATATCTTTAACATCGTTCAGCAGATCATTATACTCCTTTTGAGTTTTAATAATCCTCGACGTCGCAGAGTGAGAAAAAGGTCCATTAATGATTGCTTCCCATATGAGGTATCCATTATCCTTAGATCCTATAACGTAGTCTTCGAAGTGATGCGCCCAGACTTCATAATCATGGGTATATAGGATGGGAATCTTCGTGGTTGAACCGATGCTGTTGGAAATATTGATGGGATTCGATTGCGACTCGTCCATTATGATCGAAAAACCTGTTCAAAGATCAGACTTGTAATAACTCAGATTAGGGCAAAATAATAAATATCAAGATACGTCAATAATGAGATGACGGCTCAATAAATATCAGTAATTGCGGAAAAACCCTAATTGAAACCTTTTCACAGAAAAGAAGTGTATCGATTACACAGCCTCCTGCTCTGATACCAATTGATGAGATTAAAACTTAATCTTGAAGATCGATTAGATCTTAAACAGGTAAATAAATATTAAACAGTAAGAACGAATGCAAAATAAAGAACAACTCAAGGATGAATCAAACGTGTCGAATGATTATAAATAAACCCTCAGAAGAGCTCGATCAAGAACATCAACTATAGAGGGTTGGAGGTTTACAAAAACGATAAAGAAATCTGCAATACTATCGTAATCGTTACTTCTAAAATTGTTAACCTAATATGCATGCAAGCATATCTTTATATAGTAAACCTAGAAAACTCACGGTTGGACAGGCCCAAAACCGGAGTACAAAACAAATGGACTAACAGCCGAGCCCAATAACGCAATCTTCAAACTAGTCTTCAACTCAACAGCCTGGAATACCTCCCAAGAGATAGATTGAGTTCAGGATTGACCTGATCCCTGGTGCGGCTCTGATAGCCAAGGAACTGTATCAGTTGGCTCCCCCAGAGATGCAGGAGGTGTCTACGCAACTACATGAGCTGCTAGACAAGGGTTTTATCAGGCCGAGCAGTTCGCCCTGGGGAGCATCGATTTTGTTCGTGAAGAAGAAGGACGGGTCGCACCGTATGTGTATAGATTATCGGGAGTTGAATAAGGTAACAGTGAAGAACCGTTACCCACTCCTGAGGATAGATGATTTGTTTGCTCAGCTGCAGGGAGCGTCTTGGTTTTCCAAGATCGATTTACGATCCCAGTATCATCAGATGCGAGTCAGGGATGAGGATGTGCAGAAGACTGCTTTTAGGACCCGGTATGGTCATTATGAGTGTATGGTGATGTCGTTTGGGCTCACCAACGCTCCAGCCGCGTTCATGGATCTCATGAACCGCATTTGTCGGCCGTTGTTGGATCGGTCGGTGATAGTATTCATTGATGACATCTTGGTTTATTCTAGGACTCAGGAGCAGCATGGGGAGCACCTGAGGGAGGTGCTAGAGATTCTGAGGAGGGAGAGACTTTTCGCAAAGTTCTCCAAGTGCGAGTTCTGGTTGCGCGAAGTGCAGTTCCTTGATACCTTGTCAATCAGAAGGGTATTTTGGTAGATCCGGCCAAGAAAGAGGTCGTGATGTAGTGGGAAGTCCCGAGATCTCCATCTGAGATTCGGAGCTTCCTAGGGTTGGCAGGGTACTACAGGAGATTCATCCAAGATTTCTCCAAGATAGCTGTACCGCTCACCCGACTGACTAAGAAGTCGGTGGTGTTTCGCTGGGGGACTGAGCAGCAGGCATCATTCGAGACCCTCAGGCAGAGATTGTGCGAGGCACCGATTCTTACCCTTCCAGAAGGAGTAGAGGATTTCGTAGTCTATTGTGATGCTTCGATCATAGGTATGGGAGCAGTGTTGATGCAGTGAGGTCGGGTGATAGCTTACGCCTCTAGACAATTGAAGCCTCACGAGGCTAACTATCCTACGCATGATTTAGAGCTGGGGGCAGTGGTGTTTGCTCTCAAGATTTGGAGGCATTACCTTTATGGGGTCCGTTGTACCATCTACACGGATCATAAGAGTTTGAGGTACCACATGGATCAGCCGAATCTTAACATGAGGCAGCGACAGTGGTTAGATGTGGTAAAGGATTATGATTGTGAGATCCTTTATCACCCAGGGAAGGCCAACATAGTGGCCGACGCCCTGAGCCGCAAGGCGGCAACGGCCCCGATCAGGGACATATGTTTGAGGACGACAATAATTACTCCATTGTTAGAGCAGATCAGAGAGGCTCAGGTCGAGGGCCTCAAGGAGGAGAGGCAAAAGTGTGAGAGGATTATGGGCCGAGTAGCTTCCTTCGACTATGACAGTACTTTCCAAATTTCCAAGTTGAGGAAGTGTTTGGTAGACGAGTCAGCAGTTGTACCCTTGCAGGATATTCAGGTTGATAGCAGCCTGAATTATATTGAGAGACCGGTTGGGATTTTGGATCGAAAGACGAAGACCTTGAGGAACAAGGTGGTTCAGCTGGTAAAGGTATAGTGGAAGCACCAGAAGGGGTCTGAGTGGACGTGGGAGGCCGGGGAGGAGATGAGGGAGCACTACCCAGAGTTATTTCCAAATGCAACAGCAACAGACTTCGAGGGCGAAGTCTAAAATAAGTGGGGGAGATTTGTAGCACCTGGTTCCTGGTATGTATTTTAATCTAAGTATTTTTGGCATTTTAGTTGGGACTTGGCGAGTTGTAGGCCCGACTCGCCGAGTAGAGACGAGATATTGAGCACGTTTAAGTTGGCAACTCGGCGAGTCCATATCCTGGACTCGACGAGTCCTCCAGTTTGGAAGAAACCCTAGATCCACGGGTTTTGCACCCTATTTAAACCATGTTATGAGCCCCAACCTCGCCTCTTTCACCCTCAGAGCATCATTTAGCAAACCTTAACCATTCCTTGAGCATTTTGAGCATTTCTTGTGTGAATCTTGAAGTTTTGAAGAGAAGAAGGAAGCTAGATCCAAGGGAGTAGAAGGAGGTCCTAGATCTTGCACCCACTACAGAGTTTATTGAGGTAATATCGGATTCCTTCTGTTTCTATGATTGATTCTCCATTATAGGCACATTTAGGCCATTTTATCCATTTCTTAGCTTGTTTATAGTAGAGAGATCACATTGGGTTGATTATCCTTCGGATCTAGCCATGTTTCAGTTCCAAAAACGTAGATCTAACACCTTTATGAAGCCATTTTGCATGAAAGCCCTAGATCTAGTCTTTTAAGTGTCTTTTGAGCCTTTAAATCCCTTTTCATGCATGTGTACACGTAAAGTTGGAAACTTTACGTGGTAAACAACCCTTAAGAACCCAGATCTATAAGTTGTATGCAGTGGTTTTGAGCAGAATCGATTGTATAGAAGTTGCATGCAACCGACTCAGCGAGTCGTTCTTCAGACTCGGTGAGTCGGGTCGCGAGTCCTCGAGTTTTCCCCCTTCTATGTATTATGCCGAGTGGAACCAATGAGTTTTAGGTGGACCCAGTGAGTCAGAGATCGGACTCATTCATGGAAGGACTCGACGAGTCCATGGCAATCTTCATATCTCAAGAACAGACTCAGAGAGTTGTTCATACCTCGGCGAGTCCCAATTGGAGTGTTCATATGATGAAGGAGAACTCGACGAGTTGTTCATACAACTCGGCGAGTCAGATGCAGTTTGACTAAGTGTTTGTATCAAAGAGGAACTCGTCGAGTCAATGCCAAACTTGATGAGTAGTAGCGCGCATAATTGAGAAATGAGAGTAGGGACTCGACGAATCAGGTCAACTACATGTTGACTTTGACCAAGAGGTTGACTTTGACCAGGGTTAAAATAGTCATTTTACCCTTAGTATAGTTATCAGTATTTGATTAAGTGTACTTATGGAAATTGTAGCCGGGGTGAAACTGGAGCAGCAGCAGACAGATTACAGAGCAGTTCATTTAGAAGCTAGACTACGAGGTGAGTCTTCCTTCCAGTAGGAACGGGTCTACGGCCACAATGTCGGCCCGTTTAGTTAGCAGTAGTTCCGGACCTCGGTTCGATGGAGTAGTTAGATTGCTTGATGTCTTTGGATTCAAGCATTATTTGTGCTATGTGTTCTGGACTTTGGTACGATGCAGTATGCAATATATGTGCTTATGCTAGTTGATATGTTTATGCTATGCCATGTTATGCTCAGTCAGTTTCCAGACTTCGGTCCGATGCAGGGGACAAGGTCCCAATCAGTTTCGTATTTTGGTCCGATGTAGTTAGTTCCGGACTTTGTTCCAATGCAGGGGACAAGGTCCCAGTTAGTTCCGGACTTTGATCCGATGCAGTTTCCGGACTTCGGTCCGATGCAGAGGGAAAGGCCCCGGGTTAGCTCCGGACTTCGGTCTGATGCAGTTTCCGGACTTCGGTCTGATGCAATTGGCAAGTCCCAGTATGTGCTTATATGTTATTGTATGGTATGTGGTAGTTTGAGGGAGCTCACTAAGCTTTGTGCTTACAGTTTCAGTTTTGGTTTCAAGTACTTCCGCAAGTAAAGGGAAGAGCTCGTGATGATGGCATCGCGCACACCACATCTTCAGTTTTGTCCTGGGAGTTGATTTAGCTTTTCATCGACATGATTTGATACAGTTTTCTTGTGATACTTTGTTATGGTTTTGAGATATTGACATATGGGTTTTATTTTATGGTATTGATCTAATGATTTTAGTAATGATTAAAAAAAATTTGGGTCGTATTTTGGGATGTTACAAGTTGGTATCAAAGCCTTGGTTTGAGGGATTCGTATACACTTTCGGGTGTGTCTAAACTCAAATTAAGGAAACGGTAAAAGATTTTCAAAGGAAAAACATTTTTTGAAAAAGATTTTTGAAAAAGAAATTAGAAAGAAAAGAGTTTTGATAAAGAGAAAAAGGTGTGGTGCGTGCGATCAGCCGAGCTCAAGTAAGTACTCCCAAATTACCCATACAAGTTTATATTATTAGTTTCAGTTTCAGTAGAACAGCATGCTAGTATAGGACAAAGGATCTAGGAAGATACCTTATGTGCCTGCCTTATATGTTTCAGCTTGATGAGAATTGCATGCTAGTAGTGAATAGACAGTAGTAGGATGGCTTGTGTAGGTTATGCCTGATAGTACGAGCTTAGCATTGTAAGCTAGTACAGTTTCTTGTTATGAGAATAGTTTGCATGAGTATGTTTCTCTTATCCGAATGATGCTTGCTTTGTGCTTTGTGGGACTCTGAATGATGGGAGTTAACCATTAGGTGAATACATCACGTCACATGTGATCAGGGTTGGATAATCTCAAAGTGTCGGATTTGATCCTATTGCGCAGCTCTCATTTGAGTCTAACCGTTGTAGGGACAAGTCTTTTACTCGAAGGAATATCTGAGCCTCATCGCATGTGATGGTATTGAGGTGGTGGCTAATTGGCATTACAAGGAGGCCTTCAGCAGCTGAGGACTGGTTTGGGTGGAGTCAAAGGTTTCCCCAGGGCAAGCCTAGGATGTAAGTAGCAGAAGTCAGTAGCTATGGAGTGACTTGGTGGAGTCAAGGCAGTTCTTGAGGAAAGTACGGAGAGATGTGGAAGGTAGTATGGGCCCGTACTACTGAAAGCAGAGGATCCGTACTCGAATCAAGGAAGGCTGAGATTAGACCAGGAAGCTTGTAGTAGCAGCGATCCTTTGAGATATTTCAGCATACTGACGTTTTCCATGATATGTTTTCAGAATGGTGGTTTTGTGACCTAGGCCAGCAGCTGGCAGTTTAGGTGCCGGAGAGGGATTGAGATCAGGTTCGGGAGTAGAGCACCTAGATGAGCAGACTAGAGAGTTTTTCACTTCAGAGGTGACCCGTATCATTCTCGAGCAGACTCCAGTGATCTTCGGTTCAATCTAGGAGGGTATACTAGAGTTAATGGAGGAGAGACTAGGCACATTTCGTGCTGAGGTAGCGACCATGATGGGGTCGCGCTTTCTTACCTTCAGGGAGTTCCGGGCGTGTGGAGATCTAGATTATCACGGGGCGCGGGACCCCATAGCGAGTACTAGATGGTTGGCGAATGTGGCCAACGCTTTCCGCACGAGCAGGTGTCCCAAGGGGGACAAGGTCAGATTGGCGTCCTGTCTTTTGAAGGACAGGGCACGAGATTGGTGGGAGGAGGTCGGACATGTCATTGGAGATGACGCAGCTTTGGATGCTATGACCTGGGCTGACTTTTCAGCCAGGTTCAAAGTTGAGTTCGCACCAGTTATTGAGGTGAAGTAGTTAGCCAGGGAGTTTTAGGATCTCACCCAGACTACAGAGACAGTGGCGGAGATTACCGCCAAGTTCAGGGAAAGGGCGCTTCTCGTTCCTCAGTACGCAGCTGATGAGGAAATGAAGAAGGCCCGTTATCATGAGATGCTATGGAGTGACATCCGTCAGTTTGTGAGCCGGTCCAGCTGTAAAACATTGGATGACATGATTGCTAGGGCGAGAGAGAGAGAGAGAGAGAGAGAGAGAGAGAGAGAGAGAGAGAAAGAGAGAGAGATAGAGAGAGAGAGAGAGAGAGAGAGAGAGAGAGATAGAGAGAGAGAGAGAGAGAGAGAGATTGACCTTGAGATGGAGAAAAAAAGGATGCCTAATGCGGCAGCAGGTTCAGGGAGTTCGGGAAAAAATCCCAAGGTCTCAGATCACAGATCCAGGAGTCAGCAGAGCCACAGTTGGTATAGCAAGTGTGGTAGATTGTACGACAGGGCGTGCAAGGCAGGGAGTTCCGGCTGCTACAAGTGCTGTCGGACTGGGCATATGAGTAGAGATTGTACAGCCACTACTACAGTCATTGCAGCAACAGATCTGATTTGCTTCCAGTGCAATTAGAGGGGACATAAAAAGTCCCAGTGTCCGAGTTTAGCTGCTGCAGGGAAGGTGTCAGCACCTGCTCCTGCTACTTTGAGGATTACAGATGGCCGTCAGGGCCGAGTTAAGACGCCGGTGGCGAAGAGTAGGGCTTTTCAGCTGACAGCAGAGGAGGCGCGAGCGACTCCTTATGTGGTGACAGGTATGTATTTTTTCCCTTATCTCTGCATTTATTATTGATTGTTTCTTATGGTTATATGTTTTGTATAGGGTCGTTCTCAATGAACGACATTTCAGCCGCAATATTGTTTGATTCGGGGGCTACCCGATCATTCGTCTCTCTTACGCTTAGCAAGAGGTTTAGCAGAGCTCCAGGGGAGCTAGATTATCCACTTGAGGTTGAGGTAGCAGCGGATAGGACCGTTAGGGTGGTGAGAGTACACAGAGGATGTTCTCTATAGTTATTCGATTAGCAGTTTCTGGTGGACTTGGTTCATATTCCCCTGCGAGGGAATAAGGTTATAGTAGGCATGGATTGGCTGAGCCCCAATAGGGCGGTGATAGATTGTGAGCTGCAGTTAGTGAGGGTTCGCACTCCTAGTGGGGGAGAGTTAGTGATTTAGGGCGAGAGGCCACAGCGTGGACCAGTTATGTGTTCAGAAACGAGAGCGAGGCACTATTTTCAGCAGGGTTGTTCCAGTTATATTGCCTATGTTTTAGATGCCTGGGAGAAGGGCAAGTCGACGGTTGACGATATTCCGGTAGTGCGAGACTACCCGGATGTATTTCCAGAGGATTTGCCTGGAATACCACCCGAGAGACAGGCCGAGTTCAGGATTGACCTGATCCCTGGTGTGGCTCCGATAGCCAAGGCACTATATCGGTTGGCTCCCCAAGAGATGTAGGAGTTGTCTACGCAGCTGCATGAGCTGCTAGACAAGGGTTTTATCAGGCCAAGCAGTTCGCCCTGGGGAGCATTGATTTTGTTCGTGAAGAAGATGGACGGGTCGCACCGTATGTGTAGAGATTTTCAAGAGTTGAATAAGGTAACGGTGAAGAACCGTTACCCACTCCCGAGGATAGATGATTTGTTTGATCAACTGCAGGGACCTCGGTTCGATGCAGTAGTTAGATTGCTTGATGTCTTTGTGAATCAAGCATTATTTGTGTTATGTGTTCCGGACTTCAGTCCGATGCAGTATGCAACATATGTGCTTATGCCAGTTGATATGTTTATGCTATGCCATGTTATGCTCAGTCAGTTTCCGGACATCGGTCCGATGCAGGGTAAAAGGTCCCAGTCAGTTCCGGATTTCGGTCCGATGCAGTTAGTTCCGGACTTCGGTCCGATGCCAGGGACAAGGTCCCAGTTAGTTCCAGAATTCTGTCCGATGCAGTTTCTGGACTTTGGTCCGATGCAGAGGGCAAGGCCCCGGGTTAGTTCTAGACTTCGGTCTGTTGCAGTTTCCAGACTTTGGTCAGATGCAGTGGGCAAGGCCCAGTATGTGTTTATATGTTATTGTATGGTATGTGGTAGTTTGGGGGAGCTCACTAAACTTTGTGCTTACAGTTTCAGTTTTGGTTTCAGGTACTTCTGCAAGTAAAGGGAAGAGCTCGGCACGATGGCATCGCACACCCCATAGCTGTAGTTTTGTCCTGGGAGTTGATTTAGCATTTCATCGACATGATTTGATATAGTTTTCTTGTGATACTTTGTTATGGTTTTGAGATATTGATGTGTGGGTTTTATTTTATGATATTGATCTAATGATTTTAGTAATGATTAAACAAAAATTTTTGGGCCGTATTTCGGGATGTTACATATGGTGTGTGGTATGATGGGGGAACTCACAAATCTTCGTGCCGTATTTCGGGATGTTACATACGGTAGCGGCACATCACACGCACATCAGGATTCCACATTTTGAGATCTATGGGATCGTAGTCTGATTTTATTGTTATCCGATGATATGATTTCGAGACACGTCATGATGGTTTTATGAATTAATATAATATTAGCAATGTTTTGACAAATGATTTTACATGTTACTTAAAAAAAATTAAATTTTTGGCCTTGAATTTTTGGGATGTTATATATATATATATATATATATATATATATATATATATATATATATATATATATATATATATATATATATATGCTAGCTAAATTAAAACATACATTGTTCGAAAACAAACATTTTTTTCATAATACAATTGCATTATTGTAACGCCCCGATTCTCAGGTATTGTTAATATGAGTTTTTGGATTAGGCCCTACTTGACGAGTTGGTTTACCTACTTGTCGAGAAACAGCAAGAAGGATCGCGGGTTAAGTGACCTACTCAACGAGTCCATATGGGACTCGGCGAGTAGGAGCTGGCAAGTGAAACCCTAATTCCCTGGGTTTGCACCCCTATTTAAAGTGACCTTAGCCTCCCTTGGACCTCCTTACAGTTCCAAAGAACCCTTGAGAGCCTTATTCGTGTGTGTGCCTTGTGTGTGTGTGTTTGAAGCTTGAAAGAGAGTCCTTGGAGGGAGAAGACTTGGAGGAGAAGGAGATTGAAACAATTGGAGTGTAGGAATCAACACTCATCTTAGATATCAACTTCAAAAGGTACCCAAGCCGTCATTCTCCTTATTGATCTCCTTTATTGGGTGATTTTTAGGGTTTTCATGCAATATCAAGTTGCAATGATGAGCTATGGGTGAAGTTGTAACTTCAGATCCGGACTCTCTTTGCATTCTAGAAGCATAAAGTTGATTTAATCGTGATTGAGGTCCCCTTTGTGCATAAAGACCCATGAATATCTTAGATTTGCCATTTTGAGCCTTTAAAGCCATGCATGCACCTAAAGTTTGCAACTTTACGTGATAAGCATGCCCTAGAAGCTTGGATCTGTGATTTGGACCCGCTACATGGCTCAAAATGGATCTGTATGGAAAGAGGACTGAATGGACTCAGCGAGTCGCATGATGATGGCCATTGAACTCGACGAGTTGGTTGAACAAGTCGGCGAGTCCGATGAAGATTGTCATGAGACTCGACGAATTGAAGAACAACTCGGCGAGTCGGATGAGTTTTAACCAAGAATATGTTCGCGAGTATATTTGTCGAAGTCGCAGGGAGGGAAATCGACGGGTGTCCTTAAGGTCTGATCGGGATTCGAAGGAACTCGACGAGTCACCTCGATGACTCGGCGAGTTGAATTGTGCTTCAAGGGACTCGACGAGTAACTGGGTGTACTCGGTGAGTTGGGGTCAACATGGACTGTTGACCTTGACTAAGGACTTTGACCTTGATCAGGGGTTGACTATTGGGTTATGGAGTACCTTATAAGGTTAAAGACTTATGCGTATATCGAACTATGGTTATAGGTGGTGGGGCCTGTGCTGAGTAATCCGAGGCCAACCCTTTAGTTGTTATTGTTATGGTATGCTACATGTGGTTATGATATGTTAGATCGGTATCCAGATAGACAGCATGTTGTCATGCTCTTATGATCCGTTAGGATTGATATGTTAGTGACCTGGTTAGGTCGGTGTTTTGGTTATGAGAGATTGCTATGATCGATGATCTGTGAGATAGTCATACCTTATATTTGCACATGTACGGGTTGATGTGATTATTGATCTGATTAGATCGACGTCCTGCTAATTTGGACAATATTATGTTAGTGACCTCGTTTAGGTCGGTGTCCTGGTATATAGGATGATGCTACATTAGTGACCGGTTAGGTCGGTATCCTGGTTAGGATGTTGTTATGCCTTATGATCTGCTAGATCGATTGGTTTGTCTATGGACTGTTATGTGATTACCTGTTATATGTGCACATGGTTATTGGCTTGTGGTTGGGTTGAGGCGGTCCTGCTTTGTGCTGAACGCCAATATACCCTATGAGCGGTCCAGGAAGATTGTAGGCCCACATGGCGGACCAGTCATGCCGAAGGCTCGAGATAGATTCAAACAAACTGTAGGCCCGGCAGGGCGGTCCATTCAGGCCGATGGCCCAGTATGCATGTTGATTGATTGATAATTACTATTATGGCATTGTCAGTGTGGTGTTGGTATTTTGGGGGTAGCTCACTAAGCCCTCGGGCTTACAGTTTTCAGTTTACTGTTTCAGGTACTTCAGGAAATCGTGGAAAACCAAAGGCGTGACCGTATCGCTCCTCATCCTTATGTTATGATTTTTGGGACACTCTGATGGAAAATGATTTGAAAACATTTTGTAAACAATGCTATGTGGTTTTTATTTATTACTAAAAAAGTTTAAATTTGGTGTGAATTTTATGGATGTTACAAGTTGGTATCAGAGCCTTGGTTTGAGTGAATTAGAGGAACACTCGTGTGAATGAAGAGGTGATATGTGTGTTTTTCTATGTATTTATGTGAAACATATCTTAATATTTTAGCCTTTATTATTATTATTTAGAACTAAAATATACTTAATATGCTTTGAAATATTTAATTACAGTAAAAATGGGAGTTGGAATGCAAAAGGAAGAGAATGGAGCTGAAAAGATGCAAAAAGGATATTGTTGGCAGATTGACCCCTCTTCAGTGTTTCAGGTATATATGATGAGTCACAAATCCAATTGACGAGATTCAAAATGTTCTGAAAACTAGACGAAATTTCCTACGACTTATGTGAGACGTACTTTTGGCTAATTCGACACTTATCTTATCCAAAATCGGCCTTGAAGATGAAGCATAAAAGCTGGATAGAAATTCCCTCCAAGTTACTTATTCCCCAAGCACCACTTATCTTATTTTTATTTGCTTAATCCCTAAGCCACCATTAGTTTCCTTATTCCAATCCAACTCTAATATTCCATATAAATTCCATCTCCATCAACTATAAATACCTCATATCATTCCACCATTTTGAATAATCTATGATATTCCACTTCGACTTGTGCAACAAGAAAACTTCATAGTTGCCGTTTTGTGGGTCTAGGAGGCGGCCGGAAGGCCGTTAAGCTAACGGGAGCAGATATCGGAAGGATTGGAGAGCGGATACATGTTGGTAATCATATGGGTTGCTAACATGACCATGTTTAGCATTCCATTGTGGTACTTTTCTATATTCAGTTTCTGATTTGGGTGTAAAAACCTTTTACTTTTTGTTTATGATTGATAAAGCTTTGATTATTAGACTAATTGCTATATTGAATTGTTTATTTATGTTTAATTTATCTTGCCAAGCTTGTTAAAAGATCCTTACGTATTAATGATGATTATTTGTTGTTAATTGTTAAGTGAATTGAGTTGTATGAACATCTGCTTGATTGCTTGTCTCTTATGATTTTGATGACCATCGAGATTATAAGTCTAGGAATAATGAAGGTGAAACTAGGATTAACTTGGGAATAAGTAAGTTAATGTGTGAGCCTTGTTTGATGACCATCAACAAGAGGTTAAATTGAATGATTAATTTGATTAACTATATTTACAAGTCTTGCTTGATACGAACTGAACACTAGGAAGCATGTTAGTTTAATCAACTGATCACTGTTTAAATTGACTTGTTTGCTAAAGGATTAGTTATAGTGAACGTGAATCTAATCATTTTAGGAATCGGTGAACATGAATAAATGAATTTGTGTATGCAATTGTCTATGTTTTTAAGGTGTAATTTATCTAAACCAAAGTACCTGAAGGGATTTGCTTTCCTGTTAGTTTATTGAGAGTTGTTAATTGTTAGTTTGAGATTTATTAAACTATTTCTTTATTATTTTCGTGTGACCTGTAACCTATAATCAAATATATTAAATTAATTCACCACCGTTCCCTGTGATCGACACCCGACTTACCTAAGCTATACTGTAATCTGACTAGGTACACTGCCTATAAGTGCATAGTTAGTCTAAGTTTGTTAGGTTATAAATATTAAAATTAGTGGGTACTTTTGTGCACATCAAGTTTTTGGCGCCGTTGCCGGGGAACGGCTTTCAATTAATTTAGTTTATTTGATTATTCGTTATTTGTTTTTAGTTAGTTTTTTATTTTATTTTTTTAGTTTTATTTTCGTTGATATCATTTCACTTGTCGGGAAGGTTTTTGTTGCTATGTGCAGGAATTCGTGATCATACACATTGTTTGGCTTTAATTTTTGCATGGGTTTTGAGATTGCAAGCGATTAGGGAATTCTTGACTTGTTTAGTCTACTACTTTGGGTGATTTGTCCAACTCAATCCACGAGGCGTAGTATAGCAAGGTGTATCGAGGTGGTTAAGTGGAAGACCGAACTCTTGCTACTCTTGACTAGTTGGGTCGACTCTTGTTCTACTTTTTAGTTAATGGTGCAAAGAAAACAAAGGAAATAGTCTGACAGGTCCCGAAAGTTTTTGTTTTCACAAACCACCTCTTGCATGCAAGGGATTTAATCAACAATTATAGCTTGATTTCGACGAAGACGAGTGATTGTGATATCATTTTTAGTTATTTTGTTTTTTTAGTTATTTTAGTGAGTTTGTATTTTTATTTTTAGTTTGTTTAAATTTTGTTTTCCATGTTGATGATCTTGATGTTTCAGATCTTTGCAAAACTTTTACCCTTCAGATGCTTTCAGAAATTTCAATAATTAAGGTCGAATGTTGATTTGTCATGAGAGAAAAAACCGTGTGAGAGTTTGAAGTTGACACTTGAGAGCCATGACTTTCAATAAGTGTGGGGTGCGCGTCGATATTTGGAGGGATTATTATTTCGAAGAGTGGCGTTTCTAACTATACATTGATTCCCATGGCATGTATGAGTTGTTCCCACACCATGGAGTTTTATTTTGACACAATGTAGAAGTATCATCCCGGCTGCCATGACATGGTTGACACTTTCCTATGTCGTGGGGGAGTTTTTCATCACGAGTGGAGGCTGCTATTCTACATACCACGACGTGACCACCACTTACTACGTCGTGGCCATGCTATTATTCGCCATATGGATTTTTCCTCACTCAACGACACGACGTGGTTGACACTTTCCCATGTCATGGTCATTATATATTGCTTTAGCTTGCAATCGTTTGCACCACATTTCAGAAGTCAATGTTCTTTTGTATTTTCCGGCACATTCAGAAGCAGCAGTTCCAGTTTCTAGTCTTCCAGCAATTTTCAGAGCAGCTTTTAGCAGCCCCATTCGATCTCGTCACTACTACCCCAGTGGAGTCTGTTTCTTTTTCTTCGTTTTTATTATTTTTATGAGGTTAATTAGTTTTATGCATACAATGAGGGCATTGTGTGAAATAAGTGTGGGGTGGGGGGTTGAAAAAGCAATTTAAATTGAAAAATTAAAAAATAGTTAAACATTTATAAACTTGAAATAATAGTTTAATTTAGAAAATCTAGTGATAATTTAAAATTTTGCTAATATTGTATGGGATGATCCAATGAGAACCCAAATGTTTACCTGAGCCAACACATGTTATAGTGTATTTATGGCTTCCCATTTCCTAGTGAAAAGTCATGAGATATGAAAGGTAATCTGGTAGTTTATATGACATAATATGTTTTGCAGCCTAAACCAGAAATTTATCCAGGAGATCTTATGTAGTCATTGCACTTAGACTAATACCTTAACCAATAAGGGTTGAAGTTAAGCTCCTTGCTTAAGCATGTAGGGTATGAGCGAAAAAAGTGAGATATAGAAAAAAGAGAGAGAAATTAAAAAAAAAGTTGTTTGAATTTTGGAGCTATAAAAGTATGAAGATCAAAAGATCAAAATTCTAAAGAAATCCAAAAAGTTTAAGATACCAAAAATCAAACAAAAGGTGGTGAATTCAAAGAAAGCAAATATCAAATATTAAAGAAGAGATTAATTCCAAGAGCTTCATTTCTGGTATCAAACTGTAATTCTTTCTAAAGTTTATGTATGCTTGGTAGTTTAACCAAAAATACCTTGAGGTTAAGAAATATATTTGAGGATTGATTCGGAGTGTTGCAAAAATGAATGTCGTATAAGCTAAGGGGTGAAGGTTCATAAAGATTGTGAGTATTTAGGAGTGGAAAGTTCTTATGAATTATAGACACAAATACATGCATTGTGGTCTTGGGATAATGGATGGGTTTGAAATGGAATATTCTTTGCGATATTGGTGAAATAATAAAAGTCAGTTTGCTTGGGGGCAAGCAAAGGCTAAGTGTGGGGTATTTTGATATGTGTGTTTTTATATATATTTATGTGAAACATATCTTAATATTTTAGCCTTTATTATTATTATTTAGAACTAAAATATACTTAATATGCTTTGAAATATTTAATTACAGTAAAAATGGGAGTTGGAATGCAAAAGGAAGAGAACGGAGCTGAAAAGATGCAAAAAGGATATTGCTGGCAGATTGACCCCTCTTCAGTGTTTCAGGTATATCTGATGAGTCACAAATCCAATTGACGAGATTCAAAATGTTCTGAAAACTAGACGAAATTTCCTACGACTTATGTGATAGGGACTTTTGGCTAATTCGACACTTATCTTATCCAAACTCGGCCTTGAAGATGAAGCATAAAAGCTGGACAGAAATTCCCTCCAAGTTACTTATTCCCCAAGCACCACTTATCTTATTTTTATTTGCTTAATCCCTAAGCCACCATTAGTTTCCTTATTCCAATCCAACTCTAATATTCCATATAAATTCCATCTCCATCAACTATAAATACCTCATATCATTCCACCATTTTGAATAATCTATGATATTCCACTTCGACTTGTGCAACAAGAAAACTTCATAGTTGCCGTTTTGAGGGTCTAGGAGGCGGCTGGAAGGCCGTTAAGATAACGGGAGCGGAGATCGGAAGGGTTGGAGAGCGGATACATGTCGGTAATCATATGGGTTGCTAACGTGACCATGTTTAGCATTCCATTGTGGTACTTTTCTGTATTCAGTTTCTGATTTGGGTGTAAAAACCTTTTACTTTTTGTTTATGATTGATAAAGCTTTGATTATTAGACTAATTGCTATATTAAATTGTTTATTTATGTTTAATTTATCTTGCCAAGCTTGTTAAAAGATCCCTACGTATTAATGATGATTATTTGTTGTTAATTGTTAAGTGAATTGAGTTATATGAACATCTGCTTGATTGCTTGTCTCTTATGATTTTGATGACCATCGAGATTATAAGTCTAGGAATAACGAAGGTGAAACTAGGATTAACTTGGGAATAAGTAAGTTAATGTGTGAGCCTTGTTTGATGACCATCAACAAGAGGTTAAATTGAATGATTAATTTGATTAACTATATTTACAAGTCTTGCTTGATACGAATTGAACACTAGGAAGCATGTTAGTTTAATCAACTGATCACTGTTTAAATTGACTTGTTTGCTAAAGGATTAGTTATAGTGAACGCGAATCTAATCATTTTAGGAATCGGTGAACATGAATAAATGAATTTGTGTATGCAATTGTCTATGTTTTTAAGGTGTAATTTATTTAAACCAAAGTACCTGAAGAGATTTGCTTTCCTGTTAGTTTATTGAGAGTTGTTAATTGTTAGTTTGAGATTTATTAAACTATTTCTTTATTATTTTCGTGTGACCTGTAACCTATAATCAAATATATTAAATTAATTCACCACCGTTCCCTGTGATCGACAGCCGACTTACCTAAGCTATACTGTAATCTGACTAGGTACACTGCCTATAAGTGCATAGTTAGTCTAAGTTTGTTAGGTTATAAATATTAAAATTAGTGGGTACTTTTGTGCACATCAAGAGGGTACGATTAGCCGGAGCCTGTAAGTAAACCCCAAAATTACCATGCAGTTATTTGATATTCTGATATATTAGAACAACATGCTAGTGCTAGGCTAGGGATCTTCAGGAATCACATGATAGATTTGTCTGATTGCATGATGCCTATTAGCCTAGGGTTTCTTGTATGTGGAATTGACATCATAACTATAGATTTTTAATGTATGCATCACAGTTGTGCATAATAAAGACCATATAGCCTAAGAATGTTGATTCGGCCTTCGGGTAGGATCGGATATTCGAAAGTCTATTGGGTCTAGCGTTATGTGCAACTAGCATGCATTAACGCTGCAGGGGATGATGGAAGTTTCATAAATGTGAGAGTCATGTTAAGTGGTGAGTCTAGATGCAAGGTATTTGGTATTCCCCTAGAATGATGGTTGAGCGCATTTCATATGTTGATGATATTGTTACGGCGTTGTGGTGATACTTGAGACAAATATGGGTAGGTGTGGAAGGTAGTATGGGCCAGTACTACTGAAAGCACATGACACATACGTGTGGAAAGGAAGTCACAACCCCTAGGGTTTTTAGGTTTTGGTCTCCCGACATTATGTTATTTATCTGATGACTTGTATATAATTCAGTATGGTGGTGACGAGACGTGTTGCTTCGGGATCCGGATCAGGATCAGGATCAAGGTCGGGAGACGGAGGGTTGGAGGTGCCGGTAGCACTCGAGCCCGTCGTTCAGATAGGGACAGAGAAGTTGGATGCCAGGATCCGGGAGATCATGCACGACGAGATTGCTGTTGCGTTCCGAGCACAGCTGCCAGAGATGTTTGGGTCAATTAAGACCGCAATGGTTGAGTATTTTCATGAGGGATATGCAGCTCTAGCAGAGACAGCTGTCGCTGCAGCCACTTCGGCTGTAACTGTGGTAGGGTTTGGAGGAGGAGCCGGCAGGGCTTTCCAGTATCGGGACTTCAATAATACGAATCCCCTGATGTTTGATAGTACATAGGATGCGATTAGGGCTATGAGGTGGTTATCTGATGTGGAGGGCTGTTTTGTCACGTGCTCATGTCCTACTGACCAAAAAGTCAGGTGTGCCCTAAACCTGCTGAGGCTTGGGGCAAAGGACTGGTGGAGGCAGACGATGGGTCGTATACTGATGATCAGCGGGCTGCTGTTACTTGGGAGCAGTTCAGAGATATGTTCCACACCCGCTACGTTCCACGCGTTGAGCGGGAGCAGCTTGTGCAGGAGTTTCTGACCTTGAGACAGGATGGGGAGTCTGTGATGGAGATTACCTGTATGTTCACGGAGAGGACTATGTTTTGCCTGGAGTTCGCTTCAGATCAGTCTTAGATGACTCGTTATCTGAGTATGCTCAAGACTGATATTCGACAGTTTGTGTCTACACAGCGATGTGATACGCTCCTGGACCTTCAGGAAGCCGCGAGGCGGCGTGAGTTGGAGATAGAGCTGCAGCTGAAGGAGCAACGTCAGGCACCGACATAGTCTCAGCCGGCGCCTAAGCGGTCTAAGACCGCTAATACACGGTCTGGGGGTCAGCAGAGCCGCACTTGTGGAAAGTGTGGAAGGGTTCATTCGGGAGTTTGTAGAGCAGGAGATGGGTGCCACAAATGTGGCAAGGAGGGGCACTATGCCAGGGACTACCATCAGTCCGCCCCTCTCACAGATATGAGGATTTGTTACCATCGTCACCAGGTTGGTCATGTAAAGACCAACTATCCGCAGCTCGCCGCCAAGCCGACGTAGGGTTCCGCACCACCTACTGCGAGGATTGGAGGTAGGAGGCTAGTCAAGGTGGAGCCTCCGAAGCCTATGGGTCGCACCTTCCAGCTCACGGCCGAGGATGCCAAGTCAGCACCAGATGTGGTTGTTGGTACGTTTCTATTCTCTGTCTCAGTTATTGTATTTATGTTATGCTTATTGATTGTACCAGTGATTAGGTACGTTTTTAGTAAATTTTATGTCCGCTTTGGTATTATTTGACTCGGGGGCGAATTGCTTGTTTGTATCTCAGTCCTTCTCTAGAGGGTTCAGTGTGCCGATAGATGATCTTGAGTATCCGTTGCGAGTTTCGATCGCCAACGAGCATGGGGTTTTTGCTTCTTCAGTCTACCGGGGATGCGAGTTAGAGATTTTTGGGGTGTCCTTCCCGATAGATTTGATTCCTATCCTCATGGGGGATGTATGCGTGATTGCAGGGATGGATTGGCTTAGCCGTTTTGGCGCCGTGATCGACTGTGAGGGACAGCGGGTGGTAGTTCGAACCCCGAGTGGGGAAGAACTTGTAGTATATGGTGAGGGGACCAGGTTGGGATCAGGGTTTTGTTCAGCAGCCAGGGCTCGATAGTATATTCAGCACGGGTGTGCCGGTTATTTGGCGTACGTGGTAGATACGCGGGTTAGAGAGCAGCTCTCAGTTTATGAGGTACCGGTGGTGAAGGAATTTGCTTATGTGTTTCCGGAGGAGTTACCCAGAGTGCCTCCGGAGAGGCAGGTTGAGTTCAGGATCGACTTAGTGCCAAGTGCGGCCCTTATCGCCAAGGCGTCGTACCGACTGGCACCACCTGAGATGCAGGAGCTATTGTCTCAGTTGCAGGAGTTGTTGGGCAAGCAGTTTATTCGTCCGAGTAGTTCACCCTGCGGAGCACCGATCCTTTTCGTTAGGAAGAAGGACAGTTCACACAGGATGTGCATTGACTATAGGGAGCTGAACAAGATAACGGTGAAGAACCGTTATCCACTCCCGAGGATAGATGATCTTTTTGATCAGCTGCAGGGTGTGTCTTGGTTTTCCAAGATTGATTTGAGATCAGGATATCACTAGGTCAGGGTGAGGGAGGAGGACGTGGAAAAGACCGCGTTTCGGACTCATTATGGTCATTACGAGTTGGTGGTGACGTTGTTTGGGCTCACCAACGCGCCAACGGTGTTCATGGATCTGATGAACCGAGTCTGCAGACCGATGCTCGACCGCTCGGTCATTGTGTTCATAGATGATATCTTGGTGTATTCCAAGACTCGAGAGTAGCATGAGGAGCATCTTAAGGAGCTGCTAGGGGTTCTGAGGCGAGAACGACTGTATGCTAAGTTCTCGAAATGCGAGTTTTGGTTACGAGAGGTCCAGTTCCTCGGACATCTCGTTAACCAGGAGGGGATTTTGGTCGATCCGGCCAAGGTGGAGGCAGTAATGCAGTGGTAGACTCCGAAATCTCCCTCAGACATCAGGAGTTTCTTGGGTTTAGCAGGGTATTATCGGAGATTCATTCGTTATTTTTCCAAGGTTGTCGTACCCCTCACTCGTCTAACGAGGAAGGTGGTGGATTTCAGGGGGGGCCCTGAGCAGCAGAGGGCGTTTGAGACCCTCTGACAGTGTTTATGCGAGGCGCCGGTGTTGACACTCCCCGAGGGAGTGGAGGATTTTGTGGTATTTTGTGATGCATCCATCACAGGCTTGGGGACAGTCCTCATGCATAGGGGACGAGTGGTAGCCTACGCGTCGCGGTAGTTGAAGTCGCATGTGACGAGATACCCTACTCACGATCTTGAGTTGGGAGCGGTGGTTTTCGCTCTCAAGATTTGGAGGCACTATCTGTACGGGGTCCATTGTACTATATACACAGATCACAAGAGTTTGAGACACAACATGGATCAGCCGAACCTGAACATGAGGCAGCGCAGGTAGATGGATATGGTCAAGGACTATGATTGTGAGATCCTTTACCATCCTGGTAAAGCGAATGTGGTTGCGGATGCTCTGAGCCGCAAGTCAGCTGGGTCCTCGACCCAGCCAGGTGTATGAGGATAGCAGTGGATTCCCTACTGGTGGATTTGATCAGAGATGCTCAGATTAAGGGCATGAGGCCAGAGAGCTGGAAGTTGGAGAGGATTAAGGGCGAAAGCGCCCGGTTTGTTCAGGATAGCCGCGGATTGTTGACCCGTTACGATCGGGTTTGGGTTCCGATGTCCGGAGGGGTCCGGTAGATAGTGATGGAAGAGGCTCATAAGTCTCGTTTTTTATTCACCCGGGGGCCACCAAGATGTACCATGATTTAAGTTCGAGTTATTGTTGGCCTGGTATGAAGCGAGATATCGCTTGGTTTGTTGAGAGGTGCTTGACCTGTAGGATGGTCAAGGCCGAGCATCAAAGGCCGCATGGTAAGTTACAGCCTCTGGAGATTCCCATGTGGAAATGGAAAAGGATCGTAATGGATTTCATCACGAAGTTGCCGAAGACGGCAAGGGGGTTCGATGCTATATGGGTCATCGTAGATCGATTGACCAAGAGTGCCCATTTCCTATCCATACGGGAGAGTTCGTTGGCAGAGAAGTTGGTCGACCTGTACATCAGAGAGATTGTCTCTCGCCATGGGGTTCCAGTTTCTATCGTTTCCGATCGAGATGTTAGGTTTACCTCCCGTTTTTGGCAGAAGTTCCATGAGGAATTAGGTACATGATTGCATTTTAGTACGACGTTCCATCCGCAGACTGATGGGCAGAGTGAGCGGACCATTCAGACCCTCGAGGATATGTTGAGGGCGTGTGTTATTGATTTCGGTGGGAGTTGGGATTCCCACCTACCGCTTATAGAGTTCGCCTACAACAACAGTTATCATTCTAGTATTGGCGCCCCGGCTTTCGAGCTGTTGTATGGGCGGAAGTGTAGAACCACAGTCTGTTGGGGCGAGGTTGGGCACAGAGGATAGAGGTAGTCCTGCAAACTGCCGAAATGATACAGCAGATTAGACAGCGACTGCAGACTGCTCAGAGCCGGCAAAAAAGTTATGCCGATCGACGCCGATCTAAGCTGGAATTTCAAGTGGGTGACATGGTTCTTCTGAAGGTCTCACCCTGGAAGGGTGTGATCTACTTCAGGAAGAGGGGAAAATCGGCTCCCCGTTACATTGGGTCGTTCAGGATTATCGACAGGGTTGGTAGGGTGGCTTATAGGCTAGAGCTTCTGGAGGAGCTTATCCGGATCCACAACACATTTCATGTTTCGCAATTGCGAAAATGCATTATGGACCAGGAGGTAGTGGTGTCGTTGGATGACATTCAGGTCGATGAGCGCCTGAACTATGTGGAAAGGCTTGTGGCGATTTTGGAAAGGAAGAAGAAGATTCTACGGAACAAGGACATACCTTTGGTAAAGGTACAATGGGAACATCGGAAGGGATCCGAGTGGACATGGGAGCCAGAGGCGGAGATGCGAGAGCCTTACCCGACATTGTTTATTCCAGCGGACTTCGAGGGCGAAGTCTAGTTCAAGTGGGGGAGAGTTGTAACACCCCGATTCTCAGGTATTGTTAATATGAGTTTTTGGATTAGGCCCTACTCGACGAGTTAGTTTACCTACTCGTCGAGTAGCAGCGAGAAGGATCGTGGGTTAAGTGACCTACTCGACGAGTCCATATGGGACTCGGCGAGTAGGAGCTGGCAAGTGAAACCCTAATTCCTGGGGTTTGCACCCCTATTTAAAGGGACCTTAGCCTCCCTTGGACCTCCTTACAGTTCCAAAGAACCCTTGATAGCCTTATTCGTGTGTGTGTGTGCCTTATGTGTGTGTTTGAAGCTTGAAAGAGAGTCCTTGGAGGGAGAAGACTTGGAGGAGAAGGAGATTGAAGCAATTGGAGTATGGGAATCAACACTCATCTCAGATATCAACATCAAAAGGTACCCAAACCTTCATTCTCCTTATAGATCTCCTTTATTGGGTGAGTTTTAGGGTTTTCATGGAATATCAAGTTGGTATGATGAGCTATGGGTTAGATCTGAAGTTGTAACTTCAGATCTGGACTATCTTTGGATTCTAGAAGCATAAAGTTGCAGCTTTAGTCGTGATTGAGGTCCCCTTTGTTCATAAAGACCCATCAATAGCTTAGATTTGCAATTTTGAGCCTTTAAAGCCATGCATGCACGTAAAGTTTTCAACTTTACGTGATAAGCATGCCCTAGAAGCTTGGATCTATGATTTGGAGTTGCTGCATGGCTCAAAATGGATCTGTATGGAAAGAGGACTAAATGGACTCAGCGAGTCGCTAGGTCGACTCAGCGAGTCACATGAAGATGGCCATTGAACTCGACGAATTGGTTAAACAACTCGTCGAGTCTGATGAAGATTGTCATGAGACTCGACGAGTTGAAGAACAAATCGGTGAGTTGGATGAGTTTTAACCAAGAATATGTTCGCGAGTATATCCATCGAAGTCGCAGGGAGGGAACTCGACGGGTGGCCTTAAGGTCTAATCAGGATTCGAAGGAACTCGACGAGTCACCTCGATGACTCGGCGAGTTGGATTGTGCTTCAAGGGACTCAGCGAGTAACTGGGTGTACTTGGCGAGTTGAGGTCAACATGGACTATTGACCTTGACTGAGGACTTTGACCTTGATCAGGGGTTGACTATTGGGTTATGGAGTACCTTATAAGGTTAAAGACATCTGCGAGGTGAGTTATCCTCACTATATCGATAGGGTCTACGGCACCAAGTCCGACCCTTTAGTTGTTATTGTTATGGTATGCTGCATGTGGTTATGATATGTTAGATCGGTATCCAAATAGACAGCATGTTGTCATGCTCTTATGATCTGGTAGGATTGATATGTTAGTGACCTGGTTAGGTCGGTGTTTTGTTTATGAGAGATTACTATGATCGATGATCTGTGAGATAGTCATACCAGATATTTGTACATGTACGGGTTGATGGGCTTATTGATCTGATTAGATCGGCGTCCTGGTAATTCGGACAATATTATGTTAGTGACCTGGTTTTGGTCGGTGTCCTGGTATATAGGGTGATGATATGTTAGTGACCGGTTAGGTCGGTATCCTGGTTAGGATGTTGCTATGCCTTATGATCTGCTAGATCGATTGGTTTGTCAATGGACTGTTATGTGATTACCTGTTATATGTGCACATGGTTATTGGCTTGTGGTTGGGTTGAGGCAGTCCTGCTTTGTGCTGAAGGCCAATATACCCTATGAGCGGTCTGGGAAGACTGTAGGCCCACGTGGCGGACCAGTCATGCCGAAGGCTCGGGGTAGATTCAGACATACTATAGGCCCGGCAGGGCGGCCCAGTCAGGCCGATGGACTAATATGCATGTTGATTGATTGACTATTAATGTTATGGTATTGTCAGTGTGGTGTTGGTATTTTGGGGGTAGCTCACTAAGCCCTCGGGCTTACATTTTTCAGTTTACTGTTTCAAGTACTTCAGGAAATAATGGAAAGGCAAAGGTGTGACCGTATCGCTCCTCATCCTTATGTTATGATTTTTGGGACACTCTGATGAAAAATGATTTGAAAACATTTTGTAAACAATGCTATGTGGTTTTTATTTATTATTGAAAAAAGTTTAAATTTGGTGTGAATTTTATTGATGTTACAATTATGTTCCTAGCATAATTTATAAACTAAACTCTAAGAGTGTAGTTCCAACTTGACTGTGCTTAACTGGTTACTCATCAGTAAATATCTGCAAGCCAATTACAAATATTAGGTTAACATTTAAGTACCAAGTACCTAAGTGTTATATGAGAAATATGAGTTCTATCTAGTGGTTACCTGAAGTACTAGTCTCTATAGACTTTCTTTCCATATAAGAAGGACAGTTCCTCTTCCACTGTCTAGTTTCTCCACAGTAGAAACATGATCCATCTAAGTGTGCCTTCTTGAATCTCTTGGACATAAAGGAGTCCTTTCCATGAACTAATGGCCTTTTAGAGAACACCGGGTGACTCTTCTTAGCATTGCTTTCTTCCTATGTATGAACTAGTTTATACCAAAAATCACTGTATCTTCAGAATATTTGCTCAACCTGACGAAATGTAACGTCGTGAGTTACACAAAATATATAAAAGGCTTCTACGCCTTCTAGTTCCTCCTAGAGTTATGGAATAACAAAATACAATATATCTCTAGAAACATCATCAGAATCATTGCAATGCTTCCACCAAGCATTATGATTCAGTATGTTCTTGATATCAGGTTGTTCAGAAATAGGTCATTTAAAAGCGTACAACTTATTATCCTTTTGGAATTTTTCTTTCAATACACGCGTCCATCGGATAATATTGTACTAATCGAATATTAAATATTCACGTTGATTTACAAGATTATACTGATGCAAGGTTGTCAAATCGGATTTGGTTCTCATCTATAAAATTTAACAAAATTCATTTAATATTTTCAATATTTAAACTCTTTAATAATTAATAGTCTTTTAGTTTCTAAAAAGATTAATTATTGAAGTCTAGGATCTAAGTTGCAAAACCAATAAATGGTTAGGTGACCTTTATCTCATTTATTTGAATCCAACATGGTAGATATCGTTTATCAATTATATATTACCATATAATTTCTAGTTTTATGGGATTTCTAATAACAAATTTAGTTAGATATGTTTGATCTCATTTATGCCTCAGAACTCTCTTGCTTAGGTATCCTTTATCACAAAAAATTTCCAATCAAATCATCCAATTTGAAAAACATGTGTAATCGGCCTATAACATAGTTATAGAAATCGCAAAGACCCCCCGACCATCAAAAGATAAAACTAAGAGGTTAGGTATCATTTATCCCACTAGTGCATACAAGAGATCTGCGAGTGTTCTTCAAGATGAATTACCTAGATTTGGGGTTTGTAAAAGGGTCTATTATATGTTTTATAATTCTAGTCTTGAAAACATATGATATTATGATTATTACATGCATATAATAAATCATGGTAGAAATTTTTAAAAGAAAATCATTTTTAAAGGTTCTATATAAAAAACTAGTTTTTATAAAAATTTAACGGGATCCAATTTTAATAACCAATATTCAGTTTGAGTGCATTTGAACCTTCTATATCTTTAAGAAAACTTCCTTTTATTACTTATATATTTTAAGCTTATATAAGTTACAAATCATAATTTTAAAACTTATATTTGAGTATTTCAAAATTTGACGTTATTAATATTTTTATAAAACCGGATTTTATTTTAAAACAACAATTTGTTACATCTTATGTTAACATTATAAGTTTTAAAAAATTTTGTCCAACATTATTTTAGCATTTGAAAAACTAATTTATTAACCACGCGGAATAATTGCATAAAATAAACAACACAAACATGCATAAAATATATGTGCACAAACATAACTAACTAATGACATTTTTTGTGAGCCAACACAAAAAATGTCAAGTTCATTCCTAAAGGGAAATTTGAAAGGACCAAACTTCTTTTAATTTTGTTGTAGAAGCTTCCACTAGACAAAACATTATTTGCTTACAAAAGATTGGAAAAGCTCTTTATAACAATATTTCAACAACTGTCGCTAAAAGTCCAACAGCCGGCCCTTTGTAAACAACATTAGTGATACTTTTCAGAAGCTGTTACTAAAAATACTGCACACATTTTGGTTGCGAAAATTACACATTTCTCTTCAAAAAAATGGCTCCAACTTCGTTTCTTGTTAGATTTTTGTACAAATAAATAATTTCTAAAAACTAATCTATTATTTACAAAAATAAACCAAGAAAACTAATATATTTAATTTATTACATACCATATGAATAAATAAATTATTACAACTATTTTTATAAAAAAAAACAACAAACACAACAAACACAATGGTCCTTAGCTACTTTATTCACATCGTACATATCATCATACACATTAAACAACCTTTGTTTTTCTAATACAACTTTAAATGACATAAGATGCATGAAATTTTTTGTCACAAAAATAACAATTAAAAAGTTGTCATAGAATTATGTATGAATATGTTTTTATACAAAAAACAAGTTATCCATATTCTCCGAGAACTAAGATTTACAAAAATCAAAAAATCAAACCAAACTTGCAAGGTGGGTCTGCTTAATACCAATTGTTGAGTTTTTATTCAAAAATTAGCTTCAAATACATAATATTTAAGCAACAAAAGACTTATAAATTATGAATAACATAAACAATTTAAATCTACCAAGGACCATCTTGCAAGTAGTAGAAAGATTAAACTCCAAACAAAGAAAATATGAAGAAATAACAACATTTGTAGTTCTTTGGGTCCTCTTGGGAGGCTTGGAAGTTGATGAAGAATGATAAACTTTAGAGACACCAACGATGTAGACGCTAGTTCAAAACTCTCAAATCTTAAGCTTGAAGTTCATAACCAATATGAACATCAAGAGATCATAAAAAGTAGCAATTTCTTTAAGTGTTCAAAGCAAAAGATTAGAAGATGAGAGAGAGCTTCTAAATTTTGGCCATATGGATGCAGAGTAATGCAAGAATGAAAGCATCTAGCTAGTTAAAGTGAATGCTTAATCTAAAGGTCCTTAACCATTAAACTGTCACACCTCGAAAACCGAAGGCGGAAAAATTTTCGGGGTTGACTCCACGTTGAGTATCAAATCCAATGCACATAGTAAGCAAAGTAAACAACCATTACATTACATATAAAAGTTTACATTTGTTCAAAAGTAAAGTTGTACAAGTGTGATACATAGTATATATGAACAAAAGTAGGACGTGTCTTCTACGCACTCTGTCTTCGCCAAAATGGATCATCGAGTACCTGTCTAATGTGGACCTGAGAATACAAGCAGTTTGAAAATCAGCATAAAGGTGGTGAGTTCATAAGAGTTTTGTTTTTCTGAAAATGTTTAAGTTCCCTTTTTGTTTTTCCGAAAAAGTTACGAACCCAAGAAAATCCCATATTTTCTTAAAAGTAGTGTTTAGTTAACTGTTTCTTACACGATTTCTGGTTATGTATAATTGTTATCCCAGGAATATCCTATATTTTCCTAAAAGTAAAGTTTTAGTTAAAGAACACATTGTATAGTTTTACACATAAAACTATTTACTGAAAATCATGGGATTACTATCCCATACCAGTTATAAGATAGTTTGATATACACAAAACTATAGATAAATATAGATTAAAAACCATAGGACTATCGTCTCGTACTGAATATAGATTCAAAAACCATGGGATTATCATCCCGTACTAGATATAGATACAAAACCATGGGATTATCATCCTGTACTAGATATAGATTCAAAACCATGGGATTATCATCTCGTACTAGATATAGATACAAAACCATGGGATTATCATCCCGAACTAGATATAAAATCAAATCAAAACTGTGAATAAACTTATGTTAATACGTATTGTGAGTCGGGTAACCATGCTGATACAACAATGAGACCTCCTTGACGCTTTTTAGACATCGGACGATATCCAAAATTTGTCACCCCAGGCGTGCCCGCCTAACTGTAGCTAGCTGTTAAGGTATGGGATTGTCAGTCCCGAATAGATCTATTCACAAATTCCACGCTCCCCCTCCAGGAGACTCTGGTTACACTTCCGAGGAGGATTTACTAATGACCCAAAAGGCAATGACGAATCTCAAAAGCTAGTATTACATTATTCACAGTGTTTTCAAATGATATCAAACATACTAAACGTTATGAAACATAATACAGTGAATACAGTTATATCCAATGAAATTATCTGGCAATACATTCTAAAAGAAAAAGAGATAAACTGAATCAGACATAGTTTATCTATTAACTTTACATATATCAGTACGCGTTAAACAAGAACTAAAGATCCCAAATTATTCCCATAATAATTTGATTGGTTTGATTGTTTCCTTTACTGAAATTCATATAGTTATAATTGATAAAACATCCCTTATGCTCAGCATAATACATAAGGGGTAAAGATATTTATAAGTTTGCTAGATATTTATTTAAGTACATCAATTTAAGGTTTTGAAAACATTTCTATTTCGACTTAGCGGTATGCAGCTCGAATACTCGATTTGAGACCGAGCGGTTTTTAGCCGAAACATTCTAAATGAGAATCGAACATCTTGTTGTTAATAGCGAAACGATGAAGAGTTAGGCGAGAACGGACGTCAAACGAAGAAGTTATGAATTTATAACGAAGTTTTCCTGTCCGGGCCTACTAAAAATAAATAATAAAAATAAAATCAAAATTAGCCGACGGAGTCTAAACGAAAGTTGTAGAGCGTAGTCTCACCTACACGTGGATATAAAGAACGTCGAAAACGGAGTTCGTATGAAGAAGATATGAATTTCCGGAGTTTATTAAATAATTTGTATTTAAATTTAATCTTTAATTCGGATGTATAAGTCACCGATCTGATCCGAAGTATGCCCAACGTACCGCGAAGCATGACGCGCCTCGCACTCGAGTTCTTCGGATGACGCATGTAGCGACGCATTCGGAGGCTTACGCCCCGCGTAAGGCAGTACGCCCAGCGTACTGCGAGGCCTCAGCCTCCTATAAATAGGATGCGAGGGTTCCAGGTATTTTTGCTCATTTCTTCTCCTTTTTGTGCCGAAGCTCTGCGCGTAAACCCCCGAAGCCATCCCGACACCCCGGATCTCATATCCAAGTTAAGAAGGAAGTTTTATGCTCCCGGGATCCCGAGAAGTGCGATTCCCGAGCCAAATCACTGTCCGCGAGAAGTTCGATTTTTGTAGAGATCTTCCAGATCTGCCGAAGAATACTACTTCTATAAGCCGTAGTGCTGTCCGATCATCTTCTGATCAGGTGAGTGTGTAGTTACTTCTTCTAATGCATAATTATGAAGTATTTTATACGAAATACGTGTTATGTGTATATTTTGTTGTTATGTGTGTGAATGTATATTCACTTTCTTCTATCTTATAGATCTGATTATTTCTCTATGAAATACGTGTTATGTGTGTGTGCCTCATCTGTTATGTGGAAAATGTATTGATTGAGCATGCTATACAGGTTTATAACTATGTATAAAAATGTATATTTTTGTCTACTAATATGTTGGGTAGAACATGGGTAGATAGTTGGTGTGTAATAAACAGATGAGAGGCCTCGATGTTGTTTTGATTCAGTCATCTAGCGGAGTTTAGATGACGACCACAGACTTTTCTAGACAGTCCTGTGGAACGCTAGCAGGTTCGCCACTTGTAGGTGTTAATGAACTTGGGTGTTCATTTGCTGTACTCCATCCCCCTCATGGTTGCCTTATTTGACTTATATTGCTGAGGAACCCCCGAAGCATGTGTTGTCGCCCAGATGAAATATTCTTAGACTAGGTCCCTTGTGTTAGTTATTTTAGGGACATAAAGTGAGAATAACGGGAATGGGTAACTGGGTTATTGTTGGTTGATGAAAAATAATTTAATTATTTATTGTGGGTTGAAAACCCTGTATGCTCACCAGGCTCCCAAGCCTGACCCACTCAGTTTTATTTGTATTACAGGAAGCGGCGCAAGGGCATAAGATGGATGAACCATCAAGTTGTTTTGTTTACAAGTCTGTATATGTATATATTTGTTGAATGACTTGTAATGTTATCATTTATGCTTTATGGTCTGTATCGGAACATGACATCCCGAGTTTTGATTATATAATAAAAATACATTTCTTTTATGAAATGCTTTGGTAAACATTGTTTTATCACGTTTTGTTTTTGGGAACAAATTCCGCAACTCTTTCAACTCAAAAGGATTTACTCTGAAATTATTTTAAAAGCATAAATGAAAATCGGTCTTTTCTGGCCGAGATTTTGGGGATGTCACAGTTGGTATCAGAGCATTAGTTTAAGCGAACTAGGAATTTGTAGGATTTCTAGACTTAAACTTAGAATGCTAAGTGGAATTTTGAGATGCGTGTCTGCTATATTTTAGACACGAGCACTAGTTTATTTTAGGAAAGTTGCCTAAAATGCTTTTATGTGCTAAATGTTATATGTTGCCATATATGATATTATTTGTTCGGATCTATGGTCTGTTGCCGACCGGATCTAGAAACTTTATGTGTGTAGGATTCTGAGCCAATAACCATGGCTGGTGTGCAAATGATGATTCAAGCAATGTTGGATCGTCAGATGGATGAAACTAGGCGGTTGCTTCAACAGAATCGTGAAGAACTGTCAATTCGTGTGGAAGAGCCCAAATTAAATGAAGGGCGCTCGGAAGGTGGAAACTTCAGTGGGTCTGTTGGTCAAGCCAACCCACCGATAGTTAGGCAAAACAACCACGATGGAAGGAATGATGGAATGGGAAGCAAGTACAACGACTTTCTAACTTGCAAACCATCGACCTTCAATAGAAAGGAGGATCCGATTGGAGTTATGGATTGGATCCCAGAAATGGAATTGGCCTTCATGACTTGTGGCTGCAGAGGCAAGTTGCAGACTATCTATGCAGTGTGTCAATTTCGAGGTGGAGCCGTTCGTTGGTGGAACTCTCTAGGGAAGACGTTAAGCCCTAATGAGCCACTACAATTGACATGGGCAGAGTTCTTGGTGCAGTTCAAGCGCAAGTTCTGCTCGGTTCAAAATCTGTTGGAGTTGGAGAATAAGTTTTTGGCATTGACGAAAGGCAGCATGTCAGTTGATGAATACACTAATAACTTTACCGATAAGATGGAGTTTTCCTTGCGTATCGTCCCAGACGAGCTAACAAAGGTGGACCGGTATGCGAAGGGACTCCCATGGGAGTATGAGGTGCCAGTACCTCAGGCACATACTCTAGAGGCAACTATCTGGGCTACCAAGTCTGTTAATAACATGATTAAGGGGAGAACCACCAACAAGGTTGAGGTTGGTGAGAAGAGAAAGTTTGAGGGAACATATGGTTCCGGTAAGAAAAGAAAAATTTTCGAAATCTGATTCGAAAAAGTTTGGTGGAGGAAAAGGAGGCGAAGCGAAATGGTGTGATAAGTGTAAGAAAAAGCACTTTGGGAAATGTAGCGAGGATGTAACCTGCTACAAGTGCGGAAAAATTGGGCATTTTGCCAATGAGTGTCCGAACAACAAAAGGATGTGTTTTGGTTGTAATGAAGAGGGGCACATTTTGAAAGACTGTCCGAAGAAGAAGGAGGCAGTTGTAACGCCCGTAGATCAGGGCTAGTCAATTTAGAGACAATAAGCGTCAAAAATGACTTTTTGATAGAAGATTATTTAGGATGAATAATCCTAACTAAGTTTTAGTATATGTTACAAGGTTTCCGTGCATATAAAGAACGCCAAAATCTGAGTTATAACGAAGGAGTTATGACCTGTTGAACTTTCGCGACAGAACCGGCACAACGCTGAATGACGTAAAAAGTGAATTCACATTAGAGTGATATTTAGCCTTAGCGATCTAAACGAGAATCGAAGATCTTGTTGTTAGTAGCGAAACGACGAAAAGTTAGGCAAGAACGGACGTCAGACGAAGAAGTTATGAATTTATAACGAAATTTTCTGTCCCGACCTATTAAAAATAAATAATAAAAATAAAAGTCAAAATTAGCCGACGGAGTCTAAACGAAAGTTGTAGAGCGTAGTCTCACCTTTCCGTGGATATAAAGAACGTCGAAAACGGAGTTCGTATGAAGAAGATATGAATTTCCGAAGTTTATTAAATATTTTGTAATTAAATTTAATTGAAAATTCGGAAGCATTATCCGAAGGCGAATCACCGGTCTGATCCGAGGTACGCCCCGCGTACTCCGAAGGTGTCGACATCGCAGCAAGTGGCTTCGGATGACGCATGCAATGACGGATTCGGACGCGTACGCCCCGCGTACGCTGAGGCTCCAGCCTCCTATAAATAGGATGCGAGGGTAGCCGGCTCTTTTGCCAATTTTCTCTCTTCTCTCTCCCGTTTTGCATCGTTTTGCGTGCCAGAAATACCCCGAAGCCCTGGTATCATACTCTAGTCCCGAGATCCCGAAGATCCCAAGAAGTGCGGTTCCCGAGCCGAAGCTCTGCCCGCGAGAAGTTTGATTTTTGAAGAGATCTTCCAGATCTGCTGAGGATTACTACTTCTGCAAGACGTAGTGTTGTCCGATCATCTTCTGATCAAGTGAGTGTATACTATCTTTCATAAACACGATAATAATACAAGTATGGTTTGAGTGTATTGAGTATATTGTTGTTTATATGTTTGAGTGTATGCTACCTTTCATAAACACGATAATAATACAAGTATGATTTGAGTGTATTAAGTATATTGTTGTTTATATGTGTGAGTGTGTAGTTACTTTCTTCTAACACATAAATATGAAGTATTTTCTATGAAATACGTGTTATGTGCTTATATGTTATTTGTCTATTTGAGATGGGCATGGAAATTGGAGTTTTATACAGGTGTTAAATGATTTAAACTGTGTAAGCATTTATATCTACAAAATTGTTGGGTAGAACATTGGTAGATGGAATAGTTGGTGACTATGGAGTTAGCGCCTATTGTATAAACATTGGCAACGATGTGACTTCGTGTCTATTTGATGAACCTTGGCGACTATGGAGTTAGCGCTTGTTGAGTAAACCTTGGCGACTATGGAGTTAGCGCTTGTTGAGTAAACCTTGGCGACTATGGAGTTAGCGCTTGTTGAGTAGACCTTGGCGACTATGGAGTTAGCGCTTGTTAAGTGAACTTTGGTGACTATGGAGTTAGCGCCAGATAACTATGGATTTAGTACTTGATAAATAAGCTTTGGCAGCAATGGAATTCGTGCCAAATTCCTTATGAATAAATGAATGAAGGATAGTTGGTTCTTAGGGTAAAACCTTAAGAAGATAATGGGGATGGGTAATTGGGTTGATTGTTTGCTGATTACATATAATAATTATATTATTGTGGGTTGAAAACCCTATATGCTCACCAGGCTCCCAAGCCTGACCCACTCAGTTTTCTTTTCATTACAGGTAATGGCACAAGGGTATAAGTTGGAGGACTTGACAAGAGATTTTGGATTATAGATCAGTAGTTGAATAACTATTGTAAGGTCTATTTTATATTGTTTATGCTTTTGGTCTGTAACGAACATGACATCCCGAGTTTTTATTATTTAATGAAAATACATTCTTTTCGAGAAATGTTTTGATAAATGGTTATCATATTTTATTTTGGGAACAAATTCCGCAACCGTTTTCTTTAAACGATCACTCTGATTTATAAAACAAAGCATAAACAAATCGGTCTTTTCTGGCCGTGAAATTGGGGATGTCACAGTTGATATCAGAGCATTAGTTTAAGCGAACTAGGAATATGGATTTATTTCTAGACTTAAACTTAGAAATGCTAAGCAATGATTGTGAGTTGAGTGTGTCCATTATATTTTAGGTAGTACACCTAAATTGACACAGGCACTATTTTATTTTAGGAAAATTGCCTAAAATGCTATTATGTGCTAATTGTTATATGTTTGCCATATATGATGTTAATTGTTCGGATCTATGGTCTGTTGCCGACCGGATCTGGAAACCTTATGTGTTTAGGATTCTAAGCGTGCGTCTACGATATTAGAACTAACATGTAAACATTTCGGAGTGATAAGGATGATTTGAATATCTATCGTGACTAAGGATTTAATTTCACCTTATTCGGTGTATAGATCAAAAATGGTGAGAACGAGGAGTGGAGTTGGAAATGCTGATGAAAACAGGAATCAAATGCCAGTAATTGAACAAATACCTGTTGTGGCAGCAGCGCCTGAACCAATGACAATGGCCGGAGTTCAAGTGATGATCCAGGCAATGTTGAATAATCAGATGGAAGAAACCAGACGTCTGATCAGGCAGAATTGCGAGGAATTGTCAATTCAAGTTGAAGAGCCCGAAGTAAATGGAGGGCAATTTGAAGGAGGAAACTACAGTGGGACCGTTGGTCAAGCCAACCCACCAATAGTTCGCCAAAACAACCAGGATAGGGGAAATGATGGACGTGGATGCAAGTACAAGGATTTCATGGCATCCAACCCACCATGTCTTTCTGGGAGCCCGACACCGGTGCAAGTCATGGACTAGATCTCCGAAATGGAGACAATGTTTGAAAGTTGTGAGTGTAGCAACAGACAGAAGACCGCTCTTGCAATCCCTCTGTTAAAATCTGGAGTATTGAGCTGGTGGAAGTTACTGGCTGGTTCGATGCCTAAGGGGGAAGGTAGCAAGATGTCTTGGGAAGAATTCGTGGTGCAACTGAAATTGCAATACTACTCTGAGCAAGATCTTCTAGATATCAACAATGAGTTCCAGAATCTGAAGAAAGGAAAATTGAGCGTTACTGAATACGCTACGAGCTTTACGGAGAAGATGAAGCTTATTCCATACCTAATTCCGACTGAACTTTCCAAGGTCAACAAGTTTGCCAATGGATTACCAGCGGACTTTGGTCCGATAGTCAAACAAGCAACCACTCTGAAAGCCGCCATCTGGGCAGCCAAAAATGTTGAGACCCAAATAAAAGAAAAGGGTCTGGAAAGGGCTGAAGTTGGAGAGAAAAGGAAGCGTGAAGGATCTTCAATAATCGACAAAGAAAGTAAATTCTCGAAATCTGGGGGAAGAGATGAGGCTAAGTGGTGCGAGAAGTGTAAGAAGAAACACTTCGGGAAATGTAGCGAGGAGATGACTTGCTACAATGTGGGAAGACAGGGCACTACGCCAACAAGTGCGCACCTATCAAGAAGATGTGCTGTAGGTGTAATGAAGAAGGTCATATTTCTAAAGAATGCCCACAGAAAAACACGCCTCCACAGCCAAGGGGATTCAACATGTTCCTCAACGAAGCAGAAAGGGATGGGAGGGTTAAAGGATGAAGACTTCATATTAATATATAAAGTCTGTAAAGTCTGTATCAGGAAGCATAGCCTGTTAGAGGCATAGTATAGGGTGAAATTGAACTTTTGTGTAATAGTTTCAAGAATTAATATAAACCCTGGTTTTGTTATCTGATGTGTTGAATGATTATATGATTTTTGCATGGTGACTTGGTTAACTGCGAGACAATACTTGGGACGAGTATGAGTAGGTGTGAATGGTAGTAGAGATCTATACTACCGGAAGCACATGACTCACGCTTGGATCATGGGAAGTCACAAGGTTATCAAGAAGCTAGTAATTGGTTTCGTTTTTATTCAAGTTTGTCATTTCCCTTGTTTCGGTAATGGCTAGTAGGATGATGGTTATTCCGACCCTAGTGGTCATATTAATTGAGTCCGACCGCGATGAGAGGTCATTGGGGCACGACCCATCGGTTAGTTACAATAGATAAATGAATGTATTTATCCTTAGAAGAAGAAGGAGTCCACAATAAGGATTTATTTTGTAACTTAAAGATGTCGATCTAAAGTCCAACGTAGTACGAAGAGCAGATGCAGGTTTAAGCATCAAGGTTATTACTTAGAATGGAGAGATAACTTATGGAGTCAGTATACGAATCCTATTTCGTTGATGATTCCGGGACGTAATCATCCTAAGGGGGTGATAATTGTAACGCCCGTAGATCAGGGCTAGTCAATTTAGAGACAATAAGCGTCAAAAATGACTTTTTGATAGAAGATTATTTAGTATGAATAATCCTAACTAAGTTGTAGTATATGTTACAAGGTTTCCGTGCATATAAAGAACGCCAAAATCCGAGTTATAACGAAGGAGTTATGACCTGTTGAAGTTTCGCGACAGAACCGGCACAACGTTGAATGACGTAAAAAGTGAATTCACGTTAGAGTGATATTTAGCCTTAGCGATCTAAACGAGAATCGAAGATCTCGTTGTTAGTAGCGAAACGACGAAAAGTTAGGCAAGAACGGATGTCGGACGAAGAAGTTATGAATTTATAACGAAATTTTATGTCCCGACCTATTAAAAATAAATAATAAAAATAAAAGTCAAAATTAGCCGACGGAGTCTAAACAAAAGTTGTAGAGCGTAGTCTCACCTTTCCGTGGATATAAAGAACGTCGAAAACGGGGTTCGTATGAAGAAGATATGAATTTCCGAAGTTTATTAAATATTTTGTAATTAAATTTAATTGAAAATTCGGAAGCATTATCCGAAGGCGAGTCACCGGTCTGATCCGAGGTACGCCCCGCGTACTTCGAAGGTGTCGACATCGCAGCAAGTGGCTTCGGATGACGCATGCAATGACAGATTTGGACACGTACCCCCCACGTACGCATGTACGCCCCGCGTACTCCAAGGCTCCAGCCTCCTATAAATAGGATGCGAGGGTAGCCGGCTCTTTTGCCAATTTTCTCTCTTCTCTCTCCTGTTTTGCATCGTTTTGCGTGCCAGAAATACCCCGAAGCCCCGGTATCATACTCTAGTCCCGAGATCCCGAAGATCCCGAGAAGTGTGGTTCCCGAGCCGAAGCTCTGTCCGCGAGAAGTTTGATTTTTTAAGAGATCTTCCAGATTTGCTGAGGATTACTACTTCTGCAAGTCGTAGTGTTGTCCGATCATCTTCTGATCAAGTGAGTGTATACTACCTTTCATAAACACGATAATAATACAAGTATGGTTTGAGTGTATTAAGTATATTGTTGTTTATATGTGTGAGTGTATGCTACCTTTCATAAACACGATAATAATACAAGTATGGTTTGAGTGTATTAAGTATATTGTTGTTTATATGTGTGAGTGTATAGTTACTTTCTTCTAACACATAAATATGAAGTATTTGCTATGAAATACGTGTTATGTGTTTATATGTTATTTGTCTATTTGAGATGGGCATGGAAATTGGAGTTTTATACAGGTGTTAAATGATTTAAACTATGTAAGCATTTATATCTACAAAATTGTTGGGTAGAACATAGGTAGATGGAATAGTTGGTGACTATGGAGTTAGCGCCTATTGTATAAACCTTGGCAACGATGTGACTTCGTGTCTATTTGATGAACCTTGGCAACTATGGAGTTAGCGCTTGTTGAGTAAACCTTGGCGACTATGGAGTTAGCGCTTGTTGAGTAAACCTTGGCGACTATGGAGTTAGCGCTTGTTGAGTAGACCTTGGCGACTATGGAGTTAGCGCTTGTTAAGTGAACTTTGGTGACTATGGAGTTAGCGCCAGATAACTATGGATTTAGTACTTGATAAATAAGCTTTGGCAGCAATGGAATTCGTGCCAAATTCCTTATGAATAAATGAATGAAGGATAGTTGGTTCTTAGGGTAAAACCTTAAGAAGATAATGGGGATGGGTAATTGGGTTGATTGTTTGCTGATTACATATAATAATTATATTATTGTGGGTTGAAAACCCTATATGCTCACCAGGCTCCCAAGCCTGACCCACTCAGTTTTCTTTTCATTACAGGTAATGGCACAAGGGTATAAGTTGGAGGACTTGACAAGAGATTTTGGATTATAGATCAGTAGTTGAATAACTATTGTAAGGTCTATTTTATATTGTTTATGCTTTTGGTCTGTAACGAACATGACATCCCGAGTTTTTATTATTTAATGAAAATACATTCTTTTCGAGAAATGTTTTGATAAATGGTTATCATATTTTATTTTGGGAACAAATTCCGCAACCGTTTTCTTTAAACGATCACTCTGATTTATAAAACAAAGCATAAACAAATCGGTCTTTTCTGGCCGTGAAATTGGGGATGTCACAGCAGCTAAGCCCAACATTCCACCAAAGCCGAAGGCGAGAGCCTTCCAGATGACACTTGAGGCTGCGAAAGATGAAGCTGATGTCGCTTCATGTACCTTTCTCGTAAACGAATTACCTGCTTAAATTTTGTTTGATTCTGGAGCCAACTACTCCTTTATTTCGCATGAGTTTGGTAGGAAACTAGCTTTGCCTGTTAATAGACTAGATAATGCTTTATTAGTCGAAGTTGCTAGTGGAATGTTTGTACCTGTTAGCCATCGTATGAAAAACATCTTAATCGACCTTAATGGGAATAAGTTTCACGAGGAATTATTACCTATCGAACTTAATGGTTTCGACATCGTTTTGGGAATGGATTGGCTTAGCGCCAATGATGCCGAAATTTTATGCAAGAAGAAGATAGTTAAAGTAAACCCGCCAGGGAAAGAGTCATTTATGGTGTATGGGGATAAACGCAGAGTGAATTTTGGAATCATTTCCCTAATGAAAGCCAGAAAGTGTTTGACCAAGGGATGTACATCATACTTAGCATTCGTGATTGATGCTAAGAAGGAAAAGAAGGTGATGCAGAGTATTCCAGTGGTGTGTGATTATCCGGAAGTATTTCCCGAAGATCTTCCTGGATTACCGCTTGATCGACAAGTGGAATTCTGTATTGACTTGTTACCAGGAACCACGCCAATTGCAAAAGCACCGTACCGATTAGCACCGACGGAGATGAAGGAGCTAATGATGCAACTTCAGGAGTTATTGGACAAAGGTTTCATTAGACCTAGTTCATCACCCTGGGGATCTCCGGTGTTATTCGTGAAGAAGAAAGATGGAAGTATGAGAATGTGCATTGATTACAGAGAGCTGAACAAGGCTAGAATAAAGAATAGATATCCGTTGCCAAGGATTAATGACATGTTTGATCAATTTCAAGGTTCGAGCTATTTCTCGAAGATCGATCGAAGGTCAGGATATCATCAGCTAAAAGTAAGAGAGCAAGATATCGAGAAGACTGCATTCAGAACTAGATATGGACACTACGAGTTATTGGTTATGTCGTTTGGACTAACCAATGCTCCAGCAGCATTCATGGATTTAATGAATAGGGTTTGTAATTCGTTCCTTGATAAATCCGTGATAGTGTTCATAGACGACATTCTGATTTATTCGAAAAGCCATGAGGAGCATGGCAGACACTTGCGAGAAGTGTTGGAAGTCTTGAAGAAGGAGAAGTTGTATGCAAAGTTCTCCAAATGTGATATTTGGATTCGAGAAGTCCAATTCTTAGGTCACGTGGTCAACCAAGAAGGGATAATGGTTGATCCAGCAAAGATTGAAGATGTGATGAAGTGATGAAGTGGGAACAACCGAAAAGTCCCACGGAGATCCGAAGCTTTTTGGGATTAGTCGATATTACCGAAGGTTTATCCAAGGCTTTTCTTCGATCGCTACTCCGTTGACAGCTTTGACCCACAAAGGAGCTACTTATGCTTGGAATGATAAGCATAAAGAAGCATTCGAGAAGCTAAAGAAGAAGCTATGCGAGGCACCGATACTTTCTTTACCCAATGGAGTTGAAGACTTCGTTGTTTATAGCGATGCGTCTGGGGTTGGATTGGGTTGTGTTTTGACCCAAAGAGAAAAGGCGATAGCATATACGTCTTGACAGCTGAAGGAGCATGAAAAGAATTACCCGACTCATGATTTGGAGTTGGCAGCGGTAGTTTTCGCTCTGAAGATATGGAGGCATTACCTCTATGGCACAAAGTGCAAACTTTTCACTGATCATAAGAGTCTCCAATATCTCTTTGGTCAGAAGGAATTGAATATGAGGCAACGACGCTGGCTAGAATTACTCAAGGACTACAACTGTGAGATACTTTACCATCCTGGTAAAGCTAATGTTGTTGCTGATGCTCTCAGTCGGAAAGTCAATATTGAAAGGAAGAGGCCAAGAGCGTTGAGAATAGAAGTCGTCTCAACAATTGTGGAGAGTATAAAGAAAGCTCAAGAGGAAGCTTCTGAGAAGAATGACCGAAAGGAGGAATGTTTGGGTAAAACGTTAGTGTTCGGTATAAACAGTCATGGACTGAAGGTGTTCCAAGGTCGGATTTGGGTACCTATGTCCGGAGGGATAAGAGATCTTCTGATGGAAGAAGCTCACAAGACCATGTACTCAATTCATCCCGGTAGCACTAAAATGTATAGGGACCTAAAACCCTACTACTGGTGGCCGACGATGAAGCTTGATGTTGCAAAGTATGTGGCCGAGTGTGTGACTTGTATGAGAGTCAAGACACAACATCAGAAACCATATGGGAGTTTAGAACCGTTACCTGTGCCTATGGGTAAATGGGAAGACGTTGTGATGGATTTTGTCACTAAACTGCCCAGAACAAAGAATGGTCACGACATGATTTGGGTGGTCGTTGATCGATTCACTAAGAGTGCGCATTTCATAGCAGCCAAGGAGAAATGGTCTATGGATAAGCTTGTAAATTCTTATGTAAAGGAAATTGTGAGGCTTCATGGTGTTCCGTTAACGATTGTATCGGATCGTGATAGCCATTTCACCTCACGGTTTTGGAAAAGTCTACAAGAGGAAATGGGTACCAAGTTGTGTTTAAGTACAGCTTACCATCCGCAGACTGTTGGTCAGAGTGAAAGAACAATACAAACACTTGAAGATATGCTGAGAGCATGTACCCTGGAATTCCTAGGTAATTGGGATGAACATTTACCTTTGGTAGAATTTTCCTACAATAATAGTTTCCACTTGAGCATTAAGATGGCACCTTATCAAGCTTTGTACGGACAGAAGTGTCGTACGCCGTCTTGTTGGCTTGAGGCTGGAGAAAAGCAGATTATGGGTCCCGAGATGGTCCATCAAACTGCTAAAAAGTTGAAAGTAATTAGAGAAAGAATGTTAGCAGCTCAAGATCGTCAAAAGAGCTATGCTGACAAGAAGCGAAGACCGATGACTTTCGAAGTTGGAGATTCGGTTTTGCTTAAAGTCTCGTCGTGGAAGGGACTTATAAGATTTGGTAAAAGGGGAAAGTTGAGTCCAAGGTTTATTGGACCGTTTAAAGTTCTTCAGAGGGTTGGGAACCAAGCTTACAAGCTCGAATTACCCGAAGAACTGAATGGAATTCATAACACTTTCCATGTGTGTTATTTGAGGAAGTTCACGGGAGAAGTTCCTGATAAAATTCCAATTTCTGAATTGAGAATTGATGAAAACAAGAGGTTAATTGAAGAACTAGAGGCAATCATTGACCGAAAGACTAAGAAGTTGCGACGCAAAATGGTCGAATTAGTGCTTGTTCGTTGGATATATTCGAATGGGCCAAATCTCACCTGGGAAACGGAGAGTGACATGTTGAGTCGCTATCCGCATTTGTTTGTTGATGTGTGATTCCGGGGACGGAATCATCCTAAGGAGGAGAGAATTGTAACGCCCGCGTTTCCAGGCTAGGCATTTTCGTTGATGTAATAGTCTAGGTTAACCCTTGTAACTCTTTTTGGAGTATTAATGATGAAATATTTGAGTATTATGTGAATTATGTGTTTATTTTCTTAATTATTATAATTTAATGAATTAAGAATAAAATAAGCATCATAATTAAAGTATGAGCTAAGCCCGATATCTTTACATAAAGATGTAGTGGTTGAAACAAGGATTCCAAAGATATAAAGAATGTCGAAATCCGAGTTATAACGAAGAAGATATGACCTGTCGAAGTTTCGCGACAGAACCGGCAACGCTGAATGACGTAAAAAGTGAAATTTACGTTAGAGCGATATTTAGCCTTAGTGATCTAAGCGATAGTCGTAGAGTTCGTTAAACCGAGAGCGTACATAAAAAGAACGCCCAAATTTGACTTCGTATGAGGAAATTATGATTTTTCGAAGTTTCGACTTAGCGGTATGCAGCTCGAATACTCGATTTGAGACCGAGCGGTTTTTAGCCGAAACATTCTAAATGAGAATCGAACATCTTGTTGTTAATAGCGAAACGATGAAGAGTTAGGCGAGAACGGACGTCAAACGAAGAAGTTATGAATTTATAACGAAGTTTTCCTGTCCGGGCCTACTAAAAATAAATAATAAAAATAAAATCAAAATTAGCCGACGGAGTCTAAATAAAAGTTGTAGAGCATAGTGTCACCTACGCGTGGATATAAAGAACGTCGAAAACGGAGTTCGTATGAAGAAGATTTGAATTTCCGGAGTTTATTAAATAATTTGTATTTAAATTTAATCTTTAATTCGGATGTATATCCGAAGGAGTCACCGATCTGATCCGAAGTACGCCCAGCGTACCGCGAAGCATGACGCGCCTCGCACTCGAGTTCTTCGGATGACGCATGTAGCGACGCATTCGGAGGCTTACGCCCCGCGTAAGGCAGTACGCCCAGCGTACTGCGAGGCCTCAGCCTCCTATAAATAGGATGCGAGGGTTCCAGGTATTTTTGCTCATTTCTTCTCCTTTTTGTGCCGAAGCTCTGCGCGTAAACCCCCGAAGCCATCCCGACACCCCGGATCTCATATCCAAGTTAAGAAGGAAGTTTTATGCTCCCGGGATCCCGAGAAGTGCGATTCCCGAGCCAAAGCTCTGCCCGCGAGAAGTTCGATTTTTGTAGAGATCTTCCAGATCTGCCGAAGAATACTACTTCTATAAGCCGTAGTGCTGTCCGATCATCTTCTGATCAGGTGAGTGTGTAGTTACTTCTTCTAACGCATAATTATGAAGTATTTTATACGAAATACGTGTTATGTGTATATTTTGTTGTTATGTGTGTGAATGTATATTCACTTTCTTCTATCTTATAGATCTGATTATTTCTCTATGAAATACGTGTTATGTGTGTGTGCCTCATCTGTTATGTGGAAAATGTATTGATTGAGCATGCTATACAGGTTTATAACTATGTATAAAAATGTATATTTTTGTCTACTAATATGTTGGGTAGAACATGGGTAGATAGTTGGTGTGTAATAAACAGATGAGAGGCCTCGATGTTGTTTTGATTCAGTCATCTAGCGGAGTTTAGATGACGACCACAGTCTTTTCTAGACAGTCCTGTGGAACGCTAGCAGGTTCGCCACCTGTAGGTGTTAATGAACTTGGGTGTTCATTTGTTGTACTCCATCCCCCTCATGGTTGCCTTATTTGACTTATATTGCTGAGGAACCCCCGAAGCATGTGTTGTCGCCCCGATGAAATATTCTTAGACTAGGTCCCTTGTGTTAGTTATTTTAGGGACATAAAGTGAGAATAACGGGAATGGGTAACTGGGTTATTGTTGGTTGATGAAAATTAATTTAATTATTTATTGTGTGTTGAAAACCCTATATGCTCACCAGGCTCCCAAGCCTGACCCACTCAGTTTTATTTGTATTACAGGAAGCGGCGCAAGGGCATAAGATGGATGAACCATCAAGTTGTTTTGTTTACAAGTCTGTATATGTATATATTTGTTGAATGACTTGTAATGTTATCGTTTATGCTTTATGGTCTGTATCGGAACATGACATCCCGAGTTTTGATTATATAATAAAAATACATTTCTTTTATGAAATGCTTTGGTAAACATTGTTTTATCACGTTTTGTTTTTGGGAACAAATTCCGCAACTCTTTCAAATCAAAAGGATTTACTCTGAAATTATTTTAAAAGCATAAATGAAAATCATTCTTTTCTGGCCGAGATTTTGGGGATGTCACAAATTCTACCCTATACCGACATTAGACGGGGCTTTTGGTCGCACCCGATTAAGTTGTCGTAATCCGGCGGGATTGAGTTTAGAAATTTTCACATTAAAGATTTTGGGCCATTTTCATGAGTTTCTAAGGGATTTGAACACTCATTAGATTATAATAATCATATAAGTTTGAATAACTTAGCCCAAAAACGAAACCGGAATGAATCGCTAAGAACGGTTTTTATGTACGAAGTGGGTTTCGGCAATGAACAACTTCGGGTTGTTACATTATCCCCCCGTTAGAGGGAATTTCGTCCCGAAATTCAAAGATGAAGATATGGATCATGAAATGAAAAGTGATGTGGATGAATCTGCTGCTTCGGTCTTCACGCTCCCAGGTAGATTCGGGTCTCCACTTGAAGTTCCAGCGAACCCTCACTATCGGGATGTGGCTATGTTTCATACGTTTGATCTCCCAATCCATGATCTCAATTTGTTCTCCCATAGAGGTTCAGACTTTCGTTGACTTCGGTCTCATCAAAGGAATTACTAGGGTTTCGTTGAGTAGGCGTTTCAAAGGATCCGAGACGTGAAAGACAATATGGATACTACTAAGTCCTTGAGATAATCGGAGTTTGTAGTTCACGGTTCCGATTCTGGCGGGGATTTCAAAAAGTCCGATGTACCACAGGTGAAGTTTTCCGCGCTTCCCAAAGCATATCGCGCTTTCCTGGGATAAGGCCTTCAACAGGACACAAGCTCCAATAAGAATGTACACCTTCATGTGGAAAAGTAGCTAAGGGTCTGATGATTCTAAAGGAAATTTCTAGGTGGTTCTGCGATAATAGTCGGCGGGTCCCAAGAATTGACGGGTTTCTATGGGTATCTCTGGTGCCGACTAATTCCCTATCGCCTTAGTTTTTGGAAAGGTCCACGGGTATGACTGCTTTGCTTATCTACATGACCAGGAAAATGGTTTGACCGAAGGGCACCACTACCATCTCGTAGTGATCATATCAAGCCTTGGTCACTGTCTTGGACACGTCATCCTTACTGAGGTTTGGTTACGAGGTAATTCTAGGGATTAGGCCGGTGCGATACTTGACTAGACATTCAGAAGGAATTCTCGGGAATTCTTCGGGATAGACATTAGAGAAAGAGCTGCAGACTTCCCGTTTCCCGATGATCACACAGACGAGGAATGCATCGCACTCCTATCAGGAAAACTTTTTAAGCCTCGTCGCACGAAATGATGAGAAGGTTGGATTTAGGTTTGATGCCGAAGATCACGAGAGTCGGGTCGGGGGAAAGATTTAGACGGGCGACCCTTTCGAAACCAAGAATAACAACATGAATGAGACTCGGTCATTACATGCCAAGAAAAATAGCATCAAAGCATTTCATGAAAAGTTTGCCATTAAATCGAATGGAACAAAATAATCGTCTGGATTGAGGATGCAATCTATGGGTATGACATTAACGTTCTCTTTCTCACTGGTTAGCCATCTTGACGGTACACATTTTCAATTACTAACGAAGGACAGAGTTTAGAAGGATGTTTGAATGGATGGTTAGCAAAATTCTTTCAGCATTAGAATCGAAAAGAATCACAGGCATAAGATTCATCGAGGGGAAATATACCTGCGGCGACAGTGGGATCAGCGGCTGTTTCCTGTCGTCCTATTGCTAGAACTCTTCCGGTGTTGCCAGTTGTTGCTGCCTTGGGGCAGTTCTTCTTGAAGTGTCCAACTACACCACAATTATAACAGACCTGACCGATGCCCGCTCCGGAGGATTGATTTGTCGATTTGGCTGGTTTTCTGCAGGTTCGAGCAAGGTGGCCCTTCTTGCCACAGTTATCACAGAATCTTTCACGACATGGACCAGGAGTACGGTGATGGTAGCTGAACTTTGTGCACCAAGGAAGGGTACCAGTGTATCCACGGGTAGGAGTCTGGGTCGTGGATCCGACAGCAGAAACAGCAACAGGGGCAGTAGCAGCGTGGACTGCTACCGTTTGCTATTTCTTAGAGGATCATTGGGTACTTTGAGCCTTCCGCTTGTTCCAGAATTTATTTTTACTTTCACCTCCACTTGTGACTGGCTCAGGAGTGATAGCCTCCTCATCGGGGTTATCTTCGTGATCGATCAGGATTTGTGCTAGACATTTGGCGCTGTCATAGGTGTCTGGCTTTGCAGTCAGGACATTTCCTTTGGTTAGCTGGGTCAATCCCCAGATGAATCTCTCAATCTTTTTACTCTCTGGGGTAACCATTCCCGGACAGAGTAGCGCTAAATCATTGAATCTAGAGGTATAGGCGACGATATCGGAACCTTGCATCTTTAGATTCCATAATTCATGTTCTCATATCTGCATCTCGCCCCGAGGGAAGTACTCTGCAAGCAGAAGCTCCTTCATAACTTCCCAACCCATAGCATTTGCTATAGGTAGAGTTAAGGATTTGACTCGGCCGTTCCACCAAGTCAGGGCTTTGTCAAGGAAGGTGCAGGCGGCAAACTTTACTTTGTCAGATTCCGAACAGGCACATATTTCAAAGATTGATTCGATTTTCTCGAACCAACGGGTGAGGGAAATGACACCTCCAGTGCCATCAAAGGATGTGGGTTTCGCATTCATGAAATCTTTATAGGAACCCTCTTTTCGGTGTCCCTGGTTATCTTCTGGGTTTTGGGGCTGGGGACCACCTCCTGAACTACCGGGGTTTCTTTGAGACATAGCAGCTGCCACCGCGGCATTGACAGCTGCCTGGAACATTACAAGGTCAAATTCAGGAGGGGGTGGTGGCGGAGGGTTGTTGGTCTTTGAGTTGGGTCTCTTTCTTGGAGGCATCTTGATCTAATAAGATTAGGAAAGAGAGGATGGTAAATCCTTTGAAATGAATCAAGAGATATCACAGGTATATACATTCTGATTAAGCGATAAAACAGTAAAGAGTTATCAAAGTAGATAATTTATCGCTAGAGGAATGATCAAGGAACGACGCTTGAATGAGGATTTCTATAAAGGATTGACTCAAGAAATACTCCCATAGTATTTCATGGTTCGCTACGACACTGGTTCGATGTTTGTGGTATTTGGGTAAGTTTTAGGCATGTCGCATACCACAGTCACTCCCAAGCACATGTTGGCCGTGTCTCGAATGGATATAGTTGGCCAGGCTATATTGATCCTAAACACGACTACATAACTGCCCAGGTTTAACCACAGTGTACAACACCCATTTACTTTTGTTTTGTTCTATTTGTAGTTACGGATCTCGACGGTTCGATATACTTGTATACTTTTGAAAATACTTATATTTTAAGGTATACTTTTAGTTCAGAGCACTTAGGCCCCTTAGTGTTTATAGTCTTATACCATGTAAGGTTTGGTATACTCAGTTCACTATAAACAAGGGCTCTGATACCAATCTGTCACACCTCGAAAACCGAAGGAAGAAACATTTCTGGGGTTGACTCCACGTTGAGTATCAAATCCAATGCACATAGTAAGAAAAGTAAACAACCATTACATTACATATAAAAGTTTACATTTGTTCAAAAGTAAGGTTGTACAAGTGTGATACATAGTATATATGAACAAAAGTAGGACGTGTCTTCTACGCACTCCGTCTTCGCCAAAATGGATCATCGGGTACCTGTCTAATGTGGACCTGAGAATACAAGCAGTTTGAAAATCAGCATAAAGGTGGTGAGTTCATAAGAGTTTTGTTTTTCTGAAAATGTTTAAGTTCCTTTTTTGTTTTTCCGAAAAAGTTACGAACCCAAGAAAATCCCATATTTTCTTAAAAGTAGTGTTTAGTTAACTGTTTTCTTGCACGATTTCTGGTTATGTATAATTGTTATCCCAGGAATATCCTATATTTTCCTAAAAGTAAAGTGTTAGTTAAAGACCACATTGTATAGTTTTACACATAAAACTATTTACTAAAAATCATGGGATTACTATCCCGTACTAGTTATAAGATAGTTTGATATACACAAAACTATTGATAAATATAGATTGAAAACCATAGGACTATCGTCCCGTACTGAATATAGATTCAAAAACCATGGGATTATCATCCCTTACTAGATATAGATACAAAACCATGGGATTATCATCCTGTACTAGATATAGATTCAAAACCATGGGATTATCATCCCGTACTAGATATAGATACAAAACCATGGGATTATCATCCCGAACTAGATATAAAATCAAATCAAAACCGTGAATAAACTTATGTTAATACGTATTGTGAGCCGGGTAACCATGCTGATACAACAACGAGACCTCCTTGACGCTTGTTAGACGTCGGACGATATCCAGAATTTGTCACCCCAGGCGTGCCCGCCTAACTGTAGCTAGCTGTTAAGGTATGGGATTGTCAGTCCCGAATAGATCTATTCACAAATTCCATGCTCCCCCTCCAGGAGACTCTGGTTACACTTCCGAGGAGGATTTACTAATGACCCAAAGGGCAATGACGAATCTCAAAAGCTAGTATTACATTATTCACAGTGTTTTCATATGATATCAAACATACTAAACGTTATGAAACATAATACAGTGAATACAGTTATATCCAATGAAATTATCTGGCAATACATTCTAAAAGAAAAAGAGATAAACTGAATCAGACATAGTTTATCTATTAACTTTACATATATCAGTACGCGTTAAACAAGAACTAAAGATCCCAAATTATTCCCATAATAATTTGATTGGTTTGATTGTTTCCTTTACTGAAATTCATATAGTTATAATTGATAAAACATCCCTTATGCTCAGCATAATACATAAGGGGTAAAGATATTTATAAGTTTGCTAGATATTTATTTAAGTACATCAATTTAAGGTTTTGAAAACATTTCTATTTTGCTTGTATTCCCCCCCCCCCCCTGAAAACATTGAAAAACCATTGAAAAAGGGTAGGGGTATGAACTCACCGGTTGAGAAATGCGTCAGTTTGGATCCTAAACGTCAGTTCTGGGTTTGAAAACGCACAAGATTCCTATGTATTAAGAGAAGATACACATTTGTATCTAATTAGAACTTAAATTATTTATTAGATGAGGACATATGTTTCTAGATGCGAAAACACTTCATTACAAGTGTTTGGAAGGACCCGAGTGGCATTTGAGGACACATAAGGCTTGGATATGGAGCTTACTCTTCAAGAGTAAACTCATACTAGAGTTTTTGGCCCTAATGTACCATTCCCCATGAGTTTATGGCCGTAAACTCATGGTGGGGTGCTTTTGGTTGCTAAATGGCTTGAATCAATTAAGAGGGAATTTCTAGGGTTGGTTTCATGGCACGGAAAAGTGTTTTGAGTAAATTAGGGACCATATGAGGAGTTTAGGGTAGTAAACTCTATGTTTATGGCCGTAAACTCTTGGATACATAACCAAAATGCTTCTTGTTGGTCCTGAATTAATCATATGTGCTTTCAAGCTATTTTACAAGTCTAGTGGTGAAATTTGGGCATCATTTGACATGGTTTTAGGAGTTTACGGCCCATGAATCCACCTTATGGCCGTGAACTCCTTAGGGGGGTGTTTTCCTTATGTTTTAGGCTCTTAATTCGTGTGTGGTTACTTCTAGAATTTATCCCAAGGCTTATGGTGTGTTTAAGTGGCATCTTAACACATTGAAATGAGTTTACTCTCCAAGAATATGAGTTTACGGCCCAAGCATGTTCTTGGGCAGTAAAGTCATGTTTACTCCTCAAAAATGATGATTAAGGTGTTCTAAGTCCGAAATGGTAACCCATAAAATCATATCTAAGTCCCAAAGTTGGTTTGGTGGGGTTTTAAGGCTCTAAAACCCTCTTATTACGTGTTTACGGCCCAAGCATGCTCCAGGGCCATAAACTCATGTTTGAGGTTCATTTTCATAGATTAAACTTGGATTTGAAGGCTAATGAGGTTGAAAAACACGTTAGGGAAGTTACCTTGAAGATTTGAAGCCTTAATTTGATATTTTGGACCTAGTTCTTTGGTTTGAGGAGAGAGGTTAGAGAGAGAGTAGTGAGAGAGACCAAAAGCTTCAAATGGAAGCTTAATCATCTTTAAATAGGGTCTAAGATTTGGACACGGTGGAATTCTGTAACGCCCGTGTTTCCAGGCTAGGCATTTTTGTTGATGTAATAGTCTAGGTTAACCCTTGTAACTCTTTTTGGAGTATTAATGATGAAATATTTGAGTATTATGTGAATTATGTGAATTATGTGTTTATTTTCTTAATTATTATAATTTAATGAATTAAGAATAAAATAAGAATCAAAATTAAAGTATGAGCTAAGCCCGATATCTTTGCATAAAGATGTAGTGGTTGAAACAAGGATTCCAAAGATATAAAGAATGCCAAAATCCAAGTTATAACGAAGAAGTTATGAGCTGCCGAAGTTTCGCGACAGAACCGGCAACGCTGGATGACGTAAAAAGTGAAATTTACGTTAGAGCGATATTTAGCCTTAGTGATCTAAATGAAAGTCATAGAGTTCGTTAAACCGAGAGCGTGCATAAAAAGATCGCCCAAATTTGACTTCGTATGAGGAAATTATGATTTTTCGAAGTTTCGACTTAGCGGTATGCAGCCCGAATACTCGATTTGAGACCGAACGGTGTTTAGCCGAAACATTCTAAATGAGAATTGAACATCTCATTGTTAATAGCGAAACGATGAAGAGTTAGGCGAGAACGGACGTCAAACGAAGAAGTTATGAATTTATAACGAAGTTTTCTTGTCCGGGCCTACTAAAAATAAATAATAAAAATAAAATCAAAATTAGCCGACGGAGTCTAAACGAAAGTTGTAGAGCGTAGTCTCACCTACGCGTGGATATAAAGAAAGTCGAAAACGGAGTTCGTATGAAGAAGATATGAATTTCTGAAGTTTATTAAATAATTTGTATTTAAATTTAATCTTTAATTCGGATGTATATCCGAAGGAGTCACCGATCTGATCTGAAGTACGCCCAGCGTACCGCGAAGCATGACGCGCCTCGCACTCGAGTTCTTCGGATGACGCATGTAGTGACGCATTCGGAGGCTTACACCCCGCGTAAGGCAGTATGCCCAGCGTACTGCGAGGCCTCAGCCTCCTATAAATAGGATGCGAGGGTTCCAGGTATTTTTGCTCATTTCTTCTCCTTTTTGTGCCGAAGCTCTGCGCGTAAACCCCCGAAGCCATCCCGACACCCCGGATCTCATATCCAAGTTAAGAAGGAAGTTTTACGCTCCCGGGATCCCGAGAAGTGCGATTCCCGAGCCGAAGCTCTGCCCGCGAGAAGTTCGATTTTTGTAGAGATCTTCCAGATCTGCCGAAGAATACTACTTCTATAAGCCGTAGTGTTGTCCGATCATCTTCTGATCAGGTGAGTGTGTAGTTACTTTCTTCTACCGCATTATTATGATGTATTTTATATGAAATACGTGTTATGTGTATATTTTGTTGTTATGTGTGTGAATGTATATTCAGTTTCTTCTATCTTATAGATCCGATTATTTCTCTATGAAATACGTGTTATGTGTGTGTGCCTCATCTGTTATGTGGAAAATGTATTGATTGAGCATGCTATACAGGTTTTAAAACTATGTATAAAAATGTATATTTTTATCTACTAATATGTTGGGTAGAACATGGGTAGATAGTTGGTGTGTAATAAACAGATGAGAGGCCTCGATGTTGTTTTTATTCAGTCATCTAGCGGAGTTTAGATGACGACCACAGACTTTTCTAGACAGTCCTATGGAACGCTAGCAGGTTCGCCACATGTAGGTGTTAATGAACTTGGGTGTTCATTTGCTGTACTCCATCCCCCTCATGGTTGCCTTATTTGACTTATATTGCTGAGGAACCCCCGAAGCATGTGTTGTCGCCCCGATGAAATATTCTTAGACTAGGTCCCTTGTGTTAGTTATTTTTTATGGACATAAAGTGATAATAACGGGAATGGGTAACTGGGTTATTGTTGGTTGATGAAAATTAATTTAATTATTTATTGTGGGTTGAAAACCCTGTATGCTCACCAGGCTCCCAAGCCTAACCCACTCAGTTTTATTTGTATTACAGGAAGCGGCGCAAGGGCATAAGATGGATGAACCATCAAGTTGTTTTGTTTACAAGTCTGTATATGTATATATTTGTTGAATGACTTGTAATGTTATCATTTATGCTTTATGGTCTGTATCGGAACATGACATCCCGAGTTTTGATTATATAATAAAAATACATTTCTTTTATGAAATGCTTTGGTAAACATTGTTTTATCACGTTTTGTTTTTGGGAACAAATTCCGCAACTCTTTCAAATCAAAAGGATTTACTCTGAAATTATTTTAAAAGCATAAATGAAAATCGGTCTTTTCTGGCCGAGATTTTGGGGATGTCACAGTTGGTATCAGAGCATTAGTTTAAGCGAACTAGGAATTTGTAGGATTTCTAGACTTAAACTTAGAATGCTAAGTGGAATTTTGAGATGCGTGTCTGCTATATTTTAGACACGAGCACTAGTTTATTTTAGGAAAGTTGCCTAAAATGCTTTTATGTGCTAAATGTTATATGTTGCCATATATGATATTATTTGTTCGGATCTATGGTCTGTTGCCGACCGGATCTAGAAACTTTATGTGTGTAGGATTCTAAGCGTACGTCTACGATATTAGAACTAGCATGTAAACGTTTCGGAGTGATAAGGATGATTTGAATATCTATCGTGAATGAGTATCTAATTTCACCTTATTCGGTGTGTAGATCAAAAATGGTGAGAACAAGAAGTGGAGTTGGAAATGCTGATGAAAACAGGAATCAACCACCAGTGATTGAGTAAATACCTGTCGTAGCAGCAGCACCTGAGCCAATAACCATGGCTGGTGTGCAAATGATGATTCAAGCAATGTTGGATCGTCAGATGGATGAAACTAGGCGGTTGCTTCAACAGAATCATGAAGAACTGTCAATTCGTGTGGAAGAGCCCGAATTAAATGAAGGGCGCTCGGAAGGTGGAAACTTCAGTGGGTCTGTTGGTCAAGCCAACCCACCAATAGTTAGGCAAAACAACCATGATGGAAGGAATGATGGAATGGGAAGCAAGTACAAGGACTTTCTAACTTGCAAACCATCGACCTTCAATAGAAAGGAGGATCCGATTGGAGTTATGGATTGGATCCCAGAAATGGAATTGGCCTTCATGACTTGTGGCTGCAGAGGCAAGTTGCAGACTATCTATGCAGTGTGTCAATTTTGAGGTGGAGCCGTTCGTTGGTGGAACTCTCTAGGGAAGACGTTATGAAACTTAATACAGTGAATACAGTTATATACAATGAAATTATCTGGCAATACATTCTAAAAGAAACAGAGATAAACTGAATCAGACATAGTTTATCTATTAACTTTACATATATCAGTATGCGTTAAACAAGAACTAAAGGTCCCAAATTGTTCCCATAATAATTTGATTGGTTTGATTGTTTCCTTTACTGAAATTCATATAGTTATAATTGATAAAACATCCCTTATGCCCAGCATAATACATAAGGGGTAAAGATATTTATAAGTTTGCCAGATATTTATTTAAATACATCAGTTTAAGGTTTTGAAAACATTTCTATTTTTCTTGTATTCCCCCCTGAAAACATTGAACAACCATTGAAAAAGGGTAGGGTATGAACTCACCGGTTGAGAAACGCGTCAGTTTGGATCCTAAACGTCAGTTCTGGGTTTGCAAGCGCACAAGATTCCTATGTATTAAGAGAAGATACACATTTGTATCTAATTAGAACTTAAATTATTTATTAGATGAGGACATATGTTTCTAGATGCGAAAACACTTCATTACAAGTGTTTGGAAGGACCCGGGTGGCATTTGAGGACACATAAGGCTTGGATATGGAGTTTACTCTTCAAGAGTAAACTCATACTAGAGTTTTCGGCCCTAATGTACCATTCCCCATGAGTTTATGGCCGTAAACTCATGGTGGGGTGCTTTTGGTTGCTAAATGGCTTGAATCAATTAAGAGGGAATTTCTAGGGTTGGTTTCATGGCACGGAAAAGTGTTTTGAGTAAATTAGGGACCATATGAGGAGTTTAGGGAAGTAAACTCTATGTTTATGGCCGTAAACTCTTGGATACATAACCAAAATGCTTCTTGTTGGTCCTCAATTAATCATATGTGCTTTCAAGCTATTTTACAAGTCTAGTGGTGAAATTTAGGCATCATTTGACATGGTTTTAGGAGTTTATGGACCATGAATCCACCTTGTGGCCGTGAACTCCTTAGGGGGTGTTTTCCTTATGTTTTAGGCTCCTAATTCGTGTGTGGTTACTTCTAGAATTTATCCCAAGGCTTATGGTGTGTTTAAGTGGCATCTTAACACATTGAAATGAGTTTACTCTCCAAGAATAAGAGTTTACGGCCCAAGCATGTTCTTGGGCAGTAAACTCATGTTTACTCCTCAAAAATGATGATTAAGGTGTTCTAAGTCCGAAATGGTAAGCCATAAAATCATATCTAAGTCCCAAAGTTGGTTTGGAGGGGTTTTAAGGCTCTAAAACCCTCTTATTATGTGTTTACGGCCCAAGCATGCTCCAGGGCCGTAAACTCATGTTTGAGGTTCATTTTCATAGATTAAACTCGGATTTAAAGGCTAATGAGGTTGAACAACAAGTTAGGGAAGTTACCTTGAAGATTTGAAGCCTTAATTTGATGTTTTGGACCTAGTTCTTTGGTTTGAGGAGAGAGGTTAGAGAGAGAGTAGTGAGAGAAAAAAGCTTCAAATGGAAGCTTAATCATCTTTAAATAGGGTCTAAGATTTGGACACGGTGGAATTCTACCCAATACCGACGTTAGACGGGGCTTTTGGTCGCACCCGATTAAGTTGTCGTAATCCGGCGGGATTGAATTTAGAAATTTTCACATTAAAGATTTTGGGCCATTTTCATGAGTTTCTAAGGGATTTGAACACCCATTAGATTATAATAATCATATAATTTTGAATAACTTAGCCCAAAAACGAAACCGGAATTAATCGCTAAGAACGGTTTTTATGTACGAAGTGGGTTTCGGCGATGAACAACTTCGGATTGTTACATAAACCCTTTAGACAAGCTTGTCCCCCATACATGCACCCGTAGCTATTTATTTTAATTGAAGAATGCAGAAGACCATCATTCTTTTCTTCCATCTAATTTTCGGCCCATGCTTTCAAATAGAAGAAGATTTGTTTATTTTTTTTTAACTCAAAGTTTATAAAATATAAACTTTGTCTTTTGGTAAAAGACAAAAAGTCCTTATGGTCCAAATTATAAATCATACCATATGATATATTATGTTACTTGCTAATAAAAATTAATTAGTTCCTAGAAATAAATAATTCCCAATTTAATTATAAGAGTTTATTGAATATTTAATAAAATCAATTTCTAGTAAATAATCAATTATATCAAGTTGTTGTTACTGTAACCCATTAGTATCATATTTTAATTAGCAATATCACTTTAATATGATTCTTGATCATACTAGATCTGTCTCGCACGTCGCTCCATTCACTTGAAATGGACAGTTAGGTGTGGACCCATCACAAAATCCATTGAATATGGATGGCGTGTTTAAAACATTAATATTGTTGTTCGAGCCGAAAGCACCAAAAAATGCATGCCTAATACAAAGATTCTACGACGCAACAACTTCAAGTATGAATGTGGGGTGACCCTTGTCACCCATGAATTAGGACAACTACCCCAAGCCCAATAAAGACAATCTAAACTTCCAAGCATATCAGGAAAGCCATGAACACTAGCATGATGAGCATATAATGATTGAACGTCAGTAATAGTGCGTGTACACAAATACCTTGAACCTTAAATAGCGACAACACATCTGCAAAACTCATCCAAACCGTCCCTAGCTATCCAATCAGACATTTGAAAATATTCTTCCCATGATTCAGAAACATAACTATAAGCTAATTGGTGAACCGTAATTGTGCATTTTTTTATTTACGAAAACACATCTGCACCTCTTGTATCTCGATGTTGTCTAATATATTTAGAAATGTATGTAACATTAAATACTATAGGAAGAAATAAATGTTTCTCCATTCAGAATCTATGTCGAAACTGGTGTTGCCCGTAAACAAAATTTTCATTGAAGTAGTGTGCTATTAGATGGGTGTTTGCATCCCAACGATCTCTGAGAAGCATCTTTCGTGTCCTAGGTTCGACTTCTTCTTCTTCTTCTTATTATTATTATTATTCTTCTTGTACCGTATTCATAATCACTTCCCATGATTTCAGAACAGCCTGACTAACGGTTAGCAACAACTTATAATTTTCTAATGCATTTGCCATTTTTTAGGAGAGGTTTTTTAGAAAAAGTATGTAAAGTTATAAAAAAAAAGTAATATATGTTTGATTGGATAAGTTTTGGTTTATGTTTGTATTTATAGTGGTAAGAAAATTGAAAAATAAATAAATAAATGGAATCAATGGTCAAAAACCCACCCACGTTCCAATTTTTAAATCTTTACCACCGGTGGAAACTTACCAACGATACTTCACCGCCGGTGAAAAAAGGGGAGAGGGGAGGTGTTCACCGCCAGTAAAGCAGTCCACGTCAGACTACCGACGGTGAAAATTGTATCACACCGTTAGTCTTAGGCTAAAATGTGTGGTGATTTTTTTACCAATGATAAAAGTGTGCCACCTAGATGTCACATAAGTTTTTATATTTTTTTACAAATTTTACCTATGAACTAAGGTGTGGTGATGGTTTTACCTAGACAAAACTGAAAAATTGGTCCTTGTGGTATTCAAAAATCTTTGGATAGGGTCCAAAAAGTTTTCAACTTGCATGGATGGTCCAAAATCAAGAATTTTCTTTGGTTTTAGTCTTAAAATCATGAATTTCCTGTGAATTTGGTCCATAAAGCACTTGTAATGACCGTTTTGCCCTTCTAATTCCTTTTTTGTATCTTTTTCATATTTATTTTTATACTTTAATTGAAAATAAAAAATCTGACAAACACATACACACACACACACACTCTCTCTCTCTCAGTCGGATTTGGTCCCAACCCTATCTCCATTCATTGCACCTTCATTTTTCAAGCAACACCACAACACCACCGATTATCACCTCCTGTCAATTTCAAAGACAAATTTGGGTTTACCAACAATTCTTCCTATAACACCCCTTTAAATTCACCAACAAGGCGTAATCTCTAACTAGCAGATCATTAAATTCACGGGACTTTACCAATTCTCAGCATCACCAATCAAGACCTGCTCCACTCCTTACAAAAGCATCAATACACTATCAATGTTTTCAACTCAAGATAACGCAGTAATAGGTGATTCCAGGGAGGAATCATCAATTTCTGAACAAATCCTAGGTGGGGAAAATGAGATTGAAACATAAATGAAAGGGCAGAGTAAGGAGAAGGGGTATAGATCAAATAAACAAATGACCAATGATCTAGAGTTTACTGGAGCTTCAATCGATGTCAGAGTAAGATTTTAACTGTAAGGAAGGCCCAGGTAAGATTTTAACGGTGGAAGAGCTTAGAAATGCTTCGTTTGGATCTGATCGTTAGCCTCCATGCCTTCCTTCACCACCTTAGCGATGAAGACTTGGTTAGGGTTAGGAAGATATAGAGAAGGAAGCAGAGAAGGAGCTAAAGTGCATGGTGGTGAATAAAGGGATTCTAGACGGTGTTTGGGTATCAGCAATGGAGTCATACTTACAGATAGTAGGAACTTTTGGGACAAAGACAACAATGGTTGTGTTTCTTGGACTTCTATGGAGGTTACACGTTAGTGATGTCGTAGCAATTAGGGTGGTTCAGAGATTGGTCGGTGATTGTGTAAACGGAGAAGGATCTAGGATTAGGAATGCTTCGTGTGGATCAGGGATGATCTTTAGCCTTCATGCCTTCCTTCACCACCTTCGATCCATATCCACAGTATCAACCAGAGATCCATCTCCATTATGGACTGCAAATTGGGGGTGAGGGTCACCATCAATGGTGGCGTCATTTAAGGATTGTCGATTGAGAGAGAGATAGATAGAGAGAGGGAGAGGGGGGTTGTGGGATTTATTTTATTTTCTATTTTTTATAATTATTTAAATACTAAAACAAATAAAAAATGTAAAAAGTAATATTAAGGGCAAAATAGTCCTTTCAATTTTTTCAGGACCAAAACCAAAGGAAATTCTTGATTTTGGACCATCTATGCAAGTTGGAAACTTTTTGGACCCTATCCAAAGATTTTTGAATACCACAGGGACCAATTTTACAGTTTTGTCTTTTACCTATGAACTTTTTCTTTAATTTCAATAAAAAAAATCAAAACTTTTTTAATAAAAACCATACTAAAATTAAAAATAACATAATAAAAAGAATTACACTTTAGAAATCCTAAAAAATAACATTAAATTAAAAATAACATTAAAAACCTAAAAAAAGAACATGAAGTAAAAAACTACATTAAAAACCTAGAAAAAAACATAACATTGAAATTTCATTTATGTTTTAGATTATATTTTTCTCGAATCGACACCTTGACCAATTTATCTACCTCTTGATCTTCGGGGTCGAGGTGCCTCACGTCTTGCATTAACAACAAATATTGTGAGTTGGGCGGTTTCAACCATATGCTTCTTCAAAGTTGTATTCAACTGTGTCATTTGTGCCATCATTTCCTCCGATATAGTTGATCGCTCGGTTTTGATCGACGAATTTGAAGATGTCGCTTTTCCTTTTCCTTATACTCGAACTGTTGGTTTGTCCTTTCCCATGGGACGAGGGGTGAGTGCATTTCTTCCATGTCTTCACTATCATCATTAAGATCAATGCCTATGTGACTATCCAATGACATTTGTTGTGAACTCGAATATTAAGATGGCGGATTAGCAATGTCTTCATGTGTTGCAAGTTCCTTGCACCTAATAATTTTTTTTGACAACTTCCCACCCATGAATGAACTTAAAAGGATTTAGCATGTCATCTTGGAATTTTGTGTGCGTCTTTTTCAACAAACTCGCCTCACTTTCTCCGCTAGCGTTATGCTTTTCAGAGTTTCTATAAATTTTGTTCCAATGCGTCATGAGTTCATTTACAAGATTCCATTTCAACTTACGTTGGTCGGATGTTCGGTAATCTGGATCTCAACCCATTCCCTTACAAGATTGGCCCTTTTCTGTGTCGTTATCTTCGTATATGTCGAACCATGCCTTTGCTAACTCCATCTTTTCTTTCTAACTCCATCTTCTCGGAACGACCTTCCTTTTTTTTTTAAGTTGTTCTTTGGGTTCAGAATATGGAAGATGTTTAGTTGAGGGTTTGAAAGGGGCAGATGGGATTGAAATCGGAATTGGTTTTGCGTTTGGTTTTGGGATGTTGTACGGGGGTGAGGATTGGAATTGGAATTGTTGTGGCATTTGGAATCATGAATAATAGCTAGGAACACCACCTACAAATTCTTGGTTTTGAGATAAACTTGATGGATCCATTTGTGGCTGGTAAGGTGAGGTGATGTCAGATCGTAACCGAAGAGTGCAAATGGGTTGGAAGCAATTTGGTTTGGATTGAACATTATTAAAGAGTCCCGATGTTTCTGCGATAATTTCTTCAATGAAACAGTTGTTGCTCAGGACATGAAGTTTTCCAAAATGACAATGAATGTCTTCGGGATGGGTTTTGTCATTGATTGAGAATTGAAAAGTCCTGTCAGGTAGGACGTAGGGATGTTCAGTATCAAACCGAGGTGGAGATTTCTCTTTGGTATTTACCCATTTGACCATCCCCAATTATAAGTATTGCATACATACTCATTATTAACCAAGTTTTCAATTGCTTCACTTTCATTAAAGAGATTTTCTATTAATTCGTTTAAACGTACAATTTCAGTTTGAGCTAAATCTTGTTGATTGAAAGAAACATCTAACTAAGTTTCACTAAGCAACCTAACATCTTTTTCTAGTTTCATATCGGCTTCTAACATGGTGACCTTAAGCTTTTTGTCTTCTCGTCTTCCTTTTAAGTGATAAAGCTCTTGGGTTGATATGTTCTTTTCATCTAAGGCTTTGTTATAATCTGAAAGGACGTCAGCACATGTTTAAGTAAGTTGTTCTAGATGTGGTTTACATTCATGCATGTTATAATTGTTTGACTAAATCATAAATTTTACTTGTTCAACGATCCTGATAGTCCCTTCCTTTGCCATGAAGCATTAGTTTTTATTTAACTATGTAGTGTTCTCCTTTTTCTTTGCAACCAGACACAATTTTCCTCGTTTCCTTTTGTTTTCATTGTCCTCATCTTCATCTCTCAAAGACCATACTTGGTGGTCTCTTCTTACTTGTGCTACAAAATCTTTCTCAATCTTTTCTCTGTCTTCAGCTTCTTGAGCCATTCTAAGATATATTGCTTTGTCTTTCACAATGTTTGCTTGACAGTCTCTTGCGAAGTGATTTTCCTTGTGACACTTGTGGCATATGAGAACTCCTTATTTTTTCTTCGGTACTAGTTGTGGTATCTGCATATTTTTCTTCTTTGGATGCTTCAGTGGAGTTTGTGATCATCAGTGGTGTATTTTGAGACTGAGGTTGATATGGTGGGTTTTTAGGATATCTAGAGTACTGATGATAAGGTTGAAAGGAGTTGTTTTGAGGATTGTAGTTTCGGTTGAAAGGAGGTCTTGTGAACTGTTGATTTTTTCGGTAGTTGGGTGGAGGGAGGTTGTTGAACTATTGACTAACAAGGGCTAATACGTGTTGAAAATCTTCTTCGTCAACAGGTTGCATCTCTGGTTCATATTAATATAGTGTGTTGTCATATGAGGTTTTATATGATGACTCTCTAGTATGATCATACTGAGGAGATCGGTTGGTGGGCTGTAGTGAGCAGGCGACTAAAGCGAGTGGTCCACCTAGTTCTTTGAAATCTTTCATCATTGTAGATTCTTGAGCTCGTAGCTCACCATAGAGCTTGTACAATGATAGAGTTTTGATTTTGTTGTCACATTGAACTATCATCTTCACCATTGTCCACTACTATCCTAAGCCAATCAAGAATTGAATATTTGTTTCATGATTGCTTCGGGTGATACCTGCATTTGAGAGTTTGGTGGCGATGAGGTTGATCATTTTGAAGGAATCATCAAGACTTTCACCAAGAAGAGCTTTAAAGTTGTTGAACTCGTTCAGTGTAATGGTTAGATTTTTGTCTTGAGCTTGCTTTGTAACTTCATAAAGATTTTTAAGAACATCCTGTATTTCTTTTATTCATTTAAAGTTAATAATACGATCGAAACTATCAGGGGGAACTCCATAATAGATTTCATAGAAGCAATTTCGTCTTTCTCCATCTTCTCAATGTCATCGTTGGTAGGTCTGGCCATGACAACTTGATCTTCTCCAAGTCTGACTTGATCGTCATCGACGCCAATGGGAGTAAGGACATGTGTATGTGGTTCTTTCTCTACAGATCTCCAAACTTCTTTACCAAGTCTTTTTAAACATCTTTCCATACGTTGAGACCAGTGATGATATTTTCTTGCAACAAGTGTTGGATCTCGATTAGAACCTCCAACACTGTTAGATATATTTAAAGAGTAAGCTTGTGCCATATTTCCTTGAAAAATGAACTAAGTGGTATAGAAAGCCTTTTAAATCAGAGTTTTTCTTTAGAAAATGGGTTATGTCTTTAAAGAAATTTAAAACGCAACCACTATGGCTCTGATACCAATTATGGAGAGAAGAACTTTAAGATGATTTTGTAGAAATATAAGTTAATCTCAATGGATCTTTTGATAAGCTTAACAATAAAAAATATGTGGAATAACAAGGACGGATATAACAACAAGATTAATCGGTAAATATAGGCAAGAATAAATACTTAGTTGAATCGTAACACGGTTTATATCCAAACACGAGTTAGTTAGTGATGAATAACATAAGAAATAGATGAAGATAATAGAGACTTGTTTTCAATAGAGAGTAATACAATGAAAGTCTTAAAGAAGTGGGTGCTTAAATCAATTGACATGATCATCTATAAATAGTTGAACAATTTACAAGATAAATAATAAAATACTCCAAAATAAGGCGTCTCTGATTTCCATGCTTTCAATGATATGACTCAACGACTACTCAATGTCTGAAAAGGTGAACAATACTTTTCTGTCATATATGATTACAAAAGAGAAAATAGTCTACTCTTTGGGTCATTCTTCTCTACTCCGGTATCAGGTCTTTAGTGAGATCTTCAAGTCTTCGTAACATCTTCTACCACAACAACAAAACATGTCTTCGGTTTTATCAATACACTTCTTAGCTGTCGAGCGTCACTTCATGTTTCAACAAAACCCTCTAGAGACCATAACCTATATGGGAGGTTATAGAATTGGTCAATGTTCAACTTTTCAACATTGTCACATTTAGTCATTCCACTTTTAATTAATCCAATTAATCCCAAAATTATTTCCAGTTAATTTCTGACTAATTTTTAATTAAACAATAATATTTATAATTAATATATTATTCTCATAATATATTAATAAAATCATTTTTTATTTCTAATTAATCTCTTAATCATATAATAAATTAATAAATCAGTCTCTCTCTCCAAAAAGCATTTCAGTCAATTACTAGGTTTGAGGGCAACCCAAAAAGACTTTGCTAATAATTCAACATTATACTAATTTAGTTATTAGCATAAACACTTAATCTAACAGTGTCGGCTGTTCCTTTCTCTTTTTTCTTCTCCGACGATGTTGACGTTGGATAATGTAAGGGTTCTGGCAACAGGTGGTAGTCCAGCAACAGTGGTATTCTGGTGGTGGTCTAGCATCGTTGAAGAGAGAGAGAGAGAGAGAGAGAGAGAGAGAGAGAGAGAGAGATAGATAGATAGATAGATAGAGATGGTGTTTGTGTATTACTAGAAGCATGTGAGTGGATAAGGTTATTAGGGATGAGATTGCATTTTTATAATTTTAAATCAGAAAAATAAGAAAAATACAAAAGGAATAGAAAAGAAATTAATAAGGGTAAACTCGCCATTTTAAAATAGTTCAATACAAATTGGACCAAAGTCACAACAAATAAAACGTTTCGGGCCAATGATGCAACTTTAAAACATTTTGGACTAAAGTTACAATTTTTGACAAAGCACAAGACCAAAATTTCAATTTTGTCTATTATTTATTTAGTTGTCTATTACTAAGTGGCTCCTACATTACATTTCACACCACTTTATTTGTAACGTCCCAAAAATAATGACATAAAATTTTTTGTTTTTAAATTGATAAATCATTAATACATATCATTTCCTTAAAACCAAGGTAATCGATATTTACCAAAACTTCCTCAAATCAACGTAAATCACAGAATCCGGAAACATGTGGTGTGTGCCTTGCAACCATCCCGAGCTCTTCCATTTGAAAACCAAAGCACCTGAAACATAAACTGAAAACTATAAGCACAAAGCTTAGTGAGTTCCCCAAGATACCTCATGCCATACATGACTTATCACATAACGGGAATCGCCCACTGAGATACGGACCTTGCCCACACTCGCATAATGGGCCCCGCTCACTGAGATACGGGCCCCGCCCACACTCGCATAACAATCCCTACCCACTAAACATATAACCATATAATCATATAACATTCAAACACATGCAAAAATCACAAAGATAGTAGCATACTGCACAATCATCGGGCCCCGCCCACATACAAATCATATATGCATAACATGATACTAGCATATAGAATAACCATCAGGCCCCGCCCAGTAAGCATACAAACACATACACATGCTAGAGTCAAGCATACATCTAGCACTCTATATAGCAAACCATGGGTCGATATTAGTGTCTTTGACCCACTAAACATAGTGAGGAAACTCACCTCACACTGCTGAATCTTGCGGATAAATCTCTGGCTGCTAGCTGACTGAACCCCGAAGTATCAAAAATCAAAACAACACTTAATCAACATTTGGGTCCTAAACCATAATCATAAATCCATACTCGGTGAAAAAAGACCATTTTACCCCTAACCAAGCTTAGTCCAAAACCATGGCCCAAACTCATAACTTAAAACGCCAAAAAGCCCAAATAACCAGCCGAGGCCCAAATATGGCCTAATTTTCCAAATTTGGCCCAAACCCCCTTACATGGGCCTTACCCTAAATCCCAACCAAAATTCCTAGTCTGAGACATATGTACTCAGATGGCCCATTAAGAAGTCAAACACCTAAGCCCAAAAAGGAAGTCCAACATGAAGCCTAAAAGCCAAAATCCTCCCGACTGAGTACGCGGGGCGTACTCAGCTATACGTAAAGCGTACATGCAATTTGTCTTGTATGTTGCACGTACAGACTTGTACGCCTAACGTACTCATCCATTAAGCCAAAACTCCTTTAAGCACTTAATGCTCAAGACCAGGAGTCCAAACTACATAACTACTTCTTAAAGAACATCTAGAACCATAAAGTCATTGACTTGATGACTTTACATGCCCCAAAAGAACCCAACATCAAAATAAAGCATTATACTTTCACAAAATGGACACCATCTCAAGCATGGGGGATTCCAAACCCTAAAGGAGACAATTTTAAGCATTTAGAACCTCAGAAACACCAAGAGTGGCAACTCATAGCTCCTGGAGTGGTACCAAACCACTAGATCTCATTCTTGGGATCAAAATGAACCAAAACTCATGCAAACTAGATCTAAGCTAACAATGAGCAAGATCAAAGCTTTTTACCTCAAACAAGCTGGGAATGAAGTGTATAATCCAAATCCATACGCTCATCCTTTATTCACAACCTTGCATTAGACTCCATCTTCTTAGAAATGACCTAAAAACACCAAAATGCACACCTTGAGCTCAAAATCACAACCATAGAGGCTTAGAGACGATTTCTAGGGTTTTGGGGACTTGGAGGCTGGTAAAGAGGCCAACCCTAAAGACTTAATGAGATTATATAGGGTACAACTCCAAAAATTAGGGTTTTCATTTTTCCTTCGTACGCCCCATCGTACGAGGTCGCACAAACCTGATCTGACCCTCGCAATACGCTAAGTGTACTCAACATTACGTGCAGCGTAATGCCCTTCACATGAGTGTGCCTCGCGTACTCCCTAGGTACGCCCCACGTACTAGGGGTTCCCCACAAACCCTAACATATTCCGAATACCATAACTTATTCGCTATAATTCCAATTCCGAAGATCCTTATATCCATAAAAAGGTAACGAGAAGCTCTACACTTCCATCAACTCATACATGCCTTACTAAATCCCGAATAAACATCCATTTTCCATAGAAGCCCGAGCTAACAAATTATCGAAATACCCTTTGACTCCAAAACACAAACTGAATACTCAAATCATTCAAAATACATCATCCACCTTCAAATGAGTCCAAACTCAATTCTTCAAGGGTCCTATGCCTGCTAATACCCAATCCCTGATCACTACCCCAAAATGGGAAATGATTCGAAATAGGACGCTACATTATTACTAAGCAGGCCTCACCCAATCTCTCATTGTTCTTTGATGGTTTATTGTATTTAAAATTGTAATTGAAGCATGTTTTTAAAAGCTTTGAAATGAAATAAGTGTTAAAGCCTAAAAGAGCATGTAATCCACATATTAAAGTTGCATAGAATTAAAGTTGAAAAATAAACCCTAATTCAACTATCCCAAGTCCTAAAAACCTATTTGGGCCATTGCATCGATCATTGGAGCTTTGTTTCCAAGAAACTCCTCCTCCGAAACCAATGAATCAAAATCTTTCTTCTCCTCCCAAAGTAATGGCAACTTCGATCCCATTTTCAGTAGCTCTAAGGGAAACAAAAAGAAAGTGTCTTTGAGGCTTTAAATAGAGAAATAGGTTAATTGGTAAGTGGGTTTTGACTTTTGAAGGGAAAGAAGGAAGAAGTTGTGTTGTTTAAGAGAACAAATCATGGTGTGTGATTAAGAATCATGGTGTTGCTTGAAAATAGTTTAGCTGGGACGATTTTAGGAAAAAAATTAGAAGCTTAATTGATGTTTTAACAATCGATTTATTTATTTAAGAACATGTAAACGAGATAGAGACTCGGATGGTGGGAGATTAGTAACATGCGAGAGGAATGATGTGTTATTGTTGCTGATGAAAAAACATATGCGAATTATTTTTTATATAAATATAGATGGTAAATTCGTTATTTAATAAAAATTAATAGAAAAAAAGAAAATTTTTCAAAAAAATCTTATTAATTTGGAAAAATTTACGAATATATATATTTTTTAATAGAAAAACCTAAAAATTCAACTAATTTTTACAATTTAATCATTTTTTTAATCTATTTGACAAGTCATATTTCCAAGTGGCACTCCACCTTAGAAACACTAATGACATGGCATTTGTGACGGGGATATTTTGTATAAAATTTGTTCCTAGGCTTGAACCTCAACTTTAACAAACACAAAGACACATACCAAATTTGAAATTTCCTTTAAAATTTAAGAGAAAAAACAAAATTATTTTCATACTATCAACTATAATTATCTTGTCATTGATACAAAATAAATAGTAAGTACGATCCATAATTTCTTTCAATTTAATATAATTTTAGGTTTAAAAATCTTTGTACAATTGCCAAAAAGGTGTAATCACATTATCACATAGCATATTTTTTTCCTTTATTTTTACATTAATTTCCTCCTCATTTCCATCGTACAATTATTTACTTAACTCATCATCACATGGTATTCTGCTCGGACTTATTATAGGTGTCATATATCTCTTTCTCATCTCCCTCTCTTTCTCCTACAGGAAATGTGCGATTCCTCCTCTGAAACATCATGACCTCCATGATCATGATCATGATCAACCCTCATTCATCCTTCAAAACCCTTCCATTTCTTCTTCTTCTCATTCTTCATCAATCTTCTGCACTTACAACTGATGGCATTCGTTTACTTTCTTTCAAATACTCTGTTTTAAACGATCCTTTAGGTGTTCTAGACACCTGGAGCTACACCGACGCCACTCCATGTTCATGGCATGGCGTCGTCTGCGAGAACACATGTGTCACCGGAGTATCGCTTCCCAGTTCGGGACTCACCGCCACCATTCCCGCCAATCTGGGTTCGATTCTACACCTTCGGGAAGTGAATTTATCGAATAATTCAATCAGTGGGTCTATTCCTTTGTCTTTGTACAATGCACCTGAACTCGAGACTCTTGATCTTTCCAATAACTTGATGTCCGGCGAGTTTGAGTTCGTCGGAGGGTGGCGGAGCTTAAGGTATCTTAACATGTCTGGTAACTCGTTGACGGGAAAGCTGCCGCAGAATCTTGCAGCGCTTTCAAACTTAACGGTGGTTTCTTTGACTGGTAATCAGTTTTCCGGTGAACTTCCTTCTGGGTTTGAGTCTGTTGAAGTTTTGGATCTGTCAAAAAACTCCATCACCGGTTCGTTACCGGAAAAGTTCGGTAGTGGTGATCTTGTTTACTTTAACATTTCACACAACAATCTCTCCGGCGAGATACCGCCGGAATTCGCGATCAAAGTTCCAATAACCGCGACAATTGATTTGTCATTCAATAATCTCAAAGGAGCAATCCCCGAATCCGACATTCTCGTCAACCAAGACGAAGAATCATTCGCCGGAAACCCAGAGCTTTGCGGGAAGCCATTAAAAAACCTCTGCGAATCCTCCTCTTCGTCGACCACCGGACCCAACTCCACAACATTCACTCCAGCTATCGCCGGAATCCCTCAATCGTTCCCCTCAACTCCTTCACACAACTCTTCAAATTCAAAAAGCCGATTCAAAACCAGCACAATCATCGGAATCGTCGTCGGAGACATCGCCATTGTCGCAGTTTTAGCTCTGGTTTTCATCTACATAGTGAAAAAACGACGAGGGGCTCCATCAAATCGCCATCAAGACGAAGCTAAAGCTTCAAACAGGGAATACGATTGGGGGTCATCAGAAGAAGAACACAAATGGCTACGTTCATGGGCATGTTTAATGAAGAGAAGAAACACCGGAGGAGAAGATGAAGAAGAAGGAGAAGAAGAATCAAGCCAAAACTCAAGCTCGGAAAACTCCGACACCGAAAGTAGGCCACCGGAAACCATTAAACTCGACAATCCGGTAACTAAAGATGTCGAAAAGAGGGGATTAGTGACTGTTGATGGTGGTGAAAAGGAGCTAGAGCTTGAGACATTGTTGAAAGCTTCTGCATATATTCTTGGCACAACCGGTTCGAGTATAATCTACAAGGCGGTTTTGGAAGATGGAACTATGTTAGCGGTTCGTCGGATCGGAGAAAACGGGTTAGACCGGTTTAAGGATTTTGAGAACCAGGTTCGGGTTATAGCGAAGCTGGTCCATCCGAATCTGGTTCGGATCCGTGGGTTTTATTGGGCTGCGGATGAGAAGCTTGTAATCTACGACTACGTTCCCCATGGCAGCTTGGCTAATGCACGTTACAGTGAGTCATCTTTCTTTGATTTTTTTTTCGTTATGCGCATTTTAGCATCCCCAAGATGTGCATGTTAGCGTTTTCTATAGAGTCACGACTTTTAATAAAACGTACCATAAACTTTAGTTACAAAGTAAACAGTCAAAAATAATTTAAAGGTGAGAAAAATGATTATAAAGTAACATTAGAAAGTGCATTTTTAGTATGATTAAAAATGGTGAGTTTAACATTTTTTTTCTTTATTGATTTTAAATTTCATTAATAATTGATAGTACATTGTATTGAAAAGTACTTTTAATAACCACTATTTGATATTGTTAAATAAAATAATGTGAAGTTGTAGATACTTGAGGAACTTATAAATGAGTTTTAGACTATTTTATAATACACATATATTTCGACTTATTTTCGTTATAATTAAGTATTTGAGTTATACGTATTTAAGTTGTGAATAAAAGATAATTAAATTAGTATGTTTTCTTAGAAATTGATTAAAACATGCCATCTTGTTTCTGAATATAGAATATGTAATTACATTTTTTTACAAGATTGGAATTTATTTAAGAATATTTTAGGAAAAATAATAGAGAACATAGATTCTTATCAGTGTAATCATTTTGAATTAGAATGAGATCCATTATTATATATTTCCTTTAATTACCTACCAATCTAAAATCAGTAAGCACATGCGCAATCTAGCTTTCCAACATAACTATCGCTAAACTGAGCTGTTGGCGGGGGACCGATAGTGGAGTAGTTGTAACTGAACCCTTTGTTTTATTAATGTACCCCAAGTCAACTCTTACGTATCACTTAAATTTTGTCCTGTGGCGTATGATAGCAAAAAAGGTTTTGGAGTTGTCAATTATACAAATTACTGGGGGCCCAAATTTATAAAACCAGTAAACTTATTCAATTTATTTAAATTTTAACACGTCTCCTTCACTTACTCGTTTCATCACTAGTGTTGAGTCCATAGGATTCTTTAATTGAAGAATATATTAGATGTTACACAAGTAAATAAATAATTCAAATCAAATAGTGTTATTTTCAACAAAAAAAAATCGAATGTTCATTGACATGTTTTATTGTCTTGTTCTTTTTGTAGAGAAAGTTGGTTCTTCCCCTTCTCCGCTACCATGGGAAGTGAGGCTCAAGATAGCAAAGGGCACGGCTCGTGGACTATTGTACATCCATGATAAGAAACAAGTCCACGGAAATCTCAAACCAAGTAACATTTTACTAGAATCCGATATGGAGCCCAAGATAGGAGATTTCGGGCTTGAAAGACTGCTAGCAGGCGATCAAAGTTACAAAGTAGGTGGATCAACTCGAAACTTTGGTAGCAAAAGGTCAAATACCTCTCGAGAAAGTTTCCCAGATATCGTGATGGGGTCAAACCCGAGCCCTAGCCCAAGTTCCATGGGGTGCATTTCACCATATTATGCCCCAGAGTCTCTAAGAAGCCTAAAGCCTAGTCCAAAGTGGGATGTGTACTCGTATGGTGTGGTGTTGCTTGAACTTTTGACTGGGAAGGTTATTATATCAGATGAGTTTGGTCCGGCTAGCATGACGTGGAGCTCCACGCTGACAGTTGAAGAGAAGAAAAAGGTGTTGCGGATGGTTGATGTGGCGATTCGTACTGACTTGGAGGGTAAAGAGGATGCCTTGTTGGCACTACTAAGAGTGGCTTATGGTTGTATATCACCTGTCCCACAAAAGAGACCACATATGAAAGAGGTGGTCCATGCTCTTGACAAGTTCCCTTTGGCTTCTTTTTCATATTATTAGGAAAATGGGAAATTATATTATTAGGAAATGGGAAAATTGTAGAAATAGATATGTATTTATGGTTGGGAAAATAATAATTATATGTTTTTTTTTAATATAATGTTTATCTTCAAATTATAACTTATTAATCGCTAGTTCGTTGTCATAAGAACATGAAATTAGAACTAGAAGTCTAGAACACTGTGATTGCTAAAACTTAAACTCAATATTGCAAAGAGGATTCGGGATTTGGGTCTACAATAGGCCCTCTAGATCGACGCCCCAAACTAGCGGTACATCATCACAACCTCTAAATTATTTAGTGCAAAATGATGTGGTTGTTATTTTTTAAATATAGTTTTTTTAATAATACTTAGGGAATTTATTTCTAAAGATATTCAGAAAACGGACAATTTGCCTCACAATAAAAAGGTATCGTTTTATATCTTGTCCGTCTTGTTGAAATTAATATTAGAACGTGTTCGGTACGGAAGGTTTGAAAGTGTTTGAGAGCCTCTAGTTTCTAGTGTTTGACAAAACGTTCCATTTTGAACAGAAAGTCTGGTTCGACACTACAAGCTTCTAGCATTAGTTTAAACAAAACGCTTCAAATCCAAATGTTGATTCATGTAGCGTTTAACAAAATACTACAAGCTACCAGCTAATTTTTGCCGAACACGCCCTTAGTGTACATGTATCATTTAGCATAGCGGTAATTGTAAATCCATATCTATTGATACATCTTATTTATTTTGACAAATGAGAATCAATTTAATTATAAGAAAATATGTCCGATTATATGATATCAGAGTTTTAATTTGTTTTTTATTCTCTCTTCTGTCATCGATCCTATGTATGTCTCCAATATAAGCCCGTGTCCCCCTCATACGAAGAAACCCTAGTTGTCGTGACCATCATGACGAAAAAATAAACTTCCAAAAAAAACCTTTTAGAATAACGAATAACAAAGCATACGTCCACTTGCGCTAAATTTAAACAAGCCCAACTGTGAGGTGTTGCATGAGCTTTTCGAAACACATCAGTTGAGTTTCGATGGGCTAGATCACCTTAGTGGCGCCGATTGTAGCAATCCTGATCAACAAATGATAAAACTCGACCCATTGTGGAAGCTTTGAAGTTATCAATAAAACCCTACTTCAGAACATATTGAAGAATAGTCTTAACACAAGAGATGTTTGGAAGAGTCTCGAGGATTTATTTTAGACAATGAAGATGTGTGATCAATGAAACTTGACAATGACTTACACACCATTCAGAATGGCAATATTTCCATTACCGATATTGTAAATGCATTAAAGTAATTTACAACCTACTCGCAAACATTGATGAACATGTTCCCAACAAGAACTTGGTAACGTACTTGATCAACAAACTAGGTGAGAAATACAAAAAATTGTAGGGATTATACATCACCGATCGCCCATGCATTCGTATCATTATGTGTGTCGTCCCATGACACTGCTTGAGGAATCTCGCCTCAACTGCATATTGTAATACCCTGATATTTTTCAAATTTTAAAATGCTATGACTGTAAAATCTTTTTTCGGAATTAACATGCATTTAATAAAAACCCAGTCCCACAAAACATTTACATTTAAAGCATTAGGTGTTACCATTAAGCATCAATACAACCATAGAAAGCAAATATGAATTACATCAATATCATTAATAAGGAATTTGGCAAACTCCATTCCATTCTCTACCTCTTAACTTTTAACTTCAATCTATCATCTTCACTCCTTAACTACATCCTAGGATACATGGCATAAAAAAAGATACGTAATACAAAAATGTATCGTGAGCTACGCGGGTTTGTGGCCCAAAACATTTATCACATTTTCATCAAAAACATTTCATTATGCAAAACATATTTCAAATAGACATTTTACCCTTGTCAAATCAGACTTTCATCTTGGAAAGCTAAGTCCTTGTCTTTCGGGGGGCGTTTAACCGTTGTCAAATCCGTACCGGGGAGCTTTCCACTTTAATATTATTTTTTTATTTAAGGCTCTTATGTCTGTCATCAATGAAATTAAACGCATCCATAGACGCTATATGTGAGGAGGTAACAACGAGAACTCAAATATTTTTTTGGGTCCATTAGTAGACGGTTCTTGCTAGCAAAGCAAATGGGGGCTTAGGAGTCGGTTCTTTGAAAACATTAACCTTGCTCTGTTTTTTAAATGGATTTGGTGGCTTAAAATTAAGAGCTCTGGAGTTTGGCATAAGGTGATTTACAGTATACACAAGGTGATAACTGGAAAATTCTTGTCAACAACCATCACTAGAGATTACCATTGACAAATAATAAAAAATAAAGTTTTTCATATTTCAGGAAAATATGATTAGATATACTACAATTTTTAAGTAAGAAAAATGTTAATAGGGTCAAAAATGAGTGTAGAAAAATGTTAATAGGGTCAAAAATGAGTGTCCAAAAAGTTATACCGCTATTAATAATGGTTAGCATACTTGTAAAGTGCATAGCAAAGTGGTCTCAATGATATAAACTTTGTAAAACTCTAACTCCGATTGGAGGAGTTATGATTTTATTAAAAGTAAAAAATCAATCTCGTTAATAACGTTATTAATGTCAAAATGGTATAAGGAAATCGGTTGAGTTTTGGCTAACGAAACTAAAAGGAAAGTCGTAGTACTCCGATAGATAAGAACTTTAAAATGAAAAATGTCAACAACAGAGTTCATTTAACGAAGATACGGTTTTTAGAAAAATATAAAATACGAGTTTAAAATAAAAGTTAGAATTTTGGCAACGCAACCTTAAGGAAAGTTGTAGTACTAGAAGTTATCTATACAGATATATAAAGAGGGTAAGAAACAAGATTCATATAATGAAGATATGAACATTTATAAAAGATTAGAGTTGCATACCAATTGCGCGTTGTGCTCGAAGCGCACGTCTGACACCCAAGTTCGTTGAGATTTGAGAGACTTGGATCATCAGAAGAGTGGCATGTGGCAAGCTTTGGATGAAGCCACGAGTCGAGTGCATGACGTGTACGAAGTGCGACGTATGCATAAGCACTATAAATAGAGGTGCTCACTTTCTGAATTCTTCATACCATAAATTCTCTCTCTTGATCTATCTCAAAAACCCTCCTAATGGTGCGGCACTTCGGATGCAGTAGCAAGGAAATCCCCTATCTTGCTACTAAGGTGGGTTCACGGCCCCATTTCACTATTTTAAAGGTTTTATGGGAAGAAATACATGCTTATCAAACTGATTTATCAAAATATATTTATATCTATAAATATTAGTAGTCATATAAAGAATGAAACCTTAGGATAATGTAACCATAAATGTTATACCTAGTTGTAAACTATGATATTACTCCTAAGAGTTATGATGTCTGATAGTCTAGGAAGAGATATTACCTAGATGTTATAATGACCAATTCCCTAGAATAACATAGTACATAGAAGTAATGTTGATCAACTATAGGGATATGCACTTGATATGTGCATATTTAGTAATATAATTCATACATTATCTTAATACTTTTTGTTGTTTTTGTCTTAATTTATGAACAAAAGGTGCTTAATTATGTTTAAATTTCATTTTCAGCCTTAAAGACATGCTTGGATGAAAAAGGAAGTGGATTGAGCAATTGGAAGGTTGGAAATTGAATTTTGAAGAAACAACCAAATTTGAAGAAGAACTCATCGAGTTTATTCAACTAACTTGATGAGTTGCCTATAAGATTCCCGATACAAGAATGCCTTGCCGTACACGCGATTTTAGTGAAAAAGTCGGCGAGTTTGTCCCAAAAACTCGACGAGTTGGGGTTAATTTTTGGAATCTATATAAAGATCATTTCTCATTCGAACCCTAACTTTTGCTGGAGGCTTTGGACGACTTTTGGAGGCTAGAGAGGTTCTGAGAAGCTTTGGTTTTCGAATTTCAACCAGAAGCATGGATTTAAAGAGATCAAAGGTATTAATGTAACGATCGTTTCCGAGGTATAAATTTATTTAATTCATCAGTTTATGGATTGGGCTATAATTGAATTGTTATTGTGAGTAGACCTCTTTTTGGGCCGAAGTGTAAGCAACCCTTAAGCCGTAGGCGGGGCGTAATCCCCTTGTACGTTGGGCGTACTGATTAAATGAAACGCGGGGAGGCTGAGCGTACGCGCAGCGTACCTTATGGTACGCCCAGCGTACACGACCAGGTGGCAAACCCTAATTTTAGGGGTTGAGGCGTATTTAAACCCCATTATAGCCTCCCATTTGGCCTCCTCACTTATCATTCACTCCAGAGAAACCCTAGTTCATCCCCTTTGCTCCTTGTTTGTGTGTGTTTGATCTTTGAGCTTATTTTATGAAGAAGGAGAAGAAGAAAAGTGGAAGAAGAAGAACTTGAGCACCTTGAGCTCATAGATCTGGGATCATTCCTTCATTTGGCATTCAAAAGAGGTATAAAGCTTCCAACTTTCCTCTTGTAAGTTTAGATATAGGAGTTTTTGGAAGTTTGGACCATTTAGGTCCAAAGGAAGGACCTTTATATTGCAACTTCGTTTTTGGAGCATGGGATTGCTATCCTTGAAGCTCAAGAACCCCCATAGCAGGAAAGTTTCGATCTTTGTGGCTTATATGGAACCATGCATGAGATCTAGTTAGTTTTATGGAAGTAGAATGTTATTTGTGGAAGTTTGAGCCTTTATGAGACCTGTAAGCAACTTTATGGCTTAAGTCATGGAATAAGCTTAGGATCTGGATTTGTAGCTTCTGGATCGGATTGTTGAGCACTTAATGAGATGTTGGCTTAACAGAGTTGTACGCTGGGCGTAAGAGGAAGTATGCGCCGCGTACAAGCCAGCAGCCGGTACGCTCAGCGTACCTTGGTGTATGCCCCACGTACACTGCCATTTTGGGGTTCGAGTATTGGGCCTTTGTGTGGGCTGGGTTTCAGGCTTAGGGTCCTTGGTCCTTTATGGCCCATCAGACTTCAGTTGCTAAGGACCAAGGATTTAGTATTGGTCTTGAGTAAGGCCCAATAAAAGGGTTCTAGGCCCAATATAGTAAATTGGGCCATTAATGGGCCTATAGTTGGGCCATAGATGGACTTAGAAGGAATTAAGGATTTAGGCCATGTTTGTGTCCCACACCATAGTAGGGGTAAAATGGTCATTTTACCCATAGAGGAATCCCTATTCTTATTTAGTATTTTATTTCCTATGATAGCTGGGAAGCAGCCGGAGCAGCAGTCAGGGATTTCTCATTCAGGAGTTCAGCAGTCAGCATCACGAGGTGAGTTTCCTTCCAGTAGGAACGGGTCTAAGGCCACAATGTCGGCCTATTTAGCTAGCAGTAGTTTTCGGACTTCGGTCTGATGCAGTAGTTAGTATGTTTGATGCCTTCATGGCTCAGACAGGATTTATATGTTATGTGTACAGTTTATGTGTTCAGGCTAGTTGATATGTTTATACTATGCTATGTTATGCTCAGTCAGTTCCGAAATTCGGTCCGATGCGGTTAGTTCCGGACTTCGGTCCGATGCAGGGGACAAGGTCCCAGTTACTTCCGGATTTCGGTCCGATGTAGTTTCCGGACTCCGGTCCGATGCAGTGGGCAAGGCCCTGGTTAGTTTCGGACATCGGTTCGATGCAGTTTTCAGACTCTGGTCCGATGCAGAGGGCAAGGCCCTGGTTAGTTCCGGACCTCGGTCCGATGCAGTTTCCGGACTTCGGTCCGATGTAGTGGGCAAGGCCCAGTATGTGTTTACATGTTATTGTATGGTATGTGGTAGTTTGGGGGAGCTCACTAAGCTTTGTGCTTACAGTTTCAGTTTTGGTTTCAGTACTTCCGCAAGTAAAGGGAAGAGCTCGGGATGATGGCATCGCACACACCACCACTTCAGCTTTATTCCTGGGAGTTTTGTTTAGATACTTAGATATGATTTGATACAGTTTTTGATACGACACTTTTATTATGCCTTTTGAGTTACTCGACGTATGGTTTTTATTATATTATATTAAGTGTTATGAATTTTATTATTATTTAAAACAAAATTTTTGGGTCGTATTTTTGGGATGTAACAAGTTGGTATCAGAGCCTTGGTTTGAGGGATTCAGATACACTCTTGGGTGCGTCTGAACTCAAACTAAGGAAATGGCAAAAAGGTTTTAAAAGAAAAAAAAACATTTTTGAAAAAGAATTTAGAAAGAAAAGAGTTTTGATAAAGAGAAAAGGGTGTGGTGCATGCGATCAGCCGAGCTCAAGTAAGTACTCCTAAATTACCCATACAAGTTTATATTATGATTATTTGTTTCAGTAGAACAACATGCTAGTGTAGGACTAAGGATCTAGGAGGATGCATTAGGTGCCTGCTTTATGTATTTTAGCTTTATGAGAATTGCATGCTAGTATTGAGTAGACAGCAGTAGGCTAGCCTGTTTAGGTTATGCCTGATAGCATGAGCTTAGCATTGTATTGTAACGACCGAAAAATTTCAACCAATTTAAACTTTTCAAAAACAACCCGATTTCATTAAATTATCACAAAAAGGTTCTCAATACAATTGAATTAAAGTATTCCCAGAATCACGTCACATCATAAACACGAGGAGCGGTACGATCACGCCTTCGCCTTGCCACGGTCACCTGAAGAACCTGAAAAACATAAAACCACAACTGTAAGCCCGAAAGCTTAATGAGATATCCCCAAAATACCAACCACATATACCATACACGCATACCATGCCATATAATATCCGATCACAGAACAACCATACACTTCGGGTCTACTGTGTGACTGATCCGCTACACCGGCCAACAGTCCACCTGGTCCACCCTCCGAGTCTAGCCATATACATCGAGTCTGCAGAATGATTGGTCCGCCCGCACCGGGCCTTCAATCCACCCGGTCCACTCTCTGAGTCTACGGTATGATTGGTCTGCCCGCACCGGGCCTTCAGTCGGCCTGGTCTACTCTCCGAGCCTCGGCACGTATGGTCCGCCCTCTTAGGGCCTACAGCCTATCCGGACCGCTCGCTGGGCCTTCGGGACAACCGGTCCGCCCTGGGTATCTTGGCCTACAACACAAAGCAGGACCCGCCTCAACCCAACTCTAGTCCAAACAACCATGTGCACATAAACATGCAATCATATAACAATTCACAGTCAACAAACCGATCAAACAGATCACATAACATATCATCGTCCTAACCAGGATACCGACCTAACCGGTCACTAGCATAGCATCAACCTACATCTCAGGATACCGACCTCAACCAGGTCTCTAACATATACCATCCTAGCTACCAGGATGCAACATATCAAAGCAATATCATAACAACAGATACCCGGATCTCAATCCGATAAAGGGCCGGCCTTGGTGCCTTAGACCCTGTTGATATAGTGAGTACAACTCACCTCGGAATTGCCGACTGAACAGATAAACCCAAGCTACTCCAACCACTGATACGATCTCCAACACTGGCCAACACCAAGACACTGAACTCAAAACAATATTCAACAATTACCAAAATGCCCCTGGAAAATAACTAGTCAACCCTTGGCCAAAACCAACCCCTGACTGACTCTACTCGCCGAGTCATCCCAATGACTCGCCGAGTCCACATACACAGAATCTCCCCCATCCGTGACTTAACTTGCCGAGTCACCCCAAGACTCGCCGAGTCCAGCACTATGAGTCCTTCCTCACTCGACTCACCGAGTCATCCCTTGACTCACCGAGTCACAGCTCAACCAGAAGAAACTTTGACCTCACGACCAGACTCGCCGAGTCCAAGAACAAACTCGCCGAGTCTAAGGCTATCTTCAACCTACTCGCCGAGTTGTTCTTCCAACTCACCGAGTTCCAGACCATCTTCAAACAACTCGCCGAGTACACCTTTGTGACTCGCCGAATGCCTCTAGATCTCATCCCAAACAGAACCTTCCAGGCCATGCAATTGATCCAAAACGTAGATCTAGCCTCCTACAACCCATCCATCATGTAAAGTGGCAATCTTTACGTGAATCCAAAGAGATCTAGGCATCTTACACTTTAGGGCTAGGGTTTGGGGACATGATGGCTTCACTAATCACTCAAGAACAGGGACTTTATGCGATTTTGGATCACCACTACTCCAGATCTGAGGTAGCATCCTCAGATCCATCTTCCAATCCCGAAATGACTCATGAAATCCTCCAAAAACCCCAAAACAACCACCATGGATGACAATAAGGGAAAAAGGGTTCAAGACAGAGGATTCTTACCCCAAAGATGAGCCTAAACTGATGTAGACTTCAGATCCACAAGCCCTCTTGGTGCTATCCTCGAAGTCCTCCAACTTCTCTTCATAAATTCCCTCTTCCAAGCTTCAATCCTCTCAATAATGGAGTTTCTCACGATTTGGGTTTTTCTCTGGAACTCTCAGGGTAAATAGAGGCTGAAGAGAAGGCATAACTTCCTTTAAATAGGGGGCAAACCCCGAAGATTAGGGTTTTCCTCACCCAGCACCAACTCGCCGAGTCCAGCCACTGACTCACCGAGTTGGCCACTTAACACGCGACCAAAGTCGCGACTCTACTCGCCGAGTTGCCCTTATACATTTTCACTTTGAACCCTGAAATTGCACTCTTGAACTCGGGATGTTACAATTCTCCCCCACTTAAATTAGGCTTCGTCCTCGAAGCCTGCGATATCTCAACTCCAGAAATACTCCCGCAACGCACCACCTGACATTAACCAAACCAGGTTCCTCAAAGCAAAACCATAGAAACCCGAAACTCACTTTTCCTTCCCGCGGTGTTCCGACCACTGCTTCAAGCCGGCCACCGGCTTCGACCTCTGATAACCACACTTATGAACTGAGTACTACCCATAATGCAACACTGCTCCAAATCACAACAATCACTCGGCCCATATGAGCTAGAAATAACCATGAACCACCGGAATCCCGATTTGAGTCCATCTCTAACCACTCCAGGTTGACAGAAGGGCACATCCTTTAGTCTCAGAGCAACTCCCATGAGTTCTCTTCTTGCAATCACACGCACATGTTGAACTAGCCCTAGCACTCTCGGGTTGGGAAAACCCGACACACTGACGACACTTCCAAACATCCCCCCCCCCGGTTGAACCACCATTACATACACAACTCCTTGATCAGAATCAAGCTGGGAGTCCAAGACTCCATCCCTGCATCCCTTCCGAGTCTCTTGGCTCTAAACCCGCGAAATCCCTTCCGCGACCTCAGCAGACATCCCATCCGGATGTGATTCCATGCCATTGCCGCAATCATGCTGCTCAAAGACCATAATTGGATCATTCTAATCATAACTCTGCTTTGCCGCTTTCACTTCCGTCAATTTGCACTCCCTCTCAGAGTTACACTCCTCTCTCTTTCCTTTACCAAGGAAATCCACTTGGCCGCCTTGTCACTATGACAAGTGCTACGGTGCTCGCTCAACGCTACATCACTCTTTTTAAGCATAACCGATATCCCAGCGATACACCTACTCTGAATCTGCTCGCAAGGACCCTTGAGTCCATGCACCATCTCTACTAATCAAGATCAATACCCGGGGCCAGACCTTCTAATGCTACACATCGCAACATACTCAATCCATTTCCTCGAACCGGCCTAACGATACCTGTAGAGTCCTCAGCATGACTGGACCGCCTTACCAGGCCTTCAGTCGATCTGGACCACTCTCAGAACCTTCAGCCAATCTGGACCGCCCTCCAGTGCCTTCAGTCTGGCTGGACCGTTCTCCGAGCCTTCGGCCTGACTGGTACGCCTACCGGCCTTCAGTCTCTCCGGACCGCTCAACTATCATTCATTATTCCAAGTTTTCTCTCCGGGAAATCCGCCCATGCATACTATTCTAGCCCTCTAGGGGTTTCGAACTCTATTTCCATCATACATACTCAATCCCGATTTGATCCCAGGCCCTCTACAATCAAATGCCCTAGGTCTGTATCTCGCCCCGCATGCCTGCCACTTACTCATACCAGCCTACGCTCTGGGCTGACAGAACACTGCTGAATCCCAAACAGCTAAGCAAACTCACGTGCTCATCGATCTTCCGGAGAATTTTCCAATTCTTCCCCACTTATAGCACTGATTATCAACCATCGGTCACTATCACCGACCTCCCAAAACAACCCTGCACAAAACCAACACTTACACGTGGACTGATTCCCACTAGCACTAACAACCTTCACAAAAATCACATTTCCACACTGATCATTCCGCTCGAAAGAAACTCAATCTGAAGCAAACCACTCCTCAGAAAGCAGATGCTACTCGACCTTCAGACCAACGCCAGATTTCCACTAATAACCCTCATGAAAGATAACCAATGAAATTCCTATCACTATCCCATAACCATACCATAACGCTCAAAGAACAACGAATACCACACCGAACCACACAATGAGACTAGCAGATAAACAATACCCCACAATAACCACAAGATAAACAAGGCATCAAGAAAGAAACATACCCGCAGCCGCATCTGGAACTGCTCTGACCTCCTCTGCTACAAGCTGAAAAGCACGACCCTAAGCCCTTGGGGGCTCCACTCCACCCTGACCTCCACCCGTGATCCTCAAAGTGGCCGGTGCTGGAGCCTACACCGGTCTTGCAGCAAGCTGTGGACAGTTGACCCTCAAGTGCCCAACCTGATGACAATGATAACAAATCCTCAAATCCCGAACCAGCGCTGACTGCCGACAATCCCTCGCATAGTGCCCCTCCTTTCCGCACTTGCGACATGCACCACCGGACCTACAAACTCCGGTGTGACCCCTCCCACACTTCCCACAAGTGTGGCTGCTAAGATCTCCCACCCTAGAATCAACGGTCTTGGACCGTTTCGGCGCCGGCTGCGACTGCACCGGAGCCTGCCTCAGCTCACGCAACTGCAACTCAATCTCTAACTCACGCCGCCTGGCGGCCTCCTGCAACTCCAACAAAGTCTCGCACCTCTGCGTAGACACAAACTGTCTGATATCCCTCTTGAGCATGCTCAGATATCGAGACATCTAAGCCTGCTCTGAAGTGAACTCTGGGCAGAACATCGCCCTCTCAGTGAACATCCTGGTGATCTCAGTCACCGACTCCGAACCCTGCTTCAGCTCAAGGAACTCCTGAGCTAATCTGTCTCTCTCAACCCACGGAACATAACGAGGGTTGAACATCTCTCTGAACTGATCCCATGAAACCGCAGCCCTCTACGCATCCGAATATGACCCCATGGTCAATCTCCACCAATCCTTCGCCCCGAGCCTCAACAGGTTCAGAGCACACCTCACCCTCTGATCAGCAGGGCATGAACACGTGAAGAAACACCCCTCCATGTCCGATAACAATCTCATAGCAACAATCGGGTTCTGAACTCCATCAAAGGTGGGAGGCTTCGTATTATCGAAGTCCCGATACTGAAAACCCCGACCAGCTCCTCCCCCTGCCGCTGCTACAGCCGCTGTAGCCGCCGCGGCAGCCGTCTCTGTGAGAGCTGCATAGCGCTCATCAAAATACTCAACCATGGCAGTCTTGATCGACCCAAACAGTTCCGGCAACTCGGCCCGGAACAACGCAGCAACCTCATCATGCAGGATCTCACGAATCCTTGCATCCAACTCGGATGTGCTCATCTGACCAATAACCTCAGGCGGTACTGACCCACCCGGAACTCCCTCTCCTGCTCCCGATCCTGACCCGGATCCACTCCCAGCATATCTCGGAATCTCCATACTGAAATAACACCACAAAATCTCAGACACTTCCCACTAACCCGGGAACCAACTCTCAACCCAACCCTAGAGGTCATGGTTTCCCTGATACACATATGGGTCCTGTGCTTTCAGTAGTACGGGCCCATACTACCTTCCACACCTACCCATATTTGCATGAAGTACTACCACAACACCCTAGTGAAAACATACAAAACAAGCGCTCAACCCTCACTACTAGAGGAACACTGGAAATCTCCCACAAGGAAATCCTAGGCTAACAGGCATCATAAATCAGACAACATTATCATGAAATCCTGAAGATCCCTAGCCTAGCACTAGCATGCTGTTCTAACAATACTCAAAAACAAATATCATGTATGCTATTTTGGGGTTACTTACTGGCTCCGGCTGATCGTACTCCCGCGTCCTCATTTTACTCATTTTGAAAACCGTTTTAAATTCTCTTTTGAAAACCCTCCTCGATTTGAGACTGGAGTCACACGAGTGTTCCTCCAATTCACTAAAACCAAGGCTCTGATACCAACTTGTAACGACCGAAAAATTTCAACCAATTTAAACTTTTCAAAAACAACCCGATTTCATTAAATTATCACAAAAAGGTTGTCAATACAATTAAATTACAGTATTCCCAAAATCACGTCACATCATAAACATGAGGAGCGGTACGATCACGCCTTCGCCTTGCCACGGTCACCTGAAGAACCTGAAAAACATAAAACCACAACTGTAAGCCCGAAAGCTTAGTGAGATATCCCCAAAATACCAACCACATATACCATACACGCATAACATGCCATATCATATCCGATCACAGAACAGCCATGCACTTCGGGTCTACTGTGTGACTGGTCCGCCACACCGGCCAACAGTCCACCTGGTCCACCCTCCGAGTCTAGCCATATACATCGAGTCTGCAGAATGATTGGTCCGCCCGCACCGGGCCTTCAATCCACCCGGTCCACTCTCTAAGTCTACAGTATGATTGGTCCGCCCGCATCGGGCCTTCAGTCGGCCTGGTCCACTATCCGAGCCTCGGCACGTCTAGTCCGCCCTCTTGGGGCCTACAGCCTATCCGGACCGCTCGCTGGGCCTTCGGGACAACCAGTCCGCCCTGGGTATCTTGGCCTACAGCACAAAGCAGGACCCGCCTCAACCCAACTCCAGTCCAAACAACCATGTGCACATAAACACGCAATCATATAACAATTCACAGTCAAAAAACCGATCAAACAGATCACATAACATATCATCGTCCTAACCAGGATACCGACCTAACCGGTCACTAGCATAGCATCAACCTACATCTCAGGATACCGACCTCAACCAGGTCTCTAACATATACTATCCTAGCTACCAGGATGCAACATATCAAAGCAATATCATAACAACAAATACTCGGATCTCAATCCGATAAAGGGTCGGCCTTGGTGCCTTAGACCCTGTTGATATAGTGAGGATAACTCACCTCGGAATTGCCGACTGAACAGATAAACCCAAGCTACTCCAACCACTGATACGATCTCCAACACTGGCCAACACCAAGACACTAAACTCAAAACAATATTCAACAATTACCAAAATGCCCCTGGAAAATAACTGGTCAACCCTTGGCCAAAACCAACCCCTGACTGACTCTACTCGTCGAGTCATCCCAATGACTCGTCGAGTCCACATACACAGAATCTCCCCCATCCGCGACTTAACTCGCCGAGTCACCCCAAGACTCGCCAAGTCCAGCACACTGAGTCCTTCGTCACTCGACTCACCGAGTCATCCCTTGGCTCACCGAGTCACAGCTCAACCAGAAGAAACTTGGACCTGACGACCAGACTCGCCGAGTCCAAGAACAGACTCGCCGAGTCTAAGGCTATCTTCAACCTACTCGCCAAGTTGTTCTTCCAACTCGCCGAGTTCCAGACCATCTTCAAGCAACTCGCCGAGTACACCTTTGTGACTCGCTGAGTGCCTCTAGATCTCATCCCAAACAGAACCTTCCAGGCCATGCAATTGATCCAAAACGTAGATCTATCCTCCTACAACCCATCCATCACGTAAAGTGGCAAACTTTACGTGAATCCAAAGAGATCTAGGCATCTTACACTCTAGGGCTAGGGTTTGGGGACATGATGGCTTCACTAATCACTCAAGAACAGGGACTTTATGCGATTTTGGATCACCACTACTCCAGATCTGAGGTAGCATCCTCGAATCCATCTTCCAATCCCGAAATGACTCATGAAATCCTCCAAAAACCCCAAAACAACCACCATGGATGACAATAAGGGAAAAAGGATTCAAGACAGAGGATTCTTACCCTAAAGGTGAGCCTAAACTGATGTAGACTTCAGATCCACAAGCCCTCTTGGTGCTATCCTCGAAGTCCTCCAACTTCTCTTCACAAATTCCCTCTTCCAAGCTTCAATCTTCTCAATAATGGAGTTTCTCACGATTAGGGTTTTCTCTGGAACTCTCAGGGTAAATAGAGGCTGAAGTGAAGGCACAACTTCCTTTAAATAAGGGGCAAACCTCGAAGATTAGGGTTTTCCTCGCCCAGCACCAACTCGCCGAGTCCAGCCGCCGACTCGCCGAGTTGGCCACTTAATACGCGACCAAAGTCGCGACTCTACTCGCCGAGTCCACCCATGGACTCGCCGAGTTGCCCTTATACATTTTCACTTTGAACCCTGAACTTGCACTCCTGAACTCGGGATGTTACATGTATGCTAGTACATTTTCTCATTATGAGGATATAATTTCTTGAGTAGTTTTCCGTGTCCGAATGTTGTTTTCTTCGTGCTTGTGGGACTCTGAGTGATGGGAGTTAGTCATTAGGTGAATACGCCACATCACATGTGAATAGGGTTGAATAATCTCAGAGTGTTGGATTTGTCCCTGCTGCGCAGCTCTTGTTTGAGTCTAACCGTTGTGGGGATGAGTCTTTTACTCAAAGGATTATCTGAGCCTCGCCATATGTGATGGTATTCACGTAAAGGTTAATTGGCATTACAAGGAGGCCTTCAGCAGATGAGGACTGTTTGGGATGAGTCAGAGATTTCCTTAAGACAAGCCTAGGAAGAGAGTCGTAGAGATCAGCAGCAGTAGTAGTGGCTAGGTGGAGTCGAGGCAATTCTTGAGGAAAGTACGGATAGATGTGGAAGGTAGTAGGGGACCATACTACTGGAAGCAGAGGATCCGTACTTGAATCGAGGAAGGCTGAGATGAGACCAAAAAGCCGGTAGTAGTAATGATCCCTCGAGTCATATCAGTGTTCTGACGTTTATTGTGATGTATTTTCAGAATGGTGGTTGTTCGCCCTAGACCAGCAGTCAGCAGTTCAGGTGTCGGAGAGGGACCAGGACAGCCCCGGAGGTCGGGCAGTTGGTCGAGCAGACTAGGGAGTTTCTCTCTTCAGAGATTACGTGCATCATACTTGAGCAGACTCCTGTGATCTTTGGTTCGATCAAGGAGGGTATGGAGGAGAGAGTAGGCACATTTCATGCTGAGGTGGCGGCCATGATGGGGTCACGCATGCTTACGTTTAGGGATTTTCGGGCATGCGGAGCTCCGGATTATCACGGGGTGCGGGACCCCATATCGAGTACTAGATGGTTGGCGGATGTGGTCAATGCATTCCGCACAAGCAAATGTCCTGAGGGGGACAAGGTCAGATTGGCATCCTGTCTTCTGAAGGACAAGGCACGGGATTGGTGGGAGGAGGTCGGACATGCCATTGGAGATGACGCAGCTTTGGATGCTATGACCTGGGCTAACTTTACTACCAGGTTCAGGGATGAGTTTGCACCGGTTATTGAGGTGCAGCAGTTGGCCAGAGAGTTTCTGGACCTCACCCAGACGACAGAGACAGTGGCGGAGATCACCGCCAAGTTCAGGGAGAGGGCACTTCTCGTTCCTCAGTACGCAGTTGATGAGGAAATGAAGAAGGCTCGGTATCATGAGATGTTGCGAAGTGATATTCGCCAGTTTGTGAGCTGGTCCAGCTGTAAAACGCTAGATGACATGATTGCTAGGGCTCGAGAGAGAGAGAGAGAGAGAGAGAGAGAGAGAGAGAGAGATTAACCTTGAGATGGAGAGAAAGAGGAAGCCGGAGGCAGCTCCACGTTCAGGGGGTTCGGGCAAAAAGCTAAAGGGTTCAGATCACAGAGCTAGGAGTCAACAGAGCCACGGTCAGTGTGGCAAGTGTGGGAGATTGCACGATGAGGTGTGCAAGGCAGGGAGTGTCGGCTGCTACAAGTGCGGCCGGACTGGGCATATGAGCAGAGATTGTACATCCACTACTACCACCATTGCGGCATCAGATCTGATTTGCTTTCAGTGCAATCAGAGGAGACATAAAAAGTCCCAGTGTCCAAGTTTAGCTCTTGCGGGGAAGGTGTCAGCACCTGCTCGTGCTACGTTGAGGATTAAAGATGGCCGTTAGGGCCGAGCTGAGACGCCGATGGCGAAGAGTAGGGCTTTTCAGCTGAAAGCAGAGGAGGCGCGAGCGACTCCTGACGTAGTGACGGGTATGTATTTTTCCCTTATCTCGGAATGTATTATTGCTTGTTTCTTATGGTTATATGTTTTGTATAGGGTCGTTCTCAGTGAACGGCATTTCAGCTACAGTATTGTTTGATTCGGTAGCTACCCGATCATTCGTCTCTCTTGCGCTTAGCAAGAGATTTAGCATAGCTCCAGGGGAGCTAGATTGTCCACTTGAGGTTGAGATAGCAGCTGATAGGACCGTTAGGATTGCAAGGGTACACAGAGGATGTTCTCTACAGTTATTCGATGATCATTTTCCGATGGACTTGGTCCATATTCCCCTGCGAGGGAGTAAGGTTATAGTAGGTATGGATTGGCTGAGCCCCAATGGGGCGGTGATCAATTGTGAGCTGCAGTTAGTGAGGGTTCGCTCTTCCAGTGGGGGAAAGTTAGTGATTCAGGGCGAGAGACCACAACACGTCGGTTATGTTGCCTATGTTTTAGATGCCCAGGAGAAGGGCAAGATGACAGTTGATGATGTTCCGGTAGTGCGAGATTACCCAGATGTATTTCTAGAGGATTTTCCTGGAATACTTCCCGAGATGTAGGTTGAGTTCGGGATTGACCTAATCCGTGGTGTGGCTCCGATAGCCAAGGCACCGTATCGGTTGGCTCCTCCAGAGATGCAGGAGTTGTCTACGCAGCTGCATGAGCTGCTAGATAAGGGTTTTATCAGGCCGAGAAGTTCGCCCTGGGGAGCATCGATTTTGTTTGTGAAGAAGAAGGACGGGTCGCACCGTATGTGTATTGATTATCGGGAGTTGAATAAGGTAACGGTGAAGAACCGTTACCCACTCCCAAGGATAAATGATTTGTTTGATCAGCTGCAGGGAGCGTCTTGGTTTTCCAAGATCGATTTACGCTTCGGGTATCATCAGATGAGAATCAGGGATGAGGATGTGCAGAAGACTGCTTTCAAGACCCGGTATGGCCATTATGAGCTCGTGGTGATGCCGTTTGGGCTCACCAACGCCCCAGCCGCATTCATGGACCTCATGAACTGCGTATGTAGGCCGTTGTTGGATCGATCAGTGATAGTATTCATTGATGTCATCTTGGTTTATTCCAAGACTCAGGAGCAGCACGAGGAGCACCTGAGGGAGGTGCTAGAGATTTTGAGGAGGGAGAGACTTTTCGCGAAGTTCTGGTTGCGCGAGGTGCAGTTCCTTGGACACCTCGTCAACCAGAAGGGTATTTTGGTAGATCCGTCCAAGATAAAGGCCGTGATGCAGTGGGAGGTCCCGAGGTCTCCATCTGAGATTCGGAGTTTCCTAGGTTTGACAGGGTACTACAGGAGGTTCATTCAGGATTTCTCCAAGATAGCAGTACCGCTCACCCGGCTGACTAAGAAGTCGGTGGTGTTTCACTGGGGGCCTGAGCAGCAGGCAACATTTGAGACCCTCAGGCAGAGATTGTGTGAGACACCGATTCTTACCCTGCCAGAGAGAGTAGAGGATTTTGTGGTCTATTGTGATGCTTCGATCACAGGTATGGGAGCAGTGTTAATGCAGCGAGGCCGTGTGATAGCTTACGCCTTGAGACAGTTGAAGCCTCACGAGGCTAACTATCCCATACATGATTTAGAGTTGGGGGCAGTGGTGTTTGCCCTCAAGATTTGGAGACATTACCTCTATGGGGTCCGGTGTACCATTTACATGGATCACAAGAGCTTGAGGTACCTCATGGATCAGCCGAATCTGAACATGAGGCAGAGCCGATGGTTAGATGTGTTGAAGGATTATGACTGTGAGATCCTTTATCACCCGGGGAAGGCCAACGTAATGGCCGACGCCCTAAGCCGCAAGGCAGCAGCAACCCCGATCAGAGACATTTGTTTGAGGATGACAGTGATTACTATATTGTTGGAGCAAATTAAAGAGGCGCATGCCGAGGGCCTCAAGGAGGAGTGGCAGAAGTGTGAGAGGATCATGGGCCGAGTAGCTTCCTTTGACTATGATAGTCGAGGATTGTTGACCCTTCATGGGAGGGTCTAGGTGCCGTACTGGGGCGGAGTATGGCAAGTGCTGATGGACGAGGCTCATAAGTCTCGATTCTCCATTCATCCAGGGGCAACAAAGATGTATAGAGATCTTAGACCCGATTATTGGTGGCCCTGCATGAAGCGAGATGTGACCTGGTATGTGGAAAGATGCCTGACCTGCAGGAAGGTTAAGGCGGAGCACCAGAGACCTCACGGCAAGATGCAGCCGTTAGACATTCCTGTGTGGAAATGGGAGGATATCACCATGGATTTCATCACTAAGTTTCCCAGGACCGCACGAGGAGTGGATGCGATTTGGGTTACAGTGGACCGGTTGACGAAGAGTGCTCATTTTATACCGATCTAGGAGAGAGCATATCGGCTGGGAAGCTAGCCGATATTTATGTACGAGAGGTGGTGGCACGGCATAGGGTGCTTGTTTCAGTGGTGTCAGACCGGGATGTACATTTTACTTCCAGATTTTGGAAGCAGTTTCATGAAGAGATGGGTACTCGTCTCCATTTCAGCACCGCTTTCCACCCTCAGACGGACGTACAGAGCGAGAGGATGATTCAGACTCTTGAGGACATGCTCCGGGCATGTGTCCTAGATTTCGGTGGCAGTTGGGATACGTATCTTCCGTTAGCGGGATTTTCGTATAACAACAGTTACCATGCGAGTATTGACCGCCCTCCTTTCGAGATGCTCTACGGGAGGAAGTGAAGGACCCTAATTTGTTGGGGTGAGGTCGGTCAGCGTGTCATTGGGAGCATCGAAGTGGTGCTCAAGACGACAGAGTTGATCCATCAGGTACGCGGTAGGCTGCAGACTGCGCAGAGTCGGCAGAAGAGTTACGCCGACAGGAGGCGATCAGACTTGGAGTTTCAGGAAGGCGACATGGTCCTCCTGAAGGTATCACCCTGGAAGGGTGCCATCAGGTTTCGGAAGAGGAGCAAGTTGGGCCCCAGGTTCATTGGTCCTTTTAGGGTTTTGGCCCGGGTGGGTCGGGTTGCTTATCAGTTGGATCTTCCGGCAGAGCTTAGCCAGATCCACAATACTTTCCATGTTTCCTAGTTGAGGAAGTGTTTGGTGGATGAGTCAGCAGTTGTTCCCTTAGAGGACATTCAGGTTGATAGCAGCCTGAATTATATTGAGAGGCCGGTTGCGATTCTGGACCAGAAGACGAAGACCTTGAGGAACAAGGTAATTCAGCTAGTGAAGGTGCAGTGGCAGCACCAGAAGGGTACAGAGTGGACATGGGAATCGGAGGAGGAGATGCAGGAGCATTACCTGGAGTTATTTTCAGATTCAGTAGCAGCAGACTTCGAGGACGAAGTCTAATTCAAGAGGGGGAGATTTGTAACGATCGTTTCCGAGGAATAAATTTATTTAACTTTTCAATTTATGGATTGGGCTATAATTGAATTGTTATTGTGAGTAGACCTCTTTTTGGGCCGAAGTGTAAGAGACCCATAAGCCATACGCGGGGCGTAATCCCCTTATACGTTGGGTGTACTGATTAAATGAAACGCGGGGAGGCTGAGCATACGCGCGGTGTACTTTATGGTACGCCCAACGTACGCGACCAGGTGGCAAACCCTAATTTTAGGGGTTGAGGCATATTTAAATCCCATTATAGCCTCCCATTTGGCCTCCTCACTTATCATTCACTCTAGAGAAACTCTAGTTCGTCCCCTTTGCTCTTTGTTTGTGTGTGTTTGATCTTTGATCTTATTTTGTGTAGAAGGAGAAGAAGAGAAGTGGATGAAGAAGAACTTGAGCACCTTGAGCTCATAGATATGGGATCATTCCTTCATTTGGCATTCAAAAGAGGTATAAAGCTTCAAACTTTTCTCTTGTAAGTTTAGATCTAGCAGTTTTTGGAAGTTTGGACCATTTAGGTCCAAAGGAAGGACCTTTATATTGCAACTTCGTTTTTGGAGCATGGGATTGTTATCCTTGAAGCTCAAGAGTCCCCATAGCAGTAAAGTTTCGATCTTTGTGGCTTATATGGAACCATGCATGGGATCTAGTTAGTTTTATGGAAGTAGAATGTTATTTGTGGAAGTTTGAGCCTTTATGAGACTTGTAAGCCATCAAGTAAGCAACTTTATGGCTTAAGTCATGGAATAAGCTTAGGATCTGGATTTGTAGCTTCTGGATCGGATTGTTGTGCACTTAATGAGATGTTGGCTTAATAGAGTTGTACGCTGGGCGTAAGAGAAAGTACGCACCGCGTACAAGCCAGCAGCCGGTACGCTCAGCGTACCTTGGTGTACGCCCCGCGTACGCTTCCATTTTGGGCTTCGAGTGTTGGGCCTTTGTGTGGGCTGGGTTTCAGGCTTAGGGTCCTTGGGCCTTTATGGCCCATCAGACTTCAGTTGCTAAGGACCAAGGATTTAGTATTGGTCTTGAGTAAGGCCCAATAAAAGGGTTCTAAGCCCAATATAGTAAATTAGGCCATTAATGGGCCTATAGTGGGGCCATAGATGGACTTAGAAGGAATTAAGGATTTGGGCCATGTTTGTGTCCCACACCATAGTAGGGGTAAAATGGTCATTTTACCCATAGAGGATTCCCTATTCTGATTTAGTATTTTATTTCCCATGATAGCTGGGAAGCAGCCGGAGCAGCAGTCAGGGATTTCTCATTCAGGAGTTCAACAGTCAACATCACGATGTGAGTTTCCTTCCAGTAGGAACGGGTCTAAGGCCACAATGTCGGCCTGTTTAGCTAGCAGTAGTTTTCGGACTTCGGTCTGATGCAGTAGTTAGTATGTTTGATGCCTTCATGGCTCAGACAGGATTTATATGTTATGTGTTCCAGGCTACGGCCCGATGCAATATACAGTTTATGTGTTCAGGCTAGTTGATATGTTTATACTTTGCTATGTTATGCTCAGTTGGTTCCGGACTTCGGTCCGATGCGGTTAGTTTCGGACTTCGGTCTGATGTAGGGGACAAGGTCCCAGTCAGTTCTGGATTTCGGTCTGATGTAGTTTCCGGACTCCAGTCCGATGCAGTGGGCAAGGCCCTGGTTAGTTTCGGACACCGGTCCGATGCAGTTTCTGGACTCTGGTCCAATGTAGAGGGCAAGGCCTTGGTTAGTTTCGGACCTCGGTCCGATGCAGTTTTCGGACTTCGGTCCGATGCAGTGAGCAAGGCCCAATATGTGTTTACATGTTATTGTATTGTATGTGGTAGTTTGGGGGAGCTCACTAAGCTTCGTGCTTACAGTTTCAGTTTTGGTTTCAGGTACTTCCGCAAGTAAATGGAAGAGCTCGGGATGATGGCATCGCACACACCACCGCTTCATCTTTATTCCTGGGAGTTTTGTTCAGAAACTTAGATATGATTTGATACAGTTTTTCATACGACACTTTTATTATGGATTTTGAGTTAGTCGACGTATGGTTTTTATTATATGATATTCAGTGTTATGACTTTTATTATTATTTAAAACAATTTTTTTGGGTCGTATTTTTGGGATGTTACAATTAAACTATTACTTTACTCTTAATATTTGTTTTGAATCATGTTTATTACATTAGAATTCGAGTTTAGGATGTTATTTGTTGTAGTTATGAGCTAAAAACTTCATACTTCTGTTTAGACTAGATGATCTTATGAATATGGTTTGATTGAGTGGCTTGGATTATATAGATTTGATTATTTGTCTTGTTAAGCTTGTTAAAAGATCCTTGCATGTTAATGATTATTATTTTTTGTTAATAACTAAGAAATTGAGTTGCATAAATATCTTATTGATTGCTTGAATATTATAGTTTCATGAAAACAAGATTGTATGCCTAGTATTAGTGAACATCAACCTAGAGTTAACTAGAAAATAAGTAAGTTAATGTGTGAGCATATGTGGTGACCAACCTCATATAAGTTAATTGAACCAACCAATTTGATTAACTAATTAAAAGTCTTACTTGACTCAAATTGAACACTTGGAAAGCTATTAGTTTAATCAACTAGCCATTGTTTGAACTAATTTGTTTCCTAAGGATTAGTAATAGTGAACATGAACCTAATCACAATAGAAATCGGTAACCAATGACATATTAATCCATTGCACTTTCCAAGAAATCAACCATAGGAATAAGTGAATCGAATATAAATGGAAGTCTATTTAATTTGATTGAATCTAGTTGTCTTTTGTTCTTCTATTAGTTGTTAATTTCCTTTAAGCTAAAGTGTTTAAGAAGTTACTTAAGTTTCTAGTCTTGTAAAACTAGAGAGAACCCCCATTTTCATTAATTGTTTTATTTAGATAACATTAGTATTAATTTTAATTGTTTACCGTTCCCTGTGTTCGATACCATACTTGCTTAAACTAACCTGCTATCGATAGGTACACTGCCTACGTGTGCTTGTTTTTACTTGACTTCGTTAGGATTAAAACTAGTATACTTTACACACATCAAGTTTTTGGCGCCGTTGTCGGGTAACGGTTCTAAAAGTTAATTTTATTTGCTAGTGTTATCGATCCTTTGTGTGGGATTTATCTCACATAAAGTTACTAGTTTTTATGTTTTAAATTTTCGTTATTAGTTTTTCTGTTTTTGCGTTGGACTCGTCGAGAACACTTCGGAACTCGACGAGTTGATCATGTTTTCAGTTTCGTTTTTTTCTTCATTTTTGTTTGTTTTATGCATGTTTTTCTGTTTTGTTTCAGAAAGTTTATGACGAGGAGTTCCAGCTCTACAGTAGTGCCACCCGTGGAAGATCCGAAATTGATTATTCGCAAAAAGAAGGACAAGGCAATCGGAGAATCAAGCGGTTTTGACAAAAAGATAGAAGATCTTGAGCCAAAAACACCCGAATTTGAAGATGAAAGTAAGACCGGACCAGAAGAAGAGATGGACAACATTGCAGACATACCAATGGACGAATATAAAAGAATGATGTGTGACGATACTGGGCTAGGACTCGTGCAACCCGCGATTCCAGCAACTACGAACTTTGAGTAGAAAGGTCACATACTCGCCCAGCTAAAGGACATCCCATTCTACGGGAAGGATCACGAAGACGCATACAAGCATATCGAAGAGGTCAACAACATAGCCGACTACTTCAACATCCCTAATGTGCCTCGCGATACTGTTATATTTCGTATGCTACCCGTTACATTTAAGGGAGCTGCAAAAGATTGGCTAAAAGCACTCCCTCCAGGATCCATCACAACATGGAAAAAGATGCACGAATAATTCATCGATCAGTGTTGCCCACCATCCAAAACAACAAAGTTGAAGAAAGCCATTGAAAACTTCAAACAACAACAAGGCGTATCACTCTATGAGGCAAGGGAAAGATACAAAGGCTTGTTGAGGAACTACCTCATAACGACCTAACCATTCAATAAGAAGTCTATATTTTCTATGATGAAGTGAATGTGACAACCAGACAACTCCTTGACTCCCAAGGACCACTCACAAAGAAATCACCAGCAGTGATTAAAGAGTTGATTGAAGAACTCTCCAAGCACTCAAGAGAATATCATAACCTAAGGCACGACTCAAAATGAGGGGGATGAATTCAATTTCTAATGACATGGCAGCAGTGATGGCTAAGTTAGAGAGAATGGATCGTAGGATGACAAAGATGGACCAATCCATCCACGCCATCCGAGTAGGATGTGACAATTGTAGCAGGCCCCACCTTACTAAAGATTGTGACATTAACAAGAATGGGAACCGGAAATCACAAGTTTATTATTCGAGTGGCGATAGGTTTGATGGCGATTGGAGGAAACCAAAAAAGGAAGGGATACCATAAGATGAGTATAAGAAGGCAAATGAGGAAAAGTATAGGTAAAAGGCGAGAGGGTTCTATCAAAAGGAAGAGTTGGTGCAAGAGAATAAGACAGGTTTTAAAGCCATGCTTGCACATTTTTTGAGTGCCTCCAAGAAAAGACATGATAAAGTCGATGCTGCTATAAGGGAGCAACAAAACATGATGAAAGAGCACAAAATTATGATGAAAGATCAACAAGCTCTACTTCGGAATCAACAAGCTTCGATGCTTAATATTGAAAAGCATCTCAGACAACTTGCAAGGAAATTCAACGAAAGAACACTGGGCGGACTTCCTAGCAACACCGAGCAAAACCCGAAAGGCACACACATAAACATTGTGACTGCTAGGAGAAGAAAAATAGTCACTCCTCTGACCCTGATCCAGAATGAAGATACACAAGTGGTATAGGAAAAAGAGAAAGAAAACCCAGAATAGAAAACAGTGGACGAAACTCAATGAGTTCAAGAGAAAAACTTGACAAGATTTTCATTTGAAGAGAAAAATAACCCTCCGATTAAGCCATATCAACCTCCATTAGCATTCTCAAGCAGAGCTAGACAAGATAAACAGAATGAAGACTATCAAAAGTTCCTGGAGCACATCAAATCCCTTCAAATTTACATTCTTTTCATAGAGGCGGTTGCACAAATGCCCAAGTATGCCAAATTTTTGAAAGACCTTCTCACCAATCGAAAGAAAATGGAGGAGGTCTAAGGTGATCTTAAATGAGAATTGTTCTACTGCAATATTAAATAAACTTCCAAAGAAGATGGGTGACCCGGGTAGTTTGACTTTGCCATGCCAATTTGGGAACCTAGCTACAAGTTTTACATTGGCCAATTCAGGGGAAAATGTGAACCTTATGCCATACTCATTCTTTAAGAAGTTGAACCTTTTGGAGCCAAGACCAATTCGAATGGCGATCCATTTAGAAAACATGACGGTAACATTTCCAAGGGGGGTATGCGAGGATCTATTGGTGAAAGTCGATAAGTGTGTGTTTCCCATGGATTTCATAGTGCTAGATATGGAAGAAGATCATCAAGTGCCAATAATTCTTGGAAGAACCTTCTTGAACACCGTGTGTGCTATAGTGGACATAAGAGAATCAAAACTTACCCTTCAGGTAGGGGATGATTAAGTTACATTTGGAGTCGATCAATCCATGAAGCGTTGAAAGTATAGTGATGATATGACCTTCTCAGCAGACATTTTGGAGGAACTATTGGAAGAATGGAAAGAAGATAAGTCGAGTAAATCCACATTTACCTTAGAAGATGACTTTGATGCTCAAAGAGACCTAAAGGAGATAGAAAGGTTACTTGAGGAAAGCGAATACGAGGAATTGAATCGACATTCTGAAAACTCAACTCGACGAGTTGATGAGATAAACTCGGCGAGTTGGGATGAAAATACGCGATCAGAAGGGAAAATTAGCCACAACTCCACAATTTCTGTTACTTTACTCAATGTGTTCAGTGTTTAGAACACAAAATTAGAGCTGAAAACTTTTCCAGAAGATTTGGAATATGCATTCCTAGAAGAAGGTGATCAAAAACCTGTAATTATAGCTTCAGACCTTACACCAACTGAAAAGGAAGACCTCGTTAAAGTTTTGAAGAAAAGGAAGAATGCTATCGCGTGGAAAATTACCGATATAAAAGGAATAATCCCTTCTTACTGCTCACACAAGATAACTCTTGAAGAAGGCGTGAAGCCGATAGTGCAACATCAAAGGCGGTTGAACCCAGACATGCAAAAAGTGGTCAAGAAAGAAGTTGTCAAGCTCTTACATGTCGAGATCATATACTTGATTTTCGATAGTCCATGGGTTAGTCCAGATCAAGTCATGCCAAAGAAAGGAGGGATGAAATTCGTGAAGAACGAGAAGAACAAGCTCAGACCTACACGAACGGTAACTGGTTGGCAAGTGTGCATCGATTATCGTAAGCTAAATGATGTCACTTGCAAAGACCACTTCCCTATCCCTTTTATTGATCAAATGCTTGAGCGATTATCTGACCATTGCTATTACTGTTTCTTAGATGGATTTTCAGGTTATTTCCAGATTCCTATTGACCCAATTGATCAAGAGAAGACGACTTTCACTTGTCTGTGTGTAACCTTTGCCTATCGATGCATGCCTTTTGGGTTATGCAATGCGCCAGCGACCTTTTAACGTTGCCTGACGGCGATATTCCACGACATGGTGGAAAAGTTGATGGAAGTATTTATGGATGACTTTTCCGTATTTGGCTCTTCTTTTAATGATTGTCTTACTAACCTTGATTTGATGCTTGGTAGGTGTGAAAAGACCAATTTAGTTATAAATTGGGAAAAATGTCATTTCATGGTGAAAGAGGGCATTTTTTAAGGTCCTAAGGTGTCCAAGGCAGGGATTGAGGTGGATCGAGCAAAGATCGACACTATTGCTAAATTACCCCCACCAACCAATGTGAAGCGTGTTCGGAGTTTTTTTAGGTCACATGGGTTTTTGCCCCCATTTTATGAAAGATTTTTCTAAAATAACTAGACCTTTGACTCAACTACTTTTGAAAAATGCACCTTTCAACTTTTCTAAAGACTGTTTAGACGCCTTTGAAATTTTGAGAGAAAAATTAACTAATGCCTCAATCATTATCGCTCCGAATTGGAACTTACCTTTTGAGATAATGTGCAATGCAAGTGACTATTCTTTAGGATATGTGCTTGGTCAAAGGGTTGACAAGCACTTTCAAACCATTTACTATGCGGGAAAGACCTTAAATCCAGCCCAAGAAAATTACACCACTACTGAAAATGAATTATTGGTCATGGTTTATGCCTTTGACAAGTTTCATCCTTACCTTATATTGTCCTAAACAACTATTTTTTCTAACCACTTTGCTATCAAGTATTTGTTTTCCAAACAGGATGCGAAGCCTAGATTGATTCGATGGGTGCTTTTACTTCAAGAATTTGATATCGATATCAAGGACAAGAAGGGGATGAAGAACGTAGCAGCCGACCATCATTCTAGACTGGAAAATCCAGAGAGGAATGGGATGGACAACAAGGGTATTAAAGATAGCTTCCCAGAAGAGTATTTGATGATGATGATGATAGCAGTGGAAGGACCATGGTATACTGATATTGCAAACTTCTTGGCATGAAATTTTCTTCAAAAAGGGCTCACACACTAGCAAGAGAAGAAGTTATTTTCAGAAATCAAATATTATTTCTGGGATGAGCGTTATCTTTTTAGAATTTATGTCAATGGAATCATTAGAAGATGTGTATCTGGAAAGGAAATTCGTGACATTCTAGAGCATTGCCACAATGAGCCGGCAGGAGGACATCATGGGGTTCAATACACGGACAAGAAGGTGTTTGATGCAGGGTTTTATTGGCCAACAATCTTCAAGGATGTTGCCACTTACGTGTGAGAGTGTGACTCATGTTAAAGGTCGGGGAATATTTATGCAAGGAATGAGATACCACAAAAGAACATTCAAGTGTGTGAAGTGTTTGATGTGTGGGGTGTAGATTTCATGGGACCATTCCCTTCATCTAGAGGAAATAAATACATCCTTGTGGCGGTAGATTATGTGTCCAAGTGGGCGGAAGCGCAGTCGTTGCCAACCAATGATGCAAGGGTAGTTGTAAAATTTCTAAAAAGATTATTTTCTAGATTTGGAGTGCCAAAAATGCTAATAAGTGATAGGGGAACCCATTTTGCTAATGATCAACTAGAAAAGGTGTTGCAAAATAGGTGTAAGCCATAGGTTTTCAACACCATACCATCTACAAACAAATAGGCAAACCGAGATCACAAATAGGGCACTCAAGAGAATCTAGGAAAGATCGGTGGGTAGCAATTGGAAGGATTGGGCGGATAAATTGGATGATGCACTTTAGGCATTCCAGACTGCATTCAAAAAACCCATTGGAACTATAACCTATAGGTTAGTTTATGGTAAGAACTTTCATTTACCGGTGGACCTTGAGCATAAATCTTATTGGGCCTTAAAAACATGCAATTTTGAACCAAGTGAGTTGCGTGCCAATCGAATCTTGCAAATGAATGCCTTAGAGGATTTGAGAAACGAGTCTTACACTAACTCGTTAATCTATAAGGACAAGACAAAAAGGTGGCATGATGCAAGGTTGAAAGAGGATAGGGAATTCAAAGTTGGGTTGAAATTTTTATTATACAATTCAAGACTAAAGCTTTTTCCTGGAAAATTGTGCACTTGTTGGTTCGGGCCTTTTAAGATCAAGCATGTATATCCATATGGGGCGATTGAGCTATGGAATGAGGATGGGACAAGTTTCAAGTTCAATGGGCATAGGGTTAAGTGATATGAACGAGGATAAGATAAGTTTCAAGGACAATGGACATAAGGTTAAGCGATATGAAGAAGGAATGCCAAGTGAAGAGAGGATCGAAGAGGGATTGGATTTAGAGAAAGCCGATATAACGTAGAGCAGGAAGGAGTCCAGCTAAAGACTCCTCAAAAAGAAGCGCTTGCAGGAGGCAACCCGTCATTTGAGTTTGCTTTCTCTGTCCTTTTTCTTTCTTTTCATTTTCATCTTTTATTTCCTTTATTTCCTTTAGTATTTTGCTAGGATTTACACTCTAAGTCTTCTAAGTTTCTTAAAATGTTGCTTGAGGACAATCAAGGTTTGAGTGTAGGGTGTGGTGAAATTTTAGTGAGAAAACTTAAATTTTTTCAATCAGAGCCTAAACTGTAACATCCGGGATTTCAGGTATATTAATTAATATTTTTATTTTGAGTTTTGAGAAGGGACTCGGCGAGTTGGTGCGTAGACTCGCCGAGTTAAGACGCGGGTTCTCATCCGGATTGATGCTCGGACTCGGCGAGTCGCCTTAGTGGACTCGGTGAGTCTGCGTCGTTTAATGAAACCCTAATTTCTCGGGTTTGTGGCCTATTTAAAGGGCCTTATGGCCATCATTTGCGCTCATTAGTCCCCAGAGTGAAACCCTAGAGCATTTGAGTGATTCAAGTGAGGGAAGGAGCCATTGTTGATTCTTGGAGTTATTGTCTAGCAAGGGAAGAGAAGATCTAGCCAAGAGGAAGCAAGAGAGGGGTGGATTCTTGAAGAGCTAAGGTCCAGGACATCACATCTGAGGTACCATTCGAATCCTTCTTTGTTATTGTGATGTTCATATAGATTTAGGGTTTTTGAACCCATTTGTGGCTAGATCTAGCATTATCATGGTCCCTTGACGAGTTATGGCTCTGAATCTAGACCCATAGAGGTCCAGAGCACCTCCTTGCCCAAGCCTTATGTGCATCCATGGAGGTTTTAGATTGGGATCTATGTATTTGAGGCTAAACCTCCATTAATGAGCTATTTGATGCTTAATGAGCACCAAGACTCGGACTTTACGTGGTCAATAAGCTTAAGGGGACTGGATCTATGAGTTACTAGAGTGGATCTGACCTTAGAAGGTCGTTTGAGGTTGTGCATGGAGTGCACTCGCCGAGTCCAATCCCAGACTCGGCGAGTTGGTGCGGGTTGTTCAGAGACTTCGGACCAGGGACTGTGTAACCGAGTCGGGTTAGTGACTCGGTGAGTTGGAAGAGATTCAGAGGGAATCGGGTTCCTGTAGGGACTCGGCGAGTCGGGTTGACCGTTGACCGTTGACCGTTGACCAGTGTTGACTGATTTGACTTCGTGGTATTAGTCAGCCAGAGTCAAGTAGTATTAAGTAAAAATACACATGTGTTGTACGAGGACGGTAGCTCGGGAGATCGAGCACTAGTGGTTGAGAGCTTTACGAGTTACCGAGACACACGAGGTGAGTCTTCTCACTATACGTTACCTTGAGTGGTATTATGAGTTGGCCAGAGGGTCTTATGTGCTATGTATGAGATTATGTGCTATTTATGAGATTGTATGCTATGTGTTATTTGTATGCTGTATGACTATATAGATCGGACCGGAGGGTCCAACGATTCAGATCAGGCCAGAGGGCCCAATGAGCTATGACTGGACCAGAGGGTCCGACGAGCTGCGGGACTGGAAGGTCTCGCTGAGACATCTTGACCAGAGGGTCGGGTTAGCCTCGAGTGGCGTATTTGTAGTATGTGGTATTTTGGGGAACTCACTAAGCATTTATGCTTACAGTTGTTATGTTTGATGCCTCAGGTACCAGCGAGGACCGTGGGAAGGCGACGGCTTGAAACGTACACACACACTGATGGAGATTTTTATATGTAGAGATCTTGGGATTTGTTTTTGAAAACAGAATTGATTATGGATTTTGATTTGTGATGTGATACATTATGTGAATTTGAAAATGAAAAATTATTTTGAAAATTTACGGTGTTACAAGTTGGTATCAGAGCCTTGGTTTGAGGGATTCGGATGCACCTTCGGGCGTATTTGAACCCAAACCGAGGATTTGAGGAATTTTCAAATAAAACTAAAATTTTCTAAAAAGAAAAAAAGGTTTTGGGAAACGAGCAGAGTGGAAGGTGTGTACGGTCAGCCAGCGCCTGAACGGTGAATCCCCAAAATACCTTTACATTATATGTTATGAGTTATGAGATATTATGTGGTGCATGTTAGAGAGGCTAGGTATTCCTATTAGGACTAGAGTGGGCCTGATTTGTGATGCCTTAGCTTAGGAGATCGCTGCTGCTAGGAGACACTTTGAGAGAGTGAGTAGGTAGCAGTAAGGAGCTCAGGGGAGGGCTATTGAGAGTAGCCAGTGCATAGCGAGAGTAGAGTGTTTACGATTTGGGATCCTAGGAGGAGGACTTGGGTTATATATCGATTCGATGTGGACGATAGTATTGGGCCCGTACTATCGAAGACACTGGATTGGTGCGCAGTCCAAGTAAGAATCCTTGGGAGTACTAGGAGAGAGGATGTTTGAGTTATCGAGTGTGAGTATACTCGAGAGTATTCCTGATATTTCTTATGTTGTATTTCAGAGGTTGATCATGGTTGGGACACGCCATAACCCCGAGAGCAGTGGGGTGAGCGATGAAGAGATCCGTTGGATCATCCATGAGGAGGTGGCCGCTGCCATCAGAGCCGAGATTCCTGAGATGTTTGGGTCTATTAAGACCACACTGATCGAGAAGTTTGATGAGCGTTACGCTGCTTTGACTGATGCTGTTGTTGCTGCAGCCACCGCAGCTGTTGCTGCTGCGAGACCCCAGGGTGGTGATTCGTTGCTGTACCGAGAGTTCAGCAACACGAAACCATCGGAGTTCAATGGTACACAGGATCCGATCGCCGCTATGAGGTGGATCTCAGACATGGAGGGGTGTTTCTATACGTGCTCGTGTCCGGATCATTTGAGGGTGCAATTCGCACTCAACCAGCTTCGCTTGGGGGCAAAGGACTGGTGGAAATTCGTGACCGCGAGCTATTCTACAGCTGAGCTGACTGCAGTGACCTGGGAGAGGTTTACTGCGATGTTTCATGACGAGTATGTTCCCCAGGTGGAGAGGGAACATTTAGCTCAGGAGTTTCTGACCCTCAAGCAGGGGACCGAGTCGGTGACAGTGGTTACAAGGATGTTTCATGAGCGGGCGCTATTTTGCCCGGAGTTGGTGTCCACTGAGCAAGCTCGCATGAGTCGTTATCTGAGCATCTTGAGGAGGGACATCCGTGAGTTCGTGGCGAACTCGACTTATCAGACATTTGCCGAGCTCCAGGAAAATGCCAGGAAGAGGGAGATCGAGCTTGAGACACAGGCGATGGAGGAGACTGAGTTGTAGAGGGGTGATCGGCGAACGACACAGTTGCAGCCGGCCGCCAAGCAGGCAAAGCCCGCTGATTCGAGGACAGGCAGTTCGAGGGGCCGCACTTGTAGGAAGTGCGGCAAGAGCCATGACGGGCCGTGCAAGACTGGGGTATGCTACAAATGCGGGAAGGAAGGACATTTTGCGAGGGACTGTCCGAAGGGGTTCTTGGTTTGCTTCCATTGCAACCAGACCGGACATCGGAAGGCCGAGTGCCCCCAGCTTCAGAGATCAGCGCAGGGATCTGCACCTGTGGTTCGAGCTACCAAGACCCGGCCAGTGAAGGCCGAAGCACCAAAGGCTAGGGGGAGAGCCTTCCAGCTGACTGCGGAGGAGGTCCGCGCAGCACCTGATGTCGTGGCGGGTATGTAATCTTTATCTATTTTATGTTGAGTTTATGCTATTTTAATTGCTATATGTTGTGCGTAGGTACTTTTCTTGTGAGTTCTGTACCTGCATTGGTTTTATTCGACTCGGGTGCGAGTCGGTCTTTCATATCTTTAGCTTTTAGTCGGCACATTAGTATTCCGAGAGAGGCGTTGAGTCGATCTCTGCGGGTTTCCATAGCAGATGAGCGTGAGGTATGTGCTACCGAGGTGATACGTGGATGCGTGATGGAGATCTTCGGGGTGGAGTTCCCGATTGATTTGATTCCGATTGCTATGGGGGATGTATGTGTCATAGTAGGCATGGATTGGTTGAGCCGTTTCGGGGCTGTCATAGATTGCGAGCGTCAGTTGGTGACGATCCGAGATCCTAGTGGGGGAGTGCAGACAGTTTATGGCGAGGGGACTCGTGGTGGTTCGGTATTCTGTTCGGCTGCCAGAGCGAGGCGGAGTTTGCAGCAGGGCTGCAAGGGATTCGTGGCCTATGTGACAGATGTACGAGAGGCCGTTGGGAGGCCAAGTTCAGTGGATGATGTGCCGATAGTGCGTGAGTTCCGGGACGTGTTCCCCGAGGAGTTGCCAGGCGTGCCTCCCGAGAGGCAAGTGGAGTTTCGTATCGATTTGATTCCCGGGGCTGCGCCTATCGCTAAGGCGCCATATCGGCTGGCACCGCCAGAGATGCAGAAGTTATCCTCACAGCTGCAAGAGCTGTTGGGGGAAAGGGTTCATCCGTCCCAGTAGCTCTCCCTGGGGAGCACCGATCCTTTTTGTCAAGAAAAAGGATGGTTCACACCGGATGTGCATTGATTACCGGGAGTTGAACAAGTTGACGGTCAAGAACCGTTATCCGTTGCCGAGGATCGACGATCTATTCGATCAGTTGCAGGGGGCGTCTTGGTTCTCCAAGATTGACTTGAGATCGGGATATCACCAGATGAGAGTTCGGGATGAGGATATCCAGAAGACGGCGTTTAGGACTTGTTACGGGCATTACGAGTTCGTGGTGATGCCATTCGGGCTCACCAATGCACCAGCGGCATTCATGGATCTCATGAACAGGGTGTGTAGGCCGATGTTGGATCGTTCAGTCATTGTATTCATTGATGATATCCTGGTGTATTCGAGGACCAGAGAGAAACATGAGGAGCATTTGAGGGAGCTCCTCGGGGTTCTGAGGTCGGAGAGGCTATTCGCCAAATTCTCCAAGTGCGATTTTTGGTTATGGGAGGTCCAGTTCTTAGGGCATCTCGTTAACCAGAATGGGATATTGGTTGAACCGGCCAAGATCGAGACCGTGATGAGTTGGGAAGTGCCGAGGTCACCTGCGGAGATCCGGAGTTTCTTGGGGCTGGCAGGCTACTATCGGAGATTTATCAGGGATTTCTCCAAAATTGTTGTGCCACTTACCAAGTTAACCCAGAAGGGTGTTACTTTCTCATGGGGTCCGGAGCAGCAGACCTCATTTGAGACTCTTCGCCAGAGATTGTGCGAAGCTCCCGTGCTTGCATTGCCGGAAGGGATGGAGGATTTTGTGGTGTACTGTGATGCATCGATATCGGGGTTGGGAGCGGTGTTGATGCAGAGAAGGCATGTGATCGCGTATGCATCGAGGCAGTTAAAGCCTCATGAGACGAGATATCCCACCCACGATCTGGAGTTGGGGGCTGTGGTGTTCGCCCTCAATATCTGGCGTCACTATCTGTATGGGGTTCGGTGTACGATATACACGGACCACAAGAGTTTGAAGTACCTGATGGATCAGCCAAATCTGAATATGCGGCAGAGGAGATGGTTGGATGTGGTAAAGGATTATGATTGCGAGATCCTGTACCACCCGGGCAAGGCTAATGTGGTAGCCGACGCCCTGAGTCATAGAGCAGAGAGTGCCCCATTGCGAGACATCTGTTTGAGGTTGACGGTGACGACTCCGATTTTGGACACCATCCGAGGGGCTTAGGCTGAGGCTGCGAGATCAGAAAATCAAAAGAGGGAGCGGGTGGTTGGTCAGGTATCGGAATTTGTTACCGATGGTCGGGGACTTATGACATTTCAGGGTCGGATTTGGGTACCGTTTGTGGACGGGACACATACCATTTTGATGGAAGAGGCACATCGATCGAAGTTCTCGATCCATCCTGGGGCTACCAAGATGTATTTGGACCTAAAGAAGGAGTATTGGTGGCCCTGTATGAAGAGGGATGTTGCTTGGTTCGTCGAGAGGTGCCTAACTTGTCGCCAAGTTAAGGCCGAGCACCAGCGTCCGCATGGTAAGCTGCAACCGTTGGAGATTCCCGAGTGGAAGTGGGAACAGATTACCATGGATTTTATCACCAAATTGCCAAGGACTGCGAGAGGAGTTGATGCGATTTGGGTGATCGTAGATAGATTGATGAAGAGCGCTCATTTTCTAGCCATCAGCGAGAGCTCTTCTGCGGAGAAATTGGCGGAATTATATGTGAGAGAGGTGGTATCGCGGCATGGGGTTCCGATGTCGATTGTTTCAGACCGGGATGTGCGTTTTACTTCCAGGTTTTGGAAGAAGTTTCATGAGGAATTGGGTACGAGATTGCATTTCAGTACCGCATACCACCCGCAGACGGACGGACAGAGCGAGCGAACGATTCAAACGCTTGAGGATATGCTCCGAGCATGTGTTCTGGATTTACTTCCAGGTTTTGGAAGAAGTTTCATGAGGAATTGGGTACGAGATTGCATTTCAGTACCGCATACCACCCGCAGACGGACGGACAGAGCGAGCGAACGATTCAAATGCTTGAGGATATGCTCCAAGCATGTGTTCTGGATTTTGGAGGGAGCTGGGACACCTACCTACCTTTAGCAGAGTTTTCGTATAACAACAGCCATCATTCGAGCATTGGTATGCCACCCTTTGAGCTGTTGTATGGGCGGAGGTGTCGCACCCCCATTTGCTGGGGAGAGGTGGGGCAGCGGGTGATGGGTAGCACGGAGATTGTACTCCAGACGTCCGAGCAGATTCAGCAGGTCAGGCATAGGTTGTTGACCGCGCAGAGTTGCCAGAAGAGTAATGCGGACAGGCGTCGGTCCGAGCTCGAGTTTCAGGTCGGTGATCTTGTGCTCCTAAAGGTCTCTCCTTGGAAAGGAGTGATACGATTCAGGAAGAGGGGCAAGTTGGGACCTCAGTACATTGGACCCTTTAGGGTAATTGCTAGGGTAGGAAGGGTAGCCTACCGGTTGGACCTACCTACTGAGTTGGGGCAGATCCATGATACCTTTCATGTCTCGCAGTTGAGGAAATGTATTGCCAACGAGTCGGCAGTGGTGCCGTTGGAGGATATTCAGGTGGATGCGAGCCTGAACTACGCAGAGAGACCAGTTGCGATTGTGGATCGAAAGATCAAGGTTCTGAGGAACAAGGAAGTGCCTCTGGTACAGGTTCAGTGGCAGCATCGGAAGGGATCCGAGTTGACATGGGAACCGGAGCGGGAGATGCGGGAGCAGCATCCAGAGTTATTTCAGGAATGAGACTTCGAGGGCGAAGTCAGATTCTAGTGGGGGAGAATTGTAACATCCGAGATTTCAGGTATATTAATTAATCTTTTTATTTTGAGTTTTGAGAAGGGACTCGGCGAGTTGGTGCGCAGACTCGCCGAGTTAAGACGCGGGTTCTCATCCGGATTGATGCTCGGACTCGGCGAGTCGCCTTAGTGGACTCGACGAGTCTACGTCGTTTAATGAAACCCTAATTTCTCGGGTTTGTGGCCTATTTAAAGGGCCTTATGGCCGTCATTTGCGCTCATTAGTCCCCAGAGTGAAACCCTAGAGCATTTGAGTAATTCAAGTGAGGGAAGGAGCCATTGTTGATTCTTGGTGTTATTGTCTAGCAAGGGAAGAGAAGATCTAGGCAAGAGGAAGCAAGAGAGGGGTGGATTCTTGAAGAGCTAAGGTCCAGGACATCACATCTGAGGTACCATTCGAATCCTTCTTTGTTATTGTGATGTTCATATAGATTTAGGGTTTTTGAACCCATTTGTGGCTAGATCTAGCATTATCATGGTCCCTTGACGAGTTATGGCTCTGAATCTAGACCCATAGAGGTCCAGAGCACCTCCTTGCCCAAGCTTTATGTGTATCCATGGAGGTTTTAGATTGGGATCTATGTATTTGAGGCTAAACCTCCATTAATGAGCTATTTGATGCTTAATGAGCACCAAGACTCGGACTTTACGTGGTCAATAAGCTTAAGGGGACTGGATCTATGAGTTACTAGAGTGGATCTGACCTTAGAAGGTCGTTTGAGGTTGTGCATGGAGTGCACTCGCCGAGTCCAATCCCAGACTCGGCGAGTTGGTGCGGGTTGTTCAGAGACTTCGGACCAGGGAATGTGTAACCGAGTCGGGTGAGTGACTCGGTGAGTTGGAAGAGATTCAGAGGGAATCAGGTTCCTGTAGGGACTCGGCGAGTCCACGCCAGACTCGGCGAGTCGGGTTGACCGTTGACCGTTGACCAGTGTTGACTGATTTGACTTCGTGGTATTAGTCAGCCAGAGTCAAGTAGTATTAAGTAAAAATACACCTATGTTGTAGGAGGACGATAGCTCGGGAGATCGAGCACTAGTGGTTGAGAGCTTTACGAGTTACCGAGACACGCGAGGTGAGTTTTCTCACTATACGTTACCTTGAGTGGTATTATGAGTTGGCCAGAGGGTCTTATGTGCTATGTATGAGATTATGTGCTATTTATGAGATTGTATGCTATGTGTTATTTGTATGCTGTATGACTATATAGACCGGACCGGAGGGTCCAACGATTCAGATCGGGCCAGAGGGCCCAATGAGCTATGACTGGACCAGAGGGTCCGACAAACTGCGCGACTGGAAGGTCCCGCTGAGACATCTTGACCAGAGGGTCGGGTTAGCCTCGAGTGGCGTATTTGTAGTATGTGGTATTTTGGGGAACTCACTAAGCATTTATGCTTACAGTTGTTATGTTTGATGTCTCAGGTACTAGCGAGGACCGTGGGAAGGCGACGGCTTGACACGTACACACACTGATGGAGGTTTTTATATGTAGAGATCTTGGGATTTGTTTTTGAAAACAGAATTGATTATGGATTTTGATTTGTGATGTGATACATTATGTGAATTTGAAAATGAAAAATTATTTTGAAAATTTACGGTGTTACATAAACTCCCCGAGTTCTAATTGTGCACTCGACGAATTCTTTCGAATTTTCACCATTTTTACTCTGGACCTGTGTCTACTCGACGAGTTTGGGGTCCCCAACTCGACGAGTAGAATTTTATTACCAAAAATAAAAAATGATTTTAAACTCGGTCAAATAGGGTTTTAACCCTAAAATGAAAACTTTCATCAGTTTCACCCACCACGCCTCCACTCGACGAGCCGACTCCTCTCAAACACAATTTTTCAACTTCTCTTGGTTCTACTCAAAAACTCTCAAGAAATGTTAGATTTTTCATACATAATTCTATTAAAGTTTCGATTTTGATGTGTTTGATGTTTGCATTTTGTGAAAAACCCGATTTTTGACTTTTGCATGAACTCTAGGGTTTTAATTTTGGGGAAATTAGGGTGTTTAATCTAGTTTTTCTTATGCTTTAATACATGTTTTACTATCCTAAACAAACCCCTAAAGTGATTTTGAATTAATTTGGACAAATCTGTTGGAATCAAAAGAAAAAAGATTCGTCATGTTAATCGGACTCGCCAAGTTGCTCAATCAACTCGATGAGTTGATTTCCCAAAAAACACAGTTTTAGCTGAAAATATATTTTTAAATTATTTTTGTGTTTGTTTGGTTTCCTTTGTTGTTTTTTTATGCAAAAAAATAAGGAGAAACAGGGGACAACAAATGCCAAGAGAACAAGGGGAATTCCCTTGGTTTAATTTTCCTCAAGTTTGGTCAAACAAAACTTTGATAGAATGGAAAAATAAGTAGGAGACCCTGAAGAAGAAAGAATCTACATAGCAAATGAGGTTAATTGGACGTGGTTGGAACAAGTGGGGTTGGAAAGCAAGATAAACCCTTACTTGAAAAAAGTGTTTGTGAATAACGAGGTACAAATTACATGTGATGCTTGGCGATGACTTTTCCAAATTCAAGAGCCCGTGTATAAAGGGTTGTGCTTAGATTTTTATGCGACGGTCAGATTTCTGGGAGGGGATGATTATTATGATATAATTGTGTTGACCTTTTGTCGTGGGTGGTGAGTACCGGGAATGTAGAATGGCCGAGTTAAGTTGGAGGATGGGTTTGTATGATCAATCTGTGGTCATGACTGAGGCCTTTGGTGAATTTTTGGATAGTTTTCACAAAGTGTTTCAGAATGGGGTGAATGGGTCCAATTGGTGGACAACATTAGAAAACAGGGTTTACATACCATCAGTTGCACAAGAGGCAAGTATTGGATCACCAATTCACCGCTTCATCCATAGGTTAGTTTCAAACACCATCAACATGAGGAAAGATGTTGATAAGGTACCGAGTCTCGATGTCTTTTACCCATGGTGCATCATCATGCCCAACACTTTCTGTAACATCCCTTATTGTTTGGCAAAGTATCTAGCTGAGGGAGGGTTCAAGGATCGGAAAACCTCGTGAATTTGTGAAGGTATGTTTGTGACTAGATTGGCAAGGTCTTATGGTGTTTTGAAAGGGGGGCCGAGAACTTTTTGACTGTGATGCAAACACCCTCTTTTAATCATCTTCTTTATAAGAGGCTTAGCATTATTGAGGATTATGGTGGGGGAATATTTGCTATTCCTGATGAAGTTGAAGCGATGGCACCGGAGGAGCCGGGTAGAAGGGTATGGCCTCTACGACTACACATTCATGAGGACCCACCTGTTGTTCTCATGGAAGATGGCTTGCCTATGGATCCATACAATATAGAATTGAGAGCATATCAAGATGACATAAGTCGTAGTTTGAGTCTTAACCACATGACCCACGAATACATTATGAGCCATATGAACATACCCCGCAACGATTCCTTTCCCAACTACCCTTACATTCGAAATCGGGATGAACGTTGGAGGGCAAGGCAAGGAGGTGCCGGTGGCAGTGGAACCAAAGGAGGAGATGATGAGGATGAAGAGTGACTATCCTTTTTCTTTTATTTGTGATTGATTTGTTAAGGCAATTTTTATTTTTGCTTGTGTGTTTATTTGTTTGGTTTGGTGATGTTTAAAAACTTCTAGTTGATTAGGGGTAATGTAGGAATTCTAGTTAAATGATTGTTTTCCTTTTTATTATTTGGTTTTGTTTTTGATCTTTTCAGAAGTTTAGGGTGAGAATTGGTTCAATTAATTAAAGTGTGAGAGATTTAAAAGTGAGGGGTCGATTTTATTATGAGAAGATTGGAATATTTGAGTGAAACTATGAGTCCGATGCTTAAAAAGGTTCAAAAAGAGTCTCGTTGCTAAAGAAACAGAGGATGTGTAATACCCTAATACCCTCCTCGCACATAAAATCAAAACTAGAGTAGAAAGGAAAAGTTGCCCCTACAAAGCCGAAAAATCGTCGAGTACATACTTCAAACCCGACAAGTTCATGAAGAATTTCGCGTTTTTATGCTGAGTCACGTCCCAACTTGATGAGTCTCCACTTATAACTCGGTGAGTTTCTCAGCTTCTTATTTTCAAGTATTTGATTTGATTCTGTCACAACTAGGAATTCTAATGCTTTTGTAAACATTAACAATGATGACATTTGTGACAAAAACTTGAAAACATGCATGATGTTTATTCAATGACAACAAAATTCCATCAAACACTTTATGCAATCACTTCAAATGGTCAACAAAAGATTGGAAACCCTAAAAAAAATCATGGTTTAAGTCCATTTTGGACTAGGATTTCTTATTGGGCTTAATGGACCAATAAGCCTCCAATTTGACTATTTTGGGTTAGAACTCTTAAATGGGCTCTAATTGGACCCATTTTCATGAAACTTAACATTTTGGTCCATAATGGGCTTAAAATGGATTAGCTTACCTTCAATGGCATTGTTGGGCCATAATCAATCTAATTAGCCCTAATGGGCTATAAACCCATTCTTTTATTCTTTTTGGGCCGTGAATGCTTCCAAGGGCCCAATGGGCCGAAAAATTCTATGTTTAGGATCCAAATATCCTAGCTAAGGTAAATGGACCAAATCTACTCTATCCTTTCTTCTTGGATCAAAATATCGGCCCATCATCCAATAATTAAAATAAAAAATGAGAAATGAAATGGAAATAGAGGAGGGGAGTTGACTTGGAGATGCCACCTCCATTTTATACACCATGTGCCCATGCAAGATGCTTCATGTATCTATGTTAGTCATTTCACTGCCTCCTTCGTCCCTCTCTTCTTCTACTCGGCTGAGAGCCCCAAACACACACACACACACATTACACCAAACTCTCTCCAAACATCTCTAAATCATCCTCCTTCTTCCTCCAAAAATTCTCAAGGTTTTGCTTGTGTCTCAAGAGGATTTTTACAAAATAATCATCACTTTTGGTAAGTCTTTACACATCCAAGCTTCATAACTTCACTCTCTTGTTGGATCATTCTTTTAAACAAAGTTTTTGGTGTTTATACTCCTAGAAATCTTCCTAAACTCGAGATCTACATCAAAGGTGTACTAAGACCCAAACAAATCCTCCCACTTCTTCTTCAAAACCGAAACAACAAAGCAAAGGTGAGTTCATACCCCTTGTTTTTGGTTTTTACATGATTTATGGGGGAGAATACAAGTAAAATGTGTAGATCCATGTGTTTTTATATGATATGTGTGATTTCTTGAATTTATTTGATGAAAATGTGTTAGAAACTTGATCTATTCGAGATTCTTAACCTTGTTAAGGAAATATGTGACCTAAGATATCTTATACATATTATTATCAAGGCAAAAGTATTATACAAGTTCAAAGTAAATAAAACAAAACACAAATTCTATTTATAAACCATTTTTGACAAATAAGCAAAAGATGGAGGAAATGATGTCATTTACGGTTTTTATAAGGGTCAAATGGGTCAAATCACTTAAAATATGAGTTATTATGAAAATCACGGTTTTTAAAGGACTAAAATTGTAAATTTTAGCATAATGGGCTAAAGTTTGGGCTTTTCGACTTTTAGGCCCAATTTGTGAAAAATATGAAACTTAAGGGACTGAAATTGCAAGTTTATCAAAATATGAGTTAAAAACATAAATAAACAAATTTCAGGGGGTGAAAATGTCATTTTTACCAAATAGGACTAAAAATGCAAAGTTTTTTGGATTTTGGGCTAAAATTGTAAAAATTGCGAAAATTTGGACAACAAGTGTAAATCTTTTTAATTAAAGGGCTGTAACTGTCCAATACCTTATTTTGGGGCTTAAAACATGATTTGTAACGACGTAAATTTTCAAAAAAAATTTTCTTTTTTCAAACAACATAAGTATCATTTAAACATTCTCAAATCTCATGTTCAACAATTGTCATCAAATAAAACATATCCCAAGATCAGAAATAAAATCCTCGGTCTGTGTGTACAGATCATGCCGACGCCTTCCCGCGATCGTCACTGGTACCTGAAACATATAACACATAACACTGTAAGCATAAATGCTTAGTGAGTTCCCCAAAATACCACATACAACACATATTAGCCACTCGAGGCTATAACTCTGTATGAGCCTCTAGTCAAAGTGTCTCAGTGGGACCCTCCAGTCCCATAACTCTGTCGACCCTCTGGTCCTAACTCTGTGGACCTTTCGGTCCTAACTCTGTAAACTCTGAATCACATATAGCACATAATGACATAGATATTACATCATATAATAGGATACAACGTACTCTGTCACATAACTCTAATTACCACTCTAGGTAAAGTATAGTGAGAAGACTCACCTCGGGTAACTCGGTAAATGTCGAACTCGGTAAATCTGGTCTAGCCTCTGCCTAATCACATGGAATAATTACTCTAATTAATACAATTCTCAAAGGGTAGACTAAATCCTCTCTAAGTTCTCTCAGAAGGGTAAAAGACCATTTTACACCTCTTATGGCTCAAAGATCCAATTATTGACTAAACGCTAAAAGTCAACAAAAGTCAACCCTCCGGGTTACGCTGCACATACCAAAACTGTACGCTGGGCGTACACGACGACTTCACAGACTCGGGGAATGTGACCCCCTACGCTGTGTGTACTGGGATTACGCCCCGCGCAACTCCCAGTTTCATACTCCTTTGATTTTGGGTCTTAAACGGTTAGGAAATATATCCAAACTTCAGATCTGACTTCCCCTAAGCCTCTTATTCCATAAATTCAGAACGTTTAAGCTTTTGCATGGTTGTAAAGGTCACTAATCATTCTAACACCTTTCCTCTTTCCTCATAAATCCTAGATCTCATGCTTGGCTTAATATCCACAGCCAAGTTTGGATTTTTATGAACCCACAACTCATAATACTCTGAAATATAGTAGATCTAAGCTTATGGAGACCTTTTGCTCATAAAGTCTCCACCTTGGGACCAAAAACCCTAAAAATTGGTCCATAAAGAACAAAACAATAATAACAAGGAAAGTTCTGAGCTTTTTACCTCCAAGTGAAGCTCCTCCCTCTGTAGAACTCAGATCCAAGCTTGAACCCCAACTTCTAGCCTTCACAAGAACATCCTCGTCTTCTTCACTAACATACAAAGGCACTTTTAATTCGAAAACACTCACACACAAGCTCAGAATGAAGGTTGGCTCTCTTTTAGGGTTTCACTCTCTCAAATGGTGGCTGAGGATAAGGCCATAGCTTTCTTTATATAGGGCTCAAGTCTCATTTAGGTTTTTGAGTCTGGACCCGCTACGCCCAGCGTCGCCCAAGGTACGCCCAGCGTACTGGGTGGAGTCCGTGTCTGAAACACGCCCTTGAGTACGCGCATCGTACTCTTTAGTACGCCCAGCGTACTCATTTACCTTGGCTCACTTTTAAGGGCTAAACAAGACAACTTAGAAAGAAGGAAGGGTTAAACAGATATACCTGAATCTCAAGATGTTACAATTCTCCCCCACTAGAACCAGACTTTGCCCTCGAAGTCTCATGTCGCAAAAAACTCCGGATGCTGCTTCTGCATCTCTGACTCTGGCTCCCATGTTAGTTCGGACCGTCTCTGATGTTGCCACTAGAACTGAACTAGGGGCACCTCCTTGTTCCTCAGAACCTTGATCTTTCGATCCACAATCGGGATTGGCCTCTCAATATAATTCAGGCTCGCATCCACCTGAATGTCCTATAGCGGTACAACTGCGATCTCATCGGCAATACACTTCCTCAACTGAGACACGTGAAGGTATCATGAATCTAGCTCAGCTCCGTAGGTAGCTCCAAAAGGTATGTTACCCTGCTCACCCTAGAGGTCACCCTGAAAGGACCAATGTACCGGGGCCCCAGCTTGCCCCTCTTCCTATATCGGATCACTCCTTTCCAAGGAGATACCTTTAGCAGCACGAAATCTCCAACCTGAAACTCGATCTCGGATCGTCGCCTATCCACGTAACTCTTATGGCGACTCTGAGCTATCAACAACCTCTATCTGACCTGTTGTATCTACACTGTCGTCTGAAGCACTATCTCAGTGCTGCCCAGCACTCGCTGCCCTACCTCTCCCCAGCAGATGGGAGTCCGACACCTCCTCCCATACAACAACTCGAAGGGAGGCATACCAATACTCAAATAATGGCTGTTATTATAGGAGAACTCAGCCAAAGGCAGTTACGTGTCCCAACTTCTTTTGAAGTCCAACACACAGGCTCGGAGCATGTCCTCGAGCGTCTGAATCGTCCGGTCACTCTGTCCATCTGTCTGCGGGTGGTAAGCGGTACTGAAATGCAGCCTCGTGCCCAACTCTTCATGGAACTTCTTCCATAACCTGGAAGTGAAACGTATATCTCGATCTGACACAATCGAGATCGGCACTCCATGCCGCGATACCACCTCTCTCACATACAACTCTGCCAGCCTCTCAGCAGAATATTTGTCAATGATAACAAGAAAGTGAGCGCTCTTCTTCAGTCGTCAACGATCACCCAAATTACATCGACACCCCTCGCGGTCCTCGGCAATTTGGTGATAAAATCCATAGAAATTTGTTCCCATTTCCACTGGGGAATCTCAAGTGGCTGCAACTTGCCATGCGGACGCTGGTGCTCGGCCTTAACCCTGCGACAGGTCAAGCATCTCTCAACGAACCACGCAACATCCTCTTCATATAGGGCCATCCATAGGCTCTCTTCAGATCCAAATACATCTTAGTGGCCCCGGGATGGATCGAGAACCTCGATCTATGCGCCTCCTCCATCAATATGGTACGTTCCCCGCCCACAACGGCACCCAAATCCGACCCTGAAAGGTCATAAGCCCTCGACTATCAGTAACGAACTCAGATATCTGCCCGATCACCCGCTCTCTCTTGCGGTTCTCTGGTCTCACAACCTATGCCTGGGCCTCGCGAATGGTATCCAACACTAGAGTCATCACTGTCAATCTCAAACAAACGTATCGTATTGGGGCACTCTCCGCCCTACGGCTCAGGGCATCGACTACCACGTTAGCCTTTCCCGGGTGGTATAGGATCTGACAATCATAATCCTTTACCACATCCAACCATCTCCTCTGGCACATATTAAGGTTAGGCTAATCCATCAAATACTTCAAGCTCTTGTGATCCGTGTATATAGTACACCGAACCCCATACAAATAGTGACGCCAGATCTTGAGGGCGAACACCACGGCCCCCCAACTCCAAATCATGGGTGGGATATCTCACCTCGTGAGGCTTCAGCTACCTCGATGCGTACGCTATCGCATGCCCTCTCTGCATAAGCACCGCATCCAAACCCGATATCGATGCGTCACAATACACCACAAAATCCTCCATCCCCTCTGGAAGGGCTAACACTGGGGCCTCACATAATCTCTGGCGAAGAGTCTCAACTAAGGCCTGCTGCTCTGGACCCCATCTGAAACTCACGCACTTCCGGGTCAAATTGGTGAGAGGAACAACAATCTTGGAGAAATCCCTAATAAACCTCCGATAATAGCCGGCCAACCCAGAAAGCTCCTGATCTCAGTGGGGGATCTCGGCACCTACCAAGTCATCACCGCCTCAATCTTGGCCGGGTCGACCAATATCTCATTCTGATTAACGAGATACCCCAAGAACTGGACCTCTCGTAACCAGAAATGACACTTGGAGAATTTGGCGTAAAGCCTCTCCGATATCAAAACTCCAAGGATCTCTCTCAAATGTTCCTCATGCTGCTCTTTAGATCTCGAGTACACCAATATATCGTCGATGAAGACAATCACCGAACGATCCAACATCGGCCTGCACACCAGGTTCATGAGATCCATGAACGTTGTCAGTGCATTGGTGAGCCCAAAAGGCATCACCACGACCTCGTAATGCCTATAATGAGTCCGGAACACAGTCTTCTGGATATCCTCATCCCACACCCTCATCTGATGATATCCAGACCTCAAATCAATCTTGGAGAACCAAGACGCTCCCTGCAACTGATCGAACAGATCCTCGATCCTCGGTAAGGGATAACTGTTCTTGACCATCAACTTGTACAACTCCCGGTAATCAATGCACATCCGATGTGAAGAATCCTTCTTCTTGACAAAAAGGATCGGCGCTCCCCACGGCGAGCTACTCGGTCGAATAAACCCCTTCCCCAACAGCTCCTGAAGCTGTGAGGATAGCTCCTGCATCTCTGGCGGCGCAAGGCGATAGGGTACCTTGGCAATAGGTGCCGCTCTTGGAACTAAAACGATACGGAACTCCACCTGCCTCTCGGGAGGCACGCCTGGCAATTCCACGGGGAAAACGTCTGGGAACTCCTGCACTATCGGTACATCACCAACCAAACTCGACCTCTCTGCGGCCACTCGTGTGTCCATCACATATGCCACAAACCCACTACAGCCCTGCTGAAGACTCTGATTCACTCTAGCAGCCGAACAAAACGCTGACTCGGGGCGGGTACCCTCGCCATACACTGTAAGCACTCCCCCACTAGGGTCTCGTATGGTCACCAGCTGTCATTCACAATCGATGACCTCTCCGAATCTACTCAACCAGTCCATGCCCACGATGACACTGACATCCCCCATAGCAATCGGGACTAGATCTATCGGGAACTCAACACCGAAGATCTCGAGTACACATCCTCGAATCACCTCAGTAGCATATACCGCTCGCTCGTTAGCTATGAAAACTCGAAGAGGTTGACTCAACGCCTCTCAACAGATACAGATGTGGTGACCAAAGGCTACCGACACAAAAGATCGACTCGCACCCGAGTCAAATAACACCAAGGCAGGTACAGAACTCACAAGAAATGTACCTACGCATAATATAAGAACAAAACCTCAAACTCAAAATAAATAGATGAAATAATACATAACAGCCACAACATCGAGTGCTGCGCGGACCTCCTCCGCTGTCAACTGGAAGGCTCTCCCACGAGCCTTTGGTGCCTCGGCCTTCACTGGCCGACTCTCAGTAGCTCGTACGACAACAGGGCAGATCCTTGCGGTGCTCCCTGTGCCGACCCCCACAGTTGTGGACACTCGGCCTTCCGATGGCCAGTCTGGTTGCAGTGGAAGCACACTACAAATCCCGTGGGGCAATCCTTAGCCATGTGCCCCTCCTTGCCACACTTGTAGCAAGACCCTGATCGACAAATCCCCTCGTGGCTCTTTCCGCACTTGCCACAAGTGCAGCCCTTCTGGTTCCCTAACCTCGAATCGGCGGGCTTTGCCCGCTTGGCTGCCGGCTGGGACTATTCCGGTCGCCGATCCCTCCCCTGAGACTCCGCCTCATTCTTGGCCCGAGTCTCGAGCTCCATCTCCCTCTTCCGAGCATTTTCCTGAAGCTCGGCAAATGTCCGGCACGTCCAGTTTGCCACGAACTCGCGAATGTCTCTCCTTAGAATACTCAAATATCGACCCATGCATGCCTGCTCCGTAGACACATGCTCAGGGAAAAACATCGCCCTCTCGTGAAACATCTTGGTAATCGTAGTAACAGAATCAGTACCCTGCTTCCGGGTCAAGAACTCCTGGGCCAACCGTTCCCTTTCCACCGGGGGAACAAACTCATCTCGGAACATAGCAGCGAACCTCTCCCATGTCACCGCATTAAGCTCTGCAGAAGTGAAGTGCGCTGTCACGAACTTCCACCAGTCCTTCGCTCCCAAGCAAAGCTGGTTCATAGTAAATCGTACTCTCAGATTCTCCGGACACGAACATGTGTAGAAGCACCCCTCAATGTCAGAGATCCATCTCATCGCATCTATCGGATCCTGAGTCCCATCAAACTCTAGTAGCTTCATGTTGCTGAACTCTGGGAACAGCAACGAGTCACCCCCTTGCGGCCTGGCAACAGCGACGGCTGCGGTGGCCGCAGCAATAGCAATATCAGTAAGAGCGGCGTACCGCTCATCAAAAGTCTCGATCAGCGTGGTCTTGACAGACCCAAACATCTTCGGTATCTCATCCTGGATGGCCGCAGCCACCTCCTCATGAATCAACCTGCGGATCTCCTCATCACTAACGCCGCTGCTATCAGGTGTGTGGCGTGTCCCAACCATGACGTCTCTTTGAAATACAACATAAAATATCAGAGACCCGCTCGAGTATACTCACACTCTATCACTCAACGCTACTTGATCTTTAGTACCCTAAGGATTCTTACTTGGGCTGCGCACAGATCCGGTGTCTTCCGTAGTACGGGCCCAATACTACCGTCCAAACCGCATCAGCATTAACCCCAAGTCCTCCTCCTAGGATCCCAGATCACAAGTACTCTAATCTCATTATACATCGGCTACTCTCCAGTAGACCTCTCATAAGCTCCTTGCTGCTACCTACTCACTCTCAGGCATCTCACTACAGCAGTAATTTCCTATGCTAAGGAATCACAAATCAGGCCACTCTAGTCCTAATATGAGTACCTAGCCTAGTCTATCATGTTTAACATATCATATCAAATCTCATAACACATAATGTAAGGGTATTTTGGGAAATCACCGTTCGGGCGCTGGCTGACCGTACACACTACTCTGCTCTGCTCGTTTCAAAACCTTTTTCTCTTTTTAGAAAATTTGTTTTATTGTGAAAAATTCTTCAAATCCTTAGTTTGAGTTCAGATACGCCCGAAGTGCATCCGAATCCCTCAAACCTAGGCTCTTATACCAACTTGTAACGACGTAAATTTTCAAAACAATTTTTCATTTTTCAAACAACATAATTATCATTTAAACATTCTCAAATCTCATGTTCAAAAATTGTCATCAAATAAAACATATCCCAAGATCACAAATAAAATCCTCGGCCTGTATATACGGATCATGTCGGCGCCTTCCCACGATCGTTACTAGTATCTGAAACACATAACACATAACACTGTAAGCTTAAATGTTACTGAGTTCCCCAAAATACCACATACAACACATATTAGCCACTCGAGGCTATAACTCTGTATGACCCTCTGGTCAAAGTGTCTTAGTGGGACCCTCCAGTCCCATAACTTTGTGGACCCTCTGGTTCTAACTCTATGGACCTTTCGGTCCTTACTCTGTAAACTCTGAATCACATATAGCACAGAATCAGATTGATATCACATCATATAATAGCATACAACATACTCTGTCATATAACTCTAATTACCACTCTATGTAAAGTATAGTGAGAAGACTCACCTCGGGTAACTCGGTAAATCTGGTCTAGCCTCTGCCTAATCACATGGAATAATTACTCTAATCAATACAACTCTCAATGGCTAGACTAAACCCTCTTTAAGTTCTCTCGGAAGGGTAAAAGACCATTTTACCCCTCTTATGGCTCAAAGATCCAATTATTGACTAAACCCTAAAAGTCAACAAAAGTCAACCCTCCGGGTTACGCTGCACGTACCAAAACCGTACGATGGGCATATCCGGCGACTTCACAGACTTAAGGAACGTAACCCCCTACGCTGCGCGTATTGGGATTACGCCCCGCGTAACTCTCAGTTTCATACTCCTTTGATTTTGGGTCTTAAACAGTTAAGACATATACCCAAACTTCAGATCTGACTGCCCTAAGCCTCTTATTCCATAAAGTCGGAACCTTTAAGCCTTTGCATGTCTTTAAAAGTCACTAATCACTCTAACACCTTTCTTCTTTCCTCATAAAGCCTAGATCTCATGCATGGGTTAATATCCACGTCCAAGTTTGGATTTTTATGAACCCACACCTCATAATACTCTGAAATATAGTAGATCTAAGTTTATGGAGACCTTTTCCTCATAAAGTCTCCACCTTGGGACCAAAAACCCTAAAAATTGGTCCATGAAGCCCAAAACAATAATAACAAGGAAAGTTCTGAGCTTTTTACCTCCAAGTGAAGCTCCTCCCTCTGTAGAACTCAGATCCAAGCTTGAACTCCAACTTCTAGCCTTCACAAGAACCTCTTCTTCTTCTTCACTAACACACAAAGGCACTTTTAATTCGAAAACACTCACACACAAGCTCAGAATGAAGGTTGGCTCTCTTTTAGGGTTTCACTCTCTCAAATGGTGGCTGAGGATAAGGCCATAGCTTTCTTTATATAGGGCTCAAGTCTTATTTAGGTTTTTGAGTCTGGACCCGCTACGCCGAGCGTCGCCCAAGGTACGCCTAGCGTACCGGGTGGAGTCCGTGTCCAAAACACGCCCTTGAGTACGCGCACCGTACTCTTTTGTACGCCCAACGTACTCATTTTCCTTGGTTTACTTTTTAAGGGCTAAACAAGACAACTTAGAAAGAAGGAAGGGTTAAACGGATATACCTAAATCTCGGGATGTTACATGATTTAAATGAGTGTTTGCGCCGAAAAGTCAAGAAACATAATCTAAGGACCTAAAATGTCATTTTTCATAAAAAGGGGTAAAAATTTGTCATTTTTACTAGAAAAGGGGCTGAACTGGTCGAACAATTATTTCTGGGTCAATTATGTTAATATTAAAATATTTGGGTCAAAAATACATAATATTAATAACTTATGGATTTAAATAGAAAAAAATATATATTTTTTATATAAATCTAAATATCGTTATAAAACAATTTGGCGAATGTGGTGACTTTTCGATTAAACAATTCGTGTGAAATAAACCTTACGACATTAATACTTTACAAACATGTAAACATTATATCGGTTGGGCTTTAATACTTCTAATCATGCTTATTGGGCCTTCGTGACCCATTAACATGACTATTGGGCCCAACATAAATAATACATGTTTATTGGGCTTCCGATGGCCCAATTACATGCCTAATGGAACCTCAATGGCTTTAACTGGTATTAGGCCTTAGTGGCCCATTAGCATTGCTAGTATGGTCCAAATCAATTATATGTTTAACGGGATAACTTGTCTGTCGCATACTTGACAGTCTGTAATAACATACATGATTAGTGGGCCATAGTTGTCATTTTTCGTGTTTGTTAGGCTTTATTCATGTTCATGTAAACATCAAACAGGTTGTAATCAATGTTATTCAAATTCATGGGGGGTAATAATAGGGATTTAGTGAGAATTTGCGGTTGGCACCAATAAGTGTCGGCTGTAGCCTGTAGTTATAATCAGAGTCTCCTGGAGGGAGGGCGAGAGTTTGTGTATAGATCTATACGGCGGTGACTCCCCCACACCTGATCTATTCGCTACAGTTAGACTCGGCCAGTCTAGGGTGACACAATCTTAATTCAAAACCTGTGTTTGTAAAAATGCCAAGACAGGCGAAATAGTCATTATTATGCATGGTTATAACGACTCACATAGAGATCCATTACCAGATCATCATTCATGGGAAATCATATTCATACACTGTAACGATGCAAAGTGATTTATACAATAATACAAAACTACCATACTATTAAATTGGAAAACATCAGGTTTTCTGGGGAACGACATTATTCACACCTACATACAACAACTACAATACAATGAACAATTATGAAAGTCATTCGCTCTCACATGTTTTGAAATCAAATACATATATAATTATGGAATCATCACATCTTTTTCGTAAACAGCTTTTGTTACAGAAAATATCGGATTTTCTGGGTTTTACAAACGATACAAACAAATTTTATATCAAACATGCTTATGAACTCACCAACATTATATATGTTAACATTTTCAAAACAACTTGTATTCTCAGGAAACAGATAAGCTGAAGAAAAATACCATGTGTGTTAAGATGTTATGTATTGTGACTCTCAAACAATTTATGTTATGGATAAGTAATGTTCAAACAATGTACTTGATGTGAACAATGATAGTTGTACTATGTAATGTTGGTGATGTATGTGTTGTTCATGTATATTCATTGTGATGATATTTCAATTTAAGTCACATGAGCTCTCAGATGTTTCCGACGTCTGGTTTGAGGGTGTGACAGATTCTAATCAAGGCGGGCACTATATACATTTATGAAGACCATTTCTAGGCAATTCCAAGAAGCTTTTTCCTGGATATTTAGAGCTGTCAACCACACGAGACAAATGAGACCCAAGGCGTGGATGAGTTGTTCCCATGCCAAAGTCAGCTGAAGATGGAGCGTAAAAAGAAAAATATCAACCTCACAACTTCTATCACAGGGGAGTCTGTTCAAATTCTCTCTCTCTCTCTCTTTACTTTTATCTTCTTTATCATGCATAACATGAAATGGGGACATTGCATAAATTAAGTGTGGGGTAGGGGGTTGATTACATTAGTTAAATTAGAATCCAAGGTTTAATTTAAAAAAAATTGCATAAAAATTGCTAGGGTTAATTCAGAAAATTTTGGTAAAGCAATTAGGATTCCATGTTAGTATTATGTGTGATGATTCTATCAGGACCTAAATGTTTAGTTGAGCCTATATACATTATAATGCATTTATGGACCCCCATTATTCTAGTGAAATCATTAGACAAAAACACAACCTCGCTTAGTTTGAAGGACGCAATATGTTTAGCATTATGTACCAGAAATGTATCTAGGAACGCTTAAGTAGTCATTGCACATAAGACTAATGCCTTTAATCAATAAAGGATGAAGTTAAATCCCCTTACGTAAGCATATGTTTTTCTAGATTTTTAGTTTGAGTGAAAAAAGTGAGTTTGAAAAAAAATTGAAATGTTAAGAGAATCTACAAAACTATGAAGAACGAAGAAATGCATTGAAGAAAAGCTGCAAATTATTAAAGATTCAAGCCAAAAAGTTATCAAGTTATCAAGTCTTTTATTTTATTGTAATTTTTCTTTTCTATGTTATTTTATCATATGTATGCTTGGGGGTTTAACCAAAAATGAAAACTTTTATGCGGATGCATAAAATGAGCATTGTTCGGAAAAAATGGGCGAGTGTTTATGAGGATTGTTAGTATTTAGAATTAGGGGGGTCCTTAGGAAAAATTTGAGACACAAATGCATGCGTTGCGGTTTTGGCATAATGGTTGGGTTTGATTGGGATCGTCTTATGTGATTCTATTGTGCTAAAATCCAGTTTTGCTTAGGGACAAGCAAAAGTCAAGTGTGGGTTATTTTTATATATGCATATTTAGTCATATAATTCATATATTATCTTAATACTTTTTGTTGTTTTTGTCTTAATTTATGAACAAAAGGTGCTTAATTATGTTTAAATTTCATTTACAGCCTTAACGACATGCTTGGATGAAAAAGGAAGCGGATTGAGCAATTGGAAGCTTGGAAATTAAATTTTGAAGAAAGAAGCCAAATTTAAAGAAGAACTCATCGAGTTTATTCAACTAACTCGACGAGAAGATTACCGATACAAGAATGGTTTGCTATAAACGCGATTTTAGTAAAAGAGGCGGCGAGTTTGTCCCAAAAACTCGATGAGTTGGGTTTAATTTTTGGAATCTATATAAAGATCGTTTCTCATTCGAACCCTAACTTTTGTTGGAGGCTTTGGACGACTTTTGGAGGATAGAGAGGTTCTGAGAAGCTTTGGTTTTCGAATTTCAACTGGAAGCTTGTGTTTAAAGAGATCAAAGGCATTAAACTATTACTTTACTCTTAATCTTTGTTTTGAATCATGTTTATTACATAGAATTCGAGTTTAGGATGTTATTTGTTGTAGTTATGAGCTAAAACTTCATACTTCTGTTTTGACTAGAAGATCTTATGAATATGGTTTGATTAAATGGCTTGGATTATATAGATTTGGTTATTTGTCTTGTTAAGCTTGTTAAAAGATCCTTGCATGTTAATGATAATTATTTTGTGTTAATAACTAAGTAATTGAGTTGCATGAACATCTTCTTGATTGCTTCAATCTTATAGTTTTGTGAAAACAAGATTATATGCCTAGTATTAGTGAACATGAACCTAGGCTTAACTAGAAAATAAGTAAGTTAATGTGTGAGAATATGTGATGACCAACCTCATATGAGTTAATTGAACCAACCCATTTGATTAACTAATTACAAGTCTTACTTTATTCAAACTGAACAATAGGAAACCTATTAGTTTAATCAACTAGCCATTGTTTGAATTAACTTGTTTGCTAAAGGATTAGTAATAGTGAACATGAACCTAATCACATTAGAAATCGGTAACCAATGACATATTAATGCATTGCACTTGCCATGAAATCAACCATAGGAATAAGTGAATCGAATCTAAACGGAAGCCTCTTTAATTTGATTGAATCTAGTTGTCTTTTGTTCTTTTATTAGTTGTTAATTGCCTTTTTGCTAAAGTGTTTAGAAGTTACTTAAGTTTCTAGTCTTGTAAAACTAGAGAAAACCCCCCATTTTAATTAATTGTTTTAATTTGATAACATTAGTATTAATTTTAATTGTTTACCGTTACCTGTGTTTGATACCCTACTTGCTTAAACTAAACTGTTATCGATAGGTACACTGCCTACGTATGTTTGTTTTTATTTGAGTTTCTTAGGATTCAAACTAGTATACTTTACACACATCAGCATTGTACCTTATCATTACTCTACCCGAATATCCTGTTTCAAATTAACCAAAGCTAGGGAATATATATATATATATATATATATATATATATATATATATATATATATATATATATATATATATATATATATATATATATATATATATATATATATATATATATATATATATATATAGGGAGAGGATCAAATGAGAACACCTAAAAGGTTGAGAACGCGAGAACAGTTCTGGACCAATCATTTTATAAGGGTATATTAGTAACTTTATATAAATATTAATTATTGATTTCCTAAAATCTAGGGATAATGATTTTAATTACCTAACAAAATTAATATTTCCTTTTAGTTAATAATATATATATATATATATATATATATATATATATATATATATATATATATTTATGATTTTTCCCAAAAATTATTTATGACCGTTTCAAAAAAATCACCTATAAATTTTAATATTTCCTTTTATTTTAAATCTGAAAAGAAAATCTTTAAAAAAATTATTATTTTCTACTATTTCACGTTTTTGTTATTCAAAAAAAAAAAAAAATAGAAGTCCAATCGCAAATCAATACACTTCCAATCATAAATGAAAACACAGCAAATTACAAATAATTCAATGCATTTTTCATGAATTGAAAATAAAAAAAGGTGTAAAAATTATCATTTTTTCATAAAATGAATACCTCTAATCATAAATAAATACACTCATTCACATTAATACACTAATATTCATAAATAAATACAATCATTCACACATGAATACAGTGCAATTCACAAATGAATACACCGTTATTTATAAATTAATACACATTCTATGATAAATAAATACACGTGCTATTCATAAATGAATACAACTATTCACACATAACTACAATGTTATTCATAAATGAATACACGTGCTATTCATAAATAAATACAACCATTCACACACCCCCTTCAAGAAATTATTACCAAAAAATTCAAAAATTAGGATTGTGTTTCTTTCCATTGGTACACCTCGCTGTCGCTTTTTGGTTTGCAAAATCTCTCCCATAAGGTGGGAAATTGCCCCTGAAAGGGGTCAGAATGTAGTTGTTGTTTCCAGGATCAGAAGTGAAGTCTCCGAACACCAAAATAGCAGAAACCTTGTGGCTTTGAGTAGACGTTTTCACGATAAGATCTTGTGGTTCATAAAACTTAATTCCATAGCTAGATTCATGTATGAATAGAAAGAAATACGAGTAAAGAAATGTATTTGATTAAACTTCATTGATTTACAGTCAAAATAAAAAGAAAAGAGAAGAGAATCATTAACGATCGAAGCAACTGCCCCATCGAGACCCCTTCCATCATTCCAGTCGAAAATTCTCTCACAGACATTTTATCGAGCACCTTATGCGCTCAATCATCCAGGCAATTTTCTCATATGATTTTTGAACGAATGTATCACATTGGGATCAGAAATAACAGTTTATCAATGTGATTGATCACATGTAGATTTTAAATCTATAGACAAAAACATAAGAGAGATTTCCGCAATCGAGACTAACAAACCGCAAATTCATTGATGTTCTTCGATGCATAGTTAGATTCATACAATTGTTTCAAGCTATTTCGAAAAGCAGATGATCGAATAATAGAAACCCAAATTCTCAATAATTAGGCATGCCTAATCTAGATCAAGAAAAGAAATTGATTCGTTTTCAAAGAAATGATGAGAAAGGGAAAGAGGAACTCACAGAATTCAAGATCGTTGCTACAAAATTCATTGTTACGACCGAGACACACGAATAGACCTGAGTCCCATTGAGACCTAGGCATCGGCTCCCCCATCACACTAGCACAGCCATTAGTCAACGCCAATCCATCTGTAAACAATATGATGAAACCCTGATGCAACCGGAGGTGAAGAATGCTTTGTGTCAGCCGCCACAACAACTATCTGTGATTTGGTGATCGGGGTTATGGTGGTGGATTTCTCTGATTTGGCCGGAACTGATTAAACGAATATGGTGGTGACGGGAGAATGATGAAGACGGCAAGTATGCGAGACATAGTGATAGGGTTTGTGATAATTTGGTTGATTTCATTTTAATAAGGTTGACTAAGTTTAATTTCCATATAATAGTTGCTAATTTTGTGGAAAGAATCAAAAAGACAATTACCTTCATACCCTTTTCCTATTTTTTTTAAATTTAAAAAATATTTAAATTAGTTGGAAATTACACAAATGTCAAATTAATTTTTGCCTCAGATTTTGAAATTTGAAGGGTCCAGAATTGTTCTCGCGTTCTCAACCTTTTTGGCGTTCTCATTTGATCCTACTCCTATATATATATATATATATATATATATATATATATATATATATATATATATATATATATATATATATATATATACACACACACACACACAAGACAATTATGAGATATATAAATTTCAAATTATCAAATATAAAGTAAAAGATTTATATTGTGATAGTTATAGGAAATCACTAAGTAAGAAAGATAAAAGATAAAATACCTAAGGTTAATGTGTTAATGAGCTTTTATTATTCATCGTTAGCCTAATTAAATTTGGCTACCCCGAACCTATAATCGTTAATCTTGTGTGATCCAAAAAGATAAGTATAGATCTATACGAGGTTTGACACCCCCACCTGCGATTGCTAGCTACAATCCCGACATGATAACTTACTTTATTATACAAGCAATATTCGATGTCCGATGAAGCACGTGGGGACGCTCATTATAATACATTCCAACAACCTTAGAGATTCGACTACCTAGAGGGACGCTTCAAGTAGTTAATAAAATAATTTAGGGTTAATATGATATCCTAAGATATAAAGATAGTAAGATAGGATTGGCAAAATATCCTATAAAGATAACAAGATAGGATTAATAGAATATCCTAAAAAGAATGTAGAACATGAAAATTCAAAGTATTCAGAATACTGATAAGTTACAAGATACAAGGAAATTTTGGAAGAGATAACATATTAAAGTATAGGGAATCCGAAATATAAGTAAAATGATCATAATCATTGTAAAAACTCCTAGAAAGTTTTCAAAATAGTTTATTATATGTTTATCTAAAAACCTGTGAGTTCACCAACATCAAGTCAAAGTTTTCCAAACCGCATATGTTCCTAGGATGGATAAGGATCAACGCAAGGAAGGAAAATCAGGTTGAAGATAGATACGTTTCATTTATTCCATGTAATAGACATTATTGATTTATAAAAAAAGTAGTTATGGTTTGTGCTCTGCGATTTGGGTAATCTATGTAACCACCATCACCACTCGGCATTTCCACCAACGGCCGGGGGAGTTGTGACTTAATGGTATCAAAGCTACTTGCTGTAGCGAAGTAGTACTTCTTTAGGAGTTACGACTATCTCTTAGGACATATACTCCGATAAGGTTTTTACTAAATCCTATAAATAAAAGTATTACTATTAATTACCCTACTGATAGACTACTTATTGGAGAGGTGACTAGTTTAAACTATCGCTTTGGTTGCTTGATTTCAGAACGACTATATGATAAAATTCTTCTGCCCTCCAGTACATTTCATCTGATTGATACTTATTTGATAGTCTAGAAGTACAAAAGAATAATAATCGCCAATTTTGAATAAGTATTCAAATCAAGAATGCAATATATATATATATATATATATATATATATATATATATATATATATATTGTTAGATTAGTGTCTAAATCGATAAGTATAATACTTGACCCGAGAGTAGCATGGTCCATTTGGGTTGCATTTCACCAGGACAATTTGATAGGATGGACTTTTGATAAGAGGTTATTTATGATTTGTTAATATATTATAAGTTCTAATATATTAATATGAAATCAAATTATTTAATTAGTATTGATCAAGAATTAGTTTGGAATTAATTTTGGGATCAAAAGAGACTAATTAAATAAATGGGGATTGATTTGGTAAATCAGTCATTCTTATAAAGTGGGCTTGTGATCCATAGTTCATCATGTTGGGCTAAACTCATGTGGTGAACCATGGATACTCCATGGAGGTTAAAACCTATGGAGCCTAAGGAATGTGGAAAGTCATGCACATTAGGGTTTGCATGGTGTAACCCTAATTAAGCCACACTATATAAGAAGCCCATTAGCCTCCAAAATTGTGCACTAGTTTTTGAAAGATCATTGAGCCGATTTGGTTGTGAGGATATTCTCTCAAAAGTCATCATTTGTCCAAAGGTGTGTTGTGATTCCATTTGAGGCATTCATACTATTGGTGCTAAGTTCTTAAAGGCCAAAAACTACAAGCTACAACAAAGATGTAATTCTATAACTAATTTTATGATGTTTATGTCATTCGTATGCTAGTTGTAGGCTTAATGCATTGGAAACAATGTTGCATGTATAATTAGAGAAAACATAGATCCAAAGCATCTAGGGTTGCATGTACACCATATAATGTTGTAGTATACTAAAACCCAACAGTGGTATCAGAGTCATGGGTTGTTTTCTATTCTATTTGATGCAAATATATTATTTTTCAAAGTTGAAAAAAAGAAAAAAAAACATGAAGTTTGTCAAATTTTAAGATAATTACTTGATTTTATTAAAAACTAATTATTTGTAAAATTTGAGTCATTTTACTACAAGAGTTGAATTCGGTCAATTTATTAAAAGATAGAATGATATTATTATTTTATTTGTTTTAAAAGTTTGATCTAGATGTTTTTAAGGAGTTACAAATTTTGTCATAAAATTTTGGAACTCAAAAAAAAAATTTTAAACTTATGATCTTAAGAGTTTTGAAACTTCCATAATTTATGGATGTGAAAAGTCTCTTTTATGGAATTCTAAAAGTTTTCAAGAGTTACAAAACTTGCCCTCAAGTTTTGGAATTTGAAAAGTTTTCAAAAGTGTAACTCATGGGTTCATAACTTAATAACAAATTAAATAGTTTTAATTTTGTTTTAGCATCTTGCTGATTTGAATAATTCATATTACATCTTTATGGACTTTATTAATAGTTAATTAAAGTGTTTAATTAAAAGAGAATTAATAATTCCATAATGACATGGTTTAAGTTTAATTAAACTAAGAGTATAGTTTAATTAATAGATTAAACCACTTAGTATTTTAAAAGTTTAAAATACACCCTTATACTATTATAATATTAAAAGTTTAATATATTATATGTATAAGTAAAAACTCGGTCTTACCATTAGTAGGCCTCATTCACGAAGCCGGTCTATAAGGGGGGTATAAGGTTACTGCCTATAAAATGGCAGTTTAATGGGTGTCCACTCTCACCCACCGCTTCCCTGTCTGGTGGAGGGTTGTTAGCCGAACGGGTAGGATAAGACATTAATTCCCCCTCATTAAAAGTATAATGAAATACTAAGTAACTAAACACTTATAAATTCCCAATTTTAGTTACTTAGGAAAATTTGAATATGGTGTTAACCCATGAAATTGCATTTTGCACCTTGTTAAGTCGATAGTGGAGCGTGTGTGGTTAACCGTCACACTAATCTGGGACTGACAGTGCGTGGGAAAAGGTAGCCTGATGTTAATCATAGATCAATGGAGCGCGTGTGGTTAACCGACACATTGATTAGGTGGTTGTAACATTAAGTGTACCAAGCTAATTTGCATGGTTATTCACACCCTGTTTGTGATCATCGGCATCCCAATCACAAACTTGAAGGGCACAATCGAGATTTAAACATGCCATTGAAAAGCTCAATGAATCTCAAAGGATCTAGAAGTTTCAATTCACTTAAAACCTACAATTCTTTTTCATTTTTCGTGGTGGAAATTGGTAAATCGTCATTTACCTACCTTCAAATATTTTGCAATTGGATTACGACTTCCCTCTTCCGAATTGTAAAATATTGTGTTGGGTCCTAGCCTTAATATTTCATGTTCACTGTTGGATCAGTGTCTAAGTCCATAACTATAATTGGTATGTATTTGATCCGAGAGTAACACGGTCCATTTGGGTTGCATATCATTAGGACAATTTGATAGGATGGACTTTTGAGAAGAAGTTATTTATGGTGTATTAATATATTATAAGTTCTAATATATTAATATGAAATCATATTGTTTAATTAGTATCGATCAAGAATTAATTTGGAATTAATTATATGATCAAATAGAGACTAAATAAATATAAGGGGTTGATTTGGTAAATCATTCATTCTTATTAAGTGGGCTAATGATCCATAGTTCTTCATGTTGGGCTAAACCCATGGATACTCTATGGAGGTTTTAACCCATAGAGCATGAGGGATATGGAAAGTCATCAGGGTTTACATGGTGTGACCCTAGTTTGCCACACTATATAAGAACCTAGGCTTGTTTTCAATTATATTTGATGCTACTTGTGTTGAATACTTAAAAAATCGTTTTCTTTGCTTTTTGGACAGTGGACTCTCCGAGTCCACTGGGGGACTCGCCGAGTCCAAGCACAATTCTGACCAACTCGCCGAGTTGGTTCATACACTCGATGAGTTGGCGCTCTAGAATGCAGTTTTTCGATGTTTTTGGCTGGAATTGGACTAGGATCATTACCCTAAGCTGTTTTTGAACTTATAAACCTGTTTTTGATGTGGTAATGATCATGCTTATCCAATTTATAAGATAATTGTCAAAGCTTTATGTTTTCTATTAGTTTATATGATTAGGCTAATTACATGAAATTTGTTTGATGTGAATTGTCTTGTTATTATGAGTTTAATTTAGATCGTTGACAAAATTGTTTGATTTTTGTAAGTTACAATATTTGATCTAAATGTTTTGCTGAATTCCATAACTTGTCCTCAAGTTATGGAAAATGAAAAGTTTTTCTTTTAAAGAGACTATTAAACTTATAGGTTATGAACTTGAAGAGTCTTTTTCCCATAAATGGTTTTATGAACTTCATAACTTGTCCTCAAGTTATGGATTTTCAAGAGTCTTTTCATTTAAACCTATATTAAACTCATAAGTTGTGACATCCCCATTTTCACGCCCAAAAAAGACCGATTTTGTTTATGCTTTATAAAAATTAGAGTTCTTCTTTTAATAAAAATGTTGCAGAATTTGTCCCCAGAAAAACACGATAAATACGTTATTAAAACATTTTCAAAGAAACGTATTTTATTCATCTTAAAACGTTTGGGATGTCATCGTTAATACAGAAACATAAGCATAAACAAAACTTACAATTATTTACACTAGTGATCTACATCTCTTTAAAATCTCTCAGTGTAATGTCACTTCATATCGTCACCTGTGATATAAATAAACTGGAGTGGGTCGGGTTGGGAAACCTGGTGAGTACATAGGGTTTTCAACCCACAATAATATAATTATTATTTTTAAACATCAAAAAATCAACCTAATTACCCATTCCCGTTATCCTCACATTACGTCCCTAAAACATCTAACACAAGGGACCTAGTCTAAGGACTATCATTGGGATGGACACTACTGCTAAGGGGATCCCTTGGCAATGAAAGTCCTAAAGGCAACCATGTGGGGGATGGAGTACATCTGGTGAGCACACAGTTCACACAGTTCGAATAAACACATGCTTCGAATAAACAAACAGTTCGAATAAACACCTACAGGTTGCGAGCCTGCTAGTGTTCCACTGGACTGTCTAGAATAGTCCGTGGTTGTCATCTATACTCCGCTAGATGACTGGATCATCAATAACATCTACAACGAGGCCTCTCATTATTTTATTTTGTCACACAGCAACTATTACATCTACCCATGTTCTACCCAACACATTTTGTAGATATAAAATACATATACAATTTAAATCATTGAAAACATGTATAAAACGTTCATCCAGCATAGACAGCAAGTATTCAGATAATATGCACACATAGCACGTAGTTTATATAAAATATTTCATATCTATGTGTAAGATGAAAGGGACCATGCACTCACCTGAAAGGTGATGACTCAGAACTCGGACAACGCTTCGATACTCTCAAACGATTTTCCTTCGATAAAACCTAGTATCGATACCACTAGGGTTTAGTCGAACAATAACCGCGACAAATTAATTATCTGACTATTATTATTATTATTATATAAGCGTTAATAACACTCAATATAACACATAATAATAGCCCAAATAATTATTTTAAGCACCTAATAACATGCTACAATTATTTGAAAGCTATATTAAAAATTGCGTAAGCGTAGCACACTTATAGCAAATTTTATCGGAAACCGGAACTTAATTGGAGCAGCGTTTCGAAACCGAAAGGCTCTTTTTCTCGGGACTCCGGGAGCCTCGGGGCTTCCCTCGGGAGCTAGGGATTTTATCTAGGGCTTAGGAGTGGTTTGGAGCACTTAGAGAGAGAAAGTAGTGAGAGAAGTATGAGAAATGGTGTGAAAATGGAGGCAGCCCTCGCAGCTATTTATAGGCTGCTGGCTTCGGACTACGCTGGGCGTACTCCTCGGATAAGACCACCAGCTCGGACCCAGCTGTCTTGCACTCATCGGATGGATCAGACCGAAGTTACGCAGGGCGTAGCTTCTTCGTACGCGTGGCGTAATAGCGAGGCTTCGCGGCATGATCCGAAGCGAGATTTGAGACCACCATCGGACGGTTGTGGTGCTGCAATGTCATCGACTTAGCAACAGACTTCGCAATTTCATGCTTCAACTTTAAAAATTCGTAACTTTCGCGTACGAGCTCCTTTTTCGACGTTCTTTGTATCCACGCGAAGGTGGGAATGTACTCTACAACTTTCGTTTAGAATTCGTCGGCTAATTTTGGCTCGATTTTAAATCTTATATTATTAACAGGCCGGGACAGGATTGGTCCGTTAAATTCTCATAACTTCTTCATCTGATGTCCGTTTTCGCCCATCTTTTTCTCGTTACGCTACTCTTAACGAGATCTTCGATTCTCGTTCAGGTCATGTCGGCTAAAAATAATTCGATCTAATATTTGAATTTCGGGCTGTACACTGCTAGTCCGAAACTTCGAAAAATCATAACCTCTTCATACGAAGTCAGATTTGGGCGTTCTTTTTTCGATGTTCTTAGTTTAACATATTCTACGACTTTCATTTAGAGAGCTAAGGCTAAATCTCGCTCTATCGTAAATTCACTATTTACACTTCCCGGTGTCGTGCCGGTTCCGTCGCAAAACTTTGACGGGTCATAACTTCTTCGTTTTAACTCGGATTTCGGCGTTCTTTATATGTACGGAAACCTTGTGACATATTCTACAACTTGGTTAAGATTATTCTAAATAATCTTTTGTCGAAAAGTCGTTTTCGACCCCTATTGCCTCTAAAATGACTAGCCCGGATCTGCGGGCGTTACAATTATCTCCCCCTTAGGATGATTACGTCCCGGAATCATCAACAAAACAGGGCTCGTATAATGACTCCATACGTCATCTCTTCATCCTCGGTAATAATTATAACTTCTACATTCCTTTAAGTCTATCTCTTAAACTCATTGACTGTAAGAGTACTCGATCGTGCACCTGCTCTCTACCCTAGGCTAGACTCCCAATTATGACCTTCAAGTCACAATCTCGATCCTTACTGGATACGAACTTGAGATGATTTCTTTTATTACTACTATGGATCGATGTGTCATATTCTAATGACCTATCATCGTATGTTGCAACACTTATAATTAGGTCTCTTAGAGCCAAATTCTAAAACAGACTATACCTTCCTTCATGTTCTAATGTGATATAATCACACCTTAACATGTAGCATTTCTAGCTACCAACTTCTTTAACAATGAGCGCGATATTTCTATTGATCGCTTTGATTTCAATCATTTGGTTTAAGTCGGACGCTACATCGATCTTGATTTTTTTCTAAACCACATAGCATACTTAGCGTAGTCGGACTCAATTCGATATGACCACTAGGGTCGGAATATCAACAATCTTCTTAGTCATTACCTAAATGATGGTAACAACACACTTGAATAAAACGAAATCAATTACTAGCTTCTTGGTAACCTTGTGACTTTCCCTGATCCAAGTGTGAGTCCTGTGCTTCTGGTAGTATAGGCCTCTACTACCATTTACACCTACTCATACTCGTCCCAAGTATTGTCCCGCAGTTTTTTCCAAGTCACCATACAAGAAAACCACACAACAACTTAACACATCAGATAACAAAACAAAGGTTTTATATTATTTCTTGAAACGATTACATGGGTGTTCAAGTTCACCCTATATTATGCCTCTAATAGGCTACATCATATGACACTATCTATATGGCTTCTTCATAACTTGATCTCTATATATCCATCCTTACTCCCGATTCCTTGCATCGTCAGCTGCTTTGTCAAGGATCATTTGAAATGCTCTTGCCTTTGGTTTTGGCAGCACATTTAGCTTTGTAGCCCCTTCTCTCTTTGGGCAATCTTGCTTGAAGTGCCCTTCATCGTTACATTCGTAACACACCCTTTTGTTGAATTTACCCTCGTTGGCATAATGTCCATGCTTGCCACACTTGAAACAAGTCACCTCCTCACCGCATTTTCCAGAGTATTTCTTTTTGCACTTCTCGCACCATCTTTCTTCACTCCGTCCTCTAAACTTCCTGGTACTGGTCTTTCTTCTCTTATCGGGCTTTGCAGACCCCTCAAACTTCCTCTTTTCACCAACCTCGGTCTTGTTGGCGACTCTTCCCTTGATCATCTCCTCAACCGAATTGGCAGCCCAGATAGCTGCCTCCAAGGTAGTTGCCTGACGCATTGGCACCGCGTACTCCCATGGTAATCCCTTTGCGTACTTATCAATTTTCGTCAGCTCATCCGGAACAAGACGCAAGGAAAACTCCATCTTTTCTGTGAAGTTGTTCGTGTATTCATCGATTGACATGCTTCCCTTCTTCAGGGTTAGAAACTCGTTCTCTAGCTCGAGTAGGTTTTGAGCTGAGCAGTACTTTCGTTTGAATTGCACCAGAAATTCTGCCCATGTCAGTTGCAGGGGCTCGTTGGGGCTCAGAGTCTTCCCCAAGGTATTCCACCAACGTACAGCGCCTCCTCGAAACTGACGCACTGCAAATGTGGTATGTTGTTTTCCCTTGCAACCGCACGTCATGAAAGCTAATTCCATCTCCGAGATCCAATCCATGACCCCGATCGGATCCTCCTTTCCAGTGAAAGTCGATGGCTTGCAAGTCAGAAAATCCTTGTACTTGCATCCATTCCTCTCGACTTCGTCATCTTGGTTGTTTTGTCGAACTATTGGTGGGTTGACTTGACCAACAGTCCCACTGTAGTTTCCTTCCTCAGTCTTCCCTTCGTTCAACTCAGGCTATTCGATCTGAATGTTCGCTTCCTCTCGATTTTGCTGGAGCAAATGTCTGGTGTCCTCCATTTGACGATCCAACATTACCTGGATCATCGCTTGCACTCCGGCCATCGTTATTGGCTCAGCAGCAGCTACCACAACCGGTATTTGCTCAATCACTGGGGGTTGATCTCGGTTCCCATTTGCATTCGCGTTTCCGCTACGGGTTCTTGCCATCTTGATCTATACACCGAATAAGGTGAATCTAGACCTTTACTTAGGATTGACGGTTAAATCATCCTTATCGCTCCGAAACGTTTATATGCTAGTTCTAATATCATAGTTGTACGTTTAGAATCCTAAACACATAAGGTTTCCAGATCCGGTCGACAACAGACCATAGATGCGATCAAACTATAGCATAACAAATCATTTAGCACATAAAAGCAATTTAGGCATCATTCCTAAAATAAGCTAGTGCTCACACCTCACAATCATCGCTTAGCATTCTAAGTTTAAGTCTAGAAATAAATCCATATTCCTAGTTCGCTTAAAATAATGCTCTGATACCAACTGTGACATCCCCATTTTCACGGCCAGAAAAGACCGATTTTGTTTATGCTTTATAAAAATCAGAGTTCTTCTTTTAATAAAAATGTTGCGGAATTTGTCCCCAGAAAAACACGATAAATACGTTATTAACACATTTTCGAAGAAACGTATTTTATTTATCTTAAAACGTTTGGGATGTCATCGTTAATACAGAAACATAAGCATAAACAGAACTTACAATTATTTACACTAGTGATCTACATCTCTTTAAATCTCTCAGTGTAATGTCACTTCATATCGTCACCTGTGATATAAATAAACTGGAGTGGGTCGGGTTGGGAAACCTGGTGAGTACATAGGGTTTTCAACCCACAATAATATAATTATTATTTTTAAACATCAAACAATCAACCCAATTACCCATTCCCGTTATCCTCACATTACGTCCCTAAAACATCTAACACAAGGGACCTAGTCTAAGGACTATCATTGGGATGGACACTACTGCTAAGGGGATCCCTTGGCAATGAAAGTCCTAAAGGCAACCATGTGGGGGATGGAGTACATCTGGTGAGCACATAGTTCACACAGTTCGAATAAACACATGCTTCGAATAAACACACAGTTCGAATAAACACCTACAGGTTGTGAGCCTGCTAGTGTTCCACTGGACTGTCTAGAATAGTCTGTGGTTGTCATCTATACTCCGCTAGATGACTGGATCATCAGTAACATCAACAACAAGGCCTCTCATTATTTTATTTTGTCACACAGCAACTATTACATCTACCCATGTTCTACCAAACACATTTTGTAGATATAAAATACATATACAGTTTAAATCATTGAAAACATGTATGAAACGTTCATCCAGCATAAACAGCAAGTATTCAGATAATATGCACACATAGCACGTAGTTTATATAAAATACTTCATATCTATGTGTAAGATGAAAGGGACCATGCACTCACCTGAAAGGTGATGGCTCAGCACTCGGACAACGCTTCGATACTCTTAAAACGATTTTCCTTCGATAAAACCTAGTATCGATACCACTAGGGTTTAGTCTAACGATAACCGCGACAAAATAATTGTCTGACTATTATTATTATTATTATATAAGCGTTAATAACACTCAATATAACTCATAATAATAGCCCAAATAATTATTTGAACGACCTAATAACATTCCTATAATTATTTGAAAGCTATATTAAAAATTGCGTAAGCATAGCACACTTACAGCGAATTTTATCGAAAACCGGAACTTAATTGGAGCAGCGTTTCAAAACCGAAAGGCTCTTTTTCTCGGGACTCCGGGAGCCTCGCGGTTTCCCTCGGGAGCAAGGGATTTGATATAGGGCTTAGGAGTGGTTTGGAGCACTTAGAGAGAGAAAGTAGTGAGAGAAGTATGAGAAATGGTGTGAAAATGGAGCAACCCTCGCAGCTATTTATAGGCTGCTGGCTTCGGACTACGTTGGGCGTACCGAGGGTACGTTGGGCGTACTCCTCGGATAAGACCACCAGATCAGACCCAGTTGTCTTGCACTCATCGGATGGATCAGACTGAAGTTACGCAGGGCGTAATAGCGAGGCTTCGTGGCATGATCCGAAGCGAGATCTGAGACCATCATCGGACGGTTGTGGTGCTGCCACCTCATCGACTTAGCAACAAACTTCGCAATTTCATGCTTCAACTTTAAAAATTTGTAACTTTTGGGTATGAGCTCTGTTTTCGACGTTCTTTATATCCACGCGAAGGTGGGAACGTACTCTACAACTTTCGTTTAGAATCCGTCGGCTAATTTTAGCTCGATTTTAAATTTTATATTATTAACAGGCCGGGACAGGATTGGTCCGTTAAATTCTCATAACTTCCTCATCCGATGTCCGTTTTCACCCATCTTTTTCTCTTTACGCTACTCTTAACGAGATCTTCGATTCTCGTTCAGGTCGTGTCGGCTAAAAATCACTCGATCTAATATTTGAATTTCGGGTTGTACACTGCTAGTCTGAAACTTCGAAAAATCATAACTTCTTCATACGAAGTCAGATTTGGGCATTCTTTTTATCGATGTTCTTAGTTTAACGTATTCTACGACTTTCATTTAGAGCGCTAAGGATAAATCTCGCTCTATCGTAAACTCACTATTTATGCTTCCCGGTGTCGTGCGGGTTTCGTCGCGAAACTTCAACGGGTCATAACTTCTTCGTTATAACTCGGATTTCAGCGTTCTTTATATGTACGGAAACCTTGTGACATATTCTACAACTTGGTTAAGATTATTTATTCTAAATAATCTTTTGTCAAAAAGTCGTTTTCGACCCCTATTGCCTCTAAATTGACTAGCCCGGATCTGTGGGCGTTACATAAGTTATGGATCACAAAAGTTTTTGAATAGTTCAAAACTTGCCCTCAAGTTTTGGAATTTGTAATGTAAAAGTCTAACTTTTGAAACATTTAATTCCAAACAGCAGAATTTTAAAGTTTAAAATTCTACCCTTATACTATTATAATATTATAGGTTTAATATTTATATATATGTATAAGAACAAAGTCATTCTTACCATTAGTAGGCCTCATTCACGAAGCCGGTCTATAAGGGGGTATAAGGTTACTGCCTATAAAATGACAGTTTAATGGGTGTCCACTCTCACCCACCGCTTCCTTGACTGATGGAGGGTCGTTAGCCAAACGAGTAGGATAGGAGTCTAATTATCCTTTCATTAAAAGCATAATGATAAATATAAAGTAACTAAACACTTATAAATTCCCAAATCTTAGTTACTTAGGAAAATGTGAATATGGTGCTAACCCATGAAATTGCACTTTGCACCTTGTTAAGTCGTTAGTGGAGCGTGTGTGGTTAACCGACACACTAATCTTGACTGACAGTGCGTGGAAAAGGGTAACTTGATGTTAATCATAGATCAATGGAGCCTGTGTGGTTAACCAGCACATTGATTAGGTGGTTGTAACATTGGGTGTACCAAGCTAATTTGCATTGTTATTCACACCTTGTTTGTGATCCTTGGCATCCCAGTCACAAACTTGAAGGGCACAATTGAGATTTAACCATGCCATTGAAAGTCTAAATGAATCTCAAAGGATATAGAAGTTTCAGTCCACTTAAAACATAAAATTCTTTTTCGTTTTCGTGGTGGAAATTGGTAAATCGTCATTTACCTACCTTCAAATATTTTGCAGTTTGGATTACGAAATCCCTCTTCCAAATTGTAAAATATTATGTTGGGTCCTTGCCTTAATATTTCATTTGGGTGTTATATTAAGGACTAAATCAACTAACTTGAATTTCTCCCGTTGTAGATGTCAAGTTCAGACAACTGTGGTCTTCCCAAATCCTTTGGAACAAGCTTTCCTCTTGAAGATGATATCACGTGGTTGGATCATGGGAGTCATACTTCACTTCCTCCACCTCCTACAATAATTCTCCTAACCCACAAGTTCAAAGAATTGAAAAATTCAAGGTCACTCAAGCCCTACTTGCAATGAAACATGAAGATGGAAGGCTTGTATGTACTCACGTCTTGGAGATGAAGTCACATATTGACAGGCTGAGAGTATTGGGTGTCGTTGTCTCGAGGAAGTTAGCTGTTGAATGGGTTCTTCAATCACTTCATGAGTCATATAGTGAGTTCATTAAGGACTACTATGTGACAGACCATGACATGACCCTTATTGATCTTACCTATTTTCTTGTTGTTGCTGAATCAACAATGATGTGGCACACTGGAAAAGCAAATTTGATGGGAAGATCTACTCCCCAAACTTCCATGGACATTGACAATGGAAACATTGGAAGTCCAGAAAAGATTTCTCCTTCCAAGGGAAAGAGAAAGTCTAAGTCTGAGATTGTCCTGTGTACCATTTCTAAAGAGTCTATATGTTTTCTATTGCCAAGAAAAGGGGCATTGGTTGCGAAGCTGCCCTGACTACCTAAAGATCTAAGAAAACGTAGAATCGAAAAGTTTGACTCTGCTTCAGGTAAGTCTACTGTCGAACTCTATTAAGTTCCTAATTGTTTATTCTTAATATATGATGTGACAAGGTTGCATTTTGATGTTTTGTAAGATCATGCAAAGGGAAGGAAGCTTAAAGGAAGAGTATGCTGAATCTGATCACGAAAATGGATTTCTATCGCATGGTTCGATGATCGGATTTTTGAGCTGCTACTTAGGAGTTATGATAAGATTGCTAGGAAATATGTAATAACATAGTTTTCATTGCATTGTAAGGAAAACCTTTTTTCCGCATTTTTTATAAATAAATAATATTTTATTTTATTTTTATTATATCTCCTTGCAATGGCATTTATGAAAATTAATTTTTGTATGTTTCTATATTAGCAATATAAATTTGATTCTTTCGTTTGTGGTAGTGTCGAGTAATTGCCAAATAAGGAAAGATTCTCATCACCCAAGTTTTAGTTGGATAGAAACTTGGAATCATGCAACTTGTATTGTGTGATGATTGAGAATTTTCATCTTTGGTAAATTAAGACCAATTCCTTGTTCACATGTATATGTGAGTCAAGTGAAGGACTAGGGGATCGGGTACACTGGGTGTGCGTTGGTCAAGTTCCACCACAAGGATTGATAAAACTATTCGTCATGATCTACTAAAAGTTTAGTAAACATGGTTATGCTTACAAGTTTAAGTATAATTCTAAAACATTGGAAAAGGTTCAATGTATGGCAGAACGAATGAGAATAATCAAATTAGGTAGAAAGACAAAAGTTTCTCCAATCTGAAAAGGTGGGAGAGTACTTTAGTATCGTGTTTTATGATCATCTTAATGTTTATGGAAAAACCATATCACAATTGATCCTCTAAAGACAACTTAATGCATTTGTATGGTTAAGAAGAGGAATCATGAATTGTTGAAATAGTTTAAATCAAGAAGATGAGTCATACTTCGTTCCCAAAACAAGTCTTAGAGTCATACTCCAAGATTGTAACATTGAGTGACATAATCTTAAGAAAGGTTTAAAACAATTATCAAATGTAGAGTAAAAATTTTCTACTCTTGTACATTTGAAATTTGTAAGTTGTGATGTTTTTGGATAAAACAAAGACCAACTAAGGCCAATTGTATGAAGTGTTTGTCTTGATAAGAATCCGCACTAACTCTTGAATATTTGATTGGTCAAGTAATGAATCATGATAAGAGAATCTTATATGTCAAGAGGGAAGTGGGAGTCCTAAAGATCTTGACAAGTTTCAAGAACTAATCAAGAATAAACCTATTGTTTATCACTAGCACACAACTTACGGTTTATAACTTATCGTGTTGACATATTCTTATTTTTGTGCCCATTCCAGTTAAAGTTGACTATGCATGTGGGTTCTATGAGTTCTTAGTTGTTTGCATAAACTACTTTGAAGCAATGGTATGCCCTTGTGCTGCCAGGTGGCAAGAAATTAAGATTGAACTAGTTCAGTCCATATGAGTTTGGATTTGTCACTAACCTTGTCTTGTGATTATGGTTATGACAAACTCACATAGATAGGAACACATACACCATAAAATCTAAGTGTCATAAGGTTTCTCTCCGATTCATGAAAATGATAGTGAGGAAACACTTTCACTAAGTAGATTTTATGGAGATAGAATTGTGATATTTGCATTCTCCAATTCGATTATGATTACGGCATCCCTTTTCATAATTCAAATTGTGAGAAACAGCAAAGGTCTAAACATATCAGATTTATGGTTATAAATTCTGAAATTGTTTAGATACACATGTGAGCTATCTAAGGAAAGGTGTATGAGTTTGAGAAGCCTAGATAAAGTCTGATCGAAGCATCTCATATCAGAAATCTGAACTTTGGTAAGAAAGTCAATAAGTATTGATTTCTAGAAGTCCAGCTGATTTCTGATTGCATGTCAAAGCTAGTGGGAGCATAAGTGCTATGCTGGTAAGTTAATAATTATTATGCTAGTGGGATCATAATTATTATGGTAAGTGTTGCAAGTTGGCAATGTTAATTATAGAAAACAAAAGTTTCAAGTCGCAAAGTCGCAGGGTTTGAAAAGTTGTTTTGTTGTAATTAAGGGAGAGGAATTTATACTTCATTTCAAATCTAAAAGCTTAGATTGATATTTTAATCAATTTTAGTCAAATATATATGAGTGTTATGTGGGAATGGTTCAACATAAGGAAATTCTATGTATGGACATGTTATTTGCATTCTCAAAACTTGACTATGATTACGGCATCCCTCTTCATAATTTGAATTATGAGAAATGGAAAAGGTCTAAACATTTTAGATTTATGGTTGTAAATTCTGAAATTGTTTAGACACACATGTGACCTATCTAAGGAAAGGTGTATGAGTTTGAGAAGCCTAGATAAAGTCTTATCGAAGCATATCGTATCAGAAATATGAACTTTGGTAAGAAAGTCAATAAGTATTGATTTTTAGAGGTCCAGTTGATTGTTGAATGCATGTCAAAGCTAGTGGGATGCAATCCTAAATACCCAACAACATACTAAACTTAAATTTCTCCCATTATAGATGTCTAGTTCAAACAACTATGGTCTTCCCGAATCTTTTGGAAAAAGCTTTCTTTATAAAGATGATTTTCCACAAGGCGATCAAGGTGGAAGATTAATCTCTTCTTCGTGTTGTAGTGGAACTTCACTTTCTCCACCTCCTCCAATTATTCTCCCTAACCCACAAGTTCAAGGTCACTCAAAGCCCTATTGGAAGGATGGAAATTTTGTATGTGCTCACATCTTGGAGATGAAGTCACATATTGACAAGCTGGGAGAGTTGGGTGTCCAAGTCTCGAGGAAGTTGGCTGTTGACTGGGTTCTTCAGTCACCTCCTAAGTTATATAGCGGGTTCTTTAACGACTACTATATGGGAGATCACGACATGACCCTTTATTGATCTAACATATTTGCTTGTTGCTGCTGAATCAACAATGATTTGGCGCACTGTTAAAGCAAATTTTATTAGAAGATCTACTCCCTAAACTTTCATGGACATTGACAATGGGAACATTGGAAGTCTAGAAAAGCTTTCTCTTCCCAATGGCAAGGGATCATCCATAGTCATGTCATTTGACCAAATGGTAAAGAGAAAGGCTAAGTCTGAGATAGTCTTGTGAACCATTCCCAAAGAGTCCATATGTTTCTATTGCCAAGAGAAGGGGCATTGGTTGCGAAGCTGCCATAGTTACCTGAAAGATCGCAAGGATGGTAAAATCAAAACTTTTGACTCTACTACAAGTAAAATCCACTGTCTAACTCTATTAAGTTCCTATTTGGATATTCTTAATACATGATGTAATGTAATTACATTTTGATGTTTTGAAGAATCGAATAAACGAAAGGAAGCTTAAAGGAAGAGTATGTTGAGTCTGATCGCGAAGAGATGGATTTCGATCACATGGTTTGATGATTAGATTTATGAGCTGTTGCTTAAGAGTTATGATAGATTGCTTAGGAATAGATAACAACATATTTTCATTTGTATTTGCATTATAAGGATAAGTTCTCCGCAATTTTTATAAATAAAAGAAAATTTTAAAATTTTATCTTATTTTTAAAATTTCCTTACAATGGCATTTTTGAAAATTTGTTGCTTATATGTTTCCATTAATAGAAAATTTGGAAAATGGATTTGATTCTTTTGTTTGTGTTAGTGTCATAATTTACCAAATAAGGAAAGATTCTCATCACCCAAGTTTCAGTTGGATAGAAACTTGGAATCATGCAACTTGTATTGTATGATGAATGAGAATTTTCATCTTTGGGAAATGAAGACTAATTCCTTGTTCACATGTATATGTGAGTCAAGTGAAGGACTAGGAGATCGGGTACACCTGGTTGTGCGCTGATCAAGTCCACCACAAAGAACGATAAGGCTATTCGTCATGATTTACTAAAGTTTAGTAAATATGGTTGTGCCTACAAGTTAAAGTATAATTCTGAACATTGGAAAAGTTTCAATGTATGGTAGAACGAATGAGGAATCGTGAATTGTTGAAATGGTTAAATCAAGAAGATGAATCATACTTCGTTCCAAATCAAGTCTTAGAGTCATACTCCAAGATTGTAACTTTAGTGACATAATCTTAAGAAAGGATTATAACACTCATCAAATGTAGAGTAAAATGTTTCTTACTCTTGTACATTTGAAATTGGTAAGTTTTGAAGTCTTGGGAAGGACAAAGACCAACTATGACCAATTGTGTGAAGTGTTAGTCTTGATTAGAATCCGCACTAACTCTTGAATATTTGTTTGGCAAGTAATGTTCTTTGACAAAGTGAATCTTATATGTCAAGAGGTCAGTGATTTATGGTAGATCGGGTACACCTGGTTCACATGTATATGTGAGTCAAGTGAAGGACTAGGAGATCGGGTACACCTGGTTGTGCGCTGATCAAGTCCACCACAAAGAACGATAAGGCTATTCGTCATGATTTACTAAAGTTTAGTAAATATGGTTGTGCCTACAAGTTAAAGTATAATTCTAAACATTGGAAAAGTTTCAATGTATGGTAGAACGAATGAGGAATCGTGAATTGTTGAAATGGTTAAATCAAGAAGATGAATCATACTTCGTTCCAAATCAAGTCTTAGAGTCATACTCCAAGATTGTAACTTTAGTGACATAATCTTAAGAAAGGATTATAACACTCATCAAATGTAGAGTAAAATGTTTCTTACTCTTGTACATTTGAAATTGGTAAGTTTTGAAGTCTTGGGAAGGACAAAGACCAACTATGACCAATTGTGTGAAGTGTTAGTCTTGATTAGAATCCGCACTAACTCTTGAATATTTGTTTGGCAAGTAATGTTCTTTGACAAAGTGAATCTTATATGTCAAGAGGTCAGTGGAAGTCTTAAAGATCTTGAAAGTTTCAAGAACTAATCAAGAGTAAACCTACCGTTAAACACTAGCACACGACTTGAGGTTTATAACCTATCGTGCTGACATATTCTTGTTTAGGTGCCAATTCCAGTTAAAGTTGAATATGTATATGAGTTCTATGAGTTCTCAATTTTTTGTATAACAATTTGGAAGCAATGGTAGGCCCTTGTGCTGCCGAGTGGCAAGAAATTAAGATTAAAGAAGTTCATTCCATATGGGTTTGGATTTGTCACTAACCTTGTCTTGTGATTATGGTTATGACAAATTCACATGGATAGGAACACATACACCATAAATCTAAGTGTCATAAGGTTTCTCTCCAATTCATGAAAATGATTATGAGGAAACACTTTCACTAAGTAGATTTTAAATAGTTAGTAATTGTGTTATTTGCGTTCTCCAATTCAATTATGATTACGGCATCCCTCTTCATAATTCGAATTGTGAGAACATGGCAAATAGAAATATTATAGCAAAAGACTGATCAAGTATCATGTCTTAAAAATTATAAATCGTGTCCCATATGCTTCGGGTATAGGAGCGATTGCATATGTTATAATATTCTCGTGTTCTAATTTTCCAAAAGCCTAGGGCATTAAGAGGGAAAAAGGAATAGATCCGGATATGACTAAAGTGGTTAAACAACTATTAACGACGGTCTAAGGTTCGATCCAGATATGACTAAAGTGGTTAAACAACTATTAAGGACGGTCTAAGGTTCGCCAAAGATTGGTCGCTTAAGGACAGTGGGAGGTATAGTAATGATTGGACCATATTGACATTATTATAAATAGACTGGAGTCTATTAATAATGAGTTGTCATATGGAAAATATGGAATGTTTCCATATTGGGGGCTGGAGAATGGATGAGAAAGTTAGAAACTTTTATGCAAGAAGGATGTTCAAAGGAATGTACTTTGAATTTGAGACTTCATTTCCATGGAATTTTCTTGTAACATTCTCTAAAGGAATATTTTATAATACCATTGGTCAAGTCTCTGTGACTTTTGGTACCTAGACATTACAAAAGAATCATTGCATTACAGTTTAGAATCTAACACTTTCTAGCAGTGACAAGAATTTGGAATTGTGAAATGAGTATCATTGAAATGTTGTCAATTGATCTATTTCACAAGGTAAGGACCACAGACAAACATAGTGTGCGTGCTTGGAGCATGGCATAACTATTGTTTAGACAAACATAGTGTGCATGCTTGCAGCATGGCACGACTATTATTTTGATTCAAGTATTAAGTTGATTATTTGAAACATTATACAATGAATAATGAGTAATCAATATGGCTCAAAAGTTTTGGGGCCATATAGGATTAGTATTATTCTTATGTTTCACTTTGCATGTTTTGACTTCTCAAATAACTAGGTTATTCAAACCATCCACAGTTGATCATACTTTGGAAGTAGGTATTGAGGCAAGACTGTCATGAATGGGTATGAAGTTTCTCTAGGTGTTTTAGACATAGCTGCAGTGTTCATGAGTACTCCTGGAATAAGATTCGAGTATTGGATTCAACCCACGCTCATGTGAATCACTTCATGGATTTTATCACGAGTGATTTTGAGACGATAATATCTTATATTCTTGAAACCAAGACATCTGAGTTGTAGTTTACAAGTCAGTTGCACATTGACGTATGTAAACGCACCAGTAACTTGGTGTTATAAACATATTGTTGTGTGTGATTTGATGAGTAAGTACAAGCGAGCATTTGGATAGAAGTTTATCCGTTCCTTTTACCCCATATGGATAAAAGCGATATATGTGGGCCCCTCGATGATTTAGTGATGACACCCCTAAGTGCTTGGCTAAGCCTGGACTGATTTGATTTGTTCAAATAGTCGGTCGTTATAAATCGGAAATCGGGAAACAACAGATGGACAGAGACAATGATTATAATCCATGTCTCAGTCCATTTTATATATAAAATGGAGGAATATATGATCCCTTATCCAATGGACGCGTCATTGACTAGGTCAGAGTTCGAAAACGACTTTTAAGAACTATAATTGCTAGTCGAGTTGTGGAGTTGTACTTGCAATAATATTTATTAGACTTATTCAAGTGGGAGACTGTTGGATTAGTGTCTAAGTCCATAACTATAATTTGTATGCACTTAACCTGAGAGTAGCATGGTCCATTTGGGTTGCATATCACCAGGACAATTTGATGGGATGGACTTTTGAGAATAGGTTATTTATGATTTGTTAATATATTATAAGTTCTAATATATTAATATGAAATCATATTATTTAATTAGTATTGATCAAGAGTTAGTTTGGAATTAATTTTGGGATCAAAAGAGACTAATTAAATAAATGGGGATTGATTTGGTAAATCATTCATTCTTATAAAGTGGGATTGTGATCCATAGTTCTTTATGTTGGGCTAAACCCATGTGGTGAACCATGGATACTCCATGGAGGTTAAAACCTATGGAGCCTAAGGAATGTGGAAAGTCATGCACATTAGGGTTTGTATGGTGGAACCCTAATTAAGACACATTATATAAGAATCCCCTTAGCCTCCAAAATTGTGCACTAGTTCTTGAAAGATCATTGAGCCGATTTTGGTGTGAGGATATTCTCTCAAAAGTCATCCTTTGTTTAGAGGTGTGTTGTGATTCCATTTGAGGCATTCATAGTATTGGTGTTAAGTTCTTAAAGGCCAACACTACAAGCTACAACAAAGAGGTAATTCTATAACTCATTTCTATGATGTTTATGTCATTTGTATGCTAGTTGTAGGCTTAATGCTTTGGAAACAATATTGCATGTATAATTAGAGAAAACATAGAGCCAAAGCATCTAGGGTTTCATGTACACCATATGATTTTGTAGTATACTAAAACCCAACACACACACACATACACACACACACACACACACACACACATATATATATATATATATATATATATATATATATATATATATATATATATACGTCAATTATCTAGGCTAATTTAGTACGTAACGGTTAAGTCAATACTAAATGTAGCATGATCACCTTTGTTTAGTCTTCATTAAACCCATACATCAACTGAAATTGGACTCGGTAAATGATAAAATATAAACCATACATACATATACAATACAAATCAAAAGCATAAACATGCATAAATGTTTTGAAATATATCCCACAAAATAAGTAGAAATAAGTATCAAAATACAAACCAAATGTATCAACCCTCCCACCTACCCATCACTGCATTCATACTTGTCCTCCTCGTCCTCTGTGCCCTCCTCGCTATCATCGTCAGTATCTCAGGATGTGTGCCTGAAGTACTAGCACCATCATGACAAACACCCATCAGTTGAGCATGAGGTGGAACAACACGACCTACTTGCAGAAAAGGTGGATGGTCCATCCCAAGGTGCTGCCTCACCCCAGCAATCGAAGCCTTAATCCAGCAAAGCTCCTCATGTATAGCATCCAAACGCCACATCACATCACATAGATTCGGCTCTGGCTAATTAGGATCGACATGCCTAGGTCTCTGATGACTCTCGAAGGCAGGCTTAGGGATATGCTTTGGCTCCACCTGTCTAATCGGCTCCACATTATCATCATCAGGAACCCTCCACTACCAACCAATTCCTCGAATAAACACCTACATCTTCCCTAGAGCGGTCGCACCCATATCCCTAATAGGAATAGGAACCATCTCGCTAGTATCAGCCTCGTAAGACAAAGCCAATCGAGTGACCCAATGACCACAACAAATCCTGCTTGAAGGCATGGAACCTAGATCCATACAAGATAAATAAAGGTTAATAGCAAAAGGAAGATTGATGTGAACCTCAGTCTGAGGAAGGAACCACATTTAGAATTGGTCGCCAAAAGGAACCTTGTCACACTCGTCACGGTGAAAAATAGTAGAAGTGACCAATTGGTGAAGCAAACGATAAATAGGAAATTTGAAGGCACTCTCCTTGGATGCACTAGAAACATAGGTCCCCCTAGCATGACCCCAGACCTGCAGGTAGTCGTACTCCTGTGGTGGCTCAATAATGTAACTGTCAAAATAAGCATAGAAATAAGGACTCATAGTCTCTTCCACTGTATAAATCCCTGACGTCTTACCAATTCAATCAGGTTGCAGGAGCGGGATATGCCTCCCAGGCAGAAAGAGAAAACTCATATATCATCCTAGTTCATTGACTCTTTGTCGAAGCCGACTGTCGAAAAGATCTCCCATCAGAGCTATTTGTGGATCATCTATTGAATCCCAACGACCCGATTCCAACCATGGCAGAAAAAAAAAAGATCAAGATCGCTATCATCCTGTTGTACCCAGGTAAGAAATGGACCTAGATTATCTATCAACCCAGACTCATCTGTAGCCCTCCAGGAAAGATCCTGAAGAACACAAATATTCTTGGAAAAAAGAGAAATTAGGTAAGAGACAAAGGAACTCCGATCAGCAAGTTCATTGGATAGGAATAGATGTGATGACCAGTTACGAGGTAATTCACCTGCAACTTGTCGACCTTGTCTCGACATATCTGTAGAAAAATAGACAAAAGGCCATTATGGATGAGTTAGATAAGATAAATGCTGCAAAAGGTGTAGAAATGGACCACACGCGCAAAAGTGTGTGTTGCATAAGAGTACATGCGATGTGACATCCCCAAATTCACGTTCATTTAAAAATATTTATTTATGCTTATTTAAAAATCAGAGTTTCCATTTTAAAGAATAATATTGTGGAATTTGTTCCCAGAAAACATGATAAGGATCCTATCAAATCATTTCCAAAGGAATTTATTTTGTTTATATTAAAACATTGGGATGTCATCATCAATACAGAAACATAAGCATAAACAGACCTTACATTCATTTACACTAATGATTTACATCTCTGTTAATATCTCAGTGTAATGTAGTTTTGTATTGACACCTGTGATACAAATAAACTGAGTGGGTCAGGTTGGGAAACCTGGTGAGTACATAAGGTTTTCAACCCGCAATAATATAATTATTATGTTTAATCATCAAACAATTAACCCAACTTCCCATCCCCATTATCTTCTTTATTCTTAACGATCTACCCTAAGAATCATCCATTCTTCATTCATTCATTCCTAAGGATTGTCCTAAGGAATTGGGCACGAAGTCCATCGCTGCCAGGTTTATCTAATAGGCACTAAGTCCATAGATGTTGATGTTATCTATTAGGCACTAAATCCATAGTTGATAACATTCATTTGTAAGGCACTAAGTCCATAGCTACCAATGATCATATATAGGGCACTAAATCCATAGCTGCCAGGGTTTTTAGAGTACATCTGGTGAACACATCGTTCACAAAACCTACAGGTTGCAAGCCTGCTGGTGCTCCATTAGACTGTCTAGAATAGTTTGTGGTCGCCATTTATACTCTTCTAGATGATTGGATCATCGTTAAGGTCTAGGCTTCTCATAATCTTTCACCTATCATCATCTATATCATCTTTCATCTCTCATCATTCATGTCATCTCGCATCTACCCATCTTTACATAATATATTTATAGGTATAAAATACATATACATTTGAAATCAAGTAAAACATGTATAAATCATTCATCTAGCATAGATATCAGGAACATAGATAATAGGCTCACATAGAATGTATTAATATTAAATACATCATACCTATGTGTAAGATGAAAGTAACTATGCACTCACTTGTTAAAGTGATGACTCCAAGCTCAGGCAGTGCTTCGTTTCTAACAATTTTATTTTCCTTCGACGAAACCTACTATCATTATCACTAGATCTTAGTCTAATATTTATTGCGACTAATTATTAGTCGAGCAATATTGCTTTTATTATATTTGATAAGTGTTAAACAATACTTTTTAACTACTATGTGCAGACAAGGGCCATAAGTGAAACACCGGAGGGCATGACCATTTTGGGCATTTAAGCTGTTCTGAAATCCAACAACCCTAAGCAGCCCTTCAAACCAGATTCTTCGTACCGCGAGCAGTTTCAAAGGTATTATAATAACACTTTGTACAAATTATAATACTTAACACATATATTTTTTTATAGGTTCATAATAACGATAGTGAACTTAAACATAATCTATACTTAAGGTAGGGTAAGCATAACTCACTTACAATGGAGTTTGGCTAGGAGCCGGGCTCTGCGGGGGCAGAACTTCTAAGCCGAAAATTCTTCTTCTCGGAGCCTTCTGGCGCTCTAGGACTCACCTATAGAACTTGGGAAGTACTAGGGAATGGGAGGGAACAAGAAGAGCATTTTAGAGAGAAATAATGGGAAAGGTGTGAAGAAATGAGGTGATCCTCGCATCTATTTATAGGCTGCATCTTCGGACTACGATCGACGTAGCTTCGGAGTACGTTGCGTGTACTCGATACGCTGGGTGTATGTAGCCTTACACTGTGCGTACGAGTGGCATGTGTCATCATCTGAAGCGAAGCCGTGGAGAGAAAGTAATGGCCCTGATTCGGCCACGTGTCACCCTCGCATCCTTCCATAATTTAAAGAACTTCTAAATTCTGTAACTTTCGCATACGAGCTACATTTTTTACGTTCTTTATATCCACGCGTAGGTGGTGATGTGATCTATAACTTTATTTTAGACTCCGTTGGCTAATTTGATTTTATTTTTAAAGTTATATTTTAACAGGCTTAGACAGATAAAGTCCGTTAAAAATTCATAACTTTGTCATCCGACGTCCGTTTTTTTACTATCTTTATATCATTGAGCTCCTATTAATGCGATCTTCAATTCTCATTTAGGTTTTGTCTTCTAAAAATCGATCGATCTAAAGTTCAATTTCTGGGTTGTGCACTGCTATGCTAAATCTCAGAAAAATCATAGGGTTGTGCGCTCCTATGCTAAATCTCATAAAAATCATAACTTCCTCATATGAAGTCAGATTTGGAAGTTCTTTTCATGTACATTCTCGGTATAACATAAACTAAGAATTTCATTTAGATCCCTAAGGCTAAAAAATAATTTATCATAAATTCATTTTTTACGTTATGCGGTATCGTGCCGGTTTAGCCGTAAAATTTCGATGTGCCATAACTTCTTCGTTATAAATCGGATTTCGGCGTTCGTTATATGTACAAAACCCTTGTGACATATACTATAACTTTGTTAATATTATTTATTCTAAATAATTTTCTATCAAAAAGTCGTTTTTTGATGCTTATTGCCTCTAAATCGACTAGCCCGAATATGCAGGCATTACAATTATCTCTCCCTTAAGATGATTATGTCCCGGAATCATCAACAAAATGAGTCTTGTATAATGACACCACACGTTATCTTTTCATCCTAGATAATAAACGTAGCTCTTACGTTCTTTTAAATGAGTATCTAACTCTTGGACCTCTTGATTATTGGCGGTGCTCAATCTTGCACCCGCTCTTCGTATTATGTTGTACTTTCAATCATAACCTTCGAGTTTAAAAAGTCGATCCTTATTTTTAGACTCATGTTCCTTCTTAGCAGACTTAACTTAAGATAAGTTCTTTACTTTGAATACCATAATAGTCTGATGGGTCATGTTCTAATGACCTCTAATCGTATTATGCAACGCTTAGAATCAGGTTTTTTTTAGTCAAATTCCAAAATGGAATATATCTTCCTTCATTTACTAATGTGATATAATCAAATTCTAGCATGTAGCACTTCTAGCTACAAGCTTCTTAATTTAACAACGATCGCAATACTTCTATTGATCACTTTATTATTTGTCACTTCAATCTTTTGGCTTAAGTCAGATGCTACATCGAACTTGGTTCTTTGAACCACGTAACATACTCATCTTAGTTGGACTTGATTTGATATGACCACTAGGGTCGGAATAACAATCATCTTCTTAGTCACTACCAAAACAATGGTAACGACAGACATGAACCAAACAAAATCAATTACTAGCGCCTTGGTAACCTTGTGACTTTCCCTGATCTAAGTGTGAGTCATGTGCTTCCTGTAGTATAGGCCTCTACTACCTTTCACACCTACTCATACTCGTCCCAACTATTGTCTCGTAGTTCACCAAGTCACCATACAAGAATTTCACATAGTCATTTAACACATTGGATAACATAACTAAGGTTTATATTACTTCTTGAAACAATTACATAGATGTTCAAGTTCACCCTATACTATGCCTATTTTATTAGGCTACACCACATGATACTATTTGTATGGATACTTTATTGATTCTTTCTCCTAATCCCTTGCATCGTCAACAGCTTCATCAAGGATAATTTGGAATGCTCTTGCCATTGGCTTCGGTGACGCATTTGGCATTGTTGCTTCATTTTTCTTTGGGTAATCTTGTAACATATGACCTTTGTCTCCACATCCGTAACATTCTTTATCATTAGTCGTACAATCCTTTGAATAGTGACTGATCCTCCCACACTTATAACAAGTCACTTCTTCATAGCATCTCCCACAGTGCTTCTTTTTCCACTTCTCACACCACTTGTTTCCATACTTTTTGTCATCCAGGTTGGACTTTGAGAATCTTCCTTTCTTATCAGATCTTAAGGATCCCTCAAGCTTCCTCTTTTCTCCCGCCTTATCTTTTTCTAGACCCCTTTATCTTATCTGGGTCTCTACATTCTTAGTTGCCCAAATGGCGACTTTTAAGGTGGCTGCTTGTTGACCATTCGACCAAAGTCTGCAGGTAATCCATTGACAAACTTTTTGACCTTGGAGAGTTCAGTTGGAACTAGGTAAGGAACAAGCTTCATTTTCTACATAAAACTTGCAGCATACATGCTGATGCTCATCCTTCCTTCTTTAGATTCTGAAACACGTTGTTGATCTCCAATAGATCCTGCTCAGAGCAGTATTGCATTTTCATTTGCACCAAAAAGTCTTCCCAAGACATCTTGCAATCTTCTCCCTTAGGCGTGGTATCAGCTAGTAGCTTTCACTAGCTTAATACCCCAGTCTTCAACTGTGTTACCGTGAGATCGGTCTTCTGTTTGTTCCTACAATCGCAACTTTCAAACATCATCTCCCTCTCAGAGATCTAATACCTGACTTCCACCGGTGTTGGGCTTCCAGAAAGACTTGGTGGTTTGGATGCCTTGAAATCCTTGTACTTATATCCACACCCATCATTTCATCCATTGGGTTGGTTTTTTCTAACCACTCGTGGCTCAGCTTGACTGACAGTCTGACTATCTGATTGTTTAATGTTTAGTTCAGGTTGTACAATGGGTACAATAGGTTCATCCCTATTATTATGAAACATTTAACTCATCACCTCCCATTGTTCGGCCATCATAGCACGAATCATTGCTTAGACTCCTGCCATCATGATTGGCTCGAGTGCAGCTGTCAGTGCATGCTCAATCACTTGTGGCTTAGGCTGATGGTTTCCATTAGCATTTCCTAATCCGCTGCGGGTTATCACCATTTTGATTTATCCACCAAATCAGACGTTGGATGTGCAGTGACGAGAATTAAGACAGGAAAACTTTATTTAAGATAGACGTATAAATCTCCTTATCACTCTAAAAAGTTACATTCCAGTTCTAAAACCGTAATTAAACGTTTAGAAATCTGAACACATAAAATTTCCAGATCCGGTCGGCAACAAACCATAGATCCAATCAAATGATAGCATCATAAAGCATATAAGGCATCTTCCTTAAGTAAGCTAGTGTTGTGTCTATTCGGGTGTACTTCCTAAAATATAATAGACACACTCCTCACGATCATCGCTTAGCATTCTAAGTTTAAGTCTAGAAATAAATCCTTATTCCTAGTTCGCTTAAACTAATGCTCTAATACCAACTGTGACATCCCCAAATTTACAGTCTGTTTAAAAATTTTATTTATGCTTATTTAAAAACCAGAGTATCCATTTTAAAGAATAATAGTGCGGTATTTGTTCCCAGAAAACATGATAAGGATCTTATCAAAGCATTTCTGAAGAAATGTATTTTTTTTATATTAAAACATTGGGATGTCATCGTCAATACAAAAACATAAGCATAAACAGACCTTACATTCATTTACACTAATGGTTTACATCTCCGTTAATCTCTCAGTGTAACGTAGCTTCGTATCGACACCTGTGATACAAATAAACTGAGTGGGTCAAGTTGGTAAATCTGGTGACTACATAGGGCTTTCAACCCACAATAATATAATTATTATGTTTAATCATCAAACAATTAACCCAACTTCCCATCCCCATTATCTTCTTTATTCTTAAGGATCTACCCTAAGAATCATCTATTCTTCATTCATTCATTCTTAAGGATTGTCCTAAGGAATAGGGCACAAAGTCCATCACCACAAGGGTTTATCTAACAGGCACTAAGTCCATAACAACTGATGTTATCTATTAGGCACTAAATCCATAGCTGCCAACATTCATTTGTAAGGCACTAAGTCCATAGCTGCCAATGATCATCCATAGGGCACTAAATCCATATTTTCCAGGGTTTTTAGAGTATATCTGGTGAACACATCGTTCAAAACATCTACCAGGTTGCGAGCCTGCTAGTACTCCACTGGACTATCTAGAATAGTACATGGTCGTCATCTATACTTTGCTAGATGACTGGATCATCGTTAAGGTCAAGGATTCTCATCATCTTTCACCTATCATCATTTATATCATCTTTCATCTCTCATAATTCATCTCATCTTTCATTTACTCATCTTTACCAAATATATTTATACGTATAAAAATACATATACAATTTAAATCAACTAAAACATGTATAAATCGTTCAACTAGCATAGATATCAGGAACACGGATAATAAGCACACATAGCATGTATTAATATTAAATACTGCATATCTATGTGTAAGATGAAAGTAACTATGCACTCACTTGTTAAAATTATGACTCCAAACTCGCGCAGCGCTTCACTTCTAACAATTTTGTTTTCCTTCGACGAAACCTAATATCATTATTACTAGATCTTAGTCTAATATTTATTGCGACTAATTATTAGTTGAGAAATTTTGTTTTTCTTGTACTATACAAGTGTTAAACAATACTTTTGAACTACTATGTATAGAAAGGGGTCATACGTGAAACACCGGAGGGCAAGACTATTTTGGCATTTAAGCTGTTCAGAAATCCAACAAACCTTTGCGACCCGTCAAACCCAATTCCCCGTACCACGAGCAGTTAAAAGGTATTATAATAACACTTGGTATAATTTATAATACTTATCACATATGTGGTTTATAGGTTCATGATAATGTTAATGAACTTAAACAAAAGCTATACTTAAGGTAGGGTAAGCATAATTCACTTTCAATGGAGTTTGGCTAGGAGCCGGGCTCTGCAGGGATGGAACTTCTAAGCCGAAAAATCTTCTTCTCGGAGCCTTCTGGAGCTCCGGGACCCGCCTCTAGCACTTGGTACGTACTAAGGAACATGAGGGACAAAGAAGAGTATTTGAGAGAAAAAGAATGGGAAAGGTGTGAAGGAATGAGGTGATCCCCACATCTATTTATAGGATGCATCTTCAGACTATGTTGGGCATAGCTTCAGAGTATGTTAGGCGTACTCAGTATGTTGGGCATACGCAACCTTACGTTGTGCACACGAGGGGCAGGTGTCATCGTCTGAAGCGAAGTCGTGGAGAGAAAGGAATGCCCTGATTCGGCCACGTGTCAGCCTCACATCCTTCCATAATTTAATGAACTTTTAAATTCTGTAACTTCCGCATATGAGCTCTTTTTTTGACATTCTATATATCCATGCGTAGGTGGCGATGTGATCTATAACTTTCATTTACACTCCATCGGCTAATTTTAGTTTATTTTTAAATTATATTTTAACACGCTTAGACAGATAAAGTCCGTTAAAAATTCATAACTTTTTCATCTGACGTCCATTTTCGACTGTCTTTATATTGTTGAGCTCCTATTAATGAGATCTTCAATTCTTATTTAGATTTTCTCGGCTAAAAATCGATCGATCTAAAATTCAATATTCGGGTTGTGCATTGCTATGTTAAATCTTAGAAAAATCATAACTTCCTCATACGAAGTCAGATTTGGACGTTCTTTTATGTACATTCTCGGTTTAACATATACTACGACTTTCATTTAGATCCCTAAGGCTAAAAAGTAATTAATCAAAAATTTCACTTTTTACGTTACGCGGTGTCGTCCTAGTTTAGTCGTAAAACTTCGATGGGTCATAACTTCTTCGTTATAACTTGAATTTCAGCGTTCTTTATATGTATGGAACCCTTGTGATAGATTCTAATGATGAATTTAAAGAATGTCAAAAGATTAATGATAGATTCTAATGATGAATTTAAAGAATGAGAAGTAGAACTAAAAAGGAAATTTAGTTGTCCCAATAAAAAGGAAAAGGATCAATCCATGAGTAAGAAACCAGTCTCCCATAATGGCCAATTCCCTAGGATAACATAGTACCTAGAAGTAATGTTGGTCAACTATAGGGATGTGCAATGTGCCTTATCGTTACTCTGTCCAAATATCTTGTTTCAAATTAACCATAATTAGGGTATATATGTATGGCAAAATAATATATATATATATATATATATATATATATATATATATATATATATATATAATTATGAGATCTATATATTTTGAATTATCAAATATAAAGTAAAAGATTTATATTGTGATAGTTATAGGAAATCACTAAGTAAGAAAGATAAAAGATAAAATACCTAAGGTTAATGCGTTATTAAGCTCTTATTATTCATCCTTAGGCTGATTAAATTTGGCTACCCCAAACCTATAATCGTTAATTTTGTGAGAGCCAGAAATATATCTATATGAGGTTTGACACTCCCACCTGTGATAGCTAGCTATAATCCCAACGGGATAACTTTCTTTATTATACAAGAAATATTCGACATCCGATTAAGTGTTGTGCAAGGAAATTATTAGTCAACAGCGTCAGCTATGGAGGCTCATGGTAATACATTCCAACATCCTTAGAGATCTGACTACCCAGGGGGATACCTTACGGTAGTTAATAAAATAATTTAGGGTTACTAAGATATCCTAAGATATAAAGATAGTTAGATAGGATTTGTAAAATATCCTATAGAGATAACAACATAGGATTAATAGAATATCCTAAAAAGAATATAGAACATGAAAATTCAAAGTATTCAGAAGGCTTATAAGTTACAAGATACAAGGAAATTTTGGAAGAGATAATATAGTAAAGTATATGGAATGAGGAATATAAGTAAAATGATCATAATCATTGTAAAAATTCCTTAAAAGTTTTCAAAAGAGTTTATTATATTTTTAAAATCGCATGTGTTCCTAGGATGGAATAAAACACAAAGAATTACAATTAGCTTGAAGATAGATAGGTTTTATTTATTCCTTGTAATAGACATTATTGATTTATAAAAACGTAGTTATGGTGTGTGCTCTGTGATTTGGGTAATCTATGTAACCACCGTCACCACTCGGCGTTTCCGGCAATGGCCGCGGGAGGTGTAACACACAACCTCAATAGGAAGCCAGTGAATAAGCTTGCAAAAGTCTCGTTCCCTAGTGCTCGGGTCAATATAATCAAATATATTTAGGAGATTCACGGGCTTGACATTTTATTTGGTCAAATTTTAAAATGCAAAGTAAGTCGTGGCTCTAAGATTGTATTTTGGCTCGACGAATGGATGGAAGGAGGTTCTTTGGTATGTAGATGTCATTACCTTCATTCTCGAGATTCCAAAAATTCATGTCTATGTCTGAGCGTTTTCGAGTTCAAGTCGCACATGGAAGTGGAAAAGGGAACCCCGTCATCGAATTGAGTTGCAGGAGCTTGATAATCTCCATACACTACTTGGGAATTTCAGCCTCTCCAATTCTGAGGATGGTTGGATTTCTAACCTTTCCTCTGATGAAAACTTCTATGTCAATCATCCCAGGTCTATCATCGACTCCAACACACTCGTAGTGTGGACAACCCAACTATTTGGTCGAATTTGATGCCCCTAAAAGTTTCTTGTTTCATTTTGAGAGCCTGCTTGGATCGTATCCTGACTACCATCGCCTTTGACTGACGTGATGTTTTGATCTCGTCTACCTCTGTCCACCTTTGTCCTACTGGTGTTGATTCAAGTGAGCATATACTCCTCAGTTTCCCTTGTGCCAACAAGGTGATGTTTTGGATCTTTAAATGGTACAACATTCCTTCTCTAAGCTTCAACTCTATTAAGGAGTTCATCGGTTTTGCGGCTAATTGGGAGCTTTGCCCGAAGATGAGAAAAGTTCTTGTCGTGATCATATATGGTCTTTTTGGAGCATTTGGAAAGCGAGGAACGACAAGTTTTTTAACAATGTGTTCACTACCCCTACAAAAATGGTGGATCACCTAATCTCTTTGGTCTTTAATTGGGTTAAATGTAGGGGTAATTTTTGTCTTCATAATTGGTCAGATTGGGTTTGTTGCCTATTTAAGAGTTTGTAATTTTGTTTGTTTATTTCCCCTGACTTGTTCTTTTAGGAAGGGGTCGCTTTTTATAAAATTTCCATTTCCAAAAAAATATACATTTTGCACATTTTCCATTCCATATAAAATCATTACATTAGACATAGCATAATTCAAAAGACATTTCTTTTCACATTTCATTCACTTCTTTCATTAAGGGCTAATTCTGGTATTGAATCGTTGTAATTTTTATACGTAGGGTCTAGAAATACCCCTACGTCTACACCAAGGTGAAAAGAACAAAATCAGTTCATCATAGCATCATTTCCATTAGGACCTCTATCTCAGAAAAAGGGTAGCGCCACCCCGATAGATTCCTCTATATCCCGTTACGGGGGATATCATGGATCGAGCAATATATTTGTTTCATTACTTTCCATGCTTTTCATTACTTCCCATGATTTACACATTCCATACATTAATATCAAAATACTTATTTCAAAAGTAAAACATCTACATTTCAAATTATTTCAACAAATTATCAAAACATTCGTTCTTCCAAAATATTCTTTGCTTTTAAGGCGTTCTTTCAAATCATTCATTTCAAAAGTAATTAACACTTTCATTTCAAAATATTTCATATATCAAAGCATTGGTATTTTATTATGATAAAATCATTTTTCCATTTATCCCTAAATGGGAAAATTCCAACACGTACTCACCTTAATCACAATAAGGTTAGCTAGTCCTCTTCTAGTTCTATTCCTTATAGCAGCAATGCCAAATACCACCTATATAACAAGTAGATGAAAGTCAACAAATGATAAAAATACCCATCATAGGTTTAATTACTAAATTTTAATGCTTCAACTCATCCCTCATGAAAAATATGAATGTTGGAAAAAATCGTGCATAAATCCGAGTTCGTATGTAAAAGTTATGAGGAAAATACTATAGTTCAGATTTTGGTCGAGTTATGCATTTTGACCCCTGAACGTGGGTCGCTTCCCGAGGCAGCCCAAGCATACCCAAAAACTCACATTTTGAGGCTTAAACATTCTTGGATAGTTTTGGTCTTTTAGTTAACCATTTGTAACACCTGTAAAGGTTTCCAAGCACTACTAGAGGACATTTTATCACGTCAAAACATTAAACTTAATTCGTTAAGTCCTCAATCAAAGTGCTAAACTCATAATGCTTACAAACACTCAAATGAAATGGTTAAGAGCTCAAGTTTCTCAAAACACTCTTTAACCAATATGACATATTCCCAAATCATTTAATATATCATTGGGTGTAGTAAAGTAAATAAAGCCACAACCAATCTCATTATACAATCTAACTACGGAATCCTCAATTCCATTCCATGTTCCCAAATTGTCCTTGGTCCAAAACAATCACTAGAGCTAGAAATTTACTAGAATTCATTCATGTTTATGTTGATCATTTCTAGAGTTTCAAATCATGTTCATGAATGTCATTCACTTCTTAGATATTAACCATTATGTAATTATCAATAGATTTCCTAAAATGCCCTTATGGCCAAATATCCCATAAATTCAACTAAAAATTATTCAATTCTTCATGTTTTTGCATTCAAATCATTATAAGAGTATCCATTCATGATTATGAACTTCCTTTAATTAGTAAATTCTCAACTACAAGGGATTCAATTATTTTCATCACAATTTCCCCCAAAACCATCTCAAATCCAATTTTATGCATAATTCTACCATCATGGATGAGTTTGAACATTCCAATTAGATTTATTGCCATCAAATATCATCTAGGTCATAGAATCTAATACCATTTCATCTTCAATTGCAATATCCCCAAGTTGGGGTTTCTAGGGTTCATGTGGATTTTTACCTAAATCATCAAATCAATCAATGGGATAATTAGATTGAGATTAAAACCATGAAAACCACTCAAGGGAGGTTAAAAACCAAACCCTAATCAAAGAATCAAGCCATATCTATTGATACATCGTATATATTTTGCCAAATGATAATCAACACAATTATAAGAAAATATGTTTGTTTACATGATATTAGGGTGGAGGGAGCCCTTCCGTCCCAACCCACTCAACCCACTATCACATCAATTTTCTCTTTTCTCTCTCTTCCATTTTCCAGAACCGAAAAAAACTTTTCTTTACGCTTTCAAAACCATGTTATCTATGTTTGTGAAAACTGTCCCATTTTATTAAAATATCTTGAGTACAGATGTTGTTTCAAAATACAAAAACCCTAGGGATGTTATCGCATAAAAACCTCGCGGTCCTGAATACTATTACATATTGTCTCTTTATTCACTCGACATCCTAATCAAGTTCCAGCAGCCTTAGCACCGCTACCAATGAAACATATAATTTGAGTGGCTCAGGTTTAGGAAGCCGGTGAGAGACATAAGATTTTCAATCCCATAATATTTTAAAAATAATAATTCATATAATAATCTTTCAAAAACCAACTATTACCAATAGTATAGATATATCATATGACATAGATATTTATAAGGTAATCTACTCATAGTTACCCATGCTGTCGATTCTCACATACTAATCCTATAAATGTTATCTTATGAGATCTATCCTGATGGTCACTGTAAGCAACGATTTGACTATATTGCTTCGGGGATTCCTTCGCAGCAGGCGTAAGTCAATAAAGAAAACCATAAGGGGACAGAGTACTCGAATGAACACACAATCGTTTCTCAAAAATAAGTATGATTTATTAAAACTTATAGATTTTGAGTCTGCTAGCATTACACCAGACAGTTTAGAAAGAGTGAGTGGTTTTCATCTTACTCTGATAGATGACCAGACATACCTTACTGTTTGCCTAATACGGATACGCCATTTCTGGCTGTAAAACAAAAGAGGAATACTAGTATAGCACTCTAGTACATAACTCATACCCCGAAATGTAATAGTATCATAGAAAAGAGCTCTACTCTATGTTCCAATCTCACACACACACGCCGCAATATACAAACTACCCACTTATTAACTTACTTTGAACTAAGTATCCTTGACAAGCCTTAGTTTATAACTAGACAAGATTACAATACATGTAATTCACTTTCAATATAGTATTCATGTTCATGCAAAACTATCACAATACAAAGTATAACTACTCACTTATTCAACTTACTTTGAAATAAGAATCCTTTATATGTCTTGGTTTATAACTCAACAAGATTACAGTACCTAAAATCAATTTCCAATACAATTTCCTGTTTATTCAATAGTATCATAATACAAGTATACATTATGCACAAAATAGAATGTATTCAGTATATATTTAATCTTTTTAAGTAATAATTTTTATGTTAAGATTGTCATGTAGTATTACAAAATATATATTTAACACATGTATAACCATATCTGACTCGCACAGTGTATGTGTAACAACCCAAAAATACAAAGTGAATTTTTTTATTTTTAAGTCAACCAAAATCATCAATCATAAATTTCAACCCATCAAAGTATGACAATGTGGAAAAATTAGTTATCAAAGTACAATCCCAAAATTATAAAATGTTGAACACTGGTGGATGCGATGCAATCATGCCAGGCCCTTCCTTTTTGAACCGAAAGTACATGAAAAAACATTAAACATAAACCATAAGCACAAAGCTTAGTGAGTTCCCCAAAATACCACATACCATACATACAAATCAGCTTAAAGCTATTACGAGTCGATTTCACTCATGATTCCTTTCTGACTCTCTAAATCCCTTCCAATTCCTTAAGTCCCTTCCGAATATATGAGTCCCTTCCGACTCCCTTGGTATCTTTCAAGTGGTATAGGTTTGTTCACCCCCTACATCTAAGCATACAGTCATATTAACAAGACTCACAAAGACAACAAGTACATACAGGCATGTCAATAAGTGTCACAAAAACAACTATCATCTTACAACATAATCTAGTGGGCTGGCATTGGTGCATTCAATCTACGAGTATAGTGAAGAGACTCACCTCAAGCTAAAGATATCCAAATCAGACACGCAATGTTGCTATAGAGGCTCCTCACACTGAACACATCCAAACCAACCCTAATTACTATTTAGGGTAATAACCCATGATTAAAGGTCTAAATCATTTTCTCTCAAACTAAGGGTGAAAGACCATTTTACCCTTCCCATACTGGACCCAACTAAACATTGCCCAATGCCCAAAATGGCACAAGGTCCAAAAATGGCCAAAATGGGCTGTTGGGAGTATGTCATGCTTACTCCCCAATTACGCCATGTGTATTGATTTACCACCGAGAAGGAAATGGGGCAAAACCCGTTACTCCATGTGTACCCTAGGGTTACTCCCTGTGTACTACCCTGATGCCAAAATTTCATTTTAAAGTCTTAATACCTTAAGACTACACATCCAATTCACATGTATAAATCTTGGGAAGGTCTCAACTCATAAAGCAGACAACTTTAAGCTTATACATGGCTTAATAAATCCCAAAATCAAAACCTAAGTCCATAATTTCACAAAATGGATAATAATTCATGCATGGGAGGAATATAATCCTCAAGATCCAATTTTTAAGACATAAGAACCTTAGAAACACCAAGAAATGCTAATCCTAAGCTCTGGAGTATCTTTTCATCACAATATCCAAAACCATGGGACCAAAATCATGAAAACCCCTAACTAACCTACATCTATACAATAGAACCATAAAGGTGAGAGCTTTATACCTCAAAAAGCTTGCAAAGGTGAAGGCAACTCTGGATCTACAAGCTCCAAACCCAACAATCCTCAATGGTGTGCTTCTCCTTCTTCCAGAATGCTCCAAGAACACTTTAAAGGTCCAAAACAAGCTCTACAAGGTTAGGGTTTTGAAATGACGGAAAGGGGAAAGGGCATTGGTTATAAGGGAGGCCTCAAGGGTTATAAGGCCTTTAAATAGGGTCTTAACCCTAAAAATTAGGGTTTGAGTCAAGCTGCATTACACCTTGCATACGCATGGTACACCCTACGTACTGCATGGAAGTCCCGCATCGAATTTCCTTAGCTATGCCATGCGTAGCTACATTCTACGCCTCGTGTAATGGACCAAAATGCATCATTTTAATATTTAAGCCTTAAATGTAACATCTATAATTTTTAGGTATTCGCTTTAAATCCTTGGGTTGTATTTTGTTTGCAAGAATAGTCCCCAATGGAATTTTTCATTATTTTTGGATGCAACTTAGTACACTGGGCGTACACCTTGGTACATTGGGTGTACTCGGTTTCGTGCTAGTACGCTAAGCGTATGTTGGTATGCAGGGTTTACGCAACCAGAGTACAAACCCTAACTTTTAGGGTTTGGACCCTATTTCAGCACCTCTATAGACTAATGTAACCTCTTATCTTCAGACCCTTTCCTCATTTCAAAACCTTAAAGTGTATGAGTGCATTGTGAAGCTTGAAGAGCCCTTGTTGGTGTCATTTTGGAGCCTTTGGTGTAGAAGGCAGAACCTTGAGGTTGTGGTGTTCCACTCAAGACTTTGGATCCAACATTTTCTCTTCATTGTGTATCTTGTGGAGGTAAAAAGCTTCAATCTTTGTATATGTTTCTTATAGATCTATTTTTAGCTCAAAGTTGTCACCTTTTTCTCCCAAACTTCATCCTTATGAGTAGGAGGTACTCCAAGACATTTGACCTTCAGAGGTCGTAGGGTGTGCTAAGTCATAAAAATGTGTTTTTGGTTACTAGTTTCTCTCCATGCATGAGATAAAGTGTCTTAATGGGTATAAAAGTTAGGGTTTTTGGGGCTAAGGTCTTAATAGCCATGCTAAACCATAAAGTTGGGAACTTTATGGTTAAGGACATCCTTTTGAACATGGATCTAAAATTTTGACATAAATGCTTAAGGAATAAGCACTTAATGGATTAAGTGGAGAGCTCCCGCGTATGCTGGGGGTACCAATGATTATGCTGCACATACGTGGTTAGCTCATCGATCCCTGGTTAACCACATAGTACGCCCCGCGCACGTGAGGAGTACGTCCTGCATACTCACTGAGTAAACTCGGTTGATTAAGTTGACTTTGACCTAGATTTTACTAGGGTTTGATCTAGGGTATTTTAGGTATTTTGACCTATATGATGAGATTGTGTCCTTGAATTTACTAAGGTGATTGGTAGCATTAATCTTGGAGCGGCTTGCTATTTAATTTGCTTATCTGTCAGTGAGGTGAGTTTTCTCATTGTATCCATTGGTCGAAGGCACCAATGTCGGCCCATTACTTGTTATGTGCAATGCTAGTTGTCTCTGTGTTGCTTGCATGAAACACCAAGATCTTGACCCTTTCAATTGTATGTAATACCAGGATCTAGCCCCTGACACTTGTATGTAAGACCATGATTTGTCCCTTGGCATTATAGGGAAAGACGATGGGGGTAGCCCATGACACTTGTATGAAAGACCAGGATTTGGTCCTCGACATTGCAAGCAAACACCATGCGGTAGCCCATGGCACTTGTATGTTTTGTGTATGTGGTATATTGGAGAACTCACTAACCTTTGTTCTTATAGTTTATTTTTATGGTTTAAGGTACTTCTGATTCAAAATGGAGGGGCCCGATGTGATGGCACAACATCCTCCCCTCATGATTTTCCCCATTTGAAATAATTGTACTCTGATGTTTTGAATATTGTGACTTGATGTTTTGAACAATTAATGAATGGTTGGATAGACTTTTAAATGAAAATTTTCACCATTATTTTGGGATGTTACAATAAATGAAACTACCTACGAACACATGGGTTACAATTCTCCCCCACTTGAATCAGACTTCGTCCTCGAAGTCTGCCTCCACAAATAACTATGGATAATGCTCCCTCATCTCCTCCTAAAGCTCCCACATCTATTATAATCCTTTCTAATGCTACCATCGCACCTTCACTAATCCCACCTCCTTGTTCCTCATGGTCTTGGTCTTCCTATCGAGGATGGCAACAGGTCTCTCTATGTAGTTCAGACGCTCGTCCACTTGAATATCCTCCAATGGCACCACTGCGGAATCATCGACCAAACACTTCTTCAGGTGAGAGACGTGAAAAGTGTTGTGAATATGACCAAGCTTCTCAGGTAGCTCCAAATAATATGCAATTCTGCCCACCCGAGCAATAACCCGAAAAGGACCAAAATATATGGGGCCCAGCTTGCCCCACTTCCTAAACCGGATGACACCTTTCCAAGGTGACACCTTCAGAAATACCATATCTCCGACCTAAAATTCCAAATCCGATTGGCGCCTATCAGCGTAACTCTTTTCTCGGCTATGTGTGGTCTGGAATTTCCCACATACCTGCTAAATCAACTCGGTTGTCCGAAGCACCACCTCCGTGCTACCCAAAACTCCCTGACTAAACTTGCCCTAACAAATCATGGTCCGATACTTCCTCCTGTAGATCATCTTAAAAGTAGGTCGATCAATGTTGGCATGGTAGCTATCGTTGTAAGAAAAATCAACCAATGGGAGATATGTATCCCAACTACCGCCAAAATCCAGTACACATACCCAAAGCATATCCTCAAAGGTATGAATAGTTCGCTCACTCTGCCTATCAATCTGCGAATGAAAAAGTCATGTTGAAAAGTAGACGATTATCCAACTCCTCATTGAACCTTTTCTAGAACCTGGAAGTGAACCGAACATCCCGATCTGAAACCACTGAGACTAGAACCCCATGTCGTTCCACAACCTCCTGAATATACACATCTGCCAACTTCTTCACATAGATTCTCTCCTGAATAGGAATGAAATGTGTACTCTTGATCAACGAATTCACAATGACCCGAATCGAATCCACCCATAGCGTTGTATGTGGTAGCTTCGTTATAAAGTACATTGTGATCTCTTCCCATTTCCAAACGGGAACACCGAACGACTCCATCTTGCCATGAGATCGTTGATGTTCAGCCTTAAATTTCCTGCAAGTCCAACACCTCTTCACATACTAGACCACATCCCACTTCATACAAGGCCACCAATAATCAAGATGGAGGTCTCTATACATCTTTGTCGCACCCGGATGAATAGAAAACTTCGACATATGCTCCTCCTCCATCACAATATGTTGCATACCCCCAAAATATGGGACCCAAACTCTCGAATGAAGGGTCAACAATCCCTATCTATCACAATTAAAAAAGGACAACTTACCCACTATGCGCTCACTCTTCTGATGCTCCTTTTTCATAGCCTCAACTTGAGCCTCACATATCTTCTCCAAGAGTGGGGTAATCATTCTCATCCTTAAACATACAACCCTGATAGGAGTATCGGTTGCCTTGCGGCTAAGGGCATAGAACACCACATTGGCCTTCCCAATGTGATAAAGGATCTCACAATCATAATAACTCACCACATTGAGTCACCTGTGATGCCTCATGTTCAGATTTAGGTAATCCATCAAGTACCTCAAACTCTTTTGGTCCACGTAAATGATACTACGAACCCCATACAAGTAATGACGCCAAATCTTGAGGGTAAAAACCACCGCCCCCAGCTCCAAATCATGGTGGGCTAATTTGCCTCATGAGGCTTCAGTTGCCTCGAAACATAAGCTAACACACGACCCCTTTGCATCAATACTACACCCAATCCTAAAATCGACGCATTGCACTATACCACAAAATCATCCACACCCTTTGTGAGTGTCAAAATTAGAGCATTTCATAACTTCTGCCTCAAAGTCTCAAACGTTGCCGGCTACTCAGGCCCCCAACAGAAAGTAACCGACCTATTCGTTAACTCGGTCAACATAACTACGGTCCTAGAGAAATTCTCAATAAACCTTTGATAATACCTGGCTAAACCAAGGAAACTCTAAATCTCAAATGGAGACTTCGGAAACTCCCACTGTATCATGGCCTCGAAATGGCCGGATCAACCAAAATACCCTTCTGATTGACGAGGTGCCCCAAGAACTGCACCTCACATAACCAGAACTTGCACTTGGGGAAATTGGAGTGAATCATATCCCTCCTCAGAGTCTCCAAAACCTCTCACATTTGATCCTCATGTTGCTCCTTGGTCTTAGAATAGACGAAGATATCATCAATAAACACAATGACTGACCGATCCAACATCGGCCTACAAACCCTATTCATGAGATCCATGAACATTGATGGTGCATTGATGAGCCCAAATGGCATCACCATGAACTCGTAATGACCATAAGTAGTCCTGAAAGTCATCTTCTGAACATCCTCATCTCTAACCCTCATCTGATGATGGCTTGAACGTAGATCAATCTTGGAGAACTAAGATGCAATCTGTAACTAGTCGAATAAATCATCAATCCTCGGAAGTGGCTAATGGTTATTCATTGTTAACTTGTTCATCTCCCGATAATCAATGCACATCCTGTTGGAGCCATCTTTGTTCTTCACAAATAGAATCGGTGCTCCCCAGGGTGAACTACTCGATCATATAAACCCCTTATCTAATAGCTCCTACAGTTGTCTAGACAACTCATGCATATTTGGCAGTTCTAACCAATAAGGTGCCTTGGCTATCGGAGTCGCACTTGGAACCAGATCAATAGGGAACTCAACCTTCTTTTTTGGAGGCACTTTAGGCAAGTCCTCCGGGAACACATCTGAATATTCTCGAATGACTTGCACATCATCATTCGTCTTCTTCCTCTCCTCTCTGGTATCCAATACATAATCCATAAAACTAGAACAACACTGCTAAATATATCTCCTAGCTCTTGCGGCTGAACAGAGAACCGGTCCATGTTGGGCAGCCTTTCCATGTATAACTCGTTCTACCCAACCTGGGGTTTGAACCTGAACTAACTGGTGCCCGAAATCAATCATCACCCCACTAGGGCTCAACCAAGCCATCCCCACGATTACATTGCTCTCGCATAAAGGAATAGGAACCAAATCAATCAGATATCGCTCGCTAAATAACTCCAGAACACAACCACGATGAACCCTCGATACTCACACTGGACGATCGTCGGCGATCTCTACCTCAAATGGATAATCAAGCTCCCCAAGAGCATCACTGAACCTCTTATTGAGTGCACGAGATACAAATGATCAGGTATTGCCCATATCAAATAGAACTAAAACTGGAACACTGTTCACTAGGAACATTCCAGTAACCGCATCTAGTGATGCATGAGCTTCCTCGACTATCAGCTAGAATGCTCGGCCCTTCATAATTGGTTCATGCGCCTTGCCCTGATGACCGTCAGTAATCCTCAATGTCACTGGAGAGGGTGCTGCAACCGCTCCTCCTACCAAACTCGGACAAGTGGCCTTCTTGTGTCCCATATCATTGTAGTGGAGGAAAATCAAACCAGTTACATGGATGGCGGGGTAATCCCTGCTAAAGTGACTGGTCTTGCCACACTTATAACAGTCAGATCCACCCGCCCTACCAACTCCATTGTGCGCGTTGCCACAGCGGCCCCAGCCCTTTTTAGCCTCTCAAAAACAAATCAACAACCTTAGGCTTCTTACCCGAGCGCTCTAATACCTGCGCCTGAACCGATTTCCTCTTCCTCACTGTCTCCATATCAATCTTCCACTCGCGAGCCCAAGCTATCATGTCCTCCAATGTCCTATATTTGGACATGCTCAGAAACTCCCTAGTCTCATCCTTTAGAATATCATGATACATGGCCTTCCTCATCTCCTCGTGCACCACATAATACGGAACTACTAAATCCCTCTCTTGAAACATGGCAGTAATCTCCATCACTGACTCAGTAGTTTGAAGGAGGTCCTAAAACTCTCTCGCCAGTTGCTATACCTCAATCACTGGTGCAAACTCAACCCTGAATCCTATCACAAAATCATTCCAAGTCATCGCCTCAATAGCCGCGTCCCCCAAGGCATGGCCTACCTCCTCCCACCAATCATAGGCTCTGTCTTTCAGAAGACAGGATGCAAGTCTATCCTTTGCCTCCTCGGGGCAGAAGCTAGTCTGGAAAACATTCGTGATGTCCGCCAACCATCTCCTACAAACAATGGAGTCCTACTTTCTGAAGAACGTAAGAGCCCCACATGCACAAAACTCTAGGAAAGTCATAGAGCGTGCACCCACCATAGCCATCATCTCAGTATGAAACATGTACAGATGCTCATCTAAAATCTTCATAATGCCCTCCTTGATCATACCAAATATTGCATGAGTCTGCTCTAGAATGCTACAGGTGATCTCTAAAGAAATGAACTCGTGCATCTGATCATCCAATCGTCCTGCTCCAAAGCCCAAACCCGATCCCTCACTAGGACCTGAACCACCTCAAGTGACTACCATACTGAAAATAAACAATTCAAACCATTAGAACACTCAAGGAATCCCACACCCTATGAATCCATTAGTATCCTCATGATCCCTTGACTCAAGTACATATCATATGCTTCCAGTAGTAGGGGCCAAATACTACCTTCCACACTTGCCCGTACTTTCCTCAAGAGTCGACCTAATTCCCCTAAGTGACTTCTTTACTACCCAACATTGTCTATTCCCGCTAAACAACGCATCTTAAGCTATCATGATTCCTAGGTTCTCCTAGGTTCCTTTCCTGCCACTCTACGCCATCAGCTGCAGAAAAGACCCCCACTAACACTCGCTAACTACCTTACAAATATAATTACATGCAATAGACACTAGATAATTCTTGGAATGCAAGGTCTCAGATTACAATGGTTGGACTCAAACAAGAGCTGCAGAATAGAGTTAAACCTAACTTTCTAAAATTATATAATTTCTGTTACATGTAACCAAGCATATTCTCTTGATAGTTAACTAGTATTAATAATGGTTCTTAAAAGCACAAAGCAAGCAGCATTCAAGCATCAAGCTCTAACCAACACCCTTCCTAATAGGCCATACTATCATATCATCTATAACTTATATTAGCATACAGTTCTAGAGGCCCATACAATACAAAGGCATTTCTCCTAACATAAAACTCTAAGCGGATCCTTTACCCTAATCTAGCATGCTATTAACATACTAAATCAAATAAACATGTATAGGTATTTTGGGAATACTTACTTCAGCTTGGTCGATTACACGCATCACACACCATTTTTATAAAAACCCATTTTGAAAAATCATTTTCTTTTTTACCAATTCCTTGGTTTAAGTTCAGACACACCCTAGAGTGTGCCTAAATCCCTCAAACCAAGGCTCTGATACCAAATTGTAAGAACCTAAAAATACTAAGTAAAATGTTTTATTTTTTAAGTCAACCAAAACCAATAATCATTCATTTCAACCCATCAAAGTATGACAATGTGGAAAAATTAGTTATCCGAGTACAATCCCAAAATTATAAAATACTGAACACTAATGGATGGGATGCGATCATGTTGGACCCTTCCTATTGGAACCGAAAGAACCTGAAAAACATTAAACATAAACCGTAAACACAAAGCTTAGTGAGTTCCTCAAAATACCACATACCATACATACAAATTAGCCTAAAGTTATAACGGGTCTATTTCAACCCTGAGTCCCTTCCGACTATCTAAGTCCATTTTGACTCCCTTAATATATTTCAACCGGTACGGGTTTGTTTCACCCCTACATCTAAGCATACCATCATATTAACAAGATTCACAAAGACAACAAGTATATACAGGCATGTAAGTAAGTGTCACAAAGACAACTATCATTCTACAACATAATCCAGTGGGCCGACATTGGTGCCTTAGACCCACGAGTATAGTGAAGAGACTCACCTCAAGCTGACGATATCCAAATCACACACGCATTCTTGATACGGAGGCTCCTCACGCTAAACACATCGAAACCAACCATAATTACTATTTAGTGTAATAACCCATGATTAAAGGTCCAAATCATTTTCTCTCGAACTAAGGGTAATATACCATTTTACCCTTCCTATATTGGACCCAATTAAACATGGCCCAAGGCCCAAAAGTGGCCCAAATAGGCTTTTAGGAGTATGTCATGCGTACTCCCCAGTTACACCCTGCGTACTGAGTTATCACCGAGAAGGAAACGGGGAAGACCTGTTATGCCATGCGTACCCCAAGGTTACACGCCAAACTTCCATTTTAAGCTCTTAATACCTTAAGACTATACGTCCAATTCACATATCTAAATCTTGGGAAAGTCCCAACTGATAAAGTTGACGACTTTAAGCTTTTTCATGGCTTAATAGAGCCTATACTCAAACCCTATGTCTATAACTTCACAAAATGGAAAATAGCTCATGCATGGGAGGAATATAACCCTCAAGATCCAAATTTTATGACATAAGAACCTCAAAAAACACCAAGAAATGATAATCCTAAGCTCTAGAGTAGCTTTTACTCATAAGACCCAAAACTATGGGGCCAAAATCATGAAAAACCCAAACTAACCTAGATCTATACAAAAGAACCATAAAGGTGAGAGCTTTATACCTCCAAAATCTTGCAAAGGTGAATGAAACTATAGATCTACAAGCTCCAAACCCAAAAATCCTCAACGGTGTGCTTCTCCTTCTTCCAGATGCTCTAGGAACACTATAAAGGTCCAAAACAAGCTCTGGAATGTTAGGGTTTCGAAATGACAAAAAATGGGAAAAAAACGATGGTGATAAGGGAGGCCTCAAGGGTTATAAGGCCATTAAATAGGGTCTTAACCCTAAAAATTAGTGTTCGAGTCCAGCGGCATTACGCCCTGTGTACTACATATAAGTCATGCGTCCAACTTCCTTAGCTACGCCCTGCGTAGCTGTAATATACGCCCCACGTAATGGACCAAAATGCAACAAGTTTAATAAGCCATAAATAAAATTACCTGGGAACATGGGTGTTATAGTATATTATGTAATATTACCAAATATACATTCAACACATATTCCAAATAATAAGCACTTAATTCACATATAATCTTTAAACATATAGTCAATATTTGAAGTAATAGATAATTATATTAAAATCATGTTCTTAAAAGTGACCATGCACTCACCTGATTAAAGTGGAAGACTTTCGGGAAAGTTAGCTCTTGTCTAACTTCCGATTTTCCCTTTTGAACGACCTAAATACGGATATTAATACGTTTCAACATTTGTTCATATTTATAAGGTTATGTTATCTATTTCCCAGATTCTTCAGTAATCCCAAGAAATACCAAATTCTATCGAATGAGGAATGTCCAGGTAAGATCATATTGGATGTAGGATCCGTTTGGTATATAAATATATTTTTTTGGAAAAACACCTCACTAAGATCTTGCCTAGACATCACTCTCGTAAGTAGATCAATCAGTACAACAAATGGAATTACTGATAAATCTTATTTATATAGTTATAATAACGACTATAAACTTAAATTTAAGTTACATTTAAAATCAGAGTAAGTGATACTTAACTTATAGGTTTTCTAGCGAAAAATATGAAACTTCGTGGGCAGAACTTCAACGTTGAATATTCCTTTCTGCCAGCTTTTCCAATGCTACATCACCCCACTAAAATGCCCGAGAACTCAATAATTTGATATTGGGGGTGCGGGAAAAGGTTCTAAAGAGAGAGAGAGAGAAGCTCGAAATTGGCAACTAACAAGTGAAGTGTGGCCTGCTATTTAGAGGGTACGATTTTCACAAAAAGCATGTTGCGCTTTTTGATATGGTGCAACGTGCCCATGTGTTCGGCTTCTATGTTGCCACATCAACTTGAGGTTGGTGCGGGATTTGGTCTCATCCGGTGCCATGTGGTGCACTACTATGGTACCATATCGCCTTCATAGGTAATTTTTTGCAATCTTCGAAAAATCGTATCTCTCGCATACGAGCTTCATTTTCGACATTCTTTATATTCACGGATTCGTCTTTCTGTGTACTACAACTTTTCTTTAGATCTCAACAGCTAGTTCGCATTCTATTTTCACTTTATATTTTATAAAGATTACACTTCGAAAGCTCTTGCAAAATTCATAACTTCTTCGTTTGAGCTCTGTTCTCGGCGTTCTTTACATCTACAGATTAGTATTTACGAGGACATCAACTTTCATTTACATTACTTTGGCTAATAAGTACTCGATTTTTGTTTCATATTTTACAGCAAATACTGACGCACTCTATCGAGCGTGCAACTTCGAAACATCATAACTTACTCAAACGACATAGGTTTTGGTGTTCCTTATACTCACGAGTTCGTAATCTCGACTACTACAACTTTCATTTTTTCAAAATAATCTTTTTATTATAAATATTATTTACGTAATTCGTTATGTTTATAATAAGATTTAATACAAATATTATATACCCATAATATTTGTTCATATAACATGTACACAATAAATAAATATTTATTCATTATTGAATATAATGAATAATCGCAACTCAAACCACTATAACATTTAGCTCGAATTCACAGGTGCTACCCAAAATACATGGAAACTCATCCTTCCGAACCCACTCAACCAACTCAATTTTTAATTTTAAAACAAACACGAACTTATAAAAAATCATACAAAACTGATTCACAAATTATTAAAAAACATACAAAACTAATTCATAAAATAACTAAAAACATACAAATATTTTGGTACAATTATAGAAGCATAGAGTACAAGTTGTCATCACATGGTTGAAAGTGGTGGAGACTGGTTAGGGAAGCACATATCAATCCATTACTCCCAACCAGCGGTACCTCCTTCTTTTTTTGCCACGACTCTGTCCTCCTTAAGAGTTATATTTGTTCTTTTATTCTCTCTCTCTGTAGCACCTGGTTCTTGGTATGTATTATGTTATTAAATCTTCCTTTATTTTTGCATTTTTTGCCTTGGACTCGGTGAGTCGAAGGACTGACTCGCCGAGTAGAAGCGGGATGAGGCATGGGGTTTAAGTTGCGGACTCAGCGAGTCGAGTCCCGGACTCGACGAGTAGCCGTTGTTTGGACAAAAACCCTAATCCAGGGGTTTGCACCCTATTTAAACAACCTTATGCCGCCTCTTTCCCCCTTTATGCTCCCAAACACTCCTCATAGCAAACCGTAGCCGTTTTTGAGAGGATCTATGGCCTTTTGAGTGAATCTTGTGAGTTTTGATCTCAAGGAAGAAGGAAGAGCATAGAAGGATCAAGAGGGGACTAAAGGATTCGAGTTTGGTTCATCGTTTGCAGTCTTTGGAAGGTATAAAGTTTGAACCTTGCTCATTCATTTGTTAGATCCCTCTTTGAGGTGATTTAGGGCTTTTATAAGCCATTTTTGGTGGCCAACCATGTTTGAAAACATGGTTGGGGGTTTGGGCTTATGTATCATGTCATTTTATGAGCCACAGGTCAGGTCTAGGTTGCTTTTTGCACCAAGGAAGGCCCCATGCAACAAAAGAACCATTTTAGAGCCTTTTAAGCTCTAATGTCCCATGCATGCACGTAAAGTTTGTAACTTTACGTGCTAGATCGAGTTTAGGGGCCTGGATATATCATTTGGTTAAGTGTTGTACATCAAAAATTGAAGTTCTTAGTAAGGAATGTGATAGACTCAGCGAGTGGTAGGGGTGGAATAGTCCCTAGTTACTGGTTGAAAGATACCGATGACGATTACCGGTTGGAAGATACTGATGACGATTACCGGTTGAAAGATATCGATGACGATTACTGGTTGAAAGTTACCGATAACGATTACCGGTTGAAAGATACCGATGATGATTACCAGTTGAAAGATACCGATGGTATTGTATGGTATGTGGTATGATGGGGGAACTCACTAAGCTTTGTGCTTACGGTTTCAATTTTTGGTTTCAGGTACCTTTTCATCCAAGGGGAAGGAGTTGGCGGCATAGCATGGCATCACACACTCACATATGATTTCCGCACGGTGTTTTCTGGGATTGTACTCTGATATGACATTTGTTCATGGTTGTGGGTTTCAAATATGATACTTGGTTTTGAGATGACGTGTTTATACAATATTTTCTAATGAATGTTTATGAATTAATTAATCAAAACTGAAATTTTTGGGCTTGAATTTTGGGATGTTACAAGTTGGTATTAGAGCCCTGGTTTGAGGGATTCGGACACGCCCTCGGGGGTGTCTGGACTCAAACTAAGGGGCTAAAAGAGTTTTACAATAAAATGGTTTTCTAAAAATCTAAGCAAAAGGATTTTATGAAAGACAAGGTGTGTGATGCACGTGACTGGCCGGGCTCAAGTAAGTTTTTCCAAGATACCCATACATGTTATGTTATGCTATATGGCTTGATTTAGAATCGCATGCTAGTTAGGGCTAAGGATCTAGGAGGATGCCTTCTATGCCTATTGTATGAGTTGTATGCTAGGGCTGTTTAGTCAGCAGTAGGATGGCCTGTATAGGTTATGCCTGATTTGGTTACTTGATGCACGAATGCTGCTTGCTTTGTGCTATAGGGGTTCTGGCTATTTCCAACTAACTAAGGAGCGGATATGTAACAGTACCTGCAAGTTAGTTAGGGGGAAATGGTAGGGGCTCCTGTGCAGCTGATGGTGGAGAGTAGGTCGGAGAGTGCCCTAGGGAAGCCTAGGATCAAGTTAATGGAAAGGGGTATCGGTAAAGGGACCTGGTGAAGTCGAAGCAATCCTTGAGAAAAGCATGGGTAGATGTGGAAGGTAGTATGGGCCCGTACTACTGAAAGCAGAGGACCCGTACTCGAATCAAGGAGGGCCTAGATGAAATTGGGAACCTTGGGGAGTGTGTTAGATCTCTCGAGTATATGTATGATCCTGATGTTTATATGTGTGTTTTCAATATGGTGACCACACAACTTGGAGCAGGAGGTTCCGGATTAGGATCAGGATCGGGCTCGGGTTCGGGATCCGAGCAGGTTGATGACGGGCTACGCGAGTTCATTGCGTCTGAGATAACGAGAAGCATCCTTGAGTCGACCCCTATCATCTTCGATTCGATCAAGGAGGGGATTGTTGAGCTGATGGAGGATCGTCTTCGATCATTCAGGAGTGATATGGCGTCTAGCCAGATGGGTACGCGCACACTGTCCTTTAAGGACTTTCGTGGGAGTGGTGCGCCGGATTTCCATGGGGCGAAAGACCCCATTGCTGCTAGGAGATGGATCGCAGACATTGAGTCTGCACAGCTGACGAGCTTCTGCCCAGAGGGATTGAAGGTGAGATATGCAGCAGGATGCTTGCGAGACAGGGCTAGGGATTGGTGGGAGTCTGTTGGCGACTCATTAGGATCCTCGGTTGTTGAGGCTATGAATTGGTCAGATTTTGTGACCAGATTCAGGGCGGAGTTTGCGCCAGCTGTGGAGCTTCAGTGGCTGGCCAGGGAGTTTTTGGATATGAGGCAGACTACGAAGACTGTGGCGGAGATCACCGCCAAGTTCTGGGAGAGGGCATTGTTGGTGCCCCAGTATGCGGGTGATGAGGATATGTGGAGGACCCGCTACCACGACATGCTACAAGCTGACATTCGGGAGCATGTTAGTTTTTCAGCTTGCCCTACATTGGATTCCATGATTGCCAGGGCTAGGGAGAGGGAGATTGATCTGGAGCACGTCCAGAAGAGGAAGGCAGTGGAGCGGCTGACAACTGGGGCTTCGGGGAAGAAGCCCAAGGGATCTGATGGTAGGCCGAAAGGCCAGGTAGGACGGGACCGCTGTGGGAAATGCGGTCGGTCACACGAGGGATCTTGTCGCACTGGGTTGGGTTCGGGCTGCTATAAGTGTGGCAAGGTAGGGCATTCTGGCAGGGATTATACTGCCCCCGCCCCTGCGGTACAGATGGCAGACCTGATTTGCTTCCATTGCAATCAGAGGGTCACAAAAGGGCCAATTGCCCGAGATTGACAGCAGCATCAGCAGCAGTGCCAACGGCAGCGCCGGTCTCAGTGACGGCGCGGGTTATAGATGGCCAGAAGGTCAAGGCAGAGGTTCCAGTGGTGCGGAGCCGAGCATTTCAGCTGACAGCCAAGGAGGCACGCGCTGCACCCGATGTGGTGACGGGTATGATTCTTTCCCTCTGATCTTTTTTTGTGTTGAGATTGTGTTATTAATATGTGCTCTGTTTAGGATCGTTCCATGTGAACGACATCCCGGTTCTGGTATTGTTTGACTCGGGTGCTACCCGATCATTTGTGTCTCTTGCACTTAGCAAGACATTTTCCGAGTCTTCGGGCATCTTGGATTGCCCTCTAGAGGTAGAGATTGCAGATGACCATTCAGTGCGGGCATCGACAGTATTTCGAGATTGTGTGATGAGGTTATTTGAGGAGCGCTACCTGGTAGACTTGGTTCCCATTCTATTGCGTGGAAACAAGGTGATAATAGGCATGGATTGGCTCAGCCCTAATGAGGAAGTGATCGACTGCGCACAGCAGTTGGTGCGGGTCAGGACCCCAAGTGGGGGAGAGCTGGTGATTCAGGGCGAGAGGCCACATCGAGGACCAGCTTTATGTTCAGCAGCGAGAGCTAGGCGTTACCTTCAGCAGGGTTGCGCAGGTTATGTCGCGTATGTTATGGATACCCGGGAAACTGGTAGGGCGACGGTGGACGATGTACCTGTGGTATGGGAGTTTGCGGACGTATTCCCTAAGGAGTTGCCTGGGATACCTCCGGAATGATAGGTGGAATTCAGGATCAACCTAGTTCCTAGTGCGGTTCCGATAGCCAAGGCACCGTATCGGTTGGCTCCTCCTGAGATGCAGGAGTTGTCTACGTAGCTGCAAGACCTGTTAGACAAGGGTTTTATTAGATCGAGCAGTTCACCCTGGGGAGCCCCGATTCTGCTTGTAAGGAACAAGGACGGGTCGCATCGGATGTGTATAGATTATCGGGAGCTGAACAAGGTAACGGTGAAGAACCGCTACCCACTCCCGAGGATTGATGACCTCTTTGACCAGCTACAGGGAGCATCTTGGTTCTCCAAGATTGATTTGCGTTCAGGGTATCATCAGATGAGGATCGGAGAGGAGGATGCGCAGAAGACTGTGTTTCGGACACGTTATGGCCACTATGAGTTTGTGGTGATGCCTTTTGGGCTCACCAATGCTCCTGTCACATTCATGGATCTCATGAACCGCATGTGTAGACCAATGTTAGATCGGTCTGTGATAGTATTTATTGATGACATCTTGGTTTATTCCAAGACGCAGGGGCAGCATGAGGAGCATCTGCGGGAGGTTCTGGACACTTTGAGGAGGGAGAACTTGTATGCTAAGTTCTCCAAGTGTGAGTTCTGGTTGTGCGAGGTGCAGTTTCTTGGGTACCTTGTCAACCAGAACGGGATTTCGGTAAATCCGGCCAAGGTAGAGGCCGTGATGAATTGGGAGGTTCCGAGGTCTCCATCTGAGATTCGGAGCTTTCTAGGTTTGTCAGGCTACTATCGGAGATTCATTCAGGACTTCTCCAAGATAGCAGTTCCGCTCACCCGACTGACTAAGAAGTCGGTGGTGTATCGCTGGGGGCCTGAGCAGCGGGCCGCATTTGAGACGCTGAGACAAAGATTGTGTGAGGCGCCAATTTTAGCCCTGCCAGAGGGCATGGAGGATTTTGTTGTGTACTGCGACGCATCCATCACAGGATTAGGCGCGGTATTGATGCAGAGAGGGCATGTCATCGCCTACGCGTCGAGGCAGCTGAAGCCTCACGAGGCGAACTACCCGACGCATGATTTGGAGTTGGGGGCTGTTGTGTTCGCCCTCAAGATTTGGCTGCATTACCTCTACGGGGTGGGTTCGTTGTACGATTTACACAGACCAAAAGAGTTTGAGGTATCTCATGGACCAGCTAAATCTGAATATGAGGCAGCGTCGGTGGCTTGATGTGGTGAAGGATTATGATTGCGAGATCCTCTACCATCTGGGGAAGGCCAATGTCGTAGCCGATGCGCTTAGCCGCAAGGCAACGCCGATCAGGGATATTTGTCTAAGGATGACAGTGGTGACTCCGCTTCTGGAGCAGATCCGGGAGGCTCAGCAGGAGGCTATGAAGGAGGAACATCGGAAGAGTGAGCGGATTGTGGGGCGGGTTTCCTCTTTCAATTATGATAGCTGAAGGTTATTAACTCTTCACCGTAGGGTGTGGGTCCCTTATCACGGAGGAGTACGCCAGGTCCTGATGGAGGAGGCGCATAAATCCCGATTCTCCATTCATCCCGAGGCAACGAAGATGTATAGGGATCTTCGTCTGGACTATTTGTGGCCCTGCATGAAGCGGGATGTGGCATGGTACGTGGAACGGTGCTTGACCTGCAGGAAGGTCAAGGCCGAGCATCAGAGACCTCACGGAAAAATGCAGCTGTTGGATATCCCGCTGTGGAAATGGGAGGATATTACGATGGATTTTATCACGAAGCTTCCCAGGACCGCGCGGGGGATGGATTCGATATGGGTCATCGTGGATCGATTGACCAAGAGCACCCACTTTATTCTGATTCAGGAGAACATCTCGGCCGAGAAATTGGCCGATATCTATATCAGGGAGGTAGTGACGCAGCACGAAGTACCAGTTTCGATGATTTCAGACAGAGACGTGCGGTTTACTTCCAGGTTTTGGAAGAGGTTTCATGACGAGCTGGGTATTCGTCTGCATTTTAGCACCGCTTTTCACCCGCAGATGGATGGCCAGAGCTAGCAGACCATCCAGACTCTGGAGGATATGTTGCGGGCATGCGTTTTAGATTTCGGAGGTAGTTGGGATACCTACCTCCCTTTGGCAGAGTTCTCGTATAATAACAGCTATCATGCGAGTATCGACCGTCCTCCCTTCGAGATGTTGTATGGGAGGAGGTGCAGGACCCCGATATGTTGGGGCGAGGTTGGCTAGAGAGTCATGGGGAGCACCGAAGTAGTGCTGAGGACGATAGAGAAGATTCAGCAGGTCCGGAGCAGACTTCAGACTGCTCAGAGTCGGCAGAAAAGTTACGCCGATAAGTGTCGATCAGACCTGGAATTCCAGGTCGGGGATATGGTTCTCCTGAAGGTGTCGCCATGGAAGGGTGTCATCGGATTCAGGAAGCGGGGCAAGTTGGGCCCAAGGTATATCGGACTGTTCAAGGTTGTAGCTCGGGTGGGCAAGGTGGCATACCGACTGGATCTGCCAGCCGAGCTCAGTCAGATCCACAGCACTTTCCACGTCTCTCAGCTGCGGAAATGCCTAGTGGACGATACGGCGGTGGTACCCTTAGAGGACATTCAGGTTGATGGCAGCCTGAATTACATCAAGTGGCCTGTGGCGATCCTTGATCGGAAGTCGAAGGATCTGAGGAACAAAAGAGTAGAACTCGAGAAGGTGTAGTGGCAGCACCGGAAGGGGTCGGAGTGGACTTGGGAGCTGGTGAGTGAGATGATGGAGCACTACCCCGAGCTGTTTCAGGATCGAGCAGCAGACTTCGAGGACGAAGTCTAAAATAAGTGGGGGAGATTTGTAGCTCCTGGTTCTTGGTATGTATTATGTTATTAAATCTTCCTTTATTTTTGCATTTTTGGCCTTGGACTCGGCGAGTCGAAGGACTGACTCGCCGAGTAGAAGCGGGATCAGGCGCGGGGTTTAAGTTGCGGACTCAGCGAGTCGAGTCCCGGACTCAGTGAGTAACCGTTGTTTGGACAAAAACCCTAATCCAGGGGTTTGCACCCTATTTAAACAACCTTATGCCGCCTCATTTCCCCCTTTGTGCTCCCAAACACTCCTCATAGCAAACCGTAGCCGTTTTTGAGAGGATCTATGGCGTTTTGAGTGAATCTTGTGAGTTTTGATCTCAAGGAAGAAGGAAGAGCATAGAAGGATCAAGAAGGGACTGAAGGATTCGAGTTTGGTTCATCATTTGCAGTCTTTGGAAGGTATAAAGTCTAAACCTTGCTCATTCATTGGTTAGATCCCTCTTTGAGGTGATTTAGGGCTTTTATAAGCCATTTTTGGTGGCCAACCATGTTTGCAAACATGGTTGGGGTTTGGGCTTCTGTATCATGTCATTTTATGAGCCACAAGTCAGATCTAGGTTGCTTTTTGCACCAAGGAAGGCCCCATGCAATAAAAGAACCATTTTAGAGCCTTTTATGCTCTAATGTCCCATGCATGCACATAAAGTTTGTAACTTTACGTGCTAGGTCGAGTTTAGGGGCCTGGATCTATCATTTGGTTAAGTGTTATACATCAGAAATCGAAGTTCTTAGTAAGGAATGTGATAGACTCGGCGAGTCCAAGGGTTTTGGTCCCATATCAGTGAGGGTCATAAGGACCAGTTGAGTGTCGAAAGGGTTTTGGGAGTCCCGAGGAGTGACCCAACGTTCTGGACTAAGCAAAGTGTTCTGGGAATTCATGGTACTCGGCGAGTGCATGAACGGACTCGGCGAGTCCAAGACAATCTTCATGGTACTCGGCGAGTTGTTCATCAACTCGGCGAGTTGAGGACAGAACGTGTTCATAAGATGAAGAGTAACTCGACGAGTTGTTCATACAACTCGGCGAGTCGGATGTGGATTCAGTCGGTGTTCATTTAGAAGGAAAACTTGTCGAATCATCGCCTAACTCGACGAGTAGAGACGGGTATGAGGTCTGATGAAAGGATAGGGACTCGGTGAGTTGGCGAGCCAACTCGGCGAGTCAGGTCAACTTGAAGTAGACTTTGACTTTGACTTGGTCAAGGGGTAAAATGGTCATTTTACCCTAAGGGTAGATGTCAGTTTCTGACTAAGTGTTTTGTGGGAATCATAGCCAGAGGAGTTCCGGAGCAGCAGCGGCAGCAATCAGAGGATTCCCGTACAGTTCAGCAGCTACGAGGTGAGTTACCTTCCAGTAGGGGTGGGTCTAAGGCCACAATGCCGGCCCACCATTGAGGAGTATTTAGAAGATAATTGTCTTTGTGATAATTTATCTTGGTCTGGTATGTGTTTGGTTATGATTTATATCTGTATAATATGTTGCATGATAGGGATAGTTTCCCTGATAGTGGTCCGTAGGAGCAAGGGGTAGGTCAGTACCCGGATATGTCTGAATGTGTGCGTATATCTTGTTATTGTATGCTAGTGGTAGGGGTGGAATAGTCCCCAGTTAATGGTTTAAAGATACCGATGACGATTACCGGTTGAAAGTTACCGATGACGATTACCGGTTGAAAGATACCGATGATGATTACCGGTTGAAAGATACCGATGGTATTGTATGGTATGTGGTATGATGGGGGAACTCACTAAGCTTTGTGCTTACGGTTTCAGTTTTTGGTTTCAGGTACCTCTTCATCCAAGGGGAAGGATTTGGCGGCATAGCATGGCATCACACACACTCACATATGATTTCCGCATGGTGTTTTCTGGGATTGTACTCTGATATGAAATTTGTTCATGGTTGTGGGTTTCAAATATGATACTTGGTTTTGAGATGACGTGTTTATACAATATTTTCTAATGAATGTTTATGAATTAATTAATCAAAAATGAAATTTTTGGGCTTGAATTTTGGGATGTTACACACTCTCTCTCTCTCTCTGTCTCTCTCTCTCTCTCTCTCTCTCTCTCTCTCTCTCTCTCTCTCTCTTCTACCACCGATCATAGATTTATCTCCTATATAAGCCCTCATCTTCTTCGTATGAAAAAACCCTAGTTGTCATGACCATCATGACGAAAAAATAAACTTCCAAAAACCTTTTAGAATAACGAATATCAACGCCTACGTTCACTCATGCTAAATTTAGACAAGCTCAACTATGAGGTATTGCATGAGCTTTTCAAAACACATTGGTTGAGTTTCGATGAGCTGGATCACCTCACTGACACCAATTTACCCGTTATAAAAAAATTTAGTATTGAATTGATGAGTTTGACTTTCCTACGAAAGATTTCAAGACCAAACACACTCCCCCCCCCCTCCCCCCCCCCCCCCGCAGGTTTGACATCACCATAGATCTCTACCCAATCCACCCGCATAAGTCCACTACTTTTGCACTCCTATATTACACACCTTCCACTTTTCACCAAAGACTCGGTCATATCGGGAAAGGCATGCTTCATTAGTAATTTATCGCAATTTTATTCACTATAATAAAGCCATGTCTAATGTGTTATGACATGCATGTCAACTTAACAAACACATCAACCTTCCATTTTCTTACTTTACTAATACATTCGATTTATAGAGACATATCTAATTTGTAGTGTTTAATGGTTTGAAAACCAACCTCGTACACTCACAATCAAATCATGTTCATAAAACTATACAAAAAACCACCCCCATACACTCGCATTTTCATCTTTAAATGTCTTAGCTACCCTCATCTCCAAACTCCACAAAAAAATAGCTCCCTGCTATCAATCGTGCATCTTCCTCGATTACCCATCCAACCATCGATGTTTTCATCATCTCAATATCTATCACATTATAACTTACACATCTATTTTTCATAAAGGTAATTAATGTAAATGAAATATTTACATATGTTTTCATTAATTTTTTAGGATGATTTTAAATAAACTCTTATTTTTCTTAAATAAAATTTCACCTATAATTAAATCATATTTATAACAAAAAAATATATGTTTTTGTATTATAATGTATCAGTGTAATTATTGCTTATTATTATTATTATTATTATTATTATTATTATTATTATTATTATTTTGCTAATATTAATATCAATAAAAATATTATTATCATTCAAATTTTTATATAATCTTCTTCCTATGATAATTTATTTTTCAAAGGATAATCATAATATTTATGATTATATATTATACGTTGTTTTTATTGTTATTGTATTTATCATTTATAAGTGGAACAAGTCATGAAAATTAAATATCTTATATTAATTAGTCATCAAATAATGCATGAATGCATGTAAAACGAAGGTGGAAAAGTGCATAAAAGGCCAGAAGCTCGTTTTCCACATTTTCATGATGTTCCCATTATCATATTACTTCAAAGTGTTGGTGATTAAATTATCAACGATCAAAAGGAAAAAGGAGAAATTATTTTATGTGTCTTTGGAACGACATAAATTATTATTAAAAGGACAAACAGAAGAAAAAAAAATACAAATACCAAATAATCAAAAGTATATTCAACCCACTTAATCATTCTTTAATTTGTTGTTTTTATTAAATATCTGAAAGATTTTTGAGAAATAATTTTATGAAAAAATATTCTTTTTAATTGACCACTCAAAAAGTAAAAATAGGCTTAAAGATATTAGGATATCTCTAATAGTTAACATTTTAAAAGCTTTATATAGATCAAAAAACTTTTGTTATAAACCTATTGTATTGATTGACCTTTTAAATTTTTTTTAAGAAATTAAAAAATAATAAATATTACCCTTATATGATTTTTCAATTTTTAAACTAACGTAATAATTATAAAAATAACGTTTATTTGATTTTAATATTTTAATAAACAAAAAATTACTAGATAGTATGTTACGGTAATGTTTTTAATTTTTTTTTATCTTTGGTATATATATTATTTTGAAAATTTTAAAAATTACTACGATATATTCAATACTATTTTCTATAATTAATTAAATATATTACGTCATAAAAAATTAATCTTCAAATATAACTAGGATGTAAAATAAACTATTCTGAAATATAAGGGTCAAATGGACAAAAACTAAAAGAGGATTAAAATCTATATATCTATATATCTATTACAATAATAAAAGTTAAAACACTTTAACCTATTAATTTGAAACTCCAAGAATCTTTTAAAAGTCTTTTCATAATGATTGTAATAATTTCAATTTGTGCTACTTAATTTATTGATTAATAAGAATAAGAATATCAATGATTTGAAATTCTTAATTCAACTTATGATATTTAATTGATTAGTTTTATTTTTTTTAACAACAAACCTACTTTACCCTTAAATAACTTCTAAATTTATCTATGTCTTTTATAGGACTTGAACCCTCGACCTTAAGAAATGAGGACAACACCGGATACCGTTGAGTTAGAAATAGGGATGGAAATTTCATCCGACCCGGTGGGGAACCCGGTTGACCCGCCCCAACCGGGGATGGGTATTCCCCGCCAAAATGGGTATCGGGTACGGGGCTGGGAATCCCCGTTAGGCTAAAATCGGGGATGGGTCGGGGTTGGGTATAACAATCCCCAACCTGTCCCGCCCCCGCTTTGATTACTATATATATATATATATATATATATATATATATATATATATATATATATATATATATATATATATATATATATAGGGAGAGGATCAAATGAGAACACCTAAAAGGTTGAGAACGCAAGAACAATTCTGGACCAATCAATATATAAGGGCATACTAGTAAATGTATGTTTTAATTAAATTAAAATAAAATAAAATTTAATCAAATTTCCTTAAATTTAGGATCAGTTACCAAAAAAGAAATAAATATTCAATTTTTTATTTTTCTTATTAATAGAATATAAAAAAACATTTTTGTCAAAATTTATTTTAAAACTGAAAAAAAAATTCTTAAAAAAATCAATTTTTTTCTACTATTTCACATTTTTTTTTGTTTAAAAAAATGAATAGAAATCGAACACCAAATTAGTACATTTGTATTCATAAATGATTTTTTTTTCAAAAAAACCTGATACTACTCCAATCACAAATAATTACACATCAATTTACAAGTAATCTAATTCCTTTTTTTTAATCAATTGAAAATAAAAAGAGTGTAAAAATTATCATTTCTTCAAAAAAAATACCTCTAATCATAAATAAATATACTCATTAACACATTATTACATTGTTATTCACAAACGAATACACTGCTATTAACAAATGAGTACCCTGTTATTCACAAATGAATACACTGTTATTAACAAATGAGTACCCTGTTATTCAGAATTGAATAAATGAATGTTTCTAATCATCAATAAATACATTCACTCATTGTTATTCACAAATGAATACACTTGTATTCACACATAAATGCACTGCTATTTACTCACTGTTATTCACACATGAATGCATTGCTATCCACAAATTTTATGAATAACTGTAATTCATAGATAAATACAATTTTTCATTCTTCCATTTCCTCTCACACTCCCTTCTTTTTCTCCTATCTTCGAGGTGCAACAAAAACACCCCCACCAGAGGTGTTTGCTGGTGGTTTCCGGCGAGCCAAGGGCAGCAGCCCCCTCCGTTTCTCCTACTGTTTTACGACACACCAAGCAACCCAAACACCCCCTGTTGTCGTTTTCTTTCTGCCTTCCTCCCCCTCTCATCGACAGTAACTGGAACAAGAAAAAGAAGTGGTGAAGAGGAGAGGATTCACTAAAGCCATGGCCGATGAACCACATCTTGAAACTGGCGCTAGCGACTTCTTCCTCTGTGGGACCTTCCTTTCTGAACCCTCCAAAACTGGAAAAAGAGGGGAATTTCAATAGAAGCCACCTCTCGAATGAGAAGCTGCCCAGAAGCCCAATTGATATCCCGGTGACGATGATCCCAATCATACCTAGAAGATTCTTGGTGGCAATCTTTACTCTGAAATGAGAAGGTTTTATTGTAGACCAAAAGGAGGAGTGTTTCTTTGCATGTTTAGGATCCTCACTAACTCCTTCAAGATCGTTTGGGTTTTCTGTAAGAGTGGAAAGCGTTCTCCGGACAACGGTGGCATCGGCTGATAGTAGTTTAACAGCCCAAAGGCCCTTCTGTTTTTGGTGTTCTATGGTTGATCCTTTTGGAGGAGGAGGACCAGGGATCTGAGAGAACATAAGGCAGATTCGAACGAATCAAAAGTTTAATATAGTCGAAATTATTTCGGAATTTGAATTCAGCAGGAAAGATCACACGAAATGATGAATGTATCATACGAAACAAACCGGAAATATAGCCTTACCGTAGGTCAAGCTCTTTTGGGTCTTGATCGTCGAAGCTCCGCCAGTTTATCAACATTAGCCACTCCTAAAACCGCAGACTCAAAAGTCCCAAAATTACCTGCTATATTTTTATCCGATTCAAGGGACAGGTAGGCTTCAACTCGATTGGGAGCTGCCGGCGAAACCCACTGCCTGGAATTGAACATCAACCCTATTTCTGTCGGAATTGAATAAAACCCAGTGGTGATGATTCCAATCGAGGACGAGCTTAGCTTCCCTCCAAACACCCCCTGTTGTCGTTTCCTCCCCTCTCCGTTCGTGAATCCTCTCCTTCTGATCAAAAGCAATTCAGAGATCCTATTTCCCTTTCCCCCTTTTTGGCTTCATCGATTCCAATCTGTCTCACCGTTCTTTTCCCTTTTTTGGTGGATCGATGATGTAGGGTGGAGGCGTGCCAAGGTTTACAGAGAGAGATGAAGAGAGAGATGGGAAATAGAAGGAAATAGGTGAGTGATTGAGGAATTATAGGAATTAAATAATTGTGGTAAAGGTCCAATTACTATAATACCCTTATCACCATTTGAAGTTACACTTTAATACCTGTAACTTTTAAAATTTTATATAAATGGCCCATTTAATAATAACCTTAGATTTAGTTTTTTAAATGGTTCAGATCTGCTCTCGCGTTCTTAACCTTTTGGCTGTTCTCATTTGATCCTACTCATATATATATATATATATATATATATATATATATATATATATATATATATATATATATATATATACTAATATTATATACTAATATATATATATATATATATATATATATATATATATATATTAATATTATATACTCATATATATATACTAATATTATATATATATATATATATATATATATATATATATATATATAATATTAGTATAACGATCATTTATTGAATTTGAATTAAGTCCACTAAGATGAATTGATCTATATTAGACCATCAGAGATAGAGTCCATATACGAAATTATGTCCCCAAGTCCAAGAGTTCATCAGTCATCACTTTTTTCGACAATCTATATACCAAATCGTTACTTTTTGTTTTGATGTTTGTTAAACTTTATGATTGATGTAAACAAAATCTGATTATGGCATATGGTTTTGATCACATATTAAACTTGGGTTTTGTTTTGTAAATTAAGTTTATTATATTAATAGATTGAGGATAGGTTGGGGATGGGCCGCAGATCAGCTAAGGAAAAGCCCAAAATACAAAGGGGATAGGATTTGATTCCCCGCATCCGTCAGGGATGGGGACAAGGATGGTCAACCCCGACCCAAACCCGCCCCATTTCCATCCGTAACTAGAAGCTCTTTGGTATTTAATTGATTAGTTAACTAAAATCTTTTGTCTATATAAGAATAACATTTTCATGCTTGTTTACTTATCTTTGTTTCTTTTTTTCTTCATTTTTGTCATCTAAAATGCATGAAATCTGAAAAGAATGCGTACATAGGATGGTTGTTTCAACTTTATACATTGGAACCGATACAAATAGAGAGGTAAGTGGTCTATAACTGATGGTAAGAAGATCCAGGTACTATTTTAAAATATTTTGCTTCATGCTTTGTAAAATCTAGACAAAATTTTACAAAATGGTCCTTTTGGTTTTAAATAAGTAACAGCCCGGATTCCCAGGTATTATTTATTTATTTATCTATTTATTTTTTTGATGATTTCTGAGGAGACTCGGCGAGTTGGAGCCTAGACTCGCCGAGTATGATCGCGGATTTGGACGCGGGTTCGCGCCCGGACTCGGCGAGTCCGCGCTGTTTAATGAAACCCTAATTTCTCGGGTGTGGAGCCTATTTAAAGGGCCTTATGGCCGTCATTTATACTCACCAGTCCCTTGAGAGAAACCCTAGTGAGCTTGAGCGTTTGGAGTAAGTCAAGGAGCCATTATTGACCTTGGAGGTGTTATCTAGCAAGGGAAAGGAAGCATTAGCCAAGGGGGAAACAAGAGGAGCCACTTCCTAAAGATTTGAGGTCCAGAACATCACGTTTGAGGTACTATTTTTGAGCCATTCTCTGTTATGTTGATGTTCATGTTGATTTAGGGCTTATTAAGCCCTTTTGTTGGTCCCTTAAGCGAGTTAGGTTCTGGATCTGGACCCTTGGAGGTCCAGAGTGTCCCTTTTTCCAAGCTTTTTATGAATCCATGGGGGTTTTGGATTGGGGTCTTTGTGCTTGAGGTCAAAACACCATTTATGAGGCATGGGGTGTGTTATGAGCACCAAGACATGAACTTTACGTGATGAATGTGCTTGGGAGGGCCAGATCTATGAGTTGTTGGAGCGGATCTGACCTCAGAAGTGAGATTGAGTTGGTGCATGGCATGGACTCGCCGAGTCCGAAGAACAGACTCAGCGAGTAGCATGAAGTTTGTCCTTGACCACTCAGCGAGTGGTCTTGCCGAGTTAAGGGTCGACTCAGTGAGTCAGGGAGAGTTAGAGAGGGTTGTCAGATGGACTGAGTCGAGCTGGGACTCGCCGAGTTGTTCTTGAGACTCGGCGAGTTGAGTCGTGGTGGCCCCGCGATTCATGCCAGGTGGAACTCGTCGAGTCAGGGGAGTACTCGACGTGTCAAAAGAGAATCCTAGAAGAGTTGGTGAATACGTATAGACTCGCCGAGTCGCCCTAGTGCACTCGCCGAGTCTGGTCAAAATTGACCGTTGACCGTTGACCAGAGTTGACCAGTGTTGACTTGATAGGGGTAGTCAACCTTAGTGGTAAAAGTGTTAATTAGAGATGTATGATGTTATAGGAGGATTATAGCTCGGAGGATCAACCACGAGTGATTTCCAGGATTCGCGGGTTATCGAGATATACGAGGTGAGTCTTCTCACTATACTTCACCTTGAGTAGGTAATCAGAGTTATGTGTCAGAGTATGTGTATGTTATGTGTATGCTATGTGTTGTACTGCATGATGTCTATGTGATTTATGATGTGCATGTTTATAGAGTTAGGACCGGAAGGTTCCCAGAGTTAGAACCTGAGGGTTCACAGAGTTTGGGTGCACGGACCCATAGAGTTATAGCCTCGAGTGGCTAATATGTGTTTATGTGGTATTTTGGGGAACTCACTAAGCTTTGTGCTTACAGTGTTAGTGTTATTGTTTCAGGTACTAGTGATGACCGTGGGAAGGCGCCGTCTTGATCTATACACACGCAAGGGATTTTTTTGTGATATGATCTTGGGATTTTGTATGATGTGAATTGAAGATTTAAACTTGATGTTTTATGAAAATTTAAATGAAAAATGTTTTTATATTTTGCGAAAAATTATTTTCAAATTCACGGTGTTACAAGTTGGTATTAGAGCCTTGGTTTGAGGGATTCGAGTACACCTTCAGGCGTATTTGAACTCAAACTGAGGATTTGAGAAGTACTTTCAAAATGAGTAAAAGATTTTGAAAAGAAACGCAGAGCAGAGTTGTGTGTACGATCAGTCCGCGCTCGAACGGTGATTTCCCAAAATACCCTCATGTTATGTGCTATTGATATTGATATGATGTATTCACATGCTAGAGTAGGCTAAGTATTCCTATTTGGACTAGAGTGGCCTGATTGTGATGCCTTAGCCTAGGAAGTGGTGAGCTGCTATGAGATGCTTGAGAGTGAGTAGGTAGCAGCGAGAGACTTATAAGGGATCTATTAGAGAATAGTCTGTGCATGATAGAGTACTTGGAATTTGGGATCCGAAGAGGAGGACTTGGGGTGTATTCTGATACGGTGCGGACAGTAGTATTGGGCCCGTACTACTGAAAGCACCGGAGCAGTGTACAGCCCAAGTAAGAATCTTTGTAATACCAAGGGTCAAGGAGGAATGGGTTGTCGAGTGTGAGTATGCTCAAAGGGGTTCTAATTTTTTGTATGTTGTATTTCAGAGGTAGATCATGGTGAGGACACGTTTGATGCCTGAGAGCAGTGATACCAGTGATGAGGAGATCCGCCGGATCATCCACGAGGAGGTGGCTGCGGCCATCAGGGCAGAGATACCAGAGATGTTCGGGTCTATTAATACCATGCTGATTGAGACCTTTGATGAGCGTTATGCCGCTCTTTCTGAGGCTGCTGTTGCAGTGGCCACCGCAGCTATTGCTGCCGCGAGGCCGCAAGGTGGTGATGTGTTGCTGTTCCGGGAGTTCAGCAACACAAAACCACCAGAGTTTGATGGGACCCAGGACCCGGTGGCAGCCATGAGGTGGATTTCTGATATAGAGGGGTGTTTCTTCACTTGCTCATCTCCTGAGCATTTGAAGGTTCGGTTCGTGCTAAACCAGCTTCGCTTGGGAGCGAAGGACTGGTGGAAGTTTGTGATGGCGCATTTTACGCCTGCTGAGCTTGCGACAGTGACCTAGGAGAGGTTCACTGCCATGTTCCGAGATGAGTACGTTCCCCAGGTGGAGAGGGAGTGTTTGGCACAGGAGTTTCTGACCCTCAAGCAGGGTACTGAGTCAGTTACAGCCATCACCAGGATGTTCCATGAGAGGGCGATGTTCTGCCCTGAGCACGTGTCCACTGAGCAGGCACGTATGAGCCGATATTTGAGTATTTTGAGGCGAGACATTCGGGAGTTTGCGGCGAACTCCTCGTACCGGACATTTGCTGAGCTTCAGGCAAATGCCCGGAAGAGGGAGATTGAGCTGGAGACTCTGGCCAGGGAGGAGGCGGAGTCTCAGGGGAGGGATCGGCGACCGACACAGTCTCAGCCGGCAGCCAAGCGGGCCAAGCCCGCTGATTCCAAACCAGGGAGCCAGAAGGGCCGCACTTGTGGGAAGTGTGGCAAGGGTCACGATGGAGTCTGCAGAGCAGGATCTTGCTACAAATGTGGCAAGGAGGGGCATATGGCCAAGGATTGCCCCAAGGGGTTTGCAGTGTGCTTCCACTGCAATCAGACCGGACACCGGAAGGCAGAGTGTCCGCAGTTGCGAGGGTCATCTCAGGGAGCACCTCAGGGATTTGCCCCTGCCGCCATCAGAGCTACAGAGAGTCGGCAAGTGAAGGCCGAGGCGCCGAGGGCACGAGGGAGAGCTTTTCAGCTGACTGCGGAGGAGGTCCGCGCAGCGCCCGATGTCGTGGCTGGTATGTATTCTTTCATGTATTTATTTTGATGTTGTGATATTATGCTTATGTTATGTTATGCGTAGGTACTTTTCTTGTGAATTATGTACCTACCTTGGTGTTATTTGACTCGGGTGCGAGTCGGTCTTTTGTATCTTTGGCTTTTAGTCAGCATATCAGTGTTAGTCGTGAGGCATTGAGTCGGCCTATGAGAGTTTCCATAGCTGATGAGAGGGTGATATATGCCACGGAGGTTCTCCGAGGTTGCGTAGTCGAGATTTTCGGTGTTGAGTTCCCGATTGATCTGGTTCCTATTGCGATGGGTGATGTCTGTGTCATTGTGGGCATGGATTGGTTGAGCAGATTCGGTGCGGTTATCGACTGTGAGTGACAGCTGGTGACCATACGAGACCCTAGTGGGGGAGTTATTTCGGTGTACGGCGAGGGTACACGTTCAGGATCAGCATTTTGTTCGGCCGCTAGAGCGAGGTAGTGTCTACAGCAGGGTTGTAAGGGTTTTGTGGCGTATGTGATGGATACGCGGGTGGATTCTGAGAGGCCGAGTTCAGTTGAGGAGGTTCCGGTGGTGCGTGAGTTCCCGGATGTGTTTCCCGAGGAGTTGCCGGGTGTGCCTCCTGTGAGGCAAGTGGAGTTCAGTATCGATTTGGTTCCGGGCGCCGTGCCTATCGCCAAGGTGCCTTATCGCCTTGCACCTCCATAGATGCAAGAGTTATCCTCGCAGCTTCAGGAGCTGCTGGGGAAGGGGTTTATTCGGCCGAGCAGCTCGCCGTGGGGAGCGCCTATCCTGTTCGTCAAAAAGAAGGATGGTTCACACCGGATGTGTATTGATTACCGGGAGTTGAACAAGCTGACGGTCAAGAACCGTTACCTGTTGCCGAGGATCGACGATTTGTTCAATCAGTTGCAGGGAGCATCTTGGTTTTCCAAGATCGATTTGAGGTCTGGATATCATCAGGTGAGGGTGCGGGATGAGGACGTCCAAAAGACAGCGTTTAGGACGCGTTATAGGCATTACGAGTTTGTGGTGATGCCTTTCGGGCTCACCAATGCCCCGGCAGTGTTCATGGATCTCATGAACCGAGTGTGTAGGCCGATGTTGGATCGGTCGGTGATTGTATTTATCGATGATATTCTGGTATATTCGAGATCTAAACAGCAGCATGAGGAGCATTTGAGAGAGGTTCTCGGAGTTCTGAGATCGGAGAGGTTTTATGCCAAATTTTCCAAGTGTGATTTCTGGTTGCGGGAGGTCCGGTTCTTAGGACATCTCGTTAACCAGGAAGGGATATTGGTCGATTCGGCCAAGGTTGAGGCGGTGATGAGTTGGGAGGTGCCGAAGTCACCCTCCGAGATCAGGAGTTTCCTAGGGTTGGCAGGGTATTATCGGAGGTTTATTAAGAATTTCTCCAAGATCGCAGTGCCACTCACCAGATTGACCTAGAAGGGTGTTGCTTTTTCATGGGGCCCCGAGCAGCAGGCCTCCTTTGAGACACTTCACCAGAGGTTGTGCGAAGCCCCGGTGTTAGCTCTCCCGGAAGGGATGGAGGACTTTGTGGTATACTGTGATGCATCGATTTTGGGATTGGGAGCGGTGCTGATGCAGAGGGGGCATGTGATAGCGTATGCATCGAGGCAGCTGAAGCCTCATGAGACGAGATATCCCACCCATGATCTAGAGTTGGGGGGCAGTGGTGTTCGCCCTCAAGATTTGGCGTCACTACTTGTATGGGGTTCAGTGTACAATATACATGGACCATAAGAGTTTGAAGTATTTGATGGATCAGCCCAACCTAAATATGCGTCAGAGAAGGTGGTTGGATGTGGTCAAGGATTATGATTGTGAGATCTTGTACCACCCAGGCAAGGCTAATGTGGTAGCCGATGCATTGAGCCGCAGGGCGGAGAGCACCCCGCTACGGGACGTATGTTTGAAATTGACCGTGATAGCTCCAGTATTAGACGCCATTCGCGGGGCACAGGCCGAGGCTGTGCGACCTGAGATGCAGAAGAGGGAACGGGTTGTTGGTTTGATTTCAGAGTTCGTTATCGATGGTCGGGGGCTTATGACATTTCAGGGGCGTATCTGGGTGCCGTTTGTGGGAGGAACGCGTACCATTTTGATGGAGGAGGCTCATCGGTCGAAATTTTCGATCCATCCGGGGGCCACTAAGATGTATTTGGATCTGAGAAAGGAGTATTGGTGGCCCTGTATGAAGAGGGATGTCGCGTGGTTTGTTGAGAGGTGCTTGACCTGCCGGAGGGTTAAGGCCGAGCACCAGAGGCCGCATGGTAAGTTGCAGCCATTGGAGGTTCCCGAATGGAAGTGGGAACAAATCACTATGGATTTCATCACCAAATTGCCAAGGACTGCCAGAGGAGTTGATGCAATTTGGGTGATTGTGGACAGATTGACGAAGAGCGCTCACTTCCTTGCTATCAGCGAGAGTTCTTCAGCAGAGAAATTGGCGGAGGTGTATGTGAGGGAAGTGGTATCTCGGCATAGGGTGCCGATCTCGATTGTTTCAGACCGTGATGTGCGTTTCACTTCCAGATTCTGGAAGAAGTTTCATGAGGAGTTGGGTACTAGACTGCATTTTAGTACCGCATATCATCCCCAGACAGACGGTCAGAGTGAGCAGACGATTCAGACGCTCGAGGACATGCTCCGAGCATGTGTGTTTGATTTTGCGGGTAGCTGGGATGCATATTTGCCCTTGGCAGAGTTTTCCTACAACAATAGCCATCATTCGAGCATTGGTATGCCACCCTTTGAGCTGTTGTATGGGAGGAGGTGTCGGACCCCCATTTGTTGGGGAGAGGTTGGTCAGCGGGTGATGGGCAGTACAGAGATTGTGCTTCAGACGACAGAGCAGATTCAGCAGGTCAGACAGAGGTTGTTGACCGCTCAGAGCCGACAGAAGAGTTATGCAGACAGACGCAGGTCCGAGCTTGAGTTTCAGGTCGGCGACCTTGTACTCCTGAAGGTCTCTCCTTGGAAAGGAGTGATTCGATTCAGGAAGAGGGGCAAGTTGGGACCCCGATATATCGGTCCTTTCCGAGTGATCGCGAGGGTAGGCCGGGTAGCCTATCGTTTGGATTTGCCAGCAGAGTTGGGGCAGATTCACGACACTTTTCATGTGTCGCAGCTGAGGAAGTGTATAGCCGATGAGTCGGCAGTGGTTCCATTAGAGGATATTCAGGTGGATGCGACCCTGAATTATGCCGAGAGACCAGTGGCCATCAGAGATCGGAAAATCAAGGTTTTGAGAAACAAGGAGGTACCCCTGGTGTTGGTTCAGTGGCAGCATCGGAGGGGATCGGAGATGACCGGACAGTGAGATGCGTAAGCAGCATCCGGAGCCATTTGCAGAGCGAGACTTCGACGGCGAAGTCTAGTTCTAGTGGGGGAGAATTGTAACAGCCCGGATTCCCAGGTATTATTTATTTATTTATCTATTTATTTTTTTGATGATTTGTAAAGAGACTCGGCGAGTTGGAGCCTAGACTCGCCGAGTATGATCGCAGATTTGGACGTGGGTTCGCCTCTCGGGTGTGGAGCCTATTTAAAGGGCCTTATAGCTGTCATTTGTGCTCACCAGTCCCTTGAGAGAAACCCTAGTGATCTTGAGCGTTTGGAGTAAGTCAAAGAGCCATTATTGACCTTGGAGGTGTTATCTAGCAAGGGAAAGGAAGCATTAGCCAAGGGGGAAACAAGAGGAGCCACTTCCTGAAGATTTGAGGTCCAGAACATCACGTTTGAGGTACTATTTTTGAGCCATTCTCTGTTATGTTGATGTTCATGTTGATTTAGGGCTTATTGAGCCCTTTTGTGGCTAGATCTAGTGCTTCCTTGGTCCCTTAAGCGAGTTAGGTTCTGGATCTGGACCCTTGGAGGTCCAGAGTGTCCCTTTGTCCAAGCTTTTTATGAATCCATGGGGGTTTTGGATTGGGGTCTTTGTGCTTGAGGTCAAAACACCATTTATGAGGCATGGGGTGTGTTATGAGCACCAAGACATGAACTTTACGTGATGAATGTGCTTGGGAGGGCCAGATCTATGAGTTGTTGGAGCGGATCTGACCTCAGAAGTGAGATTGAGTTGGTGCATGGCATGGACTCGCCGAGTCCGAAGAACAGACTCAGCGAGTAGCATGAAGTTTGTCCTTGACCACTCAGCGAGTGGTCTTGCCGAGTTAAGGGTCGACTCAGTGAGTCAGGGAGAGTTAGAGAGGGTTGTCAGATGGACTGAGTCGAGCTGGGACTCGCCGAGTTGTTCTTGAGACTCGGCGAGTTGAGTCGTGGTGGCCCCGCGATTCATGCCAGGTGGAACTCGTCGAGTCAGGGGAGTACTCGACGTGTCAAAAGAGAATCCTAGAAGAGTTGGTGAATACGTATAGACTCGCCGAGTCGCCCTAGTGCACTCGCCGAGTCTGGTCAAAATTGACCGTTGACCGTTGACCAGAGTTGACCGGTGTTGACTTGATAGGGGTAGTCAACCTTAGTGGTAAAAGTGTTAATTAGAGATGTATGATGTTATAGGAGGATTATAGCTCGGAGGATCGAGCACGAGTGATTTCCAGGATTCGCGGGTTATCGAGATATACGAGGTGAGTCTTCTCACTATACTTCACCTTGAGTAGGTAATCAGAGTTATGTGTCAGAGTATGTGTATGTTATGTGTATGCTATGTGTTGTACTGCATGATGTCTATGTGATTTATGATGTGCATGTTTATAGATTTGGAACCGGAAGGTTCCCAGAGTTAGAACCTGAGGGTTCACAGAGTTTGGGTGCACGGACCCATAGAGTTATAGCCTCGAGTGGCTAATATGTGTTTATGTGGTATTTTGAGGAACTCAATAAGCTTTGGGCTTACAGTGTTAGTGTTATTGTTTCAGGTACTAGTGATGACCGTGGGAAGGCGCCGGCTTGATCTGTACACACGCAAGGGATTTTTATGTGATATGATCTTGGGATTTTGTATGATGTGAATTGAAGATTTAAACTTGATGTTTTATGAAAAATTAAATGAAAAATGTTTTTATATTTTGCGAAAAATTATTTTGAAATTCACGGTGTTACAAAAAGGACCATTCATGCAAAAAAAAGTTTCATAAAGATTGTTTTGGGGACAAATTTGAAACCAAAATGTAACATCCCGATGTCAAGAATTTCAATCTCGAACCTATGTTTGAATAATGTGTATTTTAGCCCTTGGAATTGGAAAAATTTGCATGAATCACCCGTTGTGGCATTGTACTAATTTGGGCTTTGAGTTAGTACGTTGGGCGTACGAAGCGTACGTTGAGCGTATTAGGGTGGACCCTAGTATGCTGGACGTACACCTCGTACGCAGGGCGTACGCGCAGGATGTCCAAATCCTAATTTTTAGGGTTTTGGCCCTATATAAACGTCATTATAACCTCATGTCCCCTTCCTTCTTTAATCTCCCTCTGTGAGATCGACCCCAAGATAACCCTAAGTGAAATAGTTCCCTTTTGGAGCACGTTGGAGTGTTTAAAAGAGTTCTTGAAGGTAAAGAGTGAAGTGTGAAGAGTTTGGAGTTGGGAAGCACCTTGGATCTGTGATTTCTACCTTGTTTGCAACCTCTAGGAGGTATAAAGCTTGCAACTTTACTACTCCATCTTGTAGATCTAGATTTTTATTCTTTTAAGACACTTTGTGGTCCTAAAATGGTGATTCTTGATCATGGCATGTTCTTGACCCGTTAAGCCGTCCTTTTAGACCTTAGAAGGGGTCTTAAGTCATAAAAAGGGGGTCTTAATGGTTGGTTTTGCTCCATGCGTTCTTTACAAGGTCTTAATGTATTAAGATGTTGAGTGAAGCACGTAACGGACATGCAAAGTCATAAAGTTGGAAACTTTATGACTCTTGAGGATGATTTAGCCTTGGATTTGAAAGTTGGACGTAAGAGCTTGAGGCATTAAGCTCTTAATGAAGTTTTGGGAAGTCCGGGCGTACACCCTTCGTAACTTGAGTACAGAGCGGGTATGAGGTCAACTCTCCCATCTGCGGTCAATGTTTGGGTACGCCTCGTGTACCTTTGGAGTACGCCCTATGTATGTGTTCTGTGTCGACTCGGCTGTGTTGACTCAGCTGGGTTGACTCGGCTGGGTTGACTCGGCTGGGTTGACTCGGCTGACTTATTGATTATGACCACTTTGACTTTGACCAAGTTTCACTAAAGGGTATTTTGGGTATTTTGGATTGTGGTTAAGAATTGATCATTTAGATGAATAGGTGACATTTAGATTTGATATTTGGAGTTGGGACCTCATCAGCTATTGTTCAGACTATGAGGTGAGTTTTCCTCACTTTACTTACGGGTCGAAGGCACCAAGGCCGGCCCTTTGGATTGATATCCTAGTTATCGTATGTTGTTATGATGTAGTGATATGTTAGATCTATATCTTGCTATATAGGATGTTGTTATGTTGTTGTGATCTGTTAGATTTTTATCCTGGTATATAGGAGGTTGTTATGTTGTAGTGATCTGTTATATCGGTATCCTGGTATATGGGATGTTAGCATGCGGTAGTGATCTGTAGATCTGCCTGTTTGTCTGTTGACTGGTTATATGTTTATATGTCGACATGTGATGTGTGGTTGGGTTGAGGTGGTCCTTCTTTGTGTTGAAGGCCAAGATACCCAGGGCGGTCCGGATAGACTATAGGCCCTACGAGGCGGTCCAGTCAGGCCGATGGTTCGAAGAGCGGTCCGGATAGGCTGTAGGCCCTGTGAGGCGGTCCAATCATGTCAAAGGCTCGGGATAGGTCCGTATAGGTTGTAGACCCTACGAGGCGGTCCAGTCAGGTTGAAGGCTTGGTTATGCATGTTGTTGTTTTATATGGTGTATGTGGTGGTACTTAGGGGAACTCAATAAGCTTTGGCTTACTGTTTAGTTTATTGTTTTAGGTACTTCTGATGATTGAGGGAAGGCGAATGCGTGACCGTACACATCCTGGATTTTTATGTTGTTGATCTTGGGAGATTTTGATTTTTATTAATATTTTTGGAAACAATGGTTTTGTAAACACTTTCATTAATAAAAAGGTCGTTTTAAAAAGTTTGAAATTTATTGTAATTTTGAGATGTTACAAGTTGGTATCAGAGCCTTGGTTTGAGCAAATTGGAGGAACATCCGTTTGAATCAAGTCTCAAACTAAGGAACTACAAAAGCTTTAAAAATGATTTTCGAATTGTTTTCAAAAATAGTCAAGAAAGGATGTGATGTGTACGATCAGTCGGAGCCAGTAGGTAGATCCTAAGTTACCACACCATTATTTGATGTTATGTTATGATTAGAACATCATGCTAGTTGTAGGATATGGATCTTCAGGAATTGCATGATAGAATTGTCTGATATATGATGCCTTATTTCCTATAGATTTTTCTTGTTGATTGTTGTATGACTCTTTCGGGTGTGAACTAACTACTAGTTGAATACGTTAAGTCACATGCTGCATGGGTTAAATAATTTTAGCGTAAAGGATTTGGTCCTGTTGTGCAGCTCTTATATGAGTCCAACCATGGTAGGGTTGAATCTTTTAATCTAAGATTATTTAAGTTATGTTGCATGTGATTGTATTCATGTAGTAGTTAACTGGCACCAATGGGGTTCGTTTGGCAATTGATGGCAGGATGAGGTATGGAACCTAGGATAGCTTAGGGGGTACGTAGTACTCATGATGTGCTTTTAGCAAGCGTTGGGAGTATCATTATGGATGAGTATGTATATGAGTAGTTGGACCGAGGAGGAATGTTTTAGCCACTCTCAAGAGAGTAAGGATAAGATGCATGCGTGTTTTCGTTGTTGTACCAGTTGTGGGTGGTTGTAAGGATCCTTGAGACAAATACGAGTAGGTGTGGAAGGTAATATGTGTTGGGTTTTAGTATACTACAACATCCTATGGTGCACACAAGGTTGCAGAAATCGGGGGATTAATCGGGGATCATTAACTTTAAAAAATTATTAAAAAATAAAAAATATAACATTAATCTTAAGATTATAAGGGTACGTTTAACAAAAAAATATTCCATTTGGCAACTTAATTCCAATATAAAATATAAGGGAAACTTTACATAGATCCACCTTATATTACAAGCCTAAACTCAAACATTCAAAATTTAGGATTAAAACATTTAAAAATTTAGAATTACGACATCCAAAATTTATGGAAACTTTACACAGATCCACCTCATATTACCATCTAGTGATTGGAATAATATGTTACAAATACAAGCTAAAGTAATCACAACAAAACTATTACGACACCAAAAACGAACCACTTGATAGTATTATACACAAACTGGGAACAACAAAAGTGGACCATTATACCCTCCAAATTTGAATAGCATCCAAATGATACATCACTACTGCCAATAAGTTTTGAACACGAATCATATTACTCAATTAAAGAAATCACTTTGTAGAACATGAAGCATCATGAATACCCCTGGAACATGAGAATTGAATAAATACAGACGATGTTGTTTTGCTTTCGTTCACTCCTCCCCCTTTCATGTTATGTTGATCAGACAAGAAGAGATGACTCGCCCATGAATACCAACACCTTGCTTTGATAATCAAGACTATTTGATAATCAAGACTACAAGATTCACTCAGGCAATTGATCGAACACTTGGTGGGCAGATGTTTTCATACACAAACCAACATCACTAGCACTTTTCCCCTACCTGTTACAACCAAAAACAACAAGGATTTTGGAAGTAACTTACGTACATATATAATCACGATTATTGCAATAATAAGATTCTAACATTGTTTCGATTAACCAAGATTCAATCTGGTAACATACGTACATACATATCCTTGAACTCAATTGAATTCTATAGCACGGGATTAAGAAATTGAAAACCAAATAATCTTACATAATTAGGAAAACAAACACTTGGTGTCGGCGGGAAAACAAGGTTGGTGCCGACCGTGTGTCTGCGATTCTGCAATCAGTGAAATGCTTCTCCAATCGGTGACTAGCAAGCCTGCGAGAGAGATAGGGATGAGTTTGAATTGAAGGTGAATCTGAGTCGATTTCAATCAGAATGTTCCCGGATAGCAGTGGAGTTGTTCGATCGAGAGAGGAAAGAGGTTCGATCGAGAGAGAAAGTTGGGGAAGGAGATGCAAAGTGGGTAAGAAAGAGATGCATAAAAGATATATGAAACAATTAAAAGTTCATCCTACATCGTTGGTGGGATAACAGGTGAACACAAAAGTTATTCTATAAAAAAAAGAGCTAGCTCCTATGAGACTCAAACCCATATAAGCTTTGGGCTTGCTGGCTCCTTTGAGCTGGTGGGTCTTTTAGAGTTAGTCGAGCCAATTTGGTCAGATTTGGAGTCTGAGTTGGACCGATTTGGACCGGTCTTGACCGATATTGACCAAGGCCAATTATTTTACCCTCTAACCCTTATTCGTAGGCAGTTGGAGGTTGTTAAACACCTAGGCTCCAATTAATCGTCTATCTAGGCCGATTTTTACAACACTGGGTGCACCTACAACCCTAAATGCTAAGGATCTATGTTTTCTCTAGTTATACATGTAATATTGTTTCCGAAGCATTAAGCCTACAACTAGTATACAATTGACATAAACAACATAAAATACTAGTTAGGAGTTTACCTCTTTATGTAGCTTGTAGAACTTGTTGTATTTGGTATTTAAGAACTTAGCACCCTAAGTGTGATGCCTCAAACGGTTCACAACACACCTAGGAGAAAGGAGAATTTGAGGGAGATGTTGCTAGCTCCAAAATGAACTCCAAGAACTCTAGTCACAGTTTTGGGTGCTAAGGGAGTACTTTTATAGCGTGGCAAAGTCTAGGGTTACATCCATGCAACCCCTAATGCCCGTGACCTTTCATATTACTTAGGCTCCATGGGTTAAACCTCCATGGACTATCCATGGACTACCATATTAGTTTAGCCCATCCAAAATAACAATTGGCCCACACTATAAGAATCATTGATTTACCAAATCAATCCTCATATATTTAATTAGTCTCTTTTGATCACATAATAATTCCAAATTAATTCTTGATCAATAATAATTAAATAATATGATTTCAGATTAATATATTAGAACTTATAATATATTAATAAATAATAAGTAATCTCTTACTCAAGTATCCATCCTATCAAATTGTCCTGGTGATATGCAACCCGAAATGAACCATGCTACTCTCGGGTCAAGTACATACCATTTATAGTTATGGGCTTAGACACCTAATCCAACAGTATCCCACTTGGATAAGTCTAATAACTATTATTGCAAGTACGCATCCAAAATCCTAAGTGGCAATCATAGCTCTTAAAATCCGCTGACGAACTCTAACCTAGTCAATGACGCGTCCATTAGATAAGGGATCATATATTCCTCCATTCTAGATATCATATGGACGTGAGACATGGATTATAATCATTCTCTCTATCCATCTGTTGTTTCCCGATTTCCGATTTATGAAGACCGACTAGTTGAACAAATCAAATCAGTCCAGGCTTGGCCAAGCACCTAGGGTTGTCATCACTAAATCATCGAGGGGCCCATATATATCGCTTTTATCCTACTTTAGGGAAAAGGAATGGATAAACTTCGACTCAAATTCTTGCCTATACTTACTCATCAAATCATACACAACAATATGTTTTATAACACCAATTCACTAGTGCGTTTACATATGTCAATGTGCAACCAACTTGCAAACTACAACTCACATGTATTGGTTTCAAGAATATAAGATATTATCGTCTCACAATCACTCGTGATAAAATCCATGAAGTGATTCAGATGAGCGTGGGTTTAATCCAATGCTCGAATCTTATTCCAAAAGTACTCATGAACACTGCAGCAAACTTGTGCTATGTCTAAACGCCTTTAGAGAATCTACGGACCCATTCATGACAGTCTAGCTTCAATACCTACTTCCAAAGTATGATCGACTATGGATAGTTTGAATAACCTAGTTATTCGGAAGTCAAAACATGTAAGTGAAACACAATAATAATTGAATCCAATATGGTCTCAAAATTTTTGAATATAAATAAAACACCTTTTACTTAGTCACCATATTGATTACACATTATTCATTGTATAATGTTTCGATTGATCAACTTAATACTTGAATTAAAACAATAGTCATCCCACGCTCCAAGCATGCATACTATGTTTTATCTATGGTCCTTACTTTGTGAAATAGATCAATTGTAAACATTTCCAATGACATTCATTTCACAATTCCAAATCCTTATCTTAAATGTAATAATACCAATTCTTGCCATTTACTGTAATCTGTTAGATTCTAAACTTATATGCAATGATCCTCTTGTAATGACAATGCACAAAAGTCACAAAGACTTGGCAAAAAACATTACAAAGTATTCCAATTGAGAGAAAGTCCATGGAAACGAAGTCTCACATTCAAAGTACATTCCTTTGAACATCCTTCTTGCATTAAGCTTTCTAATCTTACACAGATTTAATGAATAACTTCCACCTATGGAAACATTTCCATATTCCTATTTTGACTATCACTTCTGAATAAGAGTTGCCTCTTTTCAGAATATGTCAATATGGTCCTTCCAAAATTTACACTATACTTCCAACTGTCCATGAGAAATCAATCTTTGGTAAACCTCAGATTGTCCTCGACAATTGGTTAATCATTTTAGTCATATCCAGTTCTAGTCCTTTGCCCTCTTAATGTTGGGTTTTGTATACTACAACATCCTATGGTGCACATACAACCCTAAAACGACTGATAACTCTAGGAAACAGAACCAAAAGTTTGTGAACAATTAAAACACAATTCCAAAGTCTGAAGCTAAAGAAACAAAAGATAACAAAATCAAAGTTTTCACAATTAAAAGAAAAGATGAAACCACCTTAATAAAACGAACTTTTTTGGTTGATTCTTCTCTTACTATTCCTTGTTCTGTAAAAGGCTCACAAGGAGCCATGAAACTTTGGATTCCTAAATCTGCTTGATTTTTCCAGGTTATACATGATGATCAATTCGATGACGAATCGTATATTGACAGTGGTTGCTCACGTCACATGACAGAGAGAAGGGAAGAGCTACGGGAGTTTCGGGCTCTGAAGGATGGTGGATGTGTCAAGTATGGAAATAATTCTTTTGGCCCAATAAAAGGCTATGGAATGATCACAAATGGAGATTTATCGATCAGAAAGGTGGCATTGGTAGAAGGCTTACAACACAATCTCATCAGTGTTTCGCAACTGGTGGTGGGAAAAGGACTGAAGGTTTCGTTCGATGATGAAGGGTCAAAAATAATAGAAAAGAATACCAAGAATGTTCTGCTGAAATCTCAAAGAAAAGGCAAAATGTATCCACTGGACCTTAATCCAATACGAGGGAAGCCATTTGTATGCCTACTAACGAAAGCACATTCTGACGAAAGTTGGCTATGGCACCGAAGGCTCTCACACCTCAGCTTCAAGGACATCAACAAGCTAGTTCTTGGTGATCATGTGCGAGGACTTCCACTTCTCAAGTTTGACAAGGAACATTTGTGTGTTGCATGTGAAATGGGAAAGAAAAGCAGGAAGAGTCATCCAACTCGTGTTAACACAAAGATCATCGAACCACTTGAGCTACTACATATTGATCTGTGTGTACCTTCGGCTATTGAAAGCACCGGTGGTAAGAAGTATATTCTTGTCATAGTTCATGATTTTTATTGTTTCACCTGGGTTTTCTTTCTTAAATAGAAATCAGAAGCAACACCTAAGCTCAAAGTCTTTATAAAGCAAGTTGAGCTTCAACTGTGAAAGGTGGTTAAAAACATTCGCAGTGACAATAGGTTGGAATTCAAAAACCAAGTGTTTGAAGAGTTTCTTGCTGAAAAGGGAGTGTCTCACAATTTCTCTGCTCCCTATACTCCACAACAAAATGGGGTCGTTGAAAGGCGAAACCGCTCATTGTGTGAAGCAGCCCGAACCATGCTCAGCTTCACTTCGTTGCCCCTGTATTTCTAGGCTGATGCTATTGCCGCTGCTTGCTACACCCAGAACCAGTCTTTCCTCAACAATCGATTCACAATAAATCCTTATGAAATTCTAAACAACCGCAAGCCTAACGTCAAGTTTTTCCATGTGTTCGGTTCAAGATGTTTCATCTTCAATTCTAAAGAGAACCGAAACAAGTTTGATGTGAAGGCAGAAGAAGGAAACTTTCTTGGGTATTCGCTCACTTCAAAAGCATATAGGGTTCTGAATAAACACTCAAAGAAAATCGAAGAAACTTATTACGTGTCGTTTGATGATAACTACGTGAAGAAACTTACATCAAGCAAAGAAGCAATGGATGAAATCTTTCCTAAAACTGGTCAAGTCTCGGTCCCCTTCTCCAACTTATTTGAAGAATATATGAAGCTCTTTGATGAACCGAAGATTGCTACTCTCTCCGAAGCAAAAGCGGTTGACAACAAAGAAGATAATCTGAAGAAGGTAATTGATGAAGATGCTAAAATCATGGAAAAAAACCTTCAAGTTCAAGTGTATCTCAAGAATCTGCCAAATCTGAAAAGCTAAGTGAATCTTCCCATTCTACTATCCAGGGGGAGAACCCATCAACCACTATACCCAATGAATGTCTAGTCGAGGGGGTGAATTCTGAGCCAGAAGCCGAAACTATTTCATCATTCGAGGGGGAGAATGTAAATACAAATGATGATGATGATACACAGTCAGAATTCAAAGAAGACGTAAATGTTAAACTGGATCCCTCCTATGATCCAAATTACCCTCCCCTCACCAAATGGACAAAAGATCATCCAAAACCCAAATCATTGGTGAATCATCGAAAAGAGTTCTCACACGTTCTCAACTGAAAGCGAAACAAACTACATTATTCTCTCAAGTGAAATTTTGCATGTTTAGTTCATTTGTCTCCAAAGTTGAACCAAATATTGTTAAGACTGCACTCGATCACTCTGATTGGGTACAGGCAATACAAGATGAACTCAATGAATTTGAGTGGAACAAAGTATGGAGGTTGATTCCTACACCAAAGGATGCATATGTGGTTGGATTGAAGTGGGTTTTCAGAAACAAGATGGACAAAGAAGGGAATGCGATTTGTAACAAAGTAAGGCTGGTTGTGAAGGGATATTGTCAGGAAGAAGGAATAGACTACAAAGAGACCTTCGCTCCGATAGCAAGATTAGAATCTGTACGAATCTTTCTAGCCTATGCTGCTCATAAGAACTTTGAAGTATACCAAATGGATGTCAAGTGTGCATTCTTAAATGGAGAATTAGAAGAGACGGTGTACGTAGAGCAACCACCTGGTTTCGTGAACGAAAAGTATCTAGATCACTGCTATATTCTGGACAAGGCGGTTTATGGTCTGAAGCAAGCTCCTAGAGCCTGGTATGAAACACTTACTTGATTTCTAAAAATGTCTAAGTTTAAACAAGGTTCGGTTGACCCAACCTTCTTTCGTAAGAAAGAAGGTGACCAACTTATGATCGTCCAAATTTATGTCGATGATATCATCTTTGGTTCCACGAATCCTGGCTTAACAGCTGAATTTAGGAAGTTGATGGAGACTAAGTTTGAGATGAGTTCAATGGGTCCAATTATCTTTTTCCTTGGCTTGAATATTAGAAAGGCGCCTAAAGGCATTTTTATTAATCAAGAGGCTTATACGAAGACCTTACTAGCCATGTTTGGAATGATGGAAGAGTCAAAAGTGAAGGTTCCTATGGCGTTTGGCACGAAGTTAACACCTTCTCTGGAAAAACCGGCTACTGACATGACCCTCTATCGCCAACCAGACATAATGTTTTATGTCTGTTATTTTGCCATGTTTCAAGCTAATCCACACGAACCTCACATGATGGTCGTGAAGAATATTTTCCGATATGTGAAGCGAACCTCATCTCTCGGTTTATGGTACCCGACGGAATCAGGATTCTTCATACAAGCATTCTCTGATGCTGATCTAGGTGGATGTGGACTGGACCGAAAGAGCACAACTGGTGGGTGTCGGTTTCTTGATGGCAAACTCGTTAGCTGGCAATCGAAGAAGCAAACATGTGTGTCTCTTTCTACAGCCGAAGCCGAGTACATAGCCGTAACGTCTTGTACCTCACAAGTCATATGGATACAAGGTCAACTAAGAGACTATGGCCTGAACATGAAGAAAATCCCTTTGTATTATAACTCTGAAAGCGCAATAAGGATATGTCACAATCCAGTGCAACACTAAAAAACGAAACATATAGCACTAAGGTACCATTTCATCAAGGATCACGTGGAAGATGGTAATGTTGAAATCCATTTTGTTCGAACCACTGATCAACTAGCTAACATCTTTACGAAAGCCTTACCTGAAGCAAGCTTTAAACAATTTTACAAGGCTTAGGAATGTTGGAAGCTGAGTCAGTACCGAAATCGCTTTCGCCTCATTAAAAGTTGGAAAGCGAAATAGAGCGGACGCTCGGTCTATTTCGGGTCCGGATTTTTTGGGAATCGAAATGAATCGAACGCTCGGTCCATTTCGCCTCATATCTCATGGTGAAGTTTTGGTTGTATCTTTTGTACACTATATTTTCTAGTAATTTATTTTATGTTCTCCGTTTCACAAAATACAAAAATATATTTTTTTTAATTCTTTTCAGAAAACTTCATAAACTTCAAAAACATTTTATCTTCTGTTTTTATTTCTTTTTCAGAAAAATCAATATAAACTTCAAAAATATTTTCTTTTCTATTTTTATTTCTTTTATGTTTTAGTGCCTTTCAAAATATCAAAAAGTTCAAAAATAATTTTGTTTGTTGAGTCTTGTTCTAATACAGGTTTATGGGCTACTTATTGTGATGGAGCTGGGACATGTATAACTCTCGCTATTTATATTAGCTAAGTGTCCCTAGAAGCATGTTGTTGCATGTTGACCAAAGCCTCCAAAGACTCTGAGTAAAGCCTTAATGACTTGATATGCACAAATCATGTCTTCCTAACTAGGCTGCCAAATTTACTCTAGTTATGAGCTACCTTACTCTTCTCACATTGCGTTAAGAGTTTTCCGCTTGGTCACTCTATTACAGCAAAGGTACCTTCGGTTCTCTAACCATCTCAACACTTTTCTCCATCAATTTTCGTTTCATGATCATAACCCTTGAGACTCTCAGCACTTACCACTGAGGTTTATGGTTACACAATGTCTGTGTTAATGATCTTAGTTTCGTTTCACCCCGAACTAAGTGAAACCCATTATTAAATACCCTATATGAATTGACGGTGAACAATTAAACGTTCTAGCTTTCACCCATGAATAACAAAACCACTTTTGTGGACTGTACCCGGAAATCTCTTTCTCTTTTTGAGAGGTCCTTATGAAAATGTCTATCACCAAGGCTTTCCTTCCCATCGGATCCAGTTTATTTTTTTTTGGGGTCTCTGAAAACCTTATCAACAAGTCACTGAAAAATGAACAAACCTACTTGTTTAATAGGCTACATCAGTCTCACAAGTACTTCGTCCACTTTCGGTCTTATGTCAAGAACCAAAGCATGGATTGAAGCTCAGCCACCATTAATAGCCTTATAATAAAAAGATGCCTTTCAATTCTTCTTAACAAGTATTTGATCGTATTTTAACAGGGAACCACACAAGCACTTTGAAGTCTCTCTTGACTTTGAAGGAAGAGATTCGTGCCCGGGATCCACCGCTTCATGTCTTATTTGACATCACTATATCCCACATATAATTTGCTTTATTTCTTTATTTTTCACACTGTCTTGCACGAAAATCTTTATCATTTTTCCAAACTCTTGTTCGGTTGCTAATAAGCTATTCTCAGACATATAGCTTCGGTTCATTATGGTGGAGTCGATTCATTTAAAAGGAAAAGGGTGAGTCAACATGAATTTGAAACGGTTCCGAATTTGAAAAGGAGATAAGGATGGAAAGGCACATGAATTTGAAACGGCTACCAATCCACTGCGTCATCTGACACCTTTTACGGAGCTACAATTGTCACATCATGCTTTTTCAGGCGTTGATTCAGAAGATGTGATATGATTGCACCGGATTTTTCTCTGTCCTAGGAAATGGTATAAAAGTGTCTCGCACCTCACATTTGCATCCTTACTACCTCCAATATTCTCAAAAGAAGTCTCCGGCGATTTGATTTTACTGTTCATCATCACTTTCATCAAGCTTCAATAATGGCTGATTCATCTTCTGTCCAGGATACATCTGCAAGATCATCTCTTCTCACTATCAAGGCGAACCAGAATCTTATCATCGATCTCTCACTGGTCCAGTATGATTCTTACATGATCGAAGTGGTAGAATGTCTCAAATATTCTCCACTTTCGATTGCCCTAACAAAGGTCAATGCAGTTCTCATGTCTCATCTCTCCAAAGTGTACTCAACGGCATCCTACGACAAACGAAAAGAAAGGGTTTTATTCCAGCTCTTCAATCAAAAAACATCAATTTCCAAGAATCGCTTATGCTCTCTTCTGGGGCTTCCTCTTAGCAATTCCTTGATCAACCATGATTCAATCACTACAACCAAATTGTTCTCGATGTTCTACAACATGGGATACACTGAAGTTCTCTCCACAATCACGAAGTTCAAGAAATCGTGTCTCCCACCCAAATGGAACGGTTTATTCACTCTCCTCTTCAAAGGTTTATCAGAGAGAATTGCAGGTTCTGATGGGGCGAGCAAATCCTTCATGACCATCCTCTATGGTCTCTACACTGGTATTAACCTGGACTTTGGGTCCATTCTTTGGAATCAACTGGTGCAAAGTCTCAACTCCGCCTCACGCTACTCTGAAATCTCTTGTGGGAGATTTTGGACTGTTGTCACCTACTGGGCAATGGAAAAAATTCCACATTCCCATTATGGAGGATTCTTTGCTCTCTTCAACCGCCACTTTTCACACCACAAAGATAATCGTCACTGATCCAACCAATTTTTCTTTCAACGGATCCATTCCTGTCTCGATGTATCGGTGTGTTTCAGATGAGAGTCAGATTATACAAGAGTACCAGCAATTATCCTCTTCTGGGATGAGGGATTTAACTCCTGAAATGATACGTTCGATAGAAGATGTTGATAGACCATCCAAGAGGGGTAAAAAGGCTGACCCTAAGGAAGGTGACAAGGAGGGTCCTTCTTCAAAAGCTGCAACTCCAAAGAAGCGAAAGCTAGAGAAAGCTCCTCCGTCTCATCCAAAGAAGAAAAAGATCAAGAAGATGGATAAGAAACCCAGAAGTCCTTCAACAAGTGACTCAAACTACGTTCCTACTAGTCATCTACCCATCCATCCTCCAAGAGAAAGCGAAAGCGAAAGTAAAAGCAAAAGCAAAAGCAAAGACTCAGAGGATGAGAGTTCGATCTGAGGAGGCACTCCTCCTCCTTCGCCTACACATGAGGTACCCGTTCGCTCCAACCCATATTCTCCTCCACCTATCTCAATCCCAATATTTATTCCTCCAATGTCACTTGTTATTACATCCCTACCCACATCAACCATTCCCATTCCAACTCCCATTTTCTCTTAAACTACCACCACCACTACCAAAACTACTGAAACCCCAATTACCTCTAAACCTCTTTCTCTTACTCAATTAACTAAAACCAACACCGTTCTTGGTGGAGATGGCATCGATTATGACTCCTTCTACTATAGCCCCTAAAGAGTACAGAGTGATGACGATGATGATGCCCCTGTCACAAAGAGGCACATTAAGGAACTAAATGAAAAGCTTGATAAGCTTATGGCCTCATCTTCATCTTCCCAGGATTCATTCTCTGAGGCTGCTGTGAAAGCCATGATGGCTTCCTTCATCAAAGAGCACGAAGCCTCCATCTCCAAAGCAACATCAGCAATTGATTCATCAACCAAACTCTACAAGGAAGCGACTGAAAAAGTCGAAAAACTTATTTCTGATGCTAATATTTTCCTTGATTCCTTACAGGCAGCTGCTCAGAAAAATGTTGCAACTGTCAATGCCGTTGTTGAATTGCTTGCCTCTTCTCTTCAAGCTGAAAAGCAACACTTCGCCTCCATGCACCAAAGCATTCAAGCTGAAAATGTTGAACTACAGTCTTCCATCAATACTCGTCTTGCCAAGCTTCAGGAGGAACTGGCACTCGAAAGCAAAATCATGGATGAACTGGCACTCAAGACTACTAAAGTTAAAACCAAGTCCTTGCAACTCAATCAGGCGAACAAGCAACTTGAGTACCTTCGGTCTGAGAGGGCTGTTGTAAAGAGCTGTGTGAGTGATGTTCATGCTTTTCTCTCTAACATCTTGGAAGCCCATGATTCAGTTCTCACTCTCTCGGTCAGGTGGCATCTCACTGAAAAGCTTGGTCCTGCTCTTGAAATTTTAAGCCGGATTGAGGGTGTTTCGGAGCCGGGTATCCCTCCGAAACAAGGGGGAGAAGGAAATCAGAGCAAATCTGAACCAGCTCCAACAAGCGAACCTCAACAACCGAAACTCAACACTGGACCGAAGGGTAATGTAGCTTCAGGTTCAGGTATGTAGGACAAAGGTAAAGGTAATGTCGAGGATAGTGATGAAGAAGAAGAAACTATTGTTGATGCTCTGAAAAGGAAGCAACATGACCGGGAATTAGATGAAAATGCTAGAGCAGCGAGGGAAGCTGAAGAAAAAGAGAGAAAAATGAAAGAGGCTCACGACCTGCTAGAAAGCCGAAAAACTCTTTTTCCTATATGGACATTGGAGAAGCTTATCAAAGAAGCGATTGATTCTCCAAGCACTCTCTGGCTTGAACCGGTTGTTTCCCTAAACTGTGTGAATTCAAAGGATTCACTGGTTTGATATGACGATAATCCGAAAAGCGTTTGTCTTCCATTGCTTTCAACCCATTGTTGAGATTCCCTCTCCTGATCCGAAGGTTAACAGAGACTTAATTGATTTCTATCTCGCCTTCGCTCAACCTCAATACCAGACATGGAGTGCCCAGAAGATCACTACTATCAGAGTGTTGAAGCCTACTACAGTAGGAAAGTTTATCAACGTAAAGTTCAAAGTGACCCGAGGTTCTGCTAACTTGGAGCATATTATTTCTCTTGCTGACCTACCGAACCTAAACCCTCATGATTGGATCTTGCTGAATAACATTCTACTCACCAATTCAGAAGAGTATGAGTCTATCATTGATCACATCAATAGAATGTTGGTTTGCTACATTCATGAAGTAGCGAAGATGGATCAAGAAATTGTTGTTGTCCTCAGAAAGAAGCCAACGATCAAACCTATAGGGAAGTCGAGTGACATCAACATAATGAAGATGGGGAAGATTGATTCAAATTTCAACACTGTGATGTTTACACGAGGCAAAGGGCAAAAATGTCTGTTTTCTCTCGTTGACTAGCACCTTTTCTATATAATCTGTTTGGAGCACATTCTAGACATCATTCACAGGTGCAAGCAGAATGGGGAGGCTGACAAGAAGCATTTTTCAGATATGCTTCGATGGTGTATCAATTTTCGCCAAACGTTACTTGCCATTATATCGAATTTGTTCAAAGTTGTGAAGCGAACTTCTCTTGCTCAGTAGAAGTGAAGTCTCGCCTCAATTGACGCAAAGGGGGAGATTTTTGAGACTTGAGACCTTAAGTGTTGCGTCATTGGGCTCTGTTGTATAGTCCAGTTTTGTCACGGGTTTGGGCCTGTCCAACCGTGTTAATCTTTCTAGGGTTTAGTATATAAGGTGCATGCATGCATCTTATCATGAACGCTTTTATTATTATCGTATTGATTGTACTGTAAACCCTAGCACACCTCTACAGTATAAGTTCTTAATCGAGCTCTTCTGAGGTGTGAATATATTTTAATCATTCGACAAACATTTGATTTATTATGTGTTCAAGAGTTTGTTTGTCTTATTGATTTACCTGTCAAAGATCTAATCGATTTAAAGAGTTCTCAACTCTTCAGTTAGCATCGAAAGGAATGTTGAATGGGTTTTCTGCAAGACAGTGAGTTGATGGTTGAGCATCCTTAGACTTGATGGCTATTTGGTTAAGACCCTAAGGTCTCAGATCGTTAGTCTTATTGGTATGGTTGGATGTCAATGTGTTGTTCTTGGGAGTCAGGAGACTTGGTGACCAGCTAGATTGGAACATGTGGTTAGGAAAAGTTATTTAGAATAGTATATTATATTGTACCGGAAGTCGCTTAATGAATGGAAGATATGGTGGACCCCGTCTTCTTGTGGGCTGTCTGTTAGGAGTCTGGTTTCTACTATGAGGAATTGGTCCAAAAATCTCGAGTCATTGTCAGGTGGAGGTACACATGAGCTGATAAGGGTTGGATACAACATGAAATTTTTTGGATTGACCATCCTTGTTCATATAAGTAGTGGGTTGGAATGACGTGTTAGAGAATCAAGGGTGTATTTAAGGTTTTTGGTACAAAATTCAATTTCGGTATTTTCTGAAACTTCGCATAAGGACCATTTGTGAAACTTTAAAAATTCTATTAAAATTTGTAATAATTATCATAAATAAAATAAAAAGGCAAAAAAACTAAAAACACAAAAATGTAATATGTATATAATTAAAAAACTGAACTTATTAATTTTAATCAACATGTAAATATATTTTATTTAATATATAAATAATTTTTGTTATCTAACCTATATCTAAAATATTTAAACTACAATACATAATTAATTTTTTTTCTATTTTTTTATCTAAAAGTATTTGAAGAATAAAAATATCATTTTATCTACTTTTAATTTTTACATGATATAATTGTAATATAATTTCAGATATTTATCTTTATTTTTCTAATATAAATATTTATTTCAATAAATATATGATATGTTATTATAAAAATAATATTATGTTGTCATTTTGTTCTAAAAATATAAGTATATGGTTTTGAGTTAAATGTAAAACTATGTTTCACTTTTGGTTTCATAATACAAGTATGTTGTCGTCTTTAATTAAAAATAATATATGGACAATCAATGAATTGTATTGATTTTAATAATATTAACTCAAAATAGAACAATTCATTGAAAATTTTATAAATGGTCCTTATATAAAGTTTCAGAAAATGTCACAAATGGTCCTTATGGGAACTTAACGTCCCTCTTTAGCATATGTTAGTGATAAGGACCATTTACGTGCAATGTTTTCTCCAAAAGGACAATTCATGCAAAAAAAATGATTCATAAAGATTATTTTGGGGACAAATTTAAAACCAAAACGTAACATTTCAATGTCATGATAATTTCAATCTCGACCCAATGTTTGAATAATTTTGTATTTTAGCCCTTGGAATTTGAAAAGATTGCATGAATGACCATTAGTGGCATTATGGTAATTTGGGCTTTGTGTTAGTACGTTGGGCGTACCAAGCATACGTTGAGCGTACTAGAGCAGACCTTAGTACGCTGGACGTACACCTCGTACGCAGGGCATACACGCAGGATGTCCAAATCCTAATTTTTAGGGTTTTGGCCCTATATAAACTTCATTATAACCTCATGTCCCCTTCCTTTTTCAACCTCCCTCTGTGAGATCAACCCTAAGTGAAATAGTGCCTTTTTGGAGCCCATTGGAGAGTTTAAAAGAGTTCTTGAAGGTGAAGAGTGAGGTGTGAAGAGTTTGGTGTTGGGAAGCACCTTGGATCTGTGATTTCTACCTTGTTTGCATCCTCTAGGAGGTATAAAGCTTGAAATTTTACCACTCCATCTTGTAGATCTAGATTTTTATTCTTTTAAGACACTTTGTGGTCCTAAAATGGTGATTCTTGATCATGGCATGTTCTTGACCCGTTAATCTATCCTTTCAGACCTTAAGAGGGGTCTTAAGTCATAAAAAGGAGGTCTTAATGGTTGGTTTTGCTCCATGCATTCTTTAGAAGGTATTAATGTATTAAGATGTTAAGTTAAGCATGTAATGGACATGCTAAGTCATAAAGTTTGAAACTGTATGACTCTTGAGGATGACTTAGCCTTTGATCTGAAAGTTGGACGTAAGAGCTTAAGGTATTAAGCTCTTAATGAAGTTTGGGGAAGTCTGTGTTGGGTTTTGTATACTACAACATCCTATGGTGCACATACAACCCTACATGCTTTGGATATATGTTTTCTCCAATTATACATGCAATATTGTTTACAAAGCATAAAGCCTACAACTAGCATACAATTGACATAATCAACATAAAAGTGAGTTATAGAATTACATCTGTGTTGTAGCTTGTAGTTTTGGCCTTTAAGAACTTAGCACCCCAAATGTGATGCCTCAAACGGTGCACAACACACTCTCGAACAATTGGATGACTTGAGAGAGATTACTAGGCACACAAATTCGTTATGAACTCCAAGAACACTTGTTGTACCCAATTTTAGCCACAGGGTTATGTGTGTGTGTGTGTGTATATATATATATATATATATATATATATATATATATATATATAGGAATCCAAGAGTCATGGGTAAACCCTAATCCATACACTTTGGGTTATGATTCATATTTCATGTGGGATAACTCTTCATGGAAACTTACATAAGCTTAGCCCATCATGGATCAATAGCCCAAACCATATATATATATATATATATATATATATATATATATATATATATATATATATATATATATATATATATATCATTGATTTACATAATCATTCCCTGTTAATTTAATTAGTGTCTTTTGATCACTAAATTAATTCCAAATTAATTCTTGATCAATACTAATTAAATAATATGATTTCATATTAATATATTAGAACTTAAAATATATTAATAAATCATAAATAACCTCTTACTCAAATATTCATCCACAAACTGTCTTGGTGATATGCAACCCGAATGGACCATGCTACTCTCGGGTCAAGTACATACCAATTATAGTTATGGGCTTAGACACCTAATCCAACAGTCTCCCACTTGGATAAGTCTAATAACTATTATTGCAAGTATGACTCCAAAATCCCGACTAGCAATCGTAGCTCTTAAAAGCCATTGTCGAACTCTGACCTAGTTAATGACGCATCCATTAGATAAGGGATCGTATATTCCTCCATTCTAGATATCGAATGGACATGAGACATGGATTATAATCATTCTCTCTGTCCATTTGTTGTTTCCTGATTTCCAATTTATGACGAATGACTAATTGAACAAATCAAATCAGTCCAGGCTTAGCCAAGCGCTTAGGGTTGTCATCACTAAATCATCGAGGGGCCCACAAATATCACTTTTATCCCTCTAAGGGAAAAAGGAATGGATAAACTTCACTCAAATGCTTGCTTGTACTTATTCATCAAATCACACACAACAATATGTTTTATAATAGTTACTGGTGCATTTACATATTTCAATGTGCAACCGACTTGTAAACTACAACTCACATGTCTTGGTTTCAAGAACATAAGATATTATCATCTCACAATCACTCGTGATAAAATCCATGAAGTGATTCAGTTGAGTGTGGGTTTAATCCAATACTCAAATCTTATTACAAGAGTACTCATGAACACGGACGCAAACTTGTGCTATGCGAAAATGCCTTTAGACAATCTACAAACTCATTCATGACAGTCTAGCTTCAATACCTACTTCCAAAGTATGATCGACTGTGGATGGTTTAAATAACCTAGTTATTTGGGAAGTCAAAACATGCAAAGTGAAACACAACAATAATTGAATCCAATATGGTCTCAGAACTTATGAATATAAATAAAACATCTTTTATTTAATCACCATATTGATTACACATTATTCATTGTATAATGTTTCGATTAATCAACTTAATACTTGAATTAAAACAACATTTATGCCATGCTCCAAGCATACACGCTATGTTTGCCTATGTGAAATAGATCAATTGAAAGCATTTCAATGAAACTCGTTTCACAATTCCAAATCCTTATCGTAAATGTAAGAATACCAGACTCTTGCCATTCGCTATAGTCTGTTAGATTTTAAATTTATATACAATGATCCTCTTGTGATGACTATGCACAAAAGTCAGAGAGACTTGGCAACAAACATTAAAAAGTATTTCAATGGAGAGCAATTCCATGGAAATGAAGTCTCACATTCAAAGTACCTTCCTTTGAACATCCTTCTTGCATTAAGTTTCCTAATCTTACACAAATTTAAAGAATAACTTCCACTTATGGAAACATTTCCATATTCCCATTTTGACTATCACTTCTGAACAAGAGTTCCCTCTTCCCATTTTGACTACCAATCTTTGGTAAACCTCAGATTGTCCTCGACAATTGCTTAACCATTTTAGTTATATCTCGTTCTAGTCTCTTTTCCCTCTTAATGCCCTAGGCATTTAGAAAATTAGAACATATTAATATTATAGCGTATGTAATCGAACCCATATCTAAAGCATATGGAATACGATTCATAATGGTTTACATAAAGACATGATACTTTACCAGTCTCTCACTATAACATTTCCATATATAGAATTTCCTTATGTCAAATCTTTTCAACATAACATTCATATATATCCTTTTACTAAATTTGATTAAAATCTCAATCTATGCTTTTAGATTTGAAATGAAGTATGAATTCCCCTCCCTTAATTATAGCAAAACAACTTTTCAAGCCCTGCATCTTTGCAAATTGAAACTTTTGTTTTCTATAATTAACATTGCTAACTCACAACTCTTAACGTAATAATTGTGCTCCCACTAGCATAATAATTACATTCATATTAGCATAACACTTATGATCCCACTAGCTTTGACATGTACTCAGAAATCAGCTGGACTTCTAGAAATCAATACTTATTGACTTTCTTACTAAAGTTCAGATTTCTAAAATAAGATGCTTCAATAAGACTTTATCTAGGCTTCTCAAACTCATAAACCTTTCCTTATATAGCTCACATGTGTGTATAAACAATTTTAGAACTTACAGCAATAAGTCCCAAATGTTTAGACCTTTGTCATTTCTCACAATTCGAACTATGAAGAGGGATGCCGTAATCATAATCGAATTGGAGAATGCAAACATCACAATTGCTATCTCCTTAAAATCTACTTAGTGAAAGCGTTTCCTCACAATCATTTTCATGAATTGGATAGAAACCTTATGACACTTAGACTTTATGGTGTATGTGTTCCTATCCATGTGAATTTGTCCAAACCATAATCACAAGATAAGGTTAGTGACAAATCCAAACTCATATGGATTGAACTTGTTCAATCTTCATTTCTTGCCACCTGGCAACTCAAGGGCCTACCATTCCTTCCAAGTTGTTATGCAAACAACTAAGAACTCATATAACTCACATGCATAGTCAACTTTAACTGGAATGGGCACAGAAACAAGAATATGTCAACACGATAGGTTACAAACCTCAAGTCGTATGCTAGTGATCAAAACAATTGGTTTACTCTTGATTAGTTCTTTAAACTCTTCAAGATCTTTAAGACTCCCACTGACCTCTTGACATATAAGATTCTCTTTGTCGATAAACATTACTTAACAAACAAATATTCAAGACTTAGTGCGGATTCTTATCAAGATAAACACTTCTGACAATTAGTCTTAGTTGGTCTTTATTTTATCCAAAACAACACAACTTACCAATTTCAAATGTACAAGAGTAGAAAACATTTTACTCTACATTTGATAAGTGTTATAAACCTTTCTTAAGATTATGTCACTCAAGGCTCAATCTTGGAGTGTGACTCTAAGATTTGATTTTGGAAGTATGATTCACCTTTTGACTTAACCATTTTAACAATTCACGATTCCTCTTCTTAGTCATACAAGTGCACTAAGATGTCCTTAGAGAATCAATTATGATATGGATTCATAATCACTAAGATAATCATAAAACACGATACTCAAGTACTCTCCATTCTTTTCATATTGGAGAAACTTTTATCTTTCTGCCTAATTTGATTCTTCTTATTCGTTCTGCCATACATTGAAACTTTTCCAATGGATTAGAATTATACATAATCTTGTAAGTATAACCATATTTACTAAACTTTAGTATATCATAACGAATAGTCTTATCGTTCTATGTGGTGGACCTGACCAACGGACAACCAAGTGTATCTGATCCCCTAGTCCTTCACTTGACTCACATATACATGTGAACAAGGAATTAGTCTTAATTTCCCAAAGATGAAGGTTCTCATTCATCACACAATACAACTTGCATGATTCCAAGTTTCTATCCAACTAAAACTTGGGTGATGAGAATCTTTCCTTAATTGGTAAATTATGACACTACCACAAACGAAAGAATCAAATCCATTTTTCAATATTGCTATCAATGGAAACATATAAACAACAATTTTCACAAAATGCCATTGTAAGGAAACTAAAAATAAGATAAATTTAAAAAATTTCTTTATTTACAAAAATTGCGGAAAACTTATCCTTACAATGCAAATACATATAAAAACTATGTTTATATCTATTCCTAAGCAATCTATCATAACTCTTAAGCAGCAGTTCATAATTCTGATCATCGAACCATGCGATCAAAATTCATCTCTTCACGATCAGAATCAGCTTACTCTTTCTTTAAGCTTCCTTTCATTTTTTCGATTCTACAAAACATCTTAATGTAATTACATTATATCATGTATTAAGAATATCCAATTAGGAACTTAATAGAGTTAGATAGTGAATTTTACCTGAAGTATAGTCAAACTTTTTGACTTTACCATCTTTGCGATATTTTAGGTAAATATGGAAGCTTAGCAACCAATGCCCCTTCACTAGGCAATAGAAACATATGGACTCTTTGGGAATGGTACACATGACTATCTCGGACTTAGCTTTTCTCTTTACCATTCGGTCAAATGACTTGATCATAGTCGATCGCTTTCCATTGGGAAGGGAAAGCTTTTCTGGACTTCCAATGTTACCATTGTCAATGTCCATGGAAGTTTGGGAAGTAGATCTTCCAATTAAATTTGCTTTACCAGTGCGCCAAATCATTGTTGATTCAGCAGCAACAAACAAATAGGTAAGATCGATAAGGGTCATGTCGTGATATGTCATATAGTAGTCCTTAATGAACTCACTATACGACTCAGGGAGTGACCGAAAAACCAAGTCAACAGCCAACTTCCTTGAGACATCGACTCCTAACATTTCCAACCTGTCAATGTGTGACTTCATCTCCAAGACATGTGCACACACATACCTTCCATCTTGGTGTTCGCTAGTCAATAAGGTTTGAGTGACCTCGAACTTTTCAAGTCTTTGAACTTGTGGATTAGGTAGAATAATTGGAGGAGGTGGAGGAAGTGAAGTTCCACTACAGCACAAAGAAGGGATTAATCTTTCACCTTGATCGTCTTGTGGAATATCATCTTTATGAAGAAATATTTTTCCAAAAGGTTGAGGAAGACCATAGTTGTCAGAACTAGACATCTATAAGGGAGAAATTCAAGATAGTTGATTTAAGTCCTTAATATAAAACCCAACATGAAATATTAAGGCTAGGACCTAACACAATATTTTACGATTCGGAAGAGGGATGTCGTAATCCAATTGCAAAATATTTGAAGGTAGGTAAATGACGATTTACCAATTTCAACCATGAAAAATGAAATTGATTATTAAGTTTTAAATGAATTGAAATTCCTAGATCCTTAGAAATTCATTGAACTTTTGAATGGCATGTTTAAATCTCGATTATCCCCTTCAAGTTTGTGACTGAGATATCGAAGATCACAAATAAGGTGTGAATAACCATGCAAATTAGATTGGTTCAATCCATGTCATTTATCACCTAATTAATGTGCCAATTAACCACACACACTCCATTGATCTATGTCAAACATCGAGCTACCCTTTGCCACCCTTGTTAGTCCATGTTTGTGTCGGTTAACCACACACGCTCCACTAGTAACTCCTTCATACGGACTCCGTTTTCGTCTATATTTTTACCGTTAATTTCCTATTAATGAGATCTTCAACTCTCTTTTAGGTCGCGTAAGCCAAAAACCGCTCAAACTAAAATTCGAGTTTCTAGCCGTGCACTGCTAAGCCGAATCTTAGAAAAATCATAATTTCTTCATACGAAGTCAGATTTGGGCATTCTTTTTATGGATTTTCTCGGTTTAACATATTCTATGACTTTCATTTAGATCACTAAGGCTAAAAAGTCCTCCATCGTAAATTCACTATTTACGCTTCCCGGTGCCATGCCGGTTTCGTCGCGAAACTTCGACGGGCCATAACTTCTTCGTTATAACTCGGATTTTGGCGTTCTTTATATGCACGGAAACCTTGTGACATATTCTAATAATTGGTTAAGATTATTTATTCTAAATAATATTTTTTCAAAAAGTCGTTTTCGACCCCTATTGCCTCTAAATTGACTAGCCCGGATCTGCGGGCGTTACACAAAACCCTGGTAACAAGCAGACTTGAGGAGAGAGGAGGCTATAGAAGAATTTCGGCTCTTCAGAGAGTGTATATTGTGGATGAAATAGGTCTCCCAAGGGACCTTATTTATAGGTTGTAGGATAACCCTATAAACCCTAATCTTGAATTAAATAATAATATTTCAAATTCAAGATAATTATCCAGTATCCTTATCATTACCTAATAGGATTAAAACCCTAAAAGATAAGTCAAAATTCGTCCCTATCTAAAAGATTCTAGAAATCCTATTTTGTTCAACTATTGAACAATTACAGCTCGGTCCCTATGCTTCCAATTAATTCTAATTAATCCTGAAACTAATTCCAATTAATTATTACTATTTCCAATTAATATATTAAAAATATAATATATTAATATTTATTTCCATTTCTAAGTATTTTATTAATCATATAATAAATTAACAAATCAACATCTTCCTCCATAAGTCATTCTAACCAAACACTAGTTTTGAGTGCAACCCAAAAGGACTTTGCTTCTAAATCAAGAATATACCAATTTAGTTATTGGCTTAAACACCTTAATCCAATAGTCTCCCACTTGGATAAGTTTGTAACTACAATTTCAAGTATAAACTTTGAATTAAAAAGCAAAGAGTGCTTTCCAAAGCCACTGCCAAACTCTAATTCAAGTCAACTGTTGGACCTAAGATAAGTGATAAGCTATTCCTTCGTTCTATAAGATATCATATGAAATGAGTCATGGATTAAATGATCAACCTCATGTTCATTTACTCGGTTTCTCGATTTCTCGATTTCTGATCAATTTAGACTACAAAATTGAACACATCAATTCAGTCCGGACCAGGCACCTGTTTTTTCATAGATCAACTCAAATCACCAAGGGGACCATATATATCACTTTTCCTTATCCAGGTAAAAGGAAAGAATTACATTGACTATATAGTCATAAAATTTACATATCAAATCATACATGGAATAACCCTTTATAACATCCAGTTACGAGATGTGTTTGAGCAAACCAATGCACAACTAGTATGTAAACTATGAACTATATATCTCTGATTTCGTAAAGAAGATATTATTGTCTTAGAATTACTTGTGATTGAATCCATGAAGTAATCTCTAAGAATGGGTTTATCTAATACTTAAAATCTCTATTTTCAATGTACTCATGAATATTGTAGCAATTCCAATTGCAATGTCTTAAACTCAATCGACAATCTACAATATATTCATGATAGTCTTAGTTCACTAATTACTTCCAAAAGTATGAACGATTGTGGAATTTTTGAATAATATCAAAATTACTTTGGGAAGTAAAACATGCAAAGTGAAACACAATAATAAATTAATTAAACATGGTATCATACCCATTGATCATACATATATACATATTATTCAATCACCATAAAAATTATGAATTTATTCATTGTATAATGTTTCGAGTAATCAACTAACCACTTGAATTAGATAACATAAGGGGTGCCATGTCATGAACATGCATATTATGCCTCTCGATTGTAACATCCTGTTTCCTGTCATTTTTGATTTGTAGATTGGAAGTCAATTATGTAAGGTTTTGGGCTTTAAGGAGGCAAATTTTAGTCCTTTTAGAAGGAGGTAATTATAGTTAAGAGATTTTACCCTTGAATTGTGTTTTGGGCTGAAGCGTAGAAAGGGAAAAGTCATAGGCTGGGTTCTTGCATGAAATATGGATTTTTGTTCGAGAAGTTTTTAGTCCAAGATATTTAGATAATATGGTAGAGCTCTTCAACACCTTTTTGTGGATATAAAGAACGTCAAAAATGGAGATGAAATGAAGAAGTCACAACTGTTTGAAGTTATGACAATTTTTGGGTTAGTCGCATATGTTGGGCGTACTAGGGAATCCCTAGTATGCTAGGCATAGCAAGAGTATTTTGGCATACGTGATTAGTGCCCAAACCCTATTTTTGTGGTTTGAGCCTATTTAAGCTCCTTAACTTCCAAAAACCCATTCCATTCTCATCCTCCACCTCTCCAACACCCTCTCTTGAAACCCTAACCCTAGTTTGAGCATTCTGAGCAAAAATAAGGTGTTTTTAAGTGCTTTGGAGTGTTCTTGGTGCACCTTGGAGAAGAAGGAACTCATTGAAGAAGTGTTGGTTGTATTCAAGCTTGTAGATCTAGACCATGTTCACCTTGATCTTTCTTCTGGAGGTATAAAGTTTGAATCTTGATGATGAAAGTGTTAGATATAGATAGTTTTGGGTGTTATGAGCTTTTGGTCACTTTAAGTGCATAAAGTTTAGATCTTGAAAGTTTGTGACCTTGTTATGGATAAAGTTGGAAACTTTATCCATATAAACATCATATTGATTCAGATATGAAGGTTGGAGACTTGGACTTAATGGATTAAGTTGAAAAAAAGATGCACTTTTGGTCCCTTTGAGACTTAAAGACTAAATCTTGTTTGTTGGGACCATTCTAATGGATAAAGTTGGAAACTTTATCCATTATGGAGTTATTATGAACAATAAAATGTAATCTTGGTCATTAGTTCCCTTCCATGCATGGGTTATAATGTCTCAGTGGGTTAAAAAGGTAGGGCTTCTAGTTTTGAGCACTTCCTAGCCATGCGAAGTCATAAAGTTTGAAACTTTATGACTTTAAATGATATTTGGGGGCTAGATATATATTTGGACGAAAAGACTTAATGGAATAAGCCCTTAAACGAAACGATTTCATTCAGCCAGCATACGTTGGGCATACTTGAGCCTACGTCGCGCGTACGCAATGCGAGCCCCGATTTTGGACCTTGAGTACGCTAAGCGTACAAGTTAAGTACGTTGGGCGTACTCCACTAAGTTGACTCGATTGACTTTTCAGACTTTGACCAGGATTTGACCAAAAAGGGTATTTTGATTATAAGTTAATTTTGGTCGTGTTCTAACGAATAAGTGACTTGTAGAGCTAGTATTTGGAGCAGTGTCCTGTTTAACGATCTTTTCAGACTGAGAGGTGAATCTTCCTTACTGTATTGTAGGTCGAAGGCACCAATTCCCACCCACTTAGTTATGTATCCTGGTACATATGATGTTGTTATGTTGTAGTGATTTGTTAGATCTGTATTCTGGTATATAGGATGTTGTTATGATGTAGTGATATGTTAGATATGTATCCTGATATATAAGATGTTGTTGTGCGGTAGTGATTTGTAGATCTATCTATTTGTCTGCTGACTAGTTATATGTTTATCTAATGCTTATGGGTACATAGTGTGGCTGGGTTGAGACCGTGCTGCTTTGTGCTACCGGTCAACAAACCCGGGGCAATCCAACCAGGAGGTTGTGGGCCAGGGTAATCCAACCGAAATGGTTATAGACCCAATATGCGATATGTATGGCAGTCCAACTGGGAGGTTGTGGTCCTAATATATGATACGTAAGGCAATCCAACCGGGAGGTTGTGGTCTAGGGTAATCCAACCGAGAGGTTGTGGACCCAACATGCATGATTTTATATTTTATATGTTTTGTGATGGTACTTTGGGGGAACTCACTAAGTTTTGTGCTTACAGTTTTAGTTATTGTTTCAAGTCCTTCAGATGATTGTGTCAAGGCAATGGTGTGATCATGCACATCCTTCGGCTTTTATGTTATTATTCTGGGATACTCTGATTTATGGATTATACTCTTGAAACAATGTTTTTGTAAACAATTATTGTCTTGGGGTTGTTTTGGAAAAATGAAAATTTTACTCTGATTTATGGGAGGTTACATCGATGGTCCTTCCTTTGTGAATAGATCAACTGGACATTACTCCAATGATGCTCGTTTAATAATTCCAAATTCTTGTCCTTATCTGAGATGTACTGGAATTTCATCTTTACATGCATTGTCCTTTTGTGATGTCGAGGTTCTAAAGTCACAGAGACAGAGCCTTCGATATTACAGAATGTTCCACTGGAACTTATTACTCATAACAATTCCATGGTTATGAAGTCTTAAATTCAAGGTACACTCCTTGGACACTTCTTTGCATTTAAGTTTCCAACTCACATGTAGATTCTGCAAACATCTACCATTATGGAAACATTTCCATATTCCCATATGACCATCAATTCGGACCAAGAATCATCTCAATCCAAAACATCTCAGTATGGTCCTTCAAACAATATCATACTTCCAATTGTCCACAATCAACCAATTCTTCAGTAAAACCTTAGAACGTTCTTGACAATTTTTTGACAACTTTAGTCACATGTAATTGTAATCATTTTCACACAATGCTAAATGAATTTGAAATATAGAATAATCGAATATTATAGCATATGTAATCAATCCTATATCCGAAGCATATGGGACTTGACTCATTATTACAAGGGTCCAACTTGCTATAATATTTCCATATATAGAATATCCAATGTCGAAACATTTCAACATAGTATGCCTTTGACTAATTTATATACAATCTAAACCTTTAGACTTGAATAATTTATATACAATCTAAACCTTTAGACTTGAAAAGAGGTATGAGTGACCTCTCCCTTAAGTCCATTATATCGAAACATTTTTTGAACTTTTGCAATTTGCAACATTTAATATCAGCATAACAATTATGCTCCCACTAGCTTTGACATATACTCAGAAATGAACTGGACTTCTAGAAATCAATACCCTTTGACTTTCTCATGGAAGTGTAGATTCCTATTTTATGATGATTCGTCAGGCCTCTAATTAGGCTTCTTTAGCTTATGCACTTTATCTAGATAGTGTATGTGCTCAACTCTTTCAAGACATGATAAACATATTTCTTGAAAGTTAAACAGTTCCTTGTCATTCCTCATAATTCGAAATATGAAGAGGGATAGTGTAATCATATTATGAATTTGAGAATGCAATTAACACAACCAAGATCCATGTAGATCTTTATTAGACCCTTAAAATTTATCCACGAAAGTGTTTCCTCATAATCACTTTCATGAATTAGAGCAAAACCTTTTGTCACCTAGATTCGAAGGTGCATATGTTTCCATCCATGTAGAACTTTAATTTTCAACCTACAGTTATAAGATAAGGTTTAGGACAAACCAAAAATTACATTTAGTTCTCCTTCATGGACTAAAATTCGCTTAATCTAAATTTCTTGCCTTATGACGGCTCAAAGGCCCACCAGTGCTTCCATGTTGTTAGCAAGTCATCCATATTGATCAGTGTACTTTCACTGACTAACGTGCTTACCCTATTACAGTTAAATGAAAAACATAGAACTCATAGGCGTTGCTAACTCAATTGGAAGTGCATAGAAATTTGAATATGTCAATAAACACAACAGGTTATCAACCTCAGGTCGTATGCTAGTGATAATTAAAAGGATCATTGTCGGTTGACTCTTGAAACTCTCAAGATCAATACGTATCACACTAAGTTCTTGACATATGAGTTTTTATCTTAAGAAACATTCCATGATGAGCTAAAAAATATTCAAAAGTTTGTGCTTTCCGACAAGAAAACACTTCATAGAATAGGTCTCAGTTTATCTTTTGTTTCTCGACCAACGAAAACATCACAGCTCCAATTCTAAATGTGCTACAATAAGAAAACATTATTACTCCATATATTATGAGGTGTTGTTATCCTTCTTAGTTTTGAATTGAGTTTCAAGATATGATTCATAATTATTAGAGCATGGCTCTAAATCTTGATTGGGAACAAATTATGACTCATCTTATGATCGAACCATTTATGACAATTTTCGATTCCTCTTCTTAGTCATAGAATGTCACTAAGATGTTCTTGGAGGATTAATTGTGATACAGTTCCACAATTACTAAGATGATCATAAAACATTATACTAAAACATTCTCCTTTCTTTTTAAATTGAAGAATCTTTTATCTTTCTGCCTTATAGATTCTTGTATTCGTTCTGCTACTCTTTGAACTTTTCAAAAGTATTAGAATTATGCTTAATCTTATAAACTAAAACATATTTATTGAAGCACCAATAAATCATGATGAATAGAGTTATCGTCCCTTGTAGTGGATCTGAAGAGTCCATATAAACATATAATACTAGATCCATTAGTCCTTCACTTGCATCACATAATGTAACACTCGTGTTTCTAGGCTAGGCATTAATATTGACATTATAGTCTAGGTTAACCTTTGTAACTCATTTTGAAGAAATGAAAAGGAATTATGTGAATATTATGTGAATTATGTGTTTTATGCTTAATTATTAGGGTTTAATTAATTAAGAATAAAAATAATCGTCAAAATTAAGTGTGAGATAAGCCCAATATCTTTACATAAAGTTGCGGCGATCGAAACAAGGATATCAGGGATATAAAGAATACCAAAATCCGAGTTATAACGAAGAAGTTATGACCTGTCGAAGTTTCGCGACAAAACCGGCACGGTGTTGAATGTCGTAAAAAGTGAGTTTTTTATAAACTACTTTTTAGCCTTAGTGATCTAAACGAAAGTCGTAGTATTCGTTAAACTGAGAAGTTCGATAAAAAGAACGCCCATCTGACTTCGTATGAGGAAGTTATGATTTTTCGAAGTTTCAGCTTAGCAGTAGATAGCTAAAAAATCGATTTTAGATCGAGTGATTTTTAGCCGACATGACCTAAACGAGAATTGAAGGTCTCGTCATTAGTAGCACAACGGTAAAAAGTCAGACGAAAACGGACGTCGGATGAAGAAGTTATGAATTTTTAACGGATTTTCTGTCTCGGTCTGTTAAAAATAATAATATAAAATTAAAGTCAAAATTAACCGACGAAGTCTAAAAGAAAGTTGTAGAGCGTAATTTTACCTACGCGTGCATATAAAGAACGTCAAAAACGGAGCTCGTATGCGAAAGTTATGGATTTTAGAAGTTTTGGCGCGAAAAACAAGAAAAATCTCCAAAACCGAGGAATTTCGCACACGTGGACTTTGGCCACATGTCCTCGCTTCGCATCCGACGTGTGTCCAGAAATTGGATGAGTCACCGAAGTCACCTGGCGAGGCATGTCATGATCTTCTCAAGTCCTAGGTTCGGTCCAGTAGAAATGCGACGCGTGCCTCTTCCCTCGTGCGTCCGAACCCTTGCAGGTGCCACGAACCATCCCTACTTCGGACTAGACCGCGGTCCAATCAGGAGGTGACAACGAGCCCCTCGCATGCGCAGCCCATGTGCGAAGCCTCCTGCCCCCTTCGGATCTTCTGCCGCATGGCCTCTTCTCAGCCCTTGGATCAGAAGCCTCGCCCCTATAAATAGAAGGGTGCGAGACCTCCCGGGTATATTTTGGAAACTTGTCACTTTTAGCCCCTAAACCCATATTTCTTTCATCTTAACATCCCCCAAAGCCCCGATATCGATTATAAGCCCCAGAATACTCCACTAAGTGCCCGAGAAGCCCAGAAAAATTTATCTTTTCGGTTTCAAAGTCCGACCTTTATAGAGCCCGGTTTCTTAATAAAACTCTCGGTTTTATTAAAAACGATCGTTTTAGGAAATGAATTGCTGCCCGATTATCATCAAATTATGTGAGTGTATAGTCACCTTCATCTTACACCTAGATATGAAGTATTTTCTATAAAATACGTGCTACGTGTAATTATATTAATCGTTTAATTGAGGTGATTGTTGAATTGATGTTTTATACAAGTTTTAAACCGTATATGTATTTTTATCTACAAATATATTGGGTATAACATGGGTAGATAGTGATGTGTGATAAAATAAAAGTGATGAGAGGCCTTGATGTGATTTGAGATCCAGTCATCTAGCGGAGTTTGGATGACTACCACGGACTTTCTAGACAGTCCAGTGGAACACTGGCAGGCCTGCAACCTGTAGGTGTAATGAACTAAGAGTGTTCATTCATTGTACTCCATCTCCCTCATAGTTGCCTTTAGGACATGTATGGCTGAGGAAACCCCTTAGCAGTAGTGTCAATCCCGATGATATTCTTTAGGCTAGGTCACTTGTGATAAGTGTTTAGGGACGTAAAGTGAGGATAACGGGAATGGGTAATCAGGATTATTGTTGATTGGTGAACTTAATAAGTTTATTATTACTGTGGGTTGAAAACCCTATATGTTCACCAGGCTCCCAAGCCTGAACCACTCGGCTTTTATGTTACAGATAGTGGACCCCGAGCATAGTCGGAGGACAACGAGAGATTTTTGGATTATATGCCAGTAGTTGTAAATAACTGTTGAAAGGCTTATAATGTCTTGTTTATGCTTTTGATCTGTATCGGAACATGACATCCCGAGGTTTTGATATGAAATGAAACTATACATTTCTTAAAGAAGGTTTTGATAAACTTTTATCATGTTTTGTTTTGGGGACCAATTCTGCAACATCTTTTAAAAAGATTTCTCTGATTTTATTTTAAAAAGCATAAATTAAATTGGTCTTTTCTGGCCGAGAAATTAGGGGATGTCACACATAAACATGTGAACAAAAAAAATAGTCATAAATCCAAGATAGGTATGGAATCTTAGTCAGTTGATAGGCAATATGGAAAGAAATCAGACTATTTGCTATATTCTAAAAAAAGTGTAAGTGCCCCAGCTAACTCCGTGCCAACAGCCGCGGTAAGACGGGGGGGGGGGGGGGGGGGGGAAGTGTTCTTCGCGCAGGTAGCTTGACCGCCTTACCCGTCATTGAAACACAAGGTGGAGACGTATCAACCTATATTCCTACTAATGTGATCCCCATTACTGATGGACAAATCTGTTCGGAAACAAAGCTCACTGTCCTCCACTTGCCTAACTACAAGAGATTCTAAATCGTATCTCACCGTACTCGTTCCATTCGTTCGTCCTCACTCATGTAACTTAAAATGAAATCCATAATGGTATTCTAAATAGTATCTTACTTTTGACCTCTTCCCTCTTCCTAGGCAGTAGGATAGAGTGGGCTTTATGGTTGATGTCAGCTACTATCTTCCTGCTTTACCTTCTAGAGAGCCCAGTACATAGTCTAATGGCATGGATTCTAGGGCAGGAATTCTTATATGCTAATTGCCTGAAATCCCTCTCATTTTTTCACTCACAAAAGATCTTGCTGCGCGAGAATCGGGTCTGGTACAAGCAGTTCCTCGCCTGGGACAATAATTGACGATAGATAGCGAGGGGGTACGAGTTCCAACTAGGACTGTCATAGGAGCGTCAAGCCACTCAAGTTAAAGGAGCGGTTTTCCACTCTTAACCGTTGCACACGAAAGAGGATCGAAGGCCCCCTCAACCTCTTAATCAAGGCGCCCCATCTACATCTATGTCAGTAGCATCAACAGAGCGAATTGCATGTAGAGATCCGTAGGGGCTTATAGTTTAATTGGTTGAAACGTACCGCTCATAACGGTGATATTGTAGGTTCGAGTTTCAATGAACAAGATTCTCATGCATCATGCAATTCGAATTGTATAACTCCAAGTTTCTGTCCAATTGAAACTTGGTGATGAGATTCCTTTTCACTTGGTCAAAAGATGACAATGCCACAAGCACACTCTAGAAGAATCAATATCCACTATTAACATTACTATTATTAGAAACATAACCAAAACTTTCATAAATGCCATTGCAATGAAATAAGGCAACTTCATAAACCAAAACTTCATTTTATTGCTAGAAAGGAAACAATGCATGAAATGAAAAACTACATTTCTAGAAATTTCTGAAGAGTAATAGCAACATATTAAGTTATCCTAACACCCTTAGTAGTAGCTCCAAATGTTGACCATCGAACCATGTGACCAAAGTCCATTTCCCACGATCAGATTTAGCTCACTTCACTTAAGCTTCCATTTTCCTTTCAGATCCTGCAATACCATCAAAATGTGATCATCACATCATGTATTAAGAGTCTAAGAGTAGGAACTTATAAAGCAATGGAGTTAGATAATGGATGTACCTGAACCAAAGTCATACGAATTGACTTTACCATATCTGATATCCTTCAGGTACTTTGGGCAGCTTCACAACCAACGTCCCTTCAGTTGGCAGTAGAAACAAATGGACTCTTTGGGTTTAACACATGGAATGATCCCAGAACAAGCCTTTCTCTTAACCATACGATCAAACGGTTTGACCTTAGACGAACCATTTCCATTGGGAAGATAAATCTTTTCTAGATCACTAATGTTATTATTGCAAATGTCCATGGAAACCTTGGAATCAAACCCTATAAGCATCTCTGCATTAGATGTGTTTTTAAGGATTTCTACCTCGGCAACCATAAGCATTTAGGTTAGATCAATTACGATCACATCGAGATTCCTCATATGAAAGCTCTTAACGAACTAACCATATGACTTAGGAAGAGAAAGAAGAACTAAATCAATGGCTTGCTCCTTTGGAAATACGACACCCATCCTATCTAATTTGTCAATCTACGATTTCATTTTCAGAACGTGCGCACACACACATAATTTCCATCTTCATGTTTACATGCCAAAAGGGCTTGAGTTGTTTCATATCTTTCAACTCGTGACATTGGGAGAGTCACAGGAGGAGGTGGTGGAAATTTTGAAGAGAGACGATGTTTAGTTCCACCATTTCCTAAGAAAGGGAAGACATTTTCACCTTAGCTTGAAAGTGGAAGATCATCTCCAGATTTTTGAGGAAAACCATTTTCATAAGAATGAGGACGACCATTATTATCTTGATTTGACATCTAAAATTGGGAGAAGAGAGGATTCAAGTTAGTTGATTTTAATCCTTAATTACTAACCCATAATTATATTGAGGCTATGATCCATATTTTCGATTCGACCTTTGAAGAGGGATGCCGTAATCAAATTCGAATCTATTTTAGGTAGGTAGAATCATCTCACCAGTTTTAATCACATGAAACTCCTAGATCTTTTGAGATTCATTGAATCTTATCAATGACATATTTAATCTCAATTATGCTCTTACTAATTGTGATTAGGATGTCAAGGATCACAATTAAGATGTGAATAACCATGCAAACCTGCTTAACAACCTCTAGGTCATTTATCATCTCGAATTGATGTGTCGGTTAACCACACATGCTCCATCAATAATGATAATTTTCGATTTTCCATCACCTCAACTTTATAGTCCCAATTTAGTGTGCCGGTTAGCCACGCATGCTCGACTAATGAAATATAAAGAGTGATGTGTGTTTTCATGGACTAACATACAATTTCACTTTTTTTCTAAAGTAACTAGAATTGGGATTTATATAAAAGATTTTAGTACTTTAATAGCATTATATTTTTAAGAGGTTATGTCTTATCAAATCCGTTCGGCTAACGACCCTCCACCATACAAGTGAGTGGTGGGTGAGAGTAGACACCCAATGATGGTTATTTTATAGGTCATTTCCTTATACCGCCTTATAGTATGACTTCATGAATGAGGCGTACTAGCGATTTGAATGTACTAATTCTTAGAGACATCATTTATATTAATGTTGTTTTAGTTCATATTCACCCCCCCCCCCCCTTTACGACTTGGTCGCTCAAAACTAAAGTATAAAACAACAAGTAGGTGTAAGACTCGTGTAATACCTGAGTTGATTAATATGAAAAATTTCAAGTGAAAAAAAATTAATTTAAAATAACCACAAAATAAATGGGACAAAATGAATGAGAGTGTAACATATGACAATTTATTTATTTATTAGGGTAGATATATATTAAGCTCGAAAATCTATATAGAGTTTTAACTTTTATGTTTTACAAAATCTCAAATTTTACGATTGTTTGTGACGTTTATTAAAAAAAATAGTCATTTTATAATATTTATTATAAAGAGTTGTATTTTAGAATTTCTTGTTTGAAAACAACAATTTTTTATCTCCACTTGGCATGATATTCCTATATAAATTATTTAATTTACCTTAAATTTTTTAAAAAGAAAATCAAGTCCAAAGAAAGAAAGTGTTAAAAAATTGCAACAAACTAGCTATTGATAAATTAAAAAAAAATTAAATAAATAGCAATTAAAAATTCATTTTAATGATAGTTTAATAGACAATCTTTTCCATTTATTATATTTAATATTTGTTATATATAAATATTAGGGGTTGTTTGATTTGGTGTTGATTGGGTCCGGTCAGACGTTTATATCTGACTCGGTCCGGTCAGAATGTTTGGTTTGCACCTGACACAGTCCATATCACTTACTCGGTCCAAAATAATGGCTTACTCAATCCGACAAAAAAACATAGCTGACTGAGAATAATCTTTGCCCTCGTCCCAAAATACGCAAATCACATTCACCTCTTCTTCCTCCTCGCCAAGGCTACAGCTCCATCACTTTCTCCTCAAATGTCGACCTCATCCTCCACAGTCACCCTCCTACATTGCAATCGTTGTTTCCGTCTTCGTCCCTGTCAAAGTCACCGTCTTCGAGATCAAGGTAAGGATTCATTGTTCCATTCAATTGAAATTCATCAGTTCGATGAGTCTATAACACTTAATCCCCCCCCCCCCCCCCAAACTTTTCTTGTAAAATAGCACATTGAAAAGTTTTTTTTTCTTTTTGACAAATATTGAGATAAACCTGCAATTCACCAGCTGACGACCTGCAACTCCCTCGTAAGTAATTAGATATAAATATGTATGTATTTTCTGAAATTAGATGTTATTTGTATATGTATTTTCTGAAATTAGAAGGTTTTTTTTTATTTATTTGCAGAAATTTGATGTTATTTGTCTATTACCCAACATACCTAATTAACAGTTTTGTGTATTGATTTGTTTAATTGTTCAGATTATACCACAACCATTGACAGAATTGATGCATTTTGAACAAATTGGATCTAGTATTGTTGATTAGGAGGTTTGCTTACTGGGTTGTATTGAGTGTTGTTGCTCTGTTAGATTTTACTTATCTCATATATTTTTTTACCAATTTGACTAAATTTAGGTTTTGCAGGTGAGTCCATTTATAGATGAAACTGGCGATGGACATAACAAGTTTTATGAATCAACCCCTATTGTGTTGCTTGATTCCAAGAAACTAAATATTATTGCTTACATGGACAATTCCCCTTTTACCAATTCTCAAACTGTCAAATACACTTATGATTACGGTGCAAGTTTTGAGGTGGATGATAGGTATCAGAGTCATATAGGATTAGGACAATCGAAGTTGATTAGCTATATAATACATGGGTTAAATGTGATGTTGAGAACCTTGACATTTTTGCCCTTACATTGAAGTGATTATTGTTGTTATTTGAAGTGGTATAATGTATTTGTTTCATTGAAATTCTTTATACATATTCATGATGATGTAATATTATAAATTAAATGGTAAATTATAAAGGAATTATTATAAAGAAAATGTTGTTTGAGGGTAATGTAGTCATTTTGTAAAGTCAATCAGATGAAAAATCAAACAACAAGTTTTAGTCAGAAGTTAATCCAGTCAGAACTTCTAACCCAGTCAGCTCTAACCCAGTTAACAACTATCAAACGATCTCTTAATATTGTGACATTTTAATTTATGAAAACTGAAGGGAAAAAAAACAGAATTTGACATATAGATATTATTTGTTTAGAAAATACCATAAAATGAGATGTTTCAAAACTCATGAAAAAAATAACATTTTGGCAAAAAAAATCTTTATTTATTAGAATAGATTATTATTTTGGAACAAATGCTCCAAATTTGATATTTTTTTTTTCTCTAGAGCTTAGATTAGGAGTTAACTTAACATGAAGAGGAAAGACATAACAAGGAGAGAAAGATGTGGAGGAGATAGGTACAGTGTAATGTTGATAATTCAATATTAATTTAAACTACAAATAAGTAAAAAAAAAGTTATTAAATATAATAATAAAAAAAAAACTTATATGCGTTTGAGACAAACTACATAAAAATTAAAACTGTCAAAAATGTTTGAAAATGAACATTTGATTTTTTGTAAAATATATAGACCATGTAGATAATTTAATATAACAATAATGTTAATAACATACATGCAATTATTTAGAAAAATTCTCTTGTAATACTATTTGTATCATTTCTCGTATGATTAAATAGAATATTAATCATATCCTTAAATATTCATTTTTCTATAATAATAAAATCAGTTAAAACATATTTGATACAAATGAGTGAACTGGTCGTGAAAATATCTATCCAAGTATACATACATAATTCTATTTTTCTATAATAATAAAATCAGTTAAAACATATTTGATACAAATGAGTGAACTGGTCGTGAAAATATCTATCCAAGTATCCATACATAATTCTCAAACAAGTTAGCCGTGACTAGAAAAATCAATTTATAAACATTGAAGACAATTCTAAAAGGTTTAAATACTAATAATAACTAAGTCAATATCACATTCATCGTAGAATAGTTATAAACACATTTAATTATTAACTAGAAAAAGATCACGGTCTTCGCCTCGGGTTAGATAAATTGTAAAGCACAGAGATATTTTTTTGTAAATTATTGAGACAATTTTTTTAATTAGTTTTGTACGCAGAAGTCAAACCTGCCAAGATACAAAAATATTACGCATGTGGTATGTTTTTGAGAGAAAAAAGAAACTTCACAGGAACATTTTCTATAAATTAAAAAATTGCAGGGAGGAAATCTATCAAATTTTAAAACTTTATTGCAAGGACTAAATCTATAAAAATGTGTAACCTTTGTTACAGAGACTAAATATGTTAAAAGGTTATTGTAGGGACTAAATATGTTAAAATAGAAAACCTTTGTTGTAAGGACCAAAATTGCCAACGTAAAACTTATGTGACCAAAGTTGTGTAGGGACTAAATATGCCAAAAGGTTGTTGTAGGGACTAAATCTATTAAAATGGAAAACCTTTGTTGTATGGACCAAAATTGCCAACCTTTAAAACTTGCGTGAATATAGTTGTGTACGGACTAAATTTGTTAAACAAAGAAAACCTTTGTTGTAGGGACCAGAATTGCCAAACTTTAAAACTTGTGTGGCCCAAGTTGAGATTCACAAAGTATACTATTCTTAAACTCAACGAACTTTAATATATAGGCCCAGTAATGAAGCAGCCCAACGGCAATCAACGTGAGGTCTAACGCTCTAAGGCCTAAGCGAGGACAAGTGGTGAAGTGGTTATGATAAGAGTTATTTGTTCTGTAATTAAATTTAATTATTTATGTAAAACTAATAATGATATAAGAACATAATAAAATAAAATAAAAGATAAAACGATGAGTATATTCGTTATATTACATGGTTTTTATGGAGGTTTTCTAATATAGTTAGAGGAAAGGATCATCGGTGTTGTTTGCCAATTTCTTTTGAAACTTTGATTGAAAGTGTGAATTTCGAGCATGCAATGCCTAAGGGACCGTTCTAAACAAAATGCTTAAGATGATTAGAGAAAAAGTAATTTTGGTCTTTGTTGTTTGTGAATTTCTTTGGTTATTATCTATTTGGTTTAATAATTACAAAAATGATCTTTTTTAATAGGTTTTGTTGTGGTTTATGGGTCGTTTGATAGTTGCTGATTGGGTTACGTCTTGTTCCCGAGTTTTTTTGTAAATTCATTAAAAGAAAGGAAAGGAAAATTTTGACAGAAAGAAAGGGAGGTGAAGGAAAATATTCATTATTATGTGTTCCCGAGTTCGAAGGAAATGAAAGGAAATGGAAGGAAAATTTTAAGTTTTTGTGTTCCCGAGTTAGGAGGAAAAAGCAAATAAAGCATAAAATTTTCCTTCCCCTCACTTTCTTCCCAAATCCGCCCAATTTGGGAGGAAAATTTGGAAGGAAAATATGACTCCAAAATCCTTCCCCTCCCCTCACTTTCCTTCCATTAATGAAACTCGGGAACACGATTTTCCTTCGACACCCCTCACTTTCCCTCTGTATCCTCCCATTTCTCTCCTTAAGTAGAACTCGGGAACAAGGCGTTAGAGCTGACTGAGTTAGAAGCTGACTGAGTTAGAAATGTTGACTAAGTCCACATCTGACTGAGTATGATGTTTGATTATTTATCTGACTGATTGTGCTGAATGATAAAAATGACCATATTATCATTATGTTGTCCCTTGTGCTGGATAAAATAATTATAAAAATAAAAATTATCACATAAAATCCAAATTTAAACATACATAATTTAAAATCCAAATACAAAGTGTAATACAAAATCCAAATACACATTGTCATACATAATAAAAAAAGTATATCATTTAACGTGAACCATTTGAAAGTAACCGATTAGCAATCTGGCCACGCAAAGTAGTCATATACTCAACAGCTTCTGAACCCCATTATATGCCTTTTGGCCCTCACTTCCTCCACCAGTCCACCTCCCACATTAGGAGTAACCATAGTGTTTTGTTCAAAGTTCGTAAATAAATCATCTTGAATATCTTATTTTCTTATAAAATTATGGACCGCAACACAAGCAATGACTATGTCTCTTTGCACTGGAAAAGTATAAGGATCCATACGTTTTAAAACTGGAAATCTCGCCTTCAATACACCATAAGCACGTTCAATGATATTTCTAAGTTGTGCATGAGAATGATTGAACCTTTCTTCCTTAGTTAAAGCTCTGTTTGAAAATGAACATGTGGTTTTTTTGTAAGTGAATATGGTTGAACCTTTTTTCCTTATATAAAACTATGTATGATATGATAATAGTATTATTTTATACTTTTTTCTATTTAATTTTATCTTTTATCAAATTAAAAAAAAAAATGAATGGCCTGGAGAAACTATAGAAAATGGTTACACAATTGACTCGCCTAGTCGTTATGATGATTGCTTCCTTCTTCGCCAAAACAATATGAAAACGTCATTGCTACACCTAGAAACAAGCATCCCCCAGGATGATGATTATAATAACATGATATTCGTGAGCTATTCTTCAATCTTGTCACTGTTTGACTTTCTGGTAACCGAAGTTTTGAGTGCCTCCACATAACCTATCGTTTCCATCAATGACAATTGTATTTGAATTCTTGGTTGTGGCAAGACTTTCATATCATCGGTTTATTTTTTTTTTGAACAACAAATTATCACTTTCTTATGATTTGACGATGCGTGGTTGTAATGGAAACAATGAACTTTTCTCTCGTTCTTTCCAACATTTGCATTTTGATTTCCATCCTCAAATTCATTATTATTGTCCTCAAAATCTCCATAAACCTATGCTAACCAATGTTACAAAACAAGTTCATGCCATTTTTTCTAGATAGACGAATGATTGAGTTGGACTATTGTCCTAGATTGGTGGATTTCTTTATTTGTAAAACAACATTCATCTTTGGAGGGCTTTAGAAGAGGGATACAAAGGTATAATCGTATATGGTTGGAACCTTTTTGGTTTTAGTCATTTAAAAAAAAAAAGATAAGGACAAGTTAATCATTTTAGTTCGGAGATAGACCAAAACCACAAAATTACTGAAAATGATGAAATTTGCAAATTTAAAACCAAAAGGACTGGAACCAAAGAAATGGGAAAAGTACGGGGACCAAATTTGCAGTTTTCTCAAATGATTATATGATAGCCGCGCACAAATACGTCCATTTTGAATCCCGTAAAACCCCTACAAAATCCCGCCTCCCTCTCATCATTTTTAAAAAAACAACATTCCGTTTTTTCTCTCCACAGGAGCGTTAATAATACCAATCCCCTTCATCTTCGTTCTCTAGAAACTTCAGTTTCAATTCAGAGTCATCAGCAATGGCGACAAACATCGGAATGATGGACGCTGCTTATTTCGTCGGCCGATCTGAGATTTTATCGTGGATCAACTCAACTCTCCGACTCAATCTCTCCAAAGTAGAGGAGGTACGTTTTCTTCGATGTTTAAACCCTAAATTTCATGTGTGTTTTCAATTGTTGATTGTTTTGACGACGTGACGATCGAAATTGGATTAACTTCTGTTAATTATGACTGTAACAGTTACTGTTTGTATACAATTCGATTTTAGTGAACGATTTCAATCGATCTGATTCGATGTAGGCATGTTCGGGTGCTGTTCATTGTCAGCTAATGGATGTCGCGCATCCTGGTACTGTTCCGATGCACAAAGTCAATTTCGATGCCAAAACTGAATACGACATGATTCAGAATTACAAGGTTCTTCAAGATGTTTTCAACAAACTCAAGATCACTAAGGTTATCTCAATATCTCTTACTTTAGTTATTGCATTCTGATTACAATCGGAGTTGTTACTTTTTTTGCTTATTCAATTCGAATTTCGATCAGATTTCAATTTGTAGTCGATTGTAATTGCTAAATTTCAAAAACAGTACTCGATTATTTTGCAACAACAATCAATTTTAGGTGATTTTGATATTTTTCAACTGTTATTATCATATTGATGAACTTTAGCAAATATAATCGTTGATTTTGAAAGAGAATACACATCTGATTGTTAGAATTACTTATTCATCTAATCTGATATGTATAATTACAGCACATCGAAGTGAACAAACTGGTGAAAGGAAGACCACTGGATAACCTCGAATTCATGCAATGGATGAAACGATACTGTGATTCAGTCAGCGGAGGCGCTAATCAAAAGTAAACCTCTCTCCCCTCTCCTCTCTCCTCTCTCCTCTCTCCCCTTTCCATTTCTATTTTGTTCAACTTTTACACATCTTCTTTGTTAAATTCATGAATTCACCTTTTTCTATATGATCTTCATCTACATTTTCGTTTCAGTTACAATCCTGAAGAGAGAAGAGAAGCTTGCAAAGGCGGGAAAGACGTCAGCAAAAAACCTACTCGGAGTTCCACTTCCACCGGTGCACCACCTAAATCTCATAACTCTCGAAGAGTTGACACACCGATTCCCAACTCAACACTCCCTCCACCTCCTGTCAAGAACACAACCATCGACACATCTGCATACGAGCAACAGGTACACAAATCTTCAACACAAATCCCCAAAATGAAAAACAAACCCTAACTTGATCATAATCATCATCAATTCGTCATTACACAGATCACTGAACTGAAACTAACAATGGATAGCCTCGAGAAAGAGAGAGATTTCTACTTCGGGAAGCTCAGAGACATTGAAATCCTCTGCCGGATTTCGACCATGTCAAATATACCAGTGATTCTTCTTCTTCTTCTTCTTCAGGCTTTTTTTTTTGAATTTTCAGAAGCAGATGATTTAGATTTGTTTTCTCACAGGGTATTGAAGCTATAAAGAGGATACTATATGCTGCTGAAGATGATGCTTCGATAGTTGAAGAAGCTCAAGCTATGCTTCTGAATAATGAAAATAAAGAACAAGAAGAAGAAGAAGAGTCGAAGTCTGATTCACAGAAGAGGAAATCGATTGTGACCGCTGAAGTTGACGCGGCGGCGAACACGGCGTTGTCTCCCAGGCTAAAGGTTTCCGACGGTTCCGATGTGCATTCCAGTGGATCACCTCTCCTGATCTCCTGGTGAAGAGGTATTTGAGTATTGTCAAATTTGGATATAGAGAATTGGTATTTGCAAGTTTAGTCCTTTGGGTTTTTTGATGAGGATATATATACATAATTACATAATACGTATGGTACAAAAGATGTTTTGTTCGTAAACATTTGAATTTTTTTTGGTGAACGTTTCAAGTTCATCTATTCTAAATGTCACGTGTTCTTTTACCATTTTATATGTTTTTTTTTTTTGTGGGTTTGTTTTAGACTTTAGAGGTGCATAAATATCGTTATGACTGATAATTAGGTTTTTGATAATCACTTATAAACCTGGTCCAAATCGATTTACGATTTATTCAAATTATTTAAACGGCTAAGTGCAAGAAAAATAGTTGAGGACTTTTATTTATAACTATTGTTGCATCCTACTTATATTTAACCAATTATACAATTGTATTTATATATGTTTTTTCTTATTAAGGTGTTGTAATTTGATATTATGTCAAATTAGTTGAAAAGTTAGTTTGTGCATAAACTAGTTGGTAAGTTACCTTGTAGGTCGAAGATAAACTAGTTGATAAAATAATAGTAGTAAGTAAAAACTAGTAAACTAGTTGATAAAATAGATGTCAAATGTTAAACTGATATGGAAATTAGCTAGAGTTGACAAAAATTGATCTAACCAGCCAATCCAATCCAATTTGAACTCAACTCAAAATTAACGGGTTGGGTTAAAATTTTCAATCCATTTAATTTAAATGAATCAACTAGTCTAACTCATTTAATTAAATATATTGGATTGGGTAAATATTATCAACTTGTTTTTAACCCGTCAATTCATTTAACTTTTATATATATAAAATTTAATATTATTTGAATATTATCATGTATTAATAAAAATATTAATTTGTAAATTATAATGTTGTATTATTATTACTTATGTTTCATAATGTTCAATCCTAATTTACATTCTTTTTTTTAGTGCCGATAATATTGGTCATTCTTCAAAATCATAGGAAAACTAAACATTTTTAATGTTATTAGAATAATTTATTTTTATTTATGAATTAGGATTATGCTTTTGTTATAATTATGAAGTTTTTATTTACGTTTTATAATATAAGTGGTATAATATTTAATTATATAATTTATTTAATTGATTTTAAATGGGTATCTCAAGTTTAACCAATTGATTTAATAGGTTGGATTGGAAACTACATAAAAATGTCAACCTGGTGGCAACCCATTTATCTAAAAGGTTAGATTGGGTTGGAAATGTCAATCCGTTTAAATAAATAGGTTGGGTTGGGGTGAAATTTTCAACCCAATTTTTAAATGGGTTAAATCCGAACCCAATTCAGGTCAACCCATTACCACCTCTAAAATTAGCTGGAAATGAACATATAAGTAGTGGGCTGGTACGATTTACAATTTGTGTTTGTTTTGTATTATGACATTATACTTTGAGAAAAAAAACCCTATATAATAATAATAGTTAAAATTGCTTAAAATTCGATAAAAATCCTGTAATTAAATAGAATTTTCAAAGTAACATTTTTTATTCTAATAAATGAATAAGTTTAATTTTTTTTTTATGTGTCACTCTATTGGACATCTTAATTAATGTCATGCCACTTGTCAACCTATTGATTCTCCATTTTAAATTTTCCATTCTAATTACATTTATTTAATAACATTAGAAGAAAAATTAAAATAAAGTTAATACAGATTATAAAGTCATGTATTTATTTAAATCAACGATTATAGTTTTCTATAAATAAAAATATCTCTTAATCAATCATTTATTTAAAATAATTGATTAATAAATTTGAGTTTTATTACGAAAGTTTAATTAATTTTGTAACCATGGTTTTCACGGGATATAAACTAGTATTTGTAATAAAAGGAAAAGAAAGTGATTTTCTTTTTAAACGGTCGGTTAGTTGTTAGTTGTTAGATGTTAAATTCGCCAGATTAGAAAGAAAATAAAAGAAAGTGGTATGTAGAACAAATTGCATGGTTGGTAACCATGGTTTGACGAAATTGGTATGGTGATGATAACTATTAAAATGTCTACGTGTTTTGTTGGAAACATCAATCATATGGTGTTCATGCAACCTTAATTGTTTTGATCTAGGTTTTTCTAAGTAAACATACATCATTGAATACCAAAGCAATAAACCCTAAATGACTAGCATACAAATCTGAAAAACACATATGATTTAGGGTTTAGATCTTACCTTGATTGTTATGTAGCAATAACAATCACAAACCTTCTTGATCTTGACTTATGAAAGCCTAGTGCCCCAAGTGTTGCACATTTAATAAAGTCACAAACACTCTATGCAAAGGATGAAGTAGGAGAGAAGGATTTTCATCCACCTTAGGGTTTCCTCAAGCATTGGACGAAAATCCCTTAGTCATGGGGTCTATATATACTTGTGGCTGCTAGGGTTTTGGTGGAAACCCAATATATGACTGCTTAATCCTTAATCAGCCCATGGACCCTTTCTAGAATACCTTTGGATGAATTCCTTATGGGATTTTCGTAGAATTCGTCCAACCTTATTCCTAGGTAATCCATCAACCCAATTGCAATTATCAAATAATTACAATACCGGTCCCTTATTTAATTAGTCTCTTTTGATCACCAAATTAATTCCAGATTAATTTCTGATCAATACTAATTAAATAATATGATTTCCAGATAATATATTAAACTTGTAATATATTAATAAAACTATTTTGAGTACGAATTTGTTATTCATATAATAAATTCTACTTTCTCTCATCTTGTCATCCTATCAAGTTGCATGAGTGAAGGCAACCCAAAAGGACCATGCTCGTAATCAGGTCAAGTACATACCAAAATAGTTATGGGCTTAGACACCTAATCCAACAGTCTCCCACTTGGATAAGTCTAATAACTATTTTGCATATGACTTCAGAACCTGATAAGCAATCGTAGCTTTCAAAAGCCGCTGTCAACTTTGATCTTATCAGTAACGCATCCTTTAGATAAGGGATCATATATTCCTTCATTCTAGATATCGTATGAACTGAGACATGGATTTTAATCATACTCTCTGTTCATGTGTTGTTTCCCGATTTCCGATTTATGACGACTGACAACAGACTACAATTGAACACGTCAACTTAGTCCAGACTTGGCCAAGCGCTTGGGGGTGTCATCACTAAATCATCGAGGGGCCCACATATATCGCTTTATCCCTCTTATGGTAAAACGAATGGATAAACTTCGACTCAAATGTTCGCTTGTACCTACTCATCAAATCACATACAACAATATGTTTTATAACACCAAGTTACTGGTGCGTTTACATATTATCAATGTGCAACCGACTTGTAAATTACAACTCACACGTCTCCGTTTCAAAAATATAAGATATTATCGTCTTACTAATCACCCATGGTAAAATCCATGAAGTGATTCAAGTGAGCGTGGGTTTAATCCAATACTCAAATCTTATTTCAGGAGTAATCATGAACACTTCAACAGACTTTTGCTATGTCTAAAACGCTTCGGACAATCTACAGTCGGATTCATGACAGTCTAGCTTCAATACCTACTTCAAAAATATTTATCGATTGTGGATGGTTTGAATAATCTTATTATATCGGGAAGTCAAAACATGCAAAGTGAAACACAATAATAATCGAATCCAATATGGCCCCAAACTTTTGAGTATAAATAAAACACCTTTATTTAATCACCATATTGATTACTCATTATTCATTGTATAATGTTTCGGATAATCAACTTATTACTTGAATTATAACAACAGTTGTCCCATGCTTCAAGCATGCACACTCTGTTTTCCTATGGTCCATACTTTGTGAAATAGATCAATTGAAAACATTTCCAATGATGCTCATTTCACAACTCCTAATCCTTATCGTTAGGGTAAGAATACAAGATTCTCGCCACTACTAGAATATGTTAGATTCTAACATTTTATGCAACGATCCCTTCGTAATGTCACAGCATCAAATCCACCATGACTTTGCCAATGATATTACAAAGTGCTCTATTGGAGATTTTTACAAGGCAATTCCATAGATATGAAGTCTCACATTTAAAGTACATTCCTTTGAACATTCTTCTTACATAAAAGTTTTCAATCTACAAAGATTCTTAATATCCAACTCCCATTATGGAAACATTTCCATATTTTCCATACGACAACTCGTTATTAATAGAATCATATCTAATCATAATAATGTCATTATGGTCCATTCGTTACTATACTTGCAATTGCCCACAAGTGACCAATCCTTGGCGAACCTTAGATTGTCCTTGACAGTTGTTTAATTAATTTAGTCAAATACGATTCTAACCTTTTCCCCTTTTAATGCCCTAGGCATTTGGAAAATTTAGAACGTTCGAATATTACATCATATGCAATCGATCCTATACCCGAAGAGTATGGGACACGATTCATAATGAAAAACGTGATACTTTACCAGTTTCTTGCTATAATACTGCCATATATAGAATGCCCCTATGTCAAACCTTTTCATCATAACATTCATATATGTCTTTTGACTAAATTCAATTAAAATTTATCGATCTAAGCTTTTAGATTTGAAATGAAGTATAATATTCTCTCCCTTAATTATAGCAAAACAACTTTTCAACCCCTGCAACTTTCCAAAATGAAACTTTTGTTTTCTATAATTACTATTGCTAACTTGCAACACTTAAAATAATAATCATACTCCCACTAACATGATAATTATATCCATACCAGCATAACATATATGCTCCCACTAGCTTTGACACGTATTGTAGCACCTGGTTCTTGGTATGTATTTTTGTTTTTTTTATTTTTGCAATTTTGGCCTGGGACTCGGTGAGTAGAAGGGCCGACTCGCCGAGTAGAAGCGGGACGGGACGCGGGATTTAAGTGATGGACTCGTCAAGTCGGGTCCCGGACTCGACGAGTAGGGTCTGACTGGACAAAAATCCTAATATGAGGGTTTGCACCCTATTTAATCATCTCTTTCAGCCACCACTCATCCCTATTGCCCCCAAAAACCCTCCGTAGAAAACCCTAAGTGTTTTGGTGCAAGATCTAAGGCTTTTGAGTGATTTATGTGGGTTTTGACCTCAAGGAATAAGGAAGAGCATAGAAGGATCAAGAGGAGACTGAAGGATTCGAGTTTGGTTTATCATTTGCAGTCTTTGAAAGGTATAAAGTCTGTACCTTGCTTGCTTGTTTGTTAGATCCCTTTTTGGGGAGGAGTTAGGGCTTTTTAAGCCATATGAGGTAGCCAACCATGATTGCAAACATGGTTGGGGGTCAAGACTTCGGATCTAAGTCTTGGGAGGAGTCACAAGGCAAATTTGGGTTGCTTTTGCACCCAAAGAAGGTCCCATGCAACATAAGAGACATTTTAGAGCCTTTTAGGCTCAAAAGTCCCATGCATACACGTAAAGTTCGAAACTTTACGTGGTAGATCGAGCTTAGGGCTTGGATCTACCTTTTGGTCAAAGGTTGTACATCAGAAATCGAGGATTTAGGGTGTGGACGTTATTGACTCGGCGAGTCTGTTCTTGGGACTCAACGAGTCCAAGGCATAAAGTCCCATATCTGTTGAGGGTCAAGAAATCAATTGGGTGTTAGAAGGGTTGTAGAAGGTCCGAAGGAGTGACCCAATGTATTGGACTAAGACTTAGACCTGGAGTTCATGGGACTCGACGAGTGCTAGAACAGACTCGGTGAGTCCAAAGCAATCTCCTTATCGTTGAAGATGAACTCGAAGAGATGTTCATACAACTCGGCGAGTCAAGGTCAGAACTTGTTCATCAGATGAAGGTGAACTCGACGAGTTGTTCATACAACTCGGCGAGTCGAATGAAGGTTCATTCGATGTTCATATAGAGGAGGAACTCGTCGAGTCGTTGCCAAACTCGACGAGTCGAGTTGTGGATAAGGACGGGTAAAGGGGTACGGACTCGACGAGTTGACGGCCCAACTCGGCGAGTCGAGTCAACTGGAAGTTGACTTTGAATTGGACATGGTTGGGGTTAAAATAGTCATTTTACCTAAGAGTTGATATCAGTTTCTGACTGAGTGTTTTGTGGGAATTATAGCCGGAGGATTTCCGGAGCAGCAGCAGATAGAGGTTTCCCGCACAGATTATCAGCAGCTACTCGTTCGAGGTGAGTTACCTTCCAGTAGCGGTGGGTCTACGGCCACAATGTCGGCCCGCCAGTAGGAGTTATATGTTAGATGATTGTCTTTGTGATATCATCTAGGTTTGATACTACCTGATATGTTATATGCTGGCATGATATGTTATATGTGACAGTGGTAGAGTTCGGTTGTTAGTTACGAAGGGTAGGTCGGACACCCCATATATGTCTGACGGTATATTATGATATGTTTATATGTTGGCATGCTATATTATATGTGATAGTGATAGTAGGAGGGGAATGGTCCCCAAGTTCGGTTGTTAGGACCGAAGGGTAGTTCGGACACCCCAGATATGTCTGATAGTATGTTTATGATATGATATATGTGATAGTGGAAGTAGGGGGTGGAATAGTCCCCGAGGGTCGGTTGTTAGGACCGACGGGTAGGTCAGCACCCCAGAATAGCTTGACACGGGTAGGGCGACACCCCAGAATGGCCATATGGGTAGGTCGGCACCCCAGAATGGCTATACAGGTAGGTCAGCACCCCAGAATGGCCGTACCGGGAAGGTCGGGCACCCCAAAGATGCCTGGCAGTATGTATGCTATGTGATTGTATGGTATGTGGTACGATGGGGGAACTCACTAAGCTTCGTGCTTACAGTTTACAGTTTTGGTTTCAGGTATCTCTTCAGTGAAGGGGAAGGAGCCGGCACGGTAGCGGCACATCATACACACACTCATTGTTTTTCCGCACTATGGATATTCTGGGATTGTACTCTGACATGTTACTAATGTTTTGGCATGGGTTTTCAGACATGATACATTGTTTTATGACATGATGTGATTTCACAGTATTTTCTTATGAATGTTTTTATGAATCAGTTAATTAAAAATGAAATTTTTGGACTTGAAAATTGGGTCGTTACACGTATTCAGAAAACAATTGGAATTCTAGAAATTGTTACTTATTGACTTCCAAAGTTCATATTTCTAATACGATATACTTCGATAAGCCTTTATATAAGCTTCTTAAACTCATACACCTTTCCTTAGATAGCTCACATGTGTGTCTAAACTATTTCCGAACCTACAACAGTAAGTCCCGAATATTCAGACTTATTGCCATTTCTCACAATTCGAACTATGAAGAGGGATGTCGTAATCATAATCGAATTTGAGAATGCAAATATCATAATTGATATCTCCTTAAAATCTCTTTTAGAGAAAGAGTTTCCTCACAATCATTTTCATGAAGCAAAGAGAAACCTTATCACTTAGATTTTATGGTGTATGTGTTCCTATCCATGTGAATTGTCATAACCATAATCGTAAGACAAGGTTTAAGACAAATACAAACTCATATGAACTGAACATGTTCTTTCTTAATTTCTTGCCATCAAGGGTCCCACCATTGCTTCCAAGTTATTTAGCAGCTCACCTATACTAGTCAATGTACTTTCATTGAACAAGGTGCTTGCCTTTATGTAGTCTATTGGGAACTCGTAGAACTCATATGCATAAGTAACTTTATTGGAATGGCACAAAAACAAGAATATGTCAACACGATAGGTTACAAACCTCAAGTTGTGTGCTAGTATCTAATAGGTTTACTCTTGATTAGTTCTTGAACCTTTTCAAGATCATTTAGACTCCCATTGACCTCTTGACATATAAGATTCTCTTGTAAAGAAACATTTCTTGACAAACAAATATTCAAGAGTTAGTGCGGATTCATATCAAGACAAACACTACACACAATTGGTCTTAGTTGGTCTTTGTCTTATCCAAGACATCACAATTTACCAATTTCAAACGTGCAAGAGTAAGAAAAGAAAATTTCTACTCCACATTTGATGAGCGTGCTAAAAACTTCTTCAAATGTGTCACTCAAGTCACAATCTTGGAGTATGACTCTAAGACTTGATTTTGGAACAAAGTATGATTCACCTTTTGATTTATCCATTTCAACAATTTCCTATTCCTCTTCTTAGTCACACTGGTGCACTAAGGTGTCCTTAGAGGATCAATTGTGATATGGTTTCATAATCAATAAGATGATCATAAAACATGATACTAAAGTACTCTCGCATCTTTTCAGATTGGAGAAACTTTTATCTTTCTGCCTAATTGATTCTTCTTATTCGTTTTGCCATTCATTGAAACTTTTCAATGATTCAGAATTATACTTAATCTTGTAAGCATAACCACATTTACTAGACTTTTAGTAAATCATGACGAATAATCGTATTGTTATTTGTGGCGGACTTAACCAGTGCACAACATTGCGTACCAGATCTCCTAGTCTATCAATTGACTCACATACCTATGTGAACAAGGAATTAGTCTTAATTTCTAAGTACCAAGATTTCAATACATCACATGACTCAAATCATATGATTCCAAGCTTCTGTCCAATTGAAACTTGGGCGATGGGAATCTTTCCTTACTTAGAAAATTACAACACTACCATTAATAATATAACTAAGAATCACATCCACTTAATATTGCTTATAATAGAAACACACAAGTATCAATTTTCACAAATAACATCGCAAGGAGATATAAATAAGACAAAACTCAAATTTATTTTTATTTATAAAATGTGCGAATTCTTTTTCCTTACAACGCAAATTCAAATTATGAAAACTATGAAATTAAATAGTCCTAATCAATCTATCATAACTATAAAAGTAGCACCTCTAAAAAATCCGATCATCGAATAATGCGATCGAAATTCATTTCTTCGCGATCAGACTCAGCTCACTTCTTCCTTTAAGTTTCCTTTCTTTTTCTTCGATCCTACAACACATCAAAATGCAATCTTATCACATTATGTATTAAGAATCTAAAATAGAAAACTTAATAGAGTTAGATAGTGGATGTTACCTGAAGCAAAGTCATACACTTTGACTCTCCTATCTCTTAGATCTCTCAGGTAGTCAGGGCAGCTTCATAACCAGTGCCCCTTCTTTTGGCAGTAAAAACATATGGATTCTTCTGAATGGTACACGGGAATATCTCAGATTCAGCCTTTCTCTTGCGTAGAGAAAACTTTTCTGGACTTCCAATGTTTTCATTTCCCATAGAAGGTTGAGACATTGATTTACCATACAAATTTGCTTGACCAGTTCGCCAAATCATTGTTGATTCGGCAACAATAAGCAAATAAGTCAAATCAATAAGGTTCACGTTGTCGTCCATCATATAGTACTCTCCAATGAACTCACTATAGGATCCGGGAAGTGACTAAAGAACCAAGTCAACAGCCACCTTCCTTGAGACATCGACACCCAACATTCCCAATCTATCAATATGCAACTTCATATCAGAGACATGAGCACATACAGACTTTCCATCTTTGTGTCTTTTTGCCAATAGGGTTTGAGTGACCTTGAACTTTTCAAGTCTTCGAACACGTGGGTCAGGGAGAATTATTGGAGGAGGTGGAGGAAGTGATGAATGATTTCCATTTCCACAATCCAATCGTGGAACATCATCTTCAAGCGGAAAACTTTTTCCAATGGATTCAGGAAGACCATAACTGTTAGATTTTGACATCTACAAAATGAGAGAAATTCAAGTTAGTTGATAAAATCCTCAATATAGCACCCAAATGAAATATTGAGGCTAGGATCCAACACAATATTCTACAATTTGGAAGAGGGATGCCGTAATCCAAATTGCAGAACATTTGAAGGTAGGTAAATGACGATTTCCCAATTTCCACCATGAAAAACTAAAATTAAAAATTAGGTTTTAAATGAATTGAAACTCCTAGATGCTTTGAGATTCATTGAACTTTTCAATGGCATGTTTAAGTCTCGATTGTGCCCTTCAAGTTTGTGACTGGGATGCCAAGGATCACAAACAAGTTGTGGATAACCATGAAAATTAGTTTGGTACTCTCGGTGTTACAAAACACCTAATCAATGTGTTTGTTAACCACACAAGCTCCTTTGATCTATGATAAACATCAAGCTACCTATTGTCATCCTTCATTGGTCTCATATTAGTGTGCCGGTTAACAACACACGCTCCACTAACAACCAACAAGGTGCAATGTGCAATTTCATGGATTAGCACCAACTCCACATTTTTCCTAAAGTAACTAAGATTTGGGAATTTATAAGAATGTTTAGTTACTTCGTATTTCATTATACTTATAATGACCCTCCACTAGTCAAGAGTGCGGTGGGTAAGAGTGGATACCCATTCAACCACCATTTTATAGGCAATTTCCTTAACCACACCTTATAAACTAGCTTTTGTGAATGAAGCCTACTAACAGTAAGACTGACTCTTTACTTATACATATATAATATTAAACTTTTAATTCTGTATAGTATTTAATTCTATATAGTATAAGGGTGTATTTTACACTTTTAAAATACTAGGTAGTTTAATATATTAATAAATTAAACTTTTAATTTAATTAATTTAAACCATATTATTATGGATTTATTAATTATCTTCTTTAACTAAACACTTAATTAATTTAATAAAACCATAAGGGTGTAATTTGAACTTTTCAAAATATCAGGGTCTTAGAATTTAATATTTCAAAATTAATACCTTTTAATTTAAATTTTTAAATTCCAAAACTTGACGACAAGTTTTGAAACCTTTCAAAAGATTAGGGTTTAACTATTTAAATTTCAAAACCAAAACTTTTAAGTTCAAATTTAAACTATAAAACCTAAAGGGTGTAAATTGAAACTTTTCAAATTTACTAGGTCAAATATTTGGCTAATAATAATCCTATATTATCCATGTTTAACCAAATCCATTAATTATGATGAGGATAACCATTCCAAACATAAAAAATCAATTTTAGGCAACAAAAACGAGTTTTGGAAGCAATCCTCAACAAAATCTGGCAGGAAAATCGAAAAATCCGGCAACAGACCCTTGGACTCGTCGAGTCCACTATGGAACTCGTCGAGTCCATAGATGGACTCGGCGAGTATGTCAGACAGAAACCAAAATTTTCGATTTTCTTGATCTTTGGTGGTTCACTTTTGCATCTATTCACTAGAAAAACGACATAGGCTCTGATACCACTGTTGGGTTATGAGCATAACATCAATCCTATGGTGTTCATGTAACCCTAATTGCTTTGATCTAGGTTTTTCTAAGTAAACATACAACATTGAATACCAAAGCAATAAACCCTAAATGACTAGCATACAAATCTGAAAAACACATATGATTTAGGGTTTAGATCTTACCTTGATTGTTATGTAGCAATAACAATCACAAACCTTCTTGATCTTGACTTATGAAAGCCTAGTGCCCCAAGTGTTGCACCTTGAATAAAGTCACAAACACTCTATGCAAAGGATGAAGTAGGAGATAAGGATTTTCAGCCACCTTAGGGTTTCCTCAAGCATTGGACGAAAATCCCTTAGTCATGGGGTCTATATATACTTGTGGCTGCTAGGGTTTTGGTGGAAACCCTAATATGACTGCTTAATCCTTAAGCAGCCCATGGACCCTTTCTAGAATACCCTTGGATGAATTCCTTATGGGTTTTCCATATAATTCGTCCAACCTTATTCCTAGGTAATCCATCAGCCCAATTGCAATTATCAAATAATTACAATACCGGTCCCTTATTTAATTAGTCTCTTTTAATCACCAAATTAATTCCAGATTAATTTCTGATCAATACTAATTAAATAATATGATTTCCAGATAATATATTAAACTTGTAATATATTAATAAAACTATTTTGAGTACGAATTTATTATTCATATAATAAATTCTACTTTCTCTCATCTTGTCATCCTATCAAGTTGCATGAGTGAAGGCAACCCAAAAGGACCATGCTCGTAATCGGGTCAAGTACATACCAAAATAGTTATGGGCTTAGACACCTAATCCAACATGTTTGTCCATGCGATATTAGTTTCTTGTATGGTTGGTGTTAATGGTCTCATTTTGTTTGAACATTGATTTAAAAGTATTCTTTTACTCCTAATTTGATTATTTTATTAAGTTTTATTTATTTTTATTTTTATTTTAAAATAATCTAATAAATCTTACCTTAACCATAAAACAAATCACCTTCTTCCTCTTTCTCTTTAAAGAATTAACCATTGTTACCACCACGAGCTTCAACCACCGCCACCACCACCACCATCTACCGTTGTCTTCATCTTGCACCACGAGCTTCAACCACCGCCACCACCATCATTTTCAATCACCTTATCACTATATTTAGTTTTTGTCTTTAACTTACACCACCACCTTCATCCATCAACACCACTGCCGCCTTTAACCTGCACCACCACCTTTAACCACCGTCCCAAATCTCCATCTCCGACGTAGGAAACACAAATTTAGGAAATGCAAGTGCTAGCTGAGCAAACATAGATTTGGTCGTCAAAACATATGAAAGAAGATGAGAAGGCTAGTGATGGTGGTAGTGGTGGTTCTGAAGAGAGAATGTTGGAGATGAGGATGATTTTGAATGGAGAGAAGGAAACACATATATAGTATGCTGACAAGAGGGAGAAAGTAGAGGAAGTCGGAGATTGCGGCAATGGTGGTTGAGAAGTTACCAACAACCTGTGATTTTTTGAGTTTTCTCCAAGTGAAAGAGAAAGAGGTGGATGAGAGAGGTTTAAGATAAGAATGAGTTAAAAACTAGCATAGAAAATATAAAAGAACTTAAAAGAAGGATATAATAGACAAATAAATTGATACCACGAGGACCAAGAGTGTAGACCGATAACTGTCCTTATCATTTTAGTTCTGACAAATCACATCGATCAAACATGTAATTTTGTCTAGTATCTCTAAATATTATTAAAAGAGAAACCTTATAACATCATCTTAAATAATTTGGGCCCTTGATTGTATTTCAATCCTATGTTTTCCACCCTTAGATCAAATTGCTAACATCATCTTTCCCAAATTGAATGTATTTAATTCCAATAAATGTTTTCCAATTATCAAAAAAATTAACTTACATCCGTTGAAATTGAATGTATTTAATTTCAATAAAAAAATCCCATATTTTAAATCTTGAATTTTCAGTTATAAAGGTTTTAATATGGTCAACTTTAAAAACATATTACTAACAAACCATTTCAGTTAAGGCATTAATATTAACCATTAATATAAATCCGTTTATATTAGTCAACCATTAATATAAAACCCATTTTTATTAGGAAATCATTAATACCAAAAATTCAGATTCAAATTATCACATACATATACGATTCATCCTTGAATCCGCGACTCACACTTATTCTCAATCGTTGCTTTTCTTCAAACATTCTCCCACAACATCATTTTTATTGTTGATAACTTCCATCATCATTCTTCGTTTCAAACCTTCGATGTTGTGCACTAGAAGGTCAATACCTTCTTTCTCTTTTTATATTTTTTTCGACTATTTTTTTGTTCCTATATCAAATATATGTATTCATATATTTCGATTTTCCTTGTCACAAATTACATGAAATCGTTTAACTACTTTTCTAAAACTTTTCAAATAAACAGAAAAAGATACTACGTACCTTTACAAAACATAAATTAATTATCTTTGGAATTGACACTAATTACGAAAATGTTATTTTTATATATTAGAGATGATTATGATTTTTTTTAATTATTATGTCATAAGAATCCGGTTAATTTTGGTATGATTTTAAAATATTTTGGTATGATCTTATTACACTTTTAGGTTGATTTAATAGAAAATAATATACAATCTATTTATGCATCCTTTGAAACTAAGTGTAGAAACAATTTTGTTGACATCTATTATAGCTTTCATACCTCTTTATAGATAAATACATTGTATACATCCCTTTTATTTCATATAAAAGTTCTTTCTAATTCTAATTGTTTTCTCTTTCATTTTACACCCATGACACAAAACAATTGTGATGAGATCGTCTTTAATAAGGTTGTTGACGTCGTTGCGTCCAAGAAAACCTGGAACATTCGTGTTCAGGTACTCTTGCTTTGAAGCAAACTTACACAAACAACTCTAACATGTTCAGCAGCTTGGAAATGATTTTAAATGACAAGTATATACACTTTTTTCTTTATGTTGCTTTTAATTTATAAAATTTTGAACTTAACCAAATTTTTTTACTTACGTGACACTAAAATTCAAGCAACAATAAAAAAAATCTCATTAGTTCGTTTGAAATCCTATTTGCTGAAGGATCTATAAGTGAAATTAGTAGTTTTGGTATGCTCGAAAATGAAGGAGATTACATGTTGGTTAATCATAAGCATACGATTAATTTCTACAAAACAACCAATGTTCGTGTATCAAATAATTGATACCATAAAACATGTCATTTGCATGAAAATGACATGTTCATGTACACTTATGTACATGTTTATTTTAGCATTACTTAAAACATTTCGAATCCACTAATTACAAAATTCACCTTTTGTCATACAAGAAATAATTCGTTGATCATTATCAGATGGTCCATTTATGATATTCTCACTAACAAATTGGTCAAATGTGGTTAGAGCTCTTTCAAACGTTTTTTTATCACATGTCTTCATATTTTTAAGTTTTAATTTTTCATCTTCAAATTCCATTTTTTAGCTACATGCCTTCATTGATTTTTTTTTTTTTGTTTTGCATAACATACCAACCTACTTTGTTTTATCTTTATATAGTAACAATGAAATTTATAAATTTACATAACAAATATATGCATTTCGAATTTTGTCATAGTGTTATAACTTACAAAATACAATTCCCTCCAAAAATAACTTTCGTCGGTAATTTCATCCATAATTTCACCCAATTTAGATTTGTATTTTCTTTATATAAATTTTTTTAATGATCCCGATTTTTCCCTCCAAAAGTATATCAAACATTTATGTCTTAGATAATGTTGCCCCATTATAAGTATTACTTTCCAAAAATATATCCGTTTAATGAGGAATTTAATTTAATGAAGTAAGTAAATGTTAATTCAAACGAGATATATATTCTATAATTATTACACAGGTTTATTAAAAAGATAATAATATCAAGGTATAAACATTAAACATTTTTAAAGTGAAATTTTAGAATACATACAAACGATGATGTTGTACAATGAAATATAAAATTGAATAGACTGAAAAAATAAACTATGAAGACAGTTAATCTTAAAAATAACATAGTTATTAAAAATTATAAAGTAAGGTCAAAATTTTATAAGATATTAGGAGATTTGTAAAAAGTACAATAAAAGCGTCATGGTTATTAGAAAAAAAAATAAGACGGTTAAGATTAGTAAAAATGCAATATATAAACTAAATTATCATAATAGTAATGAAACGTCATTATTTGATATTTCATATAATTGAAAGATATACCAAATTACATTGATGATATACTAAAATTATTCAAAGTTGCGCCAAGACTAATACAAAATTCTTGCGAACAACAAATAAATAACAACAAACATAAATGCTAGCACTTATGTTCATAATAAATTTAAAATAAACCAATCATTATTTAGAAAAGAATTTCGATTAATGATATACTAAAATTAAATCCATATAACATTTAACATTCTATAAATTATACTCTATAACTATATTTGAAATAAATAAAATAGTTGTCAATATCTAATGCAGTGAAAAAATGGTATATTTGTTGTTAATATAGGTTTAAATTAAGTAACATTATTAAGAAATGAACGTCTAATTACAATGCATATGTTTATATAACAATATCATAACCATATGTGACGAGGAAAATCGTTCAACTAATAAAACAAAAATTGTTGTCTATAAAGAAACCCTTCAACGATTATAGATATTTATCGATTTTATTGTATCTTCTACACATTTCTATAATACTAATAACCATAATTTTTTTTATAATTATTATGCAATATTTGTAGACATTTATATGTTTTTTTATGCGTTCCTCGCGTTTAACGCGGGTTATTATCTAGTTTATTGCTCCATAAAAATAAATCAATAAAAATTAAAAACACATTACTATTCTTGCATCTAACAATTTATAACAAGTGTCGAACAAAAAAAGATTACCCAAAAGTAGATTATATAAAATAATAATAATAATAATAATAAAAAGGATCTTAATGCATCACGATCAGGCCAATGAATTGTAGTAATTACCCCCATACATTTTAAGAGCAATTTAACCACACAAACCTATAACTAAATAAGTACAAAAAGTTTCTATCTACAAATTACTTTGATTTTTTTTTTGAAGGTTTTAAAAATGCAAATCCCGGAAATAAGATCGAGGAAAATTATGTAGACATCGACACCAAATGTGGTAATCTTTTCTCTAAATTTTCAAATATTATTTATATTTTTAATTAATTAAGTTTGGGTTTTGGATATCAGAAACAAAATGGATCAAAGGGTGGCAAAATGGCAAGAACAAAGCCGCTCCTGCTAAAGGTCCTTAACAATGCAAAGTTATTTCAAAAAGACAAAACTTCACAATTGGTTATTTTGGTTATTGTGGTTAGTTGAAAATTGTCATTTTGATCTAAAAAAGTTTGGATTAGCATGATAAGTCCAATCTTTTCATTTTGTTGTGATTTTTGTCCAATTTGATTTGAATTTTTTTATAAAAACGATTTTGCCCATTATTATTTATTTTTCCAATTTTCTTTTATTACCAACAATTGAAAAGCAATTAAAAATAAAATCTCTCTCTCTCTCTCTCTCTCTCTCTCTCTCTCTCTCTCTCTCTCTCTCTCTCTCTCTCTCTCTCTCTCTCTCTCTCTCTCTCTCTCTCTCTCTCTCTCTCTCTCTCTCTCTCTCTCTCTCTCTCTCTCTCCAGCAACCATAACACATACATTTTTTGGTTTGTTCTTAACATTCAAGAACATACCCACATAATTCTCTCGCTCTTTAGCCAGAGAAGTTTTAATCACCTTATTGTTCTTAATCAAGAACACCCCATCTTCCAATCACCCATATTTCTTTTACATGACTCATTTTTTTTTTTAAATACAGAACGTGCCTCTAATCTTTCTGCATACACTCAAATGTACGATAGCCCCAAGACCATCATCAAGTGGTTGCTGAGTTGTGTGGTCTGCCTGTTTTGGGGTTGAGGTAATTAGTCTGAAGCAAGTCGGTTTTGGCAGTCAAAAGAATGTGAGGAACAAGGTAGAAGAATGTGGCTTTGGAAGCGATGACTGAAAGACCAGTGATGGTGAAGCCACAATAGGAGCTCAAAATCAGAGAAGGAAAACAAATTGTGGTCAGTTTGAGGCTCCGATCGGATCTTTCCCCTTCATCTGTCTATATCTATCTTATTCTCTTGTTGTCACCTTTCACGTTTCATGAAACCATAACCCGCTGCCCTTCTCATTTCAAGATCTATAAGAACGAGTCTAGATGCTTTACCTCTCTTCCAATCAACTTCGTACATACACCCATCAGACCACAAATACTTCCTAGATCTGTGAGACACGTTACCAAAAAAGCTTCTGATGTATAAATCCCCGTTCTGGAGGTGTTTCTCTATAATCGCTAAACTAATGGTTTGGGCTCCGTTTCTTCTTCGGATTTCTTCTTTGTTGCAAAAGTATTGTCATTATCTTCATCGGAAGACAGAGAGGATGATGCCAATGGTTCCAGCATGATTTTGAAATGGTTATCTCTTGAATCCCTTTACTTTAAAGAAAATTTCATGACATGAACCCTTCTAGAAGCATTCCGCTGTGAATCTCTCAATTTGTTGGGTTGGATTTCCCTCTAATCGAAAAAACGGAATATTGGGGTAGGGAGGAACAGTGGTGATAGAGATTAAAGAGACGAAAATCTCTGAAACTGAAAAGTAAATGAGAGAGAGAGAGAGATTTTATTTTTAATTGCTTTTCAATTGTTGGTAATAAAAGAAAATTGGAAAAATAAATAATAAGTGGTAAAATCGTCTTTATAAAAAAAAGTTCAAATCAAATTGGACCAAAATCGTAACAAAATGAAAAGATTAAACCTTTGGTGCTAGTCTAAACTTTTTTGGACAAAAATGATAATTTTCAGGTAACCACAGTGACCATTTGTGCAGTTTTGTCTTTCAAAAAATTAGCAAAATTCATCCATACCCAAATTGCTTTTTTCAAGATTATCATTTAACGTCCTTTATTTGTATATAATTGGTTTATCTTGTTTAGTTTATGATCAAATATAGGTATATTTATGCAATGAATATATTTTCAATGCTACTTTATTTATATTACTATTAGTTTGAAATTTCAGAATTAGGGTTCATGTGACCAAGTTTCATCGTTCATGGTTTGTTTGGAAGAATCCAATTTCTTTTTTATTAACAAAAGTCCAAAATAAGAATATTAAAAGACAACAGAATAATAGTCTTTGACTATCAAATCATTCAACCGGTATGGGCTTCACAGATCTTTTGTGTATGATTTCAAAAATAACCCTGGTAGTGAGTTTTGTCGATAAAAAAAGTAATAGTTTATTTTTTGTTGATTATATTGAACAAAGAGGGAGATAATATGAATCTTATTCGCATCATATGAGGAAAAAAGGATAATTATAGCCATAGGCATCATCTATGAATAAACGAAAAGTGATATAAAATTGGATAATAGACTATAAAGAACTAAGACCATGGAATTGGAATTGTTTTTTCCTTTCAAAAATGAAACTCAAATTCTAAAAATCAATTGAAACAAAATTGATTCCATTTCCTTTTTGTTCACTTTTTCACTACATCTAATTCCCATTGGGAATCATATTCTTACTTCTTTATTCTCTTGATAAGACCTTTAACCCTTTTGCTCTCACATCACATTGATCGATTAAATATCAAGCATTCTAAACATACTTTAGTCATTTGATTCGAAGAAAACCGAGTTATATATCTTACATTTGATCAAGATTTCTTAAAGTAAACCAAACCAAAAACTCAAACTTCTTTCGGGGTTATTACTCTTTTATATCTTTGGTTTCTTGGTTATATCAAGTCAAAATGGGCATGGCGATATCAAGATATGTAAGGATGTTGTTTGCGAAGAAGGAAATGAGGATTCTTATGGTAGGACTCGATGCTGCAGGGAAAACCACCATTCTTTACAAGCTTAAACTCGGAGAGATTGTTACTACCATTCCAACTATTGGTAGCTCTACTTCATATGCTTTTAACTTAGTGTTATTCACTTGAACAAGAACATATGTTTATCTAGTGCAATGGAAATAGGTTTCAATGTGGAAACCGTGGAGTACAAGGATGTTAGCTTTACGGTATGGGACGTTGGTGGACAAGACAAGGTACTCAAAGCAACAAATGTGTTTTAAAAAAGAAAAAAAAAACTAGTTTTTTCCTAGCTACATAAATTAAGGTTGTGTTTGACTTCCTAGCTGAAAAACTAGTTTTTGCTTAACAATAAGCATGTCAAGTAGTTTATAAAAAAAACTAGTTTATAAACTACAATAAGCTATTAAGTGCAACAAATACTTATCTATCATTTTTTACAAGGCTTTTTGGAGCCAAAATGATACAAAGGTCTTTTATGTTTTGTCAAATTCCATAAAAAGTTTTAAAGGTTAAATCATTAAAAAAAAGCAAGTGGTTATAGAGTTTTTTTTTAAAAACTAGTTTTATTTTTTGTTTACCAAAAGATTTTTTTTTCTAGTTTAACCGTAAGAGTTTTTTTTTCAACGATAAGGTTGTCCTTATAGTGAATTACAAAAAATCAGTAGAAAATATTTTTCTTGTTAAAGTTGGTTTTTTCTTTTAAATAAAAGTTTTAAAGGTTAAATCATTAAAAAAAAGCAAGTGGTTATAGAGGACAAATTCCAAACTATACTAATTTTTATAGAATTCAAAGTCTAGTAGTTTACAAGAACAATTAAGTTGGTGGTTTCCAAACTACTATAGTTTATGGAATATGGGCTTATTTTTCTACATATTTGCAAAATTAACATTAAGTCCACGGATTTTAAATGGGGAGAGGTGCCCATTAAAGAAGAATTCACTAACTAGTTGAATTCCTATATCTAGTCCATACTCTTAAAAAATAGTATGACATGCATCGACCCCCTGTTATATAATGATTATCTTTTATATCATATAAAGATCCGACCCTTGTGGAGGCACTACTTTCAAAACACGCAAGGGCTTATATTTGTGGTCGATAGCAATGATCGAGATCGAGTTACAGAAGCTAGAGATGAGCTTCACCGCATGCTCAATGAGGTACTGTATAATTAGGTTGTGTTTGTTACATTTGATTCGACAGTAAATAACTAGATTGTACAATCTTTTTGGCATTATTTTCAATGACGAAGATGAGGATGACAAACATCTTCTTTGTACAAAATGAGCACTCAACAACAGAGCTCTTTCTTTTTAACCTTTTTGGGTGAGATAAAAATTACAAATTTTGTCTCATGACATCAATCAGAGTTGGTCACAATCCAATGCATGTCAAACACAGTTAAAAAAATGTTAAAGCCTATCATGAAGGCTTTATCAACAATTATGTTTTTTATATTTAAAACATTTTTTTTGGAAAGGATGCGCTTCGTGAAGCTACAATACTTGTGTTTGCCAATAAACAAGATCTTCCAAATGCTATGAGGGTTTCTGAACTTACTGAAAAACTTGGTCTTCATTCACTACGCCATCGTCGTTGGTAAATTACAACTTCGTCCCTCTCTTCATCTTTATTTCAAACTTCTCTATTAGTTTTGAAAATGTTTTACACTTTAATGTTGATAAAACTTTGTTAATGAACGATTTATAATAGGTATATGCAAAGTACATGTGCAACATCTGGTGAAGGACTCTATGAAGGCCTTGATTGGCTCTCTAGCAACATTTCTACTAAGGCAAGTTAATATGAAGACATAACATCTCTACACATATCTTATAAACACATAACATATAACCTTTTTAGGTGTGAAAATTATTAAATTATACCATAATATATATTTAAAATATTCCCCCAACACTTTCATTTTTCACAAAAGTTACCATTTATCTCTTTTGGATAAATAGTAAGAAGCATATATTAAACTTGGGCTATTAATGTTTTATAGTGTAATCAACTATAACTATCTAAAATGTTCAATTTGGTTGCTCATTTCTTACAAGTGTCCCTTAACTTTAGTTTTAGTTTTAATATTATAAAACTAATAAAACTAAAAATTCCGATAAACCCAATTTTGGTCACCTGACATGAAATACATCAAAATGGAATTGACCTAAATTCGAAACATACAAATAAATAAAACTAACATAAAATTGTTAGATTTGATGTTTTGTGTAGAGATAAAATGACAAGTTACCCAAACTAATAAATGTGATTTTGCTTGTAGGGGTAAGTCATCAATGCAATGCGAAACTCAACGAATCTCTCATCTGCCCCTTCCCATAAAGTTACTTACCTACTCATATTCTTCCATAATTATGTAATTTCATATATTTGTATTACGAGTGTACCCTTTGCATCAAAACTTGTACTTCATACCATACTGGATTTTAAACTTTATAAAATCGAAAAAGAAAACATAATAATGAGTAGTATTTATACAAGTAGTCAATACAATTGTATTATCGTGCCCACACATAGGGAAAGTACAATTGTTGGAGAGTCAAACAACACCATAGTATAGAGTTATGTTATGTTGTACCTACAATTGTATTATGGGTTGTTTTGATAGTTTATAACATAATCCAATTTGATTGAGTAAACTTCTGGTTTAATCGGTATGGGTTATGTATAGATACGAGTCAGATATTACTCAGAAGTTTTTAATTGTGGTATCAAAGAATTTATATCCGACTAATTTAGCAAATCCTCTTACCAAACCCAAGTGAGATGTATTCACATAAAGCATCTCCAATGACTTATTTTATAACTTATTAGTTACTACTATTTTTTTTTTTTATAATTAACTACTTGTTGTCATTGGAACACATGTTACTTTTTTTTATGGGTGCTATTATATGTATCTTCCTCACTCACATAAATCATTATATCTTAAGGGTATACAAACACTATTACACTCACATGATAGAGGTACACAAAACAAGTGAAGGATATGTATAGAATTTCCTTTTTTTATTAACTCTTCAATATATATTAAATGGTAAATATATTTATATGTTTCGTGTATTTAATCTCTCATATTTTAGTCATATTTCATTTTGCCCTCTCACATATATTTTAATTTTAAGTATTTTTTTTATTTATTTACTAATTAATTCTTTCTATTAAATATTTAATGGCATTTCATTTGTGAAATATAAAAACATTTCATATACAAAATATAAATTTTATAACGATTGTATAACTTTTTCAATCTTTGTTTTATGACTTTGATGTAATAGTTTTTTCGTATTAATATTTCCAAACGATTAGTTGTAATATATTTCTTTTAAAACAATACATTTTAATATTTCTAAACTTTTAAAATATATTGTGTGTTTAAAAAAGAACCAATCAATTAAAGGGTTTTTTTATAAAACGGTTTACACATATATAAACAAATTAGTTAATTTAAAAAGATATATTGAAAAAGGTCAAATATATTAAAAAAAGGTTAACCATTACAAGAATTATTTAAATAGAGATTAAAATTAGTAATATTATGATAATTGATATGAGAAAAACTTCAATTCATAATATATATTTAAGATTAGAAATAAAGTTGTTGGATACCAATAATTTCCATAATCATGATTCAATGATCTTTAACTTTTTGATTTGAAATGTTACATTCTCACCATATCATTTTTTGTTCTTATATTTTAAAACTTTATATATTATACATCCCATGTAAAAATATCGTTAAAATTATTGATAATTATTGGTATTAGTACAAGAGACATTATTATTGCCACTATATTTAATGACAAACCAACCATGAAAGGTAACAACACAAGCAACCAACCCCACAAAATCGAGAAAGCATCCTCTTATACTCAAGATCCATTGATACATATCCGAAGCTATAATTTATGATCACATGATTAATGCAATTTAATTGATATACAATAAATTATGTAAGGTGATATCTTGATTATCTTTACATATATTTTTTTATTTATCCATACCTTCATTTTAATTAGATATGAAAACATAACGAACGATATAAAAGTTAAAACACGATGAATCAAAATCATAAATGGAAAATATCACCTCCCGTAAACTATTCCTAAAATTCAAGAAAGCTTCCTCTTAAAAATATATAATTAGCATTTATAAATTAAAAATAAACAACTAATAATTAATAAAAAGTAAAAATAATATTAATAAGTACATAAAAGTAAACAAGTAATCATAACTTAATTATTAATATTGTTTTTTTAAATCAAAAGTAACCATTAGGGTTGTCTATTTAATCAATCTCATCCAAAAAGCCCAACATAGAATGTGTAAAAAAAATAAAATTTAATTCAAAAATACTTTTTTTTTCTAACGTTTGCTATTGAATTGTTCTTTATGTATTAAGTAACAAATAAAAAAACGTTATATGTTTATAGCTTATTGGGTTAAGTCATATTTCAACAAGTTCATTGAGTCAAAAACAAACAATTTGATCAAGAAAACAACAATTCAAGAATCTCGATAAATTAATTTTTTTTTTAGATCTACTTTCAACAAAGTCAAATCTAGCAAGAAAAAAGTCAACATAACAAGAATGAAGGTCCTATCAGCAAAACTTATTGATTAGTGTTGCAGAGTTACACCTTAAACAACATACTTCGGCAAATAAATATTCAAAACAAGGGTTTGTGAAATTACCATAATACCCTCAGAGTTCAATGAGCTTTGCTTAGGGCCACTCGACAAGCTGGCGCCAGTCTCATTTGTTGTTCCTGAACTCGATTCTTCTTGAAAACAGGTTCCGGTGAAGATGAAACAGATGACGAAATTGCCCATGAATCATTAGAGTTCTCTCTGCTGAAATAGGAACCGATCACACCATTTGGACTTTCAGGGGTAAATTGGTACTTTCGCTTCTGAGTTAGACCTTGAGTTTCTGATACTTCCAGGATGAAATTAGAACACTCCTCTATCTTTTCCTGTCATAATTCATAACAAAAAATAAATAAATAAATAAACTTTACACTTACATTGTCTGATTATCTCATCATGATTATGATTCTTGAAATCGGAATAATTACTTATCAAACTAAGTTGTTTAAAGAAAATCAAAAAAGGAATATAATAATGAAAAGAACAAACCTCGTTAATTTCAAGAAAACCTTTGACTCGTTCTTGATAATCTAGTGAGTTGTCAGGATCGATCTCTTTGAACACAAGAAACATTATAGCAGCAGCGATTACAGATGGAAGATAAACCAGAGACCTTGAATCTGCATTTCATGTTTATATCACATACTTGATTTGAATTAAATCAAAATCAAAATCAAAACAATTCTTTGATTCATGACAATATGATTTGAGTTTGTGAAGGGTTTTTAGAAGGTTTACCATTGACGACAGCAAGAGCAAATCTTTCGCATCTGTTAATGGACTCTGAATGAAGACGATGAGTGATTAAACCAAGCCTCCTCATTGTGTAATCGAAGATTGCAAGTGGGGTTACTGGATTCATCTTCCATTGAAGAGACGAAAGCACTAAAAGCTCCATTTTCATTATAGTCTTGGATTCGAATACGTATTTTGATCCTTCGACCTAAACCACAAAAGAAAGAGATGTGTTTATAACAAAATGGTACATTGGCATTTTCACAAACAGTTGGAGTGCATTCGTATAGATTAAATGTGATTGATACGGATGTGGATACGGATATGGATATGGATACGTACTTGCAGGTCGAGGAGAAGAGGGGTATGGATTTCTTCAACTTTAGAAGCTAGAGAAAGACAAGCGACTGCAGCTAACTGATTCATCCACGGCTTATCTTTCTGGAAAGAATCGCTCAACAAGAATCTATCGAAGTAATTAACAGCCAAAATGGTTGTCATAGCAACGAATCCGTAATGGGTACTAACCCTAATCATCCAATCGACAGATTCTTTCCTTAAACCTAGTAAAACCCTACCATTGAACAAATCCCCTTCTTCTGAAACAAGATTTTTCTCTTTAGACAAAAGACAAGCAAGCTCGTCTTCTTCCCATAACAGATCATGTTCAAAATGGGTAAAAAGATGAGCTTTTTCTTTCACGATTTGAATTTCTTGTTCGAATAAACCAAACCCAAACCCACATCCGAAATCCAAATCGTTTTCCTGCTCATCACATAAAAGACCATCATCGAAAGAAAATGCAGGGTTTTCAGAACACACATTCTCGTTTTTCATCTTCTTGTGGTAAGTAGATGTAAGAAGCTCCAATTCATTATCTTAAAGAAAAGAAATAGACGAATGTGAGGTTTTCTAACATGTCTTTTGCTGTTTCTCTCTCTAGACTACACACCTTTTAATCTCTGCAATTCTAGAGAGAGAGAGAGAGAGAGAGAGAGAGAGAGAGAGAGAGAACCCCCAAAATAAACAAGCAAAGGAAGGAGATTTTATCTGTAACCCTTTCACGCCTCTCTTTCTTTCATTTCTTCCTGGCTGTTGCTTTCTATAAACTTTAACTTTAAATTTTGAGTTACACAAATAGTCCCTATGGATTAAAATAGTCTTCAAATTTGGTCCTAAAACTCTTTTTTCTTTTTCATTTAGACCATTATTGTGATTTGAATTTGTTTAGTTTTTGGTAGATGATATATTTACATTTCATATTAGTGTTTAATTAGGCACATATCTATGCAATTTCTTTATTCTCGTTTCAAATTAGGTTTATAAATATGGCTTTTGATCTTGCAAAGTAACTTGTTTTTGCTCTAAAAATTGGTTTCTTAAAAAATGATGTATTCATTTCTTCATATTTTTGTAGGTTCTTTCCATTTTTTGTTTACTTGTTCTAAGGAAAAGGTTGAAGTCGGTTTAGATGTTCTCTATAGGTGTTGTTCTGATAAATAGATTTCAATGCAGTAGTGATGAAGGCAGAGAGAGAGAGAGAGAGAGAGAGAGAGTTTTTACAGGTTTCGGCAACAACGACGATGTATTTTTTGTTTGGTGGCATCAGTGTTGGTTGGTGATAGTGGTGGTCAATAGCCGAAGGTGGTGGTTGTGACGATAGTGGTTGATGGTTAGGGTAGTGTCTAGAGAGTAATAAAAGATAGGAGGGGGAGGGATAAGGTTGGGAGGTATGGAAGCCTTTCTACGCGTAGAAACCTACGTGGCACCCTTATTCCACGCGTGAACATCGCCCCCGAAGGGTGTAGCTGTCTTGTGGATTGGTACCGGTTACGGACGATCACGAGGACATTGATTGGCTGGGAGTTCTTCTTCTTCTTCTTCTCTCTCCCTCTCTCTCTCTCTTTATGTGTGAACACTACCCTGGTGCTGTAATTGTGTTTGTGGAGTAAGCTTGTGATGAGATGGCATGAAAACACGCGTGAACACCTTGTAAACATATCGGATGGCCTAAGGGATGGGTGGCTCATCTAGCATTTATAAATATATAAGTTATATAAATAATTAATAGAAATTGAGAATAAAGTTAAAAGAAATTGGACAAGGGTATATTGTACTTTTTAACTCCATCATTGACCAAACCGAAACAAAATCCAAACTATAAGGATGGTATGAGAGAAAAGAAAAAAGTTAGATACTAAATAAACAGAATACTCTCAATTATAGGGATCATTCTTGTATATTACTCTTAAATTATTTTATTGGTGACTCTCGAAAATATGGAATGTAACGGCAACATTCGATCGTATATACGGGAAAGTGGGGTGCAGCTTTTTCTACATTTATGTCCTTATTCTCTTTGTTTTTTACCAGTTTAAGCCCTTCAACTTTAAACTTCTTACAAAACATGGTCCTTTGTTATGGTTTTTGTTTTTCAAGCTGATTATTACTATTAAGATTCAAAAGGTAACACCGCTTTAATACTTAACCACAAGAAAGAGTAATTTTACACACAATATTTGTAAATGATAAATTTGGTCTTTATCGTTGTATGTATGACTCGATTATAATGTGTAAATGGATCTTATGTAATAGCTTTGTAGATAGGATTTAAAAAAACTAATATTTAAATGGTATTGTGTAATATTTTTATGTATATAATACTAGGGGTGTCGAACGGGTAAAAATTTTCGGGTTTCGGGTAGAACGGGTATTTCCTTAAGAAAATAATACCCGATACCCGACCTATATTGTAATTCGGGTTTTCGGGTTTCGGGTATTTGAGTTTGAGGTCGGGTCGGGTAATTATCGGGTATACCCGAAAATTTCTTAAATGACACTTATTGATATTTTTTTTACATGTTGGTTGGTTTAATAAAAAATTGGGTAGAAAAATACTCCATACAGTTAACAAGTACATCTATAATAACAATACAAATAATTATAATATGTTATGTACTTTTTTAATTTCATTACGTGCGATAGAGAGAAACTAAGAATTGTGATGACGGTTCATGACTTCAGCTTCAGCGTCGTATTCCCTTTGCAAGTTTGCGTCAGCTGTCGAGCCGTCGTTCATAAGAAGGAAACAAAGAGTTTTGTTTTATTTGAAGTGTGCGTACGTGACTGCATTGTATATTTGATATTATTTAAAAAACGAATTCGGGTATTCGGGTATACCCGAAAATAAATATTCATACCTAAAACCCGACCTATATTATTATCGGGTTAACCTATTACCCGAATGTTCATACCCGTTATCCGTTCTATCCGACCCATTCTACCCGAATTCGAAACGGGTCGGGTGGGTAGAACGGGTTTCAGGTTTTTTCGACAGGCCTATATAATACTAGAGCCTCTAGATGTGGCAAAATTAATGTATGAAATGAATCACGTAAATTTGGTATGGTTGGGTTGGTGTAATAATCTTTGGGTTCAATTTTTTATCTCTATTTTTATTTTCATAAATAACTTGTGTTTTAAATATGAATAAAAATATGTATTTATACAATAATAGTCTAAGTTTAAAATAATAATTAAAGATGTTTTATAAATTGAAAACACATTGGTCTATCGTAGTATATCCATTCATCCAGATTTATTTATTCATAAATACATCAAACTTGTCTCTTCTAATAAAAATATATAATAAGATATCTTTATCGTAATTTTTAACTTCATATTAATGGGATGGATACAAAGTTATTCAACATATTCATTAGTTCTTTTGCCCCCAAATGTATTTTTTATTGAATTATAGTTTATAGACACATATAATATAACAAAAAGATGTTAAATTTTTAAAAAGATTATATAAATATGTCAATTGATGTTTATATTTGTGAATTGTGAGTATGTAGTCCAATAAGCTTATTATCACTAATATACAATGTCAAATGTGATTATATTTAACGAGGGACTTGGAACCGAGTAATCCATGTGGTTTATATGTAATGCTCTTTATAAAGTAGGGAGAATTTGTAAAAACATTGAAGATTAAGCCCGAATTGTAAACAAGAAAAACTAAGGGTCAAGAAGGAGAAATTTATGATATACAGTACTGTAGAGACATGTATGTAAAAAAGCGAGAGCGATGTATGTACTATCCGTATATTTCAAGTATGATTTACTTGTAGTGTAGTACACGCGCTTGACGTGGCAGGTTATCAGCCCTGAGATTTCCTGGAAGGGATTGGATAGTGCGAGGTGAGATATACGCGCTACAAACGAGAAGATGAGTTTAGTGGTTGAAGTAGGTGTTTTAAAAGACTTTTGACTGTTTTTGTCTTCTACTAGGACCAATGAGAAGGATGTGGTACTCCGAGATTTGGTTTTTCATAGTTGTTATATTTTAAATAGCTTACCTATTATTTATTGGGTTATTTACATAATAAAAAAAAACGAATTCAGCTAATTTTTGTGAGAGCATATCAATAGAAGTTTTTGAGAGTATTTTTAATGAAAAAAAGTTTTAAGTTTAAAAAAAGCAATTGGATGATTTTTTTCTTTCAAAACAATGTCCATTAATGAATCTTGTATTAACAATAAGTTTTATGGGGGTGGTGATTTTTATGGGGGTGGTGATGTAAGGATTATATTATTTTAGGGAAAATGATTTAGGAGGGTAACTACCTTTTATCCGTGTTTACATATTGGCAACTTTTTATTTTTTGTACATAAGAAAGCAACTAACTTGTTTTAACTGTGTAACATCCCAAAAATCATGACCAAAAATTTCGTTTTTAATTTAATACTAAAACCATAATTGTCAAACCATTAATTTAATACTCCGGCATCGGGCCCCGCCCGGCATCAGGCCCCGCCTGACATCGAGCCCCGCTCGGTATACAGATCTGTCTCTCTTAGGCCCTGCTTGTCTCCGGGCCTCGCCCGCTAAACACATACAATCATATAACATGCTAACACATAAAGATACATACTCTACTGTATCCTTGTCCTAAGAAACATACTATGCTAATAATGAGATACAGAACTTTGTCTGTACTCAGCTAGTTCCAGCCAGGGCTTCAGCAGTGCAAGGTGAGTCTCCTCACTGTGTGAATGGGTCTAAGGCCACAATGCCGGCCCATGTAATCTATGAGTAGGAAGACCCGGGGGTTAGCCCTAGGCATTGTATGCTAGTATGTTATTCCAGACCAAGGTCCGATGTCGGGTGGGTGCCCGAGGAATGTTTGCATGTTAGATTATACTTGTTGTCTGTGTGATACTTGTATGTGCTTGGTAAGGAGGTGAGTGTAGGCGAGGTCCTGTATCTCATCACTAGCTGAGTACGGACGATGTTCCGTATCTCATTATTAGCAGATTATGTTTCTTAGGACATGGATACAGTAGAGTATGTATCTTTATGTGTTAGCATGTTATATGATTGTATGTGTTTAGCAGGCGAGACCCGGAGACAAGCAGGGCCTAAGAGAGACAAATATGTATACCGAGCGGGGCTCGATGTCATGCAGGGCCTGATGCCGGGCGGGGCCCGATGCCGGAGTATTAAATTAATGGTTTGACAATTATGGTTTTAGTATTAAATTAAAAACGAAATTTTTGGTCATGATTTTTGGGATGTTACACAGTTAAAACAAGTTAGTTGCTTTCTTATGTACAAAAAATAAGAAGTTGCCAATATGTGAACACGGATAAGAGGTAGTTACCCTCCTAAGTCATTTTCCTATTATTTTTTGGACCCGGTAAATATTTATAAAAATGCTATTGTCTAGCAAGTAACTAGACGGGGCAAACAAAAAAAACAGAAGTACAGGAGCTTTAAAACTAATACAAGGTTTTATTAACAAACTAAGGGACTCACATACCATTGAACCCATTTGTATTGACAATTGTTCCTCTTATATTTCAATCAAGTATACACTAGAGACTTGATATTGTTCGCCATCTTTGTTGGATCAGTTCTAATCTTTTGAATATTAGGTCACACCTAGCCTTCCAGATCAGCCACATAGTACCATAGCACATGCTTATGAAGTTTTTTTCTCCATTTAGGACATTTTCCCTAGTTTTTTTTTATCAGTGTGATCAGATCTCCAATATTAGCAAATTGTAGGGAAAGCATATCCCACCATTTGAATATCCATTCCCATACTGTGACATCAAAGGGCACCGAATTAGGATATGACATGTATCTTCATCTTCTTATGAACAGTAGTTGCATAATGTGGACGAAATTGGTACAACTCTTCGTGACAATGCGGTACATGTGGAAATTCACCCTGAATTAGCTCTCCAAATGAAGGTAATGACTTTGATAAGGACTTCATGTATCCAAGGAATAATAACTTCATCATTTATCCGTTGGTAATAATCTAGTTTTGATCTCAAGACATTGACATGATAAATCCCATCATTGGATAACCCACATGCCCACTTATCCAATCTTACTGTAGGCTGAAATGTACTGAGTCTAGATATTAACATATTGAGGCTGTATACCTGCTCATCAGATATTGGTTGTGATTTCTCACATATCATTCTTCCATGTTGTACACGATCTTTGACTTTACATCTTTTTTGTTTCCCCATTTGATATAGATATGGAAATGCACTTTTGAGAGGCCCCCTACCACAAGAAATATCCAAGAATGCTAACCAAAGACTTCATCTTCATATGTGAGTGTATGTCAAATTATGACGTTAGGCTTGAGGAGCCTAGTGAGTAATTTCGAAATTAGACATCGGAATAGAATTGGATGATGACAATAACCCAATTCCTTAGTCTCAATTCCCACAAGAAATTTAAAAACTTGTTCTATAGTAAGTATAATTGAGTTAAAGTTTAGACATTGTTTATTCAACATTAACTATGAAAATGCACATGCATATAAATCCAACCCAAGTTTCTACTCTCAATAAGCCATCACATTCTAAGGGCCAAATAGTATAAGACTCTTTTACGATTGATGCTACCCGCTAACCAATCTGTTGACATTGAATTAATAAGTGAGCTAGTTTAGGACCACAAAGGTCATATAAAAGGAATTACTCTCCTGGATGAACACTAGAGAACCATGTCACCATTACAAAAAGTCTTGTAGAACGAATTTGTAAATTCCACCCTTAGCGTATAGCTTATAGTCTAGGAAGTTGCTTCCTTCCAACTAAGTGTACCTCCCTTCAAACCAGGACACTTAATCCTTCTTCCTTTGAGGAATTTAACCAATTGTCATGAAAACTCTCAAATCCCATCCTATATACAATGCACATTAAGGATGCTCAAACCATTTTTCCAAACCAAGTAACTTTTTTTCAATATAAAACATGTTTAAAATTGTTTTTCATGCAATGTACTAAGTCCATATAACAAACAAGAGTATATAAGGTATATTTAATATTCAACATTTCAAATATGGTGAGAAGAGCCATGTACTTTGGATATGTACTCACATTAGCTAAATTTTATGATCCCCGAATCTTTAAGGTTTAATATGCACTCAGATCATCAAGATACGTCGAGATATCATGATATTTCTCATGAATTAGATTACGTTTTTGTGTGTGGTGAGTAGGGACGATGAATATGAGTTTTGTTCAATAAAATATGTTTTCATTTTGCAATCAAAATCCATATTTTTTTCCTTTAATGTAGTGTTTTTATGTGAGTTTATGTAGGATTTTAATAAGATTTACAAAGCTACCACCCTCTAAATCCTATCCATTATTTTTTGGTATAAATACTAAGGTATTGATTCCATCATTCTATGGTTCATATATAATAGATCTTGATCTTCCAAGTCTTTATAAATTGAGAAAATATAGACCTGTAGAGTGGAAAGATATATCATATGGCATGAGGAAAAAGTTGGAGCACGTGGAAAGATGATGTCGAATAGTTTGTACACAAGTTGATGTATATGCGTGATTCACATTGCCTTGATTCCAATAATTACATTCATTCTAGAAATATTTCTAGTATAAGACTCCCTTATCCGAATCAACTAAGTGGAGATTGGGAACATAAAAAATGAGAGGTATTGTAGATTCTATAATATAAGAGTTGATCAACACGGGTATTCTATATGCATAACTACAATTTGTTGGATAAAAGACTTCCCAAAAATTCCATGTTCGAAAATATAAAACACATAAGTACATGAGATAATTTACAAGGGTGTTGATGACGACGAAAGGGTTCATCAAATAGAATAGATGGTAGACACCTTTCACCTTTTTGCATTAAGTAAAATACCAAACTTAACATGTAATTACTTAAGTTACTATATCATCATATTTTCTAAGCTAGCTAAGATGAAAGCTAACCTAAAAGATGACAAATTTATAAAAGTTAAGCAAAAGATCCTTGATAAAGTTGACGATTACTCAAAACATAATATAGGATAATAAAAATATTTTGTTAGCATACATTCTTTGTTAAGAAAAGAAAAAAAATACTTTTCACTAACTAAAGTTATTTTATTCCTAACATACAACCTTTATGAAACTTTCTCACACCTTCGATCATATTTATAAGTATAAATACCATAGTGAAATCATTTTTTGGGCATTGATCTTTTAGAATATTCAACAATTGTGAGTTTATTGGTTAACATACAACAAAGATAATATATTCCTCTTTGAGAGGATTTTGTTTAGATTGAACTAGGACAATGATCTCATGACTCAAGTTGATAATGATAGAAAGTGTTTATCTTTCATATTTGTAAACACCTTTTTTGTATGTTTGAAGTAAAGAGGAAAACTCTTATAAAAACCTTTGTTATCATTTTATGTTTTAAAAGGATTATGAAAACCATTGGATTGTATTCAACCCCTCCACTCTAGAATATATGTAACTATATTTGTACCTAAAAATGTGCTCGAGAAAAAGTTATCATGATTTCTTGATCCCTACTTACTGATATAGTCATGCTACTTATTTTTTCTAAACCATTAAGACTTTTCTTCCTTCTATTTAACTAGGTTTTCTATTGGTCCATAATGTCCCCAATTCGTTGATTCTCACTTCTTAATGAGAAAAGGAAAACTTATTCTTCACTTATAGAATTTGGACCCCTACATGATAAACATCAAAACTAAAGTGCATTTTGTCTTAACCAACACCATACTTATGGTACTTTTTAATGTAGAGGATTCTCTACCTACTGAACGAACTACTACTATCCCAAATATAATCAATGGACAAATGGGGATAAGATGTTGGAAAAACTGAATCATATAAAGCAGTTCAAGAAAACCAAATAATGATTTTGACCAAGCAATATGATTTTTTATGAATTATAAAAGATAGTTAAACATTAACAGACACTAATATACATGGTTTAATGATTTTTTTAACAATATGATCATATAAATTGAGAGAGATCTGGAGGTGATCAACATATTTATGGACTCACTTGATGAATGATAGGATAGTGTTGTCACCATGTTAAAGGAGACTGGCAAGATCTATACTAAGACACTGCCTCAAAATTTCTTTTTAAAATTATTCTAGATTCCAATGTATTTGTTCAAAACCAATCAGACATCAAGAAATATTGTCTGATTATGATGAAGCTATTATTATTCGCCAAATAGAGGCTGAGATCAACACCTCATCATGATCTTTATGCATTATGCAAAAGGCAAGCTAGTCATTTTTTTAACTTAGACCAACTTGTACTTTCTTTGGCTATCGTTATATTAAGCCATTAATAGACTTATGTCTAATCTTAATGTACTAGAAGAATACGCTACATCTAATCAGTCTTCCACCCTTTCTCAAAATGACTCCCTCAAATAAATACTCATTTCTTATGTTTTGACTTTGAACATTTATCATTCCTTCAAAGAACCTGCCAAGAATACAGATACGTATGATAATCAAGACTCTTTAGGCACCCCACAAAAATACACTTGACAATTTTAGACTCTAGGTTTATATAAATCTCACATTGTGCATGTACTTCACAAACACAAACCTTCAAGTAAGAAAACTTAGTAGCTTACCCACGACATACGTGTATGATGGCTTAGTTACCTTACTTGTTGGGATCATATTTTGTATGTATACTGTAGAATCTAAGGCATTACCCTAAAAGGATAGAGTCGAAGTAGTTTTGCTTATCATCTATTGGACCATATCAAGTACAGTTAGATTTTTCCTATTAGACACACCTTTATATTATGGTGTTTCGGGTCAAGTGAATTGTGAGACAATCTAACGATCTGTTAGACGATCCACAAAACTCCACCTATATATATATATATATATACACACACACACACACAGATATATATATATATATATACATATACATATATATATATATATATATATACATACATATATATATATATATACACATACATACATACATATATATATACATACATACATACATATATATATATATATACATACATACATACATACATACATATATATATATGTATGTATATATATATACATACATATATATATATATATATGTATATATACATACATACATATATATATGTATATATATATACATATATATATATATATATATATATATATATATATATATATATATATTCACTACCTCAGTTAGTCCGAATGGATTATATTGTTTTAACAAACTAATTTTATACTTCTTTTCGGAAGGATTTAACCATTTTGAAGGCTTCATGCTTTTGTATCAATAAGTAGTCATAACCATATCAATTAAAATATTAGTAAATTTGATGAAGTACCTTTTACCATCTCTTAACATAGTTTTAGAAGGCCCACATAAATTGGTATGCATGAGTCATAGTAAATCAACCGGAAAGCCAAAAATTGTAAATGAGAAATTTTCACCTTCACAATTCTTCAAAGTCATCATTTGCTTCACTTAAACTATCAGGACACAAATCCTAAAGAGGTTACACTTTGTGGATGTAATGGATTTTTTCAAGTCTTTTGGTGTTCCTTCAAAATATGACCAAGGATGTCTCTAGAGGGTGTGCGACATGAACGACTACCTAGGGTCGACGCCATAAAGGGCCCAAATTTTTTTATATACACACATATGTATGCATGTAACTGAATAAAACTACTTAGATGACTAATAACTCCAAAAGAATTTAGGAAATTATTTCTTATTATATTATTTCATTAGATAATTGAAGAAAAGAAAACTAAATTGATGGATGGTGGTTAACAAAAATAGACAATTTTTTTAGATAGCACTTACAAATATCATTTATCAAAATTAAAGTTGTTAAAGTCCTATTTACTATCCACAATGTCACAAAAAAGACTTAATGGGTTGATAATGATAGTTATTAAGAAATATATATATTGGAGAGTATTGATTATGAAAAATTGGTGACCAACTTTGCTTCAAAAAAAAATTAGGAGAGCCTAGCGATTCATGTACCTAGGTAAGATTATATATCATATTTATCGTTCTTTTGTTTTGATTATTTTTATAACAAGTATCAATTTATTGTAGTAGTAATGAAATTTGTTTTTATATATATATATATATATATATATATATATATATATATATATATATATATATGTCATTTTTATTTTTCATACATAGCCCTGAAAATCATTAAGACACTCCTGAATATGACAATGTTTTCTCTTTAACATTTATATTTTCATTTAAGCAAGCATAGACCTAGTTGAATATGCGATGCAATTATGTGATTTTGCAAACTTGTTTCGTGTTCACCTCAACCTATTAGAGCGTGATACAACAATTATTCTAGATATATGATTTTCAGTTACCACTTATATGAAATGTTACATATATTATGTATTGTTCAACAAAAGTAGCTGAAAGTTGAAAGTTGAAAGCTTGTGGCTGATAGCTAGTAGTTGAAAGTTGAAAGTTTGTAGTTGGTAGTTGGAAGTTGTATATTTTATTTATATAAAAATGTTGGACACAAGTAACTAGAAGCTTTTAAAATATATAAAATTACAAAGACATATGGATATAACTAAAATTGAATATGATAATAATTTTTTTTTCTAAAGTATAAATACCAAAAGTTACAAAAAACTTCCAAAATTTAATACCAAGTGCAACAATTAAGTTTTTCAGTTGGTAAAAAGTTTGTTTATGCATATTAATAAATGATAATTTTTTACAAATAAACTAAATATGAATTTTCAAATTTATAAGAACCTAAACCAAATATGTTTTACATATTACAAGTGTTCCCACGTTTTAAAAGAAACAATATTATTGTTTGATGCTAATTTTGGTTTATAAATCCATATAATACATATTTATTTATTTGTTAGATGAATATTAGTAAATTATAAAATCCGTTGATATGGTTGTTTCAAATAAAGATATCATAATTATTAGCAAATTTATATTTAATCCTATAAGATATATTTTGTTTCAAATAAATACATCATGATTGTTAAAATATATTTATATTTATTTTTTATAAGGTAATTTGCAAACGTGTGTATATGATTTATTTATTTTAAAGGTTATTTAAGTCAATTTGAAAATTAAAAATATATATATATATATATATATATATATATATATATATATATATATATATATATATATATATTGTTAAAAGTTAGTTGAAGTAGTTTTTGAAGTTGAAGTTTTTCGTTTAAACTAAAAGTTACAAGTTTGTGTTGCTGAACAAAACTATTTCTTTTTTTTGGAGTTTTTTTTTTAAAAAAAAAAAAAGCTAAAGTTAGAAGGTCTAAAAAGTTGCATGTCAAACACGCCTTACTAATTCAAAATATAATACATTTCTGCTTTTCCCATTTTATCCTGTATATTTTGGTTAGAATCAATAAACACCACATTATTTAGTAGTAAAAATATTTATATATATATATATATATATATATATATATATATATATAATAATAATAATAATAATTAACTGATGATACTTCTTTCATCTCATATTAATAGTTAATGTTTCTTTTTGGTTTGTCCCAAAATAATTGATTACTTTTAAAAATAAACATATATATTTTTTACCAAAATACTCCTCATTATTAGTTAACCTACCAATTTAATGATGAAGTTAAATGCAACAAAAGAGTAAGATTTTCATTTTATTTAATAAAATTGGTGGTAATTAATGTTTCCTTAATCCGTGTGTTTTTTTGTCCGTGGACAATAATTTTGGAACGGAGACTAGAGATTCGATTCTCAAGGAGGGCTCCCTAGAGTTGTACAAACTGGAGAGACACAAACAAAGTAAGGTCTGTGACCGGTTTAAGATTGCCAAAGGGATTTAGGATTGGAATACACGTCATTCCTCGGTGGAACATGTACTAGAACTAGAAAGGTTAGAAGCAAGAATTAGTAGCTTTCGACCATTGGATCAGAGGGACCATTGGTCATGCAACCACTCTATAGACGGTGTGTATTACGTGGATGCTTTAAGGGGTAGAATCGGCGGGCCAATGGAGAGTTCAAGGGAGACAAGCATATAATGGTTACATGAAGTCCGAATTAAGGTGAATTGCTTCATGTGGAAGGCAAATATGGATCGACTTCCAACTATGTGTAACCTAAAAAGAAAGGGGAATTAATATTGCATCCCCCATCTCTACTTATTGTGAACGGGAGGAGGAAGATACAGATCACGTCCTGATTTGATGTCCAATGGCAGCCAAAGTTTGGGAATAGATGGTGTGTCATTCCTCTTACCAATTTTGAAAACATTGGGGATTTGGTGAACTTTGGCTTTAACCAGAACTTGTGCAAAGAGAAGGAAAAGCCTAATCAGCATATGCTACGGGGGCATCTTGGCTTATTTGGCAGGCAATGTGCGATTGGATTTTCAAAAAAACTCATGTTGCTCCAACAAATATAGCAGATAATGTCAAATCTCTTATTTTGTGGATCACATATAGGAAGGTAAGGTGTAATTTTAACTAGATTGACTGGTGTGTCAATCCATTTCTTTGTCTGTAAATTCCTCTTATTTTATTTTATTTTTTGGTCCTCCTAGTTTCTTGCTTGGAGTGGTCTTTTTTTCTTTAGTATATTTGGCGATTCCAAAAGGAAAATAGTAATGTGGATTATTAGACAGAACGTTTCTTGTTTCTTGTTATGTGATATATTGTAAGCATTAAATAGCTAAGTAATAGTCAAGTATTAATTGTTAAATAACACCTAATTATTTGAATTACATACATTTTTTTCTCGTAAATGCATTTAATTTGATTAGAATTTAGCATGTGGATACTAGATACTATATATTTGATCCACAATTAGTTGGGAATTTGGTCAATGGGATATTATTGATTTTTCCCTTTTTTTGCAAAATTGGTGGATCTCGAAGACTTTTTAGTGTAAAAAATTTAACAAACTATCGGATATTGCAAAATAATTTAAAACGTTCTAAAATTTTCAATTCATATAATGTTGATTATATATGTCATATAATTTTTAATATTGATGTGACATGATGAATAATAAACAATGTTTGTTTTATAAATACGATCTCCTCATAGAAAATAGTTTGTTTGATAAATACAATCTCCTCATATAAAAAAATGAGCACTACTTGTGTTGAGAGGTGGAATTTTAACAAAAAGTCTGAAAAATTGTTGTAAGAGAGGAACCATGATTTTAAAATAAATAATAAAATATTAAAACCGTTCTTGTAGTTTTTCAGAATTATATGTTTGACCTCTAACATTTATTTTTTATATTCGGATAGTCTTTACGGTTTGATTTTGTTTCGAGTTTAGTCCTTACCGGTAATAAAATGACTATAGAGGATATTTTCCTTGAAAAATAAATATTCCTTTGCGATTCTGTTTAATGAGTCCTACAGTGCGAGGACCCAAGGATTTCATATCCAGAGTATCACCTTCTTTTCTCACATCCGTAAACTAAGTATTGATAAACAGCTGAATGAATCTGAGATACAATAAGAAAGTATCCCGAGTTGAAGCCCTAATGTTTACCGTAAACTCATCCAAGATAAATCTAGAAAAGTTGAATTTTATTCCGGCAGCAAGAGAAACGATTGCTCTAGTATTCCTCATTGAAATTTCATCAGCTCCTGATCTTCTTCCTGAAATGCAGCTAACGAATACATGCGCTAAAAATCTCCAATACGGAGGTAAGAGCTTCTTTAAAGTTGGAGGTGAAGTGCCTTCATAACCCATTCTCCTTAGAATTCTCTGAGCGTCTTCAATCCCAATATCCGTAGGGAAATTAGGTTGATCATCAATTAGCAATGTATCTATGATAAAACTTTCATTAATCACAATCTCGCGTCCTCGAATAATGGCTTTAACAGTAACAAGACCAGCATCATTCATATCCATCGTGGCAGTCGCCCAGAACTCTCTAATTAAATTATGGTAAACAACAGGGGTTTAGTGTGATAGCAGATGCCAAACAGCACTCCCGAAGTCTGTGAATCATCAACCGGAGGTCTGAGTGAATAGCTAGAGGATCCGCCAAGACAATAGCAAGATTGTGCATATCCGCAAATTTGAGGTTCGCCATTACTCTGCACTTAACCATACCAAGTAAGACAAGAAAAACCAAACGAACAACAAGAATTTTTAATTTAATTTTGATCCCAAAAATAACATTTTTTATTAAAATTAGGTCAAAATTTTCATTTAGGTCAAATCTGAGTTTGCGGTCAACACCGAGTTTACGGTCGAAGAACAGTGTTTGTGGTCGAAGAACAATGCTTACGGTCGACGAACAGAGTTTATGATCAACACATAAAAATTGTGGTTAATAAGGATTTACGGTCACAAATCGTGGCCAGTAAACTATCGATCATTCGGAGTTTGCGGTCGCAAGCATCTTGCGTCCGTAAGCTCGGGCCGCAAGCTCCGACGCACCCTCTTTCTCGATTTCTGCCTCGTACACTCGGTTAATCACATAATAAAATACATATTCCTGATCCAGAATTCATTACCTTCGAGACTATCAGATTAGATTTGCAAGATTTTATGGAAAAAATTTCGAAGTGAGAGAGAGTGGGAGGGACGTTTGCGGTCGGAATCAAGAATATGATGGAGATTCCGACGGTAAACTCTTTTTTATGCCCATTTAACATTTACCTGATAACCACACAGTATAGAGTTGAGTCCAACACAGTAAAAAATTTTAAATTTTAAAAATAATTCTTTTTGAGAATTTTTTTTTACTGAAGGTAAAATTAAAATTAAAAAATAAAATTAAAATAAAACTTAACTATGCAAAATAAAATAAAATAAAATTCTTTAACAGTTAATAAAAATAAAAATAAAATAAAATAAAATAATTTAGCTTCAACTAAAATATAATCCTAAAATTTAATTACTGAAAATGAAATTTGTGACGTTGGGATCAAAGTTTTTGGACAACCTTACTCCACTTGTCGGTACCCTTATCTTCACATCTTCGTCTGATCGATCGCCAGTATTGTGGTCCACTTAAACATGAAAAATTTATGACAATTGTTGGACAATTTACCATTGACATGATACATACACATATAAATGATTACAATTCCTTATTATCATGATTGGCCCTAATTCTTTAATAAAATTGCCTTATGACCATTTAACTGACTATGACCAGGGATATTGTTTTCCACCTAAATTGAGCAGCAAGATCTACAGACACCTGTATGTGTTCAATTTTAATTGCACTAGAACGTGTTTCCCGCTTCTTGGCATGCCCCAGCCGTCAAGGACTTCCAGAATACTCCTTACACCGGGTGAGTAGACAATTATTAAGAGAGAAGATAGATTTAGAATGCATATGTTGTACATCCAGGTCGGATCTCTTCCAATCACGCAAAGGATGAAACATATGACTAACTGAAGTTTCAGAGGGATTGAGAAGTGAATGGTGCATATACTGTGTACCAGGTCGGATTTTGAGTCACACAAAGGAGACAATATATGGCTAACAGATAGAAAGAATTGCATAGATAGAAGATGCAGAGAGATAGAGTTGCATATGTTACAGTCCAGGTCAGATCTCCCGATCACGCAGAGGAGGCAACATATGACTAACAGACAGAAAGAAACAAAATAACCTTCTACAGACCTAGTTTATCGGAATTCCCCAGTCACCCCATCCAACTGCAATTAAGGAAAAAATACGCACATCGAGGAAAAGTGAATCCACAGTTCTAGATACGGGTTATTTAATTTGACCGGTAGATTCCCATGTATATCTCCCTGCTCAACCTATCCGAGCGTCGTGAAGTCAGGTTAAACGGATCTAACTAGGTCAAAGTTTGTCAAGTCCTTAAATTCATTAGGTTCAACTTTCCCTAGTCAAGTCCATTTAAAATCTTTCGTGCCTACCAGCGAAGCGCATCGAACACAAAGCGTAGACGATTCAAATTAGGTACGTTACGCCGATTCAGATTGCCCGTTATCACTTGCTAATTTCATTTCCCGTTACAACACCTACAAACAAAACTATCAGCAATATTTTTAATTTTCTGGTTTTTTTATTGTTTTTGAATTTTTGAATTTTTTTTATTGTTTTTGGATTTTTGATTATTTCTCCCCCTAAATTTCTGCATGGGTGAGAATAAAAATAAAAGAAAAACGAAATGCACAAATTTAATCTATCCTAAGAAACTAAAAATTAAAAAATAAAAAAATAAAAATAAAAATAAAAATAAAAATGAAAATAAAATTGAAGAATTAAGAAAGAGAAAAAATAATAAAAAAACTTAATCCTCAAAACGAATCATTTTCATGAAACCCACAAGCACATCGAGGCGAGCTGTGTTAAATGGCTTTGTGAACAAATCCGCCACATTATTAGCAATAGGGACCTGTTCAAGCCGGATTAGTGAATGCTCATAACAATCTCTGATAAAGTGAATTTTAATGTCAATGTGCTTGGTTTTAGAGTGTTGGACTGGATTTTTGGCAATTTGAATAGCGGCCTCGTTATCACAATAAATAGGGGTTTCTAAATAGTTCAAACCGTAATCCAACAACTGATGTTGGACCCATATAACTTGAGAACAATAGGCTGATGCAACAACGTATTCCGCCTCCGCCGTGGAAGTTGAGACAGTGTGTTTAGGGATGAGCAAAAGGACCGAACCGGCCCGAACCGGGGAACCGGCTTCGGCCAAAATCAAGAACCGAACCGGCCTGACGGTTCTACCGGTTCCTACCGGTTCTTGTCGTGTCTTCAAATGTTGGAACCGCTCCTTGAAAAATAGCATCATACGGTTCCGGTTTTTGCCGGTTCTACCGGTTCCGGTTTAATCGGTTCCAGTTCCTACCAGTTCCCGGTTCTAAAAATCCACAAAAATAACGTCCTGGTCCCGGCCCGACCGGTTCCATCGGGTTCCGGTTCCGGTGCCGGTTTCGGTTCCGGCCGGTTCCCCGGTCCATATGCTCATCCCTAAGTGTGTTGCTTCTTGCATTGCCACGAAACTAGTCTGTCACCTAGGTATTGACATCCTCCTGAGGTTGATTTCCTATCAAGCTCACAGCCTCCATAATTACTGTCAGCAAAAGCATAAAGATCAAATTCAGAATTCTTCGGATACCAAAGACCCAATTTTGCGCTCCCTTTGATATACCGAAAGATTCTTTTGACAACAATAAGATGTGAAAGTTTAGGATTAGCCTGATAACGTGCGCATTGACAAACTGCAAACATGATGTCAGTTCGGCTTGCAGTAAGATACATCCGCGAGCCGATCATCGATCGATAGTGAGTCTGATCTACGGATTTGCCTTCAGGATCTAGAGTCAGAAGAGGCCGCTCAGCCATTGGTGTTGAAGCAGATTTAGCGTCGTGAAACCCGAAATTCTCAAGAATATCCTCCACATACTTGGCTTGATGTAGCAGGATTCCGGTTGAATTTTGTTTAACCTGAAGCCCCCAAAACATGGTCATTTCTCCCAACGATCTCATTTCGAACAGTTTCTTCATTACACCTTCGAATTCTTTGCAGAGCCGCGGACTGGTCGACCCAAAGATAATGTCGTCAACATAGATTTGCACAAGAATTTGATCATTGCCGACGTGCTTGATAAACAAAGTCTGATCGATGATGCCACGAGAATAGCCATGCTCGAGCAAATGCTTAGTTAGAGTTGCGTACCACGCTCGAGGAGCTTGATGTAACCCATACAATGCCTTGTCCAACTTGTAGACATGATTAGGAAATTTTGAGTCAACGAACCCAGGAGGTTGATCAATGTAGATTTCTTCCTTCACCTACAAGAAGGCAGTCTTGATGTCCATTTGATACACGGTAAAGTTCATGTAAGAAGCATATGCTAGAAAGATACTGTCATGCCCCAAAACCATGAATGGGGGAAACGTTCTGAGGTGGAGGACGTCATGTACAGTATCACAACAATGAAAAGTAGTAAACAAGCAACAACATCATCCATTGCATTAATAATATAATTTTAATACAAGTGTGTTCTGTAAAATTATGATAAACACTAAGGTATAAATAAAAATGAAGGATGAGTCTTGAACGAGCTCCATCTTCTCTAAACCTTGCATCGGTACCTGTCTACTGTTGACCTGAGGATACAAGTTATTTTGAAAGAGAGTATCACCTTTAAAGCTGGTGAGATCATAAGTAATTTAGTGTCTTAATTTGTATGTAAGTATTTGTATGTATATGAACTATAAGAATTTGTATGTATTTGAAATGTAAGTATTTGTATGAATATGAACTGTAAGTATGAAAACGTTTTGAACATCCTAGAAAACCATATGTTTCCTACTAAAAGTATCCTTCTACCAAGGCATCTAGTATCTATCTGTGTCTATTGTACGAGTGTGTATTTTCCCAAATCTAACTATTATTAACCAAAAATATAGTATTTACATTACCATGCATCGTGTGAATGTTCATGAAGTGAATGTAATGGGGAAATAATAACGTACTGTAGTTTTATAATAAGTGACTACTACTGTACTAACTACCTTAAACCAAATGAAATTTAAAGTAACATGTGATCAGCCTGTATCCTGCTACCGACTCAATAGTAAAACGACGATGTAAGACGCCGTAAAAAATGACATTTGGCACCCGTAGACTTGCTTAAGTCCCACTGTAGAGCAACAAGGTGTATGATAGTCAATCCAATATAGATCTATACGTAAACTCATACGCTCCCCAATTAAGGAGATTCTGGACACAAAAACGGTCATGGCAGGTAGTTCCATGACCCGTTTAATGGCTCACATAACTGAATGTAATGTATATGTAATGTATGTGTAAAGTATGTGCTAGCTGTATTGTGTGTTCCTCCTCTGTCTAGCCTGTATGTTTGTTTCTCATCACTATGTATTATGTTTTTTTCTCATCACTATGTATTATGACTCATGTATGAACTGACTCTTTGTGTGATTTATTGTTCAAGTATTAGTATTAGTGAAACCCTAAACTACGCCTATTGTAGCTTACTAGTAATATAACTGGTACGTATGAACATGGAAGTATACCCTTGCTACCCAATGGTATTGAATGAACTGGAAGAACCTTTATGACTATATATGTACACATGATATATAACTAATATTTAAATGACCTTCGGACGGGTACCCGATATCCCACCAGACCACATCTCAAGCGCGAAAAGGAAATTGGGCGGACAACCTTTCTAAGTCCTTTAAACATTTCTTATATTACTATACATATATAGGCATGCAATTGACAATATAAAAGCATAAAATAAGTTTTGTAAAACCTTTTGAACATGATTACTATCTAAGAAAAGGTCGACATGATGTCAGCCTATAAAAGGGTTTGAAAGCATGTGTTTGATAAAACAGTTTAAGTATAAAGAAACATTTGTTTGAAACACACTTGTAAATGAGTTTGAAATGAAACATATAGTGTAAAATGAACAGTTTAATAAGGAGTTTTAAACATATAAAATGTTTATGAAAATCATTTGAAGGAAACTGTTTGGTAAAATGGCTAATGAGTAGCCAATCATTTGAATGCTGCTTATTAATCACATGTGATTGATATAATAACTAGCATGATTCTACTTGTATCCCCCCATAAAGCATTTAAAAACAGTTAAAACATTGATTAAGGGGTAGGAACCCACCTGTAGCAAGTGGTTGGGATGAACGGATTGAAACAGGATGCTAGGTGTCAAGTGAAGTCTTGAACACACTCTATGATCCTAGTTAACATATAATATCACATATATGTATCCAATTAGTCTTTAAACAAATAATAAACATATTCAAGTCACCTTAGGACACGCTAAACACTTTATACAAGTGTTATAAGTCTCAAGGATTGCATCTAAGTGTTGTAGGGAAAGGCTAGTCTGTTTGGGGTTCAAGGAACACTCCTAAAATGAGTTTACTCCCTAAATACCAACACCCCTTGAGTTTACGGTCGTAAACGCTTGAGTTTATGGTCGTAAGCTCCTAACCTTTTGACCATTTGGTGTTTTGGAGTCTTCTAAGCTATTTCAAGCATTCCTACTTCATGTTTAAGCCTTAGGAAGTGTTGTGTGGCATCAAAACACTCCTAAATGGAGTTTACGGTCTAAGGACCATTTCTCCATGAGTTTACTACCGTAAACTCTTATGGACTAAGGTATTTTGGCGTTTTCTAGTCCTAAACACTTCAAGGTAATAGCCTAGGTTAGATTCTAGGCATAAGGAATAAATATGGGGCATTTATACAACTTTTAAGGTGTTTACGGTTTTGGGAGATCCCCAAACCGTAAACACATATAAATGTGAGGTTTTTGTGCTTTTTGTGTGATAAACTCATCAATGATGGATCTAGACAAGTCCCTAAGGCATTGTGAAGCATCTAGACACCCTAAAGCACCCTTTGGCCATATACTTGGTGTTTACGGTTTTGGGAGCCTCCCAAAACCATGAACAACTTGTTCTTGGTGTTCTTGGGACTTTTCCTAGGTATAAATATATATAGCAAGCTTTAAATAACTCTAGGATAGAAGTACTTACTTTGTGGAAGATTGAAATGAACTTAAAGTCTAAGAACACTAGTGTGTGTTCTTGGTGTTCTTGGTGTTTTGGAAATCTAGTAAAAACACATAAATGGATGGATGAAAAGATGTACAATCACTAGATTAAGTGTTATACTAACTTGAAAGGGCTATAAACACTTACTAGATTGAAGATATTGAGCAAAACCTTGGATGATACTTGAGAGAGTTTTTGGAGTTTACTCTTTTGGGTAAAAATGAAAAGTGATCTACTTTGGGGAGTAAACTCATGCTTAAGGCATGAGTTTAGGGTGTTTGAGGGAGTTTACAGCCCAAACATAAAAGTTTGGCCGTGAACTTCTAAGCTACGTGGTATTCGCGGTTTAGAAATTTCAAGACCCGAGACGGCCCATCCGTTCACCCGCTCGTTTACAGATTAATTATTAAAATAATCAAACGAACTTTAATTTCCTAAAAACAAGTAAAAGTGAACTTGACTTATAATATGAAGTGATTGAGTTTTTGGGTTTGACCGAATGAAAATTCCGGGTTGTCACATCATCCCTCTGTTAAAGGGAATTTCGTCCCGAAATTAGAATTTAGGAAAGGAAGTAGGTATGACTGATCGAGTCAAGAGGTGGGAAACTTCCTAATCGATTGTTTCTCGCGCTCATAAGTGAATTCGGGTCCTCGATTGGTATCCCAACGAACCTTCACTAACGGGTGACGGCGCTGCTTCGTCCGCTTGACCTCTCGGTCGAGGGTCACTACGGTTCTTTATACAAAGGCGAGGATCTCGTGAATTTCGATCTCGTCGAGTGGACTTACGAGAGTCCTAACGGAAAGGTACGGTTTCAAGATCGATACGCGAAGGGTAAAATGTACGTTACTATGCTCGCGGAGTAGGTCTAGTTTGTGAGGTACAGGACCGATTCTGGTAAGAATCTCGGAGGTCCTGACTATCTTGGATTTAGCTTTCCACACTTTACGAAACGTATTAAGCCATTCCAAGAGTGAGACTTCCTAAAGAATTTGGTCTCTCACTTGGAATTTCGAAGGTTCTTTCTCTTGCTTAACTTCCCAGTCAAGGGCCACCCCCTGCTGGGTCAAAGTCGTAAGGGTTTCTGTAATTTGCGAGGAGTTCTGGATGAACTATGACAGTAGGTCTGTAAGACCTAGAATTTGGCGAATTTCTGTCGGCGTCTTCGGTGCCGACCAATTCCCAACGGTTTTGGATAAATTGCCAGAGTACTTAAGGATTCCCACATCACTAATAGTGTGCCTTCGGAATTTGACTCTCCAATTCCAAAACTCGTGTTCAGAGAACTTTGCGAAAAGTATCTCCGAGGGAAATGTTTCCACGGGTTCCTTCTTACTACGAGGGTAGATAAGTAAGTCGTTACATGGAGCATGACGAACTGATCCAAGTAAGAAAGACGAATGCTATTCATTAAACTCATGAATGCTTCGGGCGTATTGGTCCTATCCGAGGGGTATCATTACGGACTCGAAGTGTCCGCATCGAATTCGGAAGGTAGTCTTCCGGACATCCTTCCCAAACCCTCAAACTGGTGATATTCGGATCTCAGGTCCATTTTTGAAAGTAATTCTTTCCTTGCGTTTGCTCAACCGATTCTTCTATGCGAGGCAGAGACAACAATTTCTAATGAAAATCTTGACGGAGTCCTTGACAGCCGAGGTACATACAATGCAATTCATCGATCTCTGGAAGAATAAGACCAGAGTGCTCCAGGGTGAGAAGCCTAGTCTTCCAATTCTATTTTTGTGTAGTTCGCTAAGTTGTCCGGGCTGTTCTTGTATCTCTGTAGGTGTTTAGACTGTAGTCTTGGGAAGTCTCCATCCTGAAGTTCATATTAAAATTCATACATGGGTCAACGATCACAATATCGTGTATACGAGTCGTATATAATTAAGATTGAAAAGGTAGTCGAATAACTGATTCTTCTTTAAGCTCACATCCAATTGAGGAAAAAGAAGTTAAAGTGGAATCATCAATTCTAAACCTGTAGAACCTTGATCATATATCACCCTTATGTATACATTCTTCAGCGACAGATCAACCGTATGTATTGTTGGATTGAACTTGACGTACTGTACGAGTGGTACTTCGGGGATTTATTCGGAAAGAAAAAGAACTATGAGGTACTCCATGCATGAGTACTTCAGTGTTCTGAAATGACGACTTCGCTAAAAAGACGTTTACTGAGAAAGAGATGTACTTATGACGCTGGTATGGTGCGGATCAAATTGAACCTAGTTGTATGATAATGTCAGAATCATAAGGAAAATTAAAGACATTAGATTTGAACATAAGGCGTTACAGACAAACACAACCGTGCAACCATCAACAGAGTTACAGTACTTTAGACTTACTACAAGACTATTGCTGCGAATAAGGTATACTACAAAAGACAAGTATACGTAGCACGAGCATCCCTAATCGGATGGGATCTCGCAAAAGATAAGACTCTGGTGGCACTAGTTTTGGATGGTTCATAAGTCTGTTACAACGAAACGCCTAAATTACATTAACGTGGGTCCGGAGTAGGCTCTCCTGCAGTTGTGATCCTGAGAATCTTGCCTTCTGCGCCAGAGTTCTTTGTTATAGGACAATTCTTCTTGAAGTGCCCTATCTCACCGCATTGGTGGCATGACTGGCTAGTACTAGCATTGGTGGCGGGAGTGAGGTGTCGAGTAGGAGTCATGGGGACACGGTTGCTTTTGTTGATCTTCTCTTTTAGGCAATTTCTGTAATAGTGCCCCACCTCACCACAACAATAGCAAACTAGGCTTGCTCCAGTGGTGAAGGTAGTTCTACAGAAACGAGCAGTGTGCCCCATCTTGTTGCAATTATTGCATTTTCGGGCTCGGCAAATTCCCTTGTGGTGATAGTTGCACCGGTCGCACTTCGGGAGTGTTCCTTCATATGGTCTGCTCGGTACTGGGATGGCAACGGTTTCCACTTGTTGTTGTTGCATGGCAATTCTCTGAAATCGCTTGCGTTCTACTTGGGCTTGACGTTTCCGTTTCTTGAACTCTGAGTTGTTGTTTTGGGCGGTGGCGATTGTTACTATTTGTTGATTTCTCGGATCGTTAACACAATCGGGATTGTCAACTCCTTTTTCAGTCTTGTTTGCGTTGACAGTGCTGCGGTTTGCAAGGACAGCTGTCACGGCAGCCATTACGGCAGCTGTAATGGCGGCTTGAAAAGTAGCGGCGTCCATAGGAAAGGCAGGGGTTATGTTGCTCGGCTGATTGTTTCCGGATGACGACATGATTCTGTAACACGAAAGATAAGGATTTTGTGAGCAATTCTGGTTGACCCTAGATGTACTTCGATTGTTCAAGTAAAGAGTAAGAGTATGTTCTCGACAGTTTGACCTACATCCCTATGATGCAGTCCTAGTACGGATTGGAAGTATGTTCGCGAAGGTTTGACCTACATCCCTATGATGCAGTCCTAGTACTGAGTGGAAGTAAGTTCGTAGAATGGTTTCAAGACGTTTGACGTTTAAGCCGAGGTATCGTTGGTTGGTGAATAACATGATCCAACCACTAAAAGAGACTTGGAAATGTCTCCGGAGCTAAATTACTATAGTCCAATGCCTTGACTAAAGCATGTTTCAGACACACTCCAATGAAAGTATGATACGAGTACTTGAATAAAGAATGAAACAAAAGTTAGCCGACTGTCAATATCTTTGATATTAATGACGTAAAAGTTTGGGAAAATGACCTTGTAAAAGGTCTTACATCATATCCAGAGAAGATAGTTCTTGACAGCATAAAGACCTAACCAACAGTACTTACAGTACAAAATAGTTTCATAGAAAATACCACATCGGGCATAGACAGAAAAACGATTCCCTTTTAACAAGGAAAATAAAGTAAAGCATCTACTACTGGCGACGGTCATCCCTCTGGTGAACTCTCAGTTCAGCCAGTTGACGTTCCACATCAAGTAGGTGTCTTTCGTACACCCTCTGGCGTACACGAAGTTCTATGACTTCGGCTCGTGATTCGGCCAGTGCTTGCAGCAGGGTTTCATTGACTTTTTCAGATCTCTCACGAGCATCTTCTAGACGAATGGTGCGGAGGGTATGCATTCTCACATCGGCGACAACTTCTGTGATCTGATGTAGGGCTGTCCTGCCTTGAATCTCATTTCGGGCCACTCTGCGGACCAAGATTGGCAAGATTCTGTCTGCTGAGCCCCCATTGCTCAGGTTATAAAAGCTTCGGCCACCATTAAATGGCATGGGCTGATCTTGTCCTTGGCTCCATGTTTCCAAGCATTCCACCCACTCAGGCGTCGGGCCATGAAAAGCCGGACGAGGGTTAGGAATTGGAAAGGGAATTGCTTGGGGTAGGTTCTCAACCTCGGGTTCGGAGTTAGCATCATCCTAAAGGTCTTCATCATGGTGATCATTCACAGGGATAGGATGATCATTCTCTGGTTCTTCTTCAAACCATCCAGCAATGACCTCATTTGGAAGGTACTGGTTGCCGTGGGGATGGAGTCCAGCCATGTTATCTATGCGAGAATTGAGGTAAGAAAATGACTATTAGACGAACTATCTAGATAATTATTTAGAAAATCTTCATTAGTTACATCACTATTTGTGAAGTGCATACCATCTATATGTAATCGAAACAGGATAGGCCTTCGAATAAGTGACCTTAACTCCAAATTCACACAGAATAGGGGTAAAGCAAAATTTTCACAGATTCTAAGTCTATAACATCCTAGTTACATATAGCCTTAGTGTATCCACTTAGCAACTATCAACTTAGTAATGAAGATCCCGTTTTAGTTCTCAAGTATAATGTACTTATAGTAACACCAAATACCCCTATATTATTTTAAGTTTAATGTTATGTTCTACTGTTCTCTTTGTGGTATTGATGGTAAGATTTTAGACTTGTTGAAACCACACAACTACACTTAGGCACATGCTAGTCAACCCTCGGATAATATAGTTGATCAGGCTATATCTTCCCAGTTTTGACTATATGTCTCCAAGTCCACCTGTGTTTCCCAACAATCGTAATTCTTTTGTACTGTCCTAGTGACACTGATTTTAGTATGAATGCAGGCACGTATACTTAATTAAATATTTTATTATTTAAAGTATTAACTCTTGGTCAGAGTATTTTTAATCCCATTGTATTTATAGTCTGTATATCTTTTATGGGTTGATATACTCAATTCACTATAAACAATGCTCTGATACGAATCCGTCACACCCCAAAACCATGAACGACGGAAACGTTCTGGGGCGGAGGACGTCATGTACAATATCACAACAATGAAAAGTAGTAAACAAGCAATAACATCATCCATTGCATTAATAATATAATTTTAATACAAGTGTGTTCTGTAAAATTATGATAAATACTAAGGTATAAATCAAAATGAAAGATGAGTCTTGAACGAGCTCCATCTTCTCTAAACCTTGCATCGGTACCTGTCTACTGTTGACCTGAAGATATAAGTTATTTTGAAAGAGAGTATCAGCTTTAAAGCTGGTGAGATCATAAGTATTTTAGTGTCTTAATTTGTATGTAAGTATTTGTATGTATATGAACTGTAAGTATTTGTATGTATTTGAAATGTAAGTATTTGTATGAATATGAACTGTAAGTATGAAAACGTTTTGAACATCCTAGAAAACCATATGTTTCCTACTAAAAGTATCCTTCTACCAAGGCATCTAGTATCTATTTGTGTCTATTGTACGAGTGTGTATTTTCCCAAATCTAACTATCATTAACCAAAAATATATTATTTACATTACCATGCATTGTGTGAATGTTCACGAAGTGAATGTAATGGGGAAATAATAAAGTACTGTAGTTTTATAAGAAGTGACTACTACTGTACTAACTACCTTAAACCAAATGAAATTTAAAGTAACATGTGATCAGCCTGTATCCTGCTACCGACTCAATAGTAAAACGACGATGTAAGACGCCGTAAAAAATGACATTTGGCACCCGTAGACTTGCTTAAGTCCCACTGTAGAGCAACAAGGTGTATGATAGTCAATCCAATATAGATCTATACGTAAACTCATACGCTCCCCAATTAAGGAGATTCTGGACACAAAAACGGTCATGGCAGGTAGTTCCATGACCCGTTTAATGGCTCACATAACTGAATGTAATGTATATGTAATGTATGTGTAATGTACGTGCTAGCTGTATTGTGTGTTCCTCCTTTGTCTAGCCTGTATGTTTGTTTCTCATCAATATGTATTATGTTTGTTTCTCATCACTATGTATTATGTTTGTTTCTCATCACTATGTATTATGACTCATGTATGAACTGACTCTTTGTGTGATTTATTGTTCAAGTATTAGTATTAGTGAAACCCTAAACTACGCCTATTGTAGCTTACTAGTAATATAACTGGTACGTATGAACATGGAAGTATACCCTTGCTACCCAATGGTATTGAATGAACTGGAAGAACCTTTATGACTATATATGTATACATGATATATAACTAATATTTAAATGACCTTCGGACGGGTACCCGATATCCTACCAGACCACATCTCAAGCACGAAAAGGAAATTGGGCGGACAACCTTTCTAAGTCCTTTAAACATTTCTTATATTACTATACATATATAGGCATGAAATTGACAATATAAAAGCATAAAATAAGTTTTGTAAAACCTTTTGAACATGATTACTATCTAAGAAAAGGTCGACATGATGTCAGCCTATAAAAGGGTTTGAAAGCATGTGTTTGATAAAACAGTTTAAGTATAAAGAAACATTTGTTTGAAACACACTTGTAAATGAGTTTGAAATGAAACATATAGTGTAAAATGAACAGTTTAATAAGGAGTTTTAAACATATAAAATGTTTATGAAAATCATTTGAAGGAAACTGTTTGGTAAAACGGCTAATGAGTAGCCAATCATTTGAATGCTGCTTATTAATCACATGTGATTGACATAATAACTAGCATGATTCTACTTGTATCCCCCATAAAGCATTTAAAAACATTTAAAATATTGATTAAGGGGTATGAACTCACCTGTAGCAAGTGGTTGGGATGAACGGACTAAAACAGGATGCTAGGTGTCAAGTGAAGTCTTGAACACACTCTATGATCATAGTTAACATATAATATCATATATATATATATATGTATCCAATTAGTATTTAAACAACTAATAAACAAAGTCAAGACACCCTAGGACATGCTAAACACTTTATACAAGTGTTATAAGTCTCAAGGATTGCATCTAAGTGTTGTAGGGAAAAGCTAGTGTGTTTGGGGTTCAAGGAACACTCCTAAAATGAGTTTACTCCCTCAAGACCAACACCCCTTGAGTTTACGGTCGTAAGCTCCTAACCTTTTGACCATTTGTTGTTTTGGAGTCTTCTAAGCTATTCCAAGCATTCCTACTTCATGTTTAAGCCTTAGGAAGTGTTGTGTGGCATCAAAACACTCCTAAATGGAGTTTACGGTCTAAGGACCATTTCTCCATGAGTTTACTACCGTAAACTCTTATGGACTAAGATATTTTGGTGTTTTCAAGTCCTAAACACTTCAAGGTAATAGCCTAGGTTAGATTCTAGGCATAAGGAATAAATATGGGACATTTATACAACTTTTAAGGTGTTTACGTTTTTGGGAGATCCCCAAACTGTAAAAACATATAAATGTGAGGTTTTTGTGCTTTTTGTGTGATATACTCATCAAGGATGGATATAGACAAGTCCCTAAGGCATTGTGAAGCATCTAGACACCCTAAAGCACCATTTGGCCCTATACTTGGTGTTTACGGTTTTGGGAGCCTCCCAAAACCGTGAACACCTTGTTCTTGGTGTTCTTAGGACTTTTCCTTGGTATACATATGTATAGCAAGCTTTAAATGACTCTAGGATAGAAGTACTTACTTTGTGGAAGCTTGAAATGAACTTAAAGTCCAAGAACACTAGTGTGTGTTCTTGGTGTTTTAGAAATCTAGTCAAAACACATAAATGGATGGATGAAAAGATGTACAATCACTAGATTAAGTGTTATACTAACTTGAAAGGGATAGAAACACTTACTAGATTGAAGATATTGAGCAAAAGCTTGGATGATACTTGAGAGAGTTTTTGGAGTTTACTCTTTTGGGTAAAAATGAAAAGTGATCTACTTTGGGGAGTAAACTCATGCTTAAGGCATGAGTTTACGGTTTTTGAGGGAGTTTACGGCCCAAACATAAAAGTTTGGCCGTGAACTTCTAAGCTACGTGGTATTCGCGGTTTAGAAATTTCAAGACCTGAGACGACCCATCCGTTCACCCGTTCGTTTAAGGATTAATTATTAAAATAATCAAACGAACTTTAATTTCCTAAAAACAAGTAAAAGTGAACTTGACTTATAATATGAAGTGATTGACTTTTAGGGTTTAACCGAATGAAAATTCCGGGTTGTCACATATACAAATGGCCTCCAGGTTAGCTATTGGAGCATAAACTTCAGTGTAATCAAGACCCTCAACTTGCCGAAACCTACGAACCACAAATCGAGCTTTATTTCACACAATAACCCCTGAATCGTCCTGCTTATTGCGATAAACCTATCTTGTGTCAAGAGACTTCTTGCCCTTTGGTAACTCAACTAACTTCCAAACACCGAGTTTTTCAAATTGATGCAGTTCCTCATGCATTGCATCTACCCAGCTGGGCTCATTCGGAGCCATTTCAACATTCTTGGGCTCTATTTGAGAGATAAAGCAAGAGTAGAGACAAGTATTAACATCTCCACTCTGACTTCTTGTTTTAACACCGTCGCCCAGCTGACCAATGATGTTATCGATCGGATGATCGCGTTGAATTCTTGAAGGTATCTCTTAGCTGATATCATTAAGAGAGATAGGAAGAGTGTGAATGTTGATACCTCCTTCATTTGCTGATTGAGCCGCTCCAGCAGGCTCTGCCACAAACTCATTTGAGATAAATTTAGGAAAGAGTAGTTCCATAAAGGTTGAAGTGGTTGCGGAAGCGTCATTAGGCATGAACTCTCTCTCCGTAGGTGTAGATGGTGTAGCTTCAGCATCAGGTGTATCATTTTGGACTGGAGATTTAGGACTATCATGTTGTGCAGATGACTCCCCCTATGGTGTAGCAAAGGACTCCTCCTCAGGCATAACAGAGGACCCCCCCCCCCCCCGGCATAGCAGAGGAGTCCCCCTCAGACGAAACCGGAGACTTCCACTTGAATGATGAAGAGGATGCAGATGGAGGTCTGTAGACAACTTCTTCGTCTTCGTCTTCGTCTTCAGAAATCTTCTTCAAACCAGAAACAGATCCAGATGAGCCACTCGAAGACACATTTATTGATTTGAACAGTGATGTGTAATCAAACAGCCAATCCGGACCCACTCTAGCGCCCGTCTCATTTTCTTCCAACCAATGCACGTCATAAGATTCCACAATCTGTTTTATATTCTTATTGTAGACTCTATAGGCAGTGCGAGCAGCATATCCTACGAAGTAACAGTCATCGGCCTTGGCATTAAACTTCGGGTTGGCATCTAAGTGAAGAAGAGTGCAAGGACAACCAAATACACGGAAATGACTGACTGATGGCTTGTGACCATAGAGAATCTCATACGGGGTCTTCATCTAAGTTTTGTTGATCAACACTCGATTTTGAACGTAATAGGCAGTGTTTATCACCTCGACCCAAAAAAAACCGGTAGCTTTGAGTCACACAACATCGTCATTGCAGCGTCCTTTAAAGTTTTGTTTCTCCTTTCAGCAACACCATTTTATTGGGGTGTGTGAGCAGAGCTGTATTGACGCATGATACCCTTTTCTGCGCAAAATTAATCGAGAACAGAATTCTTGAACTCTGTTCCGTTGTTGGTACGAAGCGCCTTCACCCGATGGTTAGTCTGGTTCTCAATTAATACTATGAATTTCTTAATCAAGTCAGCAACTCCAACTTTGTTGGATAGAAAGAAAACCCACGTAAATCTAGAGAAATCATCAATCACAACTAGACAATAGGAGCTTCTGTTGATGCTAAGAACGTTTATTGGACCAAACAAATCCATATGTAGCAATTGAAGCACCTGGCTAATTGAGTTAACCTGTTTTGGCAGGTGTAGTTTTTATGATGCTTTCCTTGGGCCATGACACACATTTTTCAAACGTGATGAAGTCTTTGACAGGAAATCCACGGACCATCTCGTTTTTCGCAAGACAATTCAAGTTCTTGGCATTAGCATGACCCAGTCTTCTGTGCCAGAGCATTGCAGTTTGTTCGGAGATCTTGGAGAAAAGGCACGTAACTTGTTCTGGAAGATTGCTATTCATATCATTGATATAGGCATTCCCATCCCTTTTAGATTTTACGAGAATCCACTCTTCTAGGATGATGAAGCCTGGGTTGAGAATCATGCATTCCTTATCAGTGAAATGCGTAGAATAGCCCTTGTCACAGATCTGAGATACACTTAACAGACTATGCTTCAGTTTTGGAGCAAAATTAACATTCTTGAAACTTAAAAACCCATTTGTGACAGTTCCTCTTTCAGTGATCTTCCCCCCTCATCTCCACCCGCAAAGGAGACGTATCCCCCATTAAATGATTAAATGTTGTGCAGTTGGGCGATATCTCCTGTCATATGCCGGGAACAGCCGCTGTCGACGAACCAGGGTCTAACGACATTCCCCCGCAACTGTCCCTGCAAAATGTGCGGGTTTAATTAGATTTGGGAACCCAGGTCATTATTTTCCTGGGTGGCCCCGATGCCTTTTTAGATTGATAATTTTCGGATTTTTCAGAGGACACAGAAGATGAATTGGAAGCTAGTTTGGGCAGCCATTTATAATTGGGTTTTCTAATAGTCCCGAGTGTTTTTGAGATTGAATGTTTATCAGTTTTATTAAGGCATGTGGGTTTTCTACCAGATTTGGTTGAAGACTCATTGCTGCTTCTTGACGAAACCGACCTTGGCTTAGCCATGCTTGGTTTTGGCAAACTACCTGGGACTTTGTGATAACCTTTTTATGCTTTTGAAAAATGGCTCGTTTTCTACTCCGATCATCTTTCCAATCATCATTCCGGGAACGATTTCTAGAGGACGTTCTAGTTAAAGACCTTCCTCTGGATTCGTTCTCTCCTCTTGGAAATTCGAAATGTACAAACATATAATTTTGACAATTTCTAGCTATATGACCAGCAACACCATAATTGAAACAAATCTGTTTGTTATTGTTATAACTTGTGCTACATTGATCAGATTTGTTTTCCATACTATCACCCTTGCTTCTCTCACAAGAACATGAACAAGAATTAGGTTGTGAGGCAAGTGAGGGTACATTAGATGGAGAAGTTTGTGAAACTGGTGGTTCTTCAAAATTATTATCACACACATCAGAATTGTCAACCAAATTGTTCAAACTAGACACTATCAAACCATTCAAACAGTATCAGAAGTAATAGAAACCCCACCACAAAAAAACATTGTCACTTAAAACATCAGAAAAATTAGTGTCTTTATTAAAAACTAAAACTTCAGGTTCAGACTCGATTTTATTTTCAAAAACATATCCTTCAACTTTGTGCTTTGACTGATTCAAGGATTGATCTATAGGAGAAGTAGAAATGTTAGTACTTTCAACATTAATAAATCCTCCCGAAATAAAACCAGATGGCTTTCCATAAACCATAAATGGTTCATTAGCAATCTCTTCTTTGGACAAAGGCTTGTACTGATATGAATGATTGAAGGGAGGGGACACTTGATTATAACCTAGACCCTTTGATTGATTTTTCTTAAGTTGCATGCAGTGGTCTATCATATTTGTAACTACCTCACTTGAGACATCATATTTTCTAAAATCAAAATCAGCGATTTCAAATTTGCCCTTTAAAGATTCAATTTCAGTCACTAGTTCAGCGTTCTGTTTCACTACATAATCGTAATTTGCGCATTTATTACTGTAGTCTTCCTGAAGTCTCCTAAAGTCCTTTATTTTGGATTCCAATTGGGATTTAAGTGGTTTTTGACATTTTCTGAGTTGGTAACCTTCTTATCTAAGGTCTTCTACTTCCTTTTTTAATGAGTCATTAAGTTCACGAAGAATCTTAAGGCTTTCTACTTCACTATCTAATGTCTCAATTTTCTCATGCATAATTTTAATATAATCAATACAAGCTTGAGAGCATAATGGTAAACTTACCTCGGTTGTGTTAGGTTCATGAGAAGAAGATACCATCAACGCAAACTGTAGCCCCATCATCTTATCTTCAGCTGCCACAATCTCTGCTGGAGCATCATCACAAATGTGTGCCAGGTGGGCAGTTTCAGGTCCAGACAAGTTCAGGGCCTGCATCTGATCCTCCCAGTCAAATGACTGAGCGACCATAGCCTTCTCGTTGTTTATGTGAGTACCACTTCGATTGTTTCCGACTGCAACTATTGTCCTATAATTATTTAATCTTCTGTCTGGCTGTGGAAAATCATGAGCAAAATGCCCTGGCTCATGGCAGTTGAAACATCGAAGCTTTCCCTTGCTGAACCCAACTTTCTTGTCAGAACTCATTCCCCAGTTGTTCTTTCCAATCTTTTTGGCAAACTGTTTTTCCCTAAAGACTGCCATGGCAATTTGCCACGTAATATCCATCTCCTCAACGTCTTTAGGGTGAATCTGATCAAGATCGGCAAATGATAGTTGGGGTGGAAGATCCCCGTCTACGAGTGCATTGTCGCAATTGACAAGCCTTGAAGCAAGAGCAAGATTTTCATCACCCTCCTTTCCCCTTGAAGAAGAAGCCCCAGTTGAGGATGAAGCAGCTTGAGAAGCCACGAACGATTGATTCTGCGAGAAAGGCATGGCTGATGCAGAGGAAGCTGATGGAGTGGGAAAAGTCTGAATCTGAGCTTGCGGAGTAGTAAATGATTGACATGCAGAAGGAATAGAAAAAGAAAAGGATGAAAGAGAATTATTAGAAGAGATGCCAAGGTTCGCAGCTGAATATGAGTTCACATGGTTGATCTCCCGTTGCTTTTCATCAATATCACACGCCTTGATGACTGCCATCACTTCAGCGAGAGAGAGACAGCTGAGATCCTTAGTCTTATTGATGACAGCTACATTCATGTCCCAAGATTTTGGGAGAGCATTCAGTAGCTTTTTGTTTATCTCTGACTTTGTATAGAAAATCCCAGCCACAATCATTTCAGTATTAAGAGATGTGAACCGCTGGAGCTATGCTTTAAGAGTCTCTCTAGGAACATAATTGAACATATTGAATCGTTGTCGCAGCATGTCTTGGCGACTCTCCCGCATGTCTTCGTTCCCTTCATAAACCTTAATTAGGGCTTCCCACAAAGCCTTAGCAGACGTATACTCTCTGAAACCTTGAGCAATGTCTGGTGACAGGGCCATGGTCAAGATGGCCAAAGCCTTCTCCTGCTCTTCCACACTCTCGAAGTCTTCATCAGTGTAATTTTCTATCTTCTTGTCAACCACTTGCCCTGCAACTGTAGTGGTTATTCTGACTGGATCCTTGATGATGCATTTCCAGATCTTGAAGTCTTTCATTTTTATGTATTTCTCTATTCTGTACTTCCACTCGGGAAAACCATCAGTAGACATTAACCTTGGAATTCGTGTAGTGGTGCCCATGACAGCATCAAGTTCTTGAAAATGATTTTGACTTTGAGATTCCATTTTTATTGTTTAATTAATGTGAAACAAAAAGTAAATTAATTAAAATTTAAATTGAGTTTCTGGTCAAACACAGTTAAAATCCGATTTACTGTCCAAAAAGAATTTACTGCCCAAAATCAGTTTGCGGTCAAAAAGAGAATACGGTCTAAGGTTCACGGTCCAAGAACAATCAATCTTCGATTTATGAAAATTCCGTGTTTACGACTCAAGAATGCAGTTCACTGTTTAAGAACTATGACGAGTTTGCGACCGTAAATAGTGATTACGTCCGTAAGCTCGAGCCGTAAGCTACGATTTTCGCAGTTTTTCAATGAAACCAAAAACCCTCTTGCAGAAAAACACAAACTTAATCTCAAGCCAATAAAAACTTGCTCCAAAATCGATTTTAGAGTGCCTTTGACGCTGGTTTTTCTCTGATACCAATTGTAAGGTCCTGAGAACGGATCTTACTAGTGATCAATAGCAAACACAATCACAGAAACAAAAATAAAAGTAGAGAAGCAATGAAATCAAGCTTGCACACGTTCTATTGAAGTAAACGTCTGGTACAACTCGATATAGGGCCGTGAACAATAAGGCATCAACAACTAAACATGTGTGACTAGCCATCTATTTATAGGGAACTACGACCGAGAAGGGTTTACGGCCGTAAACTCATTACAAACCGTAAACGGCTATTACACCTACTAAAATACTCTATCTATACCAAACCACTATTACAATGCAAAGCCTAGACCAAACCACTACTTTGGGCCCTTCAACAGGGGATGATAAACTCCAAGTTGGAAATGGTAAAAACCTTTTTATTTCTCATATGGGCTCATGTAAATTGCAACAACTTAATCTTCCTAATGTTCTTGTTGTTCCAAAGCTTACCAAAAATCTCCTCAGTATCTTAAAATTAACTCTTGACAATAATGCTTTTGTGGAATTTTAGCCCACTTATTGTGTTGTTAAGAATTTCAGGGCCAAACCATGCTCTGCAGGGACACTAAGCATGGATTATATTGCATTTCTCCTTTCAGCAACAATAAGTAGCCCTCCATTATGGCCCGCTCTGGTGTTCAGATATCTCTTCATGGCTGGCATCAAAGACTTGCTCAGCCACATGAACCGCTTTTGCATCATTTAGTTTCTTTATTTAAGCTTCCTGTTTTGTCAAATAAATTCCCGAATGTTTGTGAATCATGTCAATTAGCAAAGAGCCATCACTTCCTTCTCCCTACATCTCACATTGCATCATAAACACCATTTGAGTTGATTTATTATGATGTTTGGGTGCCTTCACCCTTATTGTCTATGAATGGAAATAGATATATATATATATATATATATATATATATATATATATATATATATATATATATATATATATATATATATATCGATGATTGCACAAAATTCGTATGGAATTATTTTTTATCCCATAAATCTTAAGTGTTCTTTATATTTTTTCATTTCAAAGCTATGGTTAAAACTCAATTTCATAGTGACAATAAGAGTGTGCAATCTGATTGGGGTGGTGAGTTTAGAAATATTTCTACTTTTCTTCACCACCATGGCATTGAGCATCGAATCTCCTGCCCATATACTCAAGAAAAAAATGGTGTAGTTGAGAAACACAACCATATAATTGTTGAAAAAGGCCTTACTCTATTAGCCCAATCTTCCCTCCCTCATGTGTTTTGGGAACATGCCTTCAAAACTGCTACTTATCTCCATAATCGCAACATCACGCCTCTTCTTCAGTTTCACTCCCCATATCGGAAATTGTATCACAAACTTCCCTAATATGATATCCTCAAAACATTTGGCTGCTTGTGCTACCCTTTCCTTCGACCCTACAACAAGAAAAAGCTCAATTATCGAACTTTACCTTGTATTTTTCTTGGGTACAATACATCGTGGATAACGGGTACATATGTTTTCATCAACCTTCTTCCCGAGTCTATGTCTCACGCCATGTTGTCTTCAACGAAGAGGTTTTTACTTATAAAAACATCTTCTCTATCTCACCTTTTATTCCTCCCACACCTCCTTCATCTACTTCAATTGACATTTTAGCACACACTGCCACTTTACCACCAACACCTCCACCACCTTCATTATAACCACCCTCACCTTAACCATCGCCATCCCTTACCTCGATTGTCTCTACCCCTCCCACCAACAATCCACCATTAGGTCTCGATCTAAGCATAAACAACCCTCCACATCTCATTATTACGCTGCTGATCATAATACTCACCCAATGATTACCAGAGCTCGTCCAACTCCTTAAAGCCCCAAACCTTCACCACATCTCTCATCTCCTCTAATCCTGAATTTGAACCCAAATCTTTTGCTCAAGTTGTCAAACATCCCTGTTGGCTTCAAGCTATGTAGCTTGAACATGACGCCCTTATGCGAAATAAGACATGGTCTTTAGTCCCTTGTCCTACTAATGTAAATCTTGTTGGCTATAATTGGATATACAGGATAAAGAGACGCTCGGATGGAAAAATTGAAAGACATAAAGCCCATTTGGTAGCCCAAGGCTTCAATCAAGAAGTTGATGTTGATTATTTTTAGACTTTCAGTCTAGTTATTAAGCCAACAACAATCCACTTGGTCCTCTCTATTGCTTTATCCAAAGGCTGGTGTCTCCGTCAACTCGACATCAATAATGTGTTCATTCACGGTGACTTAAAGGAAGAAGTTTATATGAAACATCCATAGGGTTTTGAAGATCCTTTCCGACCCAATCATGTATGTCGCTTACACAAGGAGATTTACGGGTTAAAACAAGCCCCATGGGCTTGGTTTACTAAACTCAAAAATTATCTGGTGACTCATGGATTTAGAGCTTACCAGTCAGACACATCCCTGTTTGTTCATTTTTCTACTACCTCTATTATATATATATATATATATATATATATATATATATATATATATATATTCTCATGTATGTGGATGATTTAATAATCACAGGATATAAATTTCTCAAGAATCGAAGGGTATAAATTTGTCTCAAGAAAAATACATTAACGATATCTTGCATCGCATGAATATGACTGAAGCATCCCATGTTACAACACCTGTTGATCCGCAATCTTCCCTTCATCGCTAGGGAGATCTCTATCATGACCTTAAGTTGTTCAGACAAGTGGTCGGTTCACTTCAACATGCTACAATTACTCGTCCCGACATAGCATATGCAGTTAACCGTGTCTACCAATTTATGCACTCACCAACCAATCTTCATTGGCAAGCTACAAAAAGGATATTACAATATCTAAAAGGCACTAATAATCACTGTTTTCGATTCACTCCAATGTCCAACCATAACAACTTTCATACTCGCGTACTCTGATGGCGATTAGATTTCTGATAAGGATGACTATCAATCTCAATACAGTTATGCTATCTTCCATGGTAATAATCTTATCAGTCAGACCTCCAGAAAACAATGAGTGGTTGCCCGTTCTAGTACTGAAGCTGAGTATAGGTCTTTAGCATATACAACAATTGAACTCTTATGGTTGAAACAACTCATTATTAACATCCATGCTCCTATCAATCAGCCTCCCATGTTACTTTGCAACAATGTAGGAGCAATCTTCATGGGCAAGAACCCTATAATCAACACCCAATCCAAGCAAATTGCATTGGATTTTCACTTTATTCGCGAACAGGTAGAATCTGGAGCTTTAACAATTTGTCATGTTTCTTCTATGGACCAGTTGGCTGATGTATTTACTAAAACACTCCCAAAGAATCGTCTTTCTCTTCTTCGTTCCAAGCTTCAAGTTCAACTCATCCTTGAGCTTGCCCGGGGGGGGGGGGGGGGGGGGCTAAAGACGTGTAAAATATTTCCGCTAGTATAGGAGGTCTATTGAACTAGTCTACTCTATTTACCTAGTCTTATGTATGTGGTTAACTAGTGTTGTGTATTTCTCATTCACCTTTGTATTTATACCAATGTATTTTATTATATCAATAAACAGTAAAATTCAATCTTTATCAGTCTTTACACTCTCTTATCTTCTTCCATTGAAACTGCTAGTAGACAAGTAGTTTTAGACGGAGGCTAAACTAAGATGAGAGGTGGTCGACTTTTCGGATGTTTTTGTGATTTTTGCTTAGGGTTTATGCATTTTGACAATGGGGACGAAACATTTTTGGTTTCAAAGGGATGAATTTTTATTATGGTTTTTAAGTTTTAGGCGGTCCAATGGCCGAAGATGGTAGCTGGGGGTGGGGATTTTTTCTAAAGAATCTTGTCATTAATGGTCTCGTAGATATGTTCCATTTATTTGAAGTTTTGGGGTTTGATTTTCTTTTTAACCTTTCCATTTAGCCTTGATTTGTTTTGATTTTGAGGCCCAACCGGTGGTGGTTGTTGGAGATGTTGATGGTAACTATAGTTGTTATCGGTTCTTTGAACAAGGAAAGATAGGGTTGGGTAAAAATTGTGGAGCTAATGAAATAATTAATAAAAGATATATGTAAATTATAAAATAAATATATAAGGGCATAATAGTCATTTCAGTCATGGTAGGGCCTAAACTCGAAACAAAATAAAATAATAGGGACGGTCCGAGTGGAAATGAAATGTTATGGACCAAACACATAATTTTGACAAACCAAAAAAACGAATTCAATATTTTGTTCTAAAATAAAGGTACTATGTTTTAAAAAGAAGACAAAATTTCATAATTAGTCAATGTGGTCTGTAAAATCACACTTTGATGACTTCTATTAAAAATATCACACCACCGGTCCATGTAGTTTGCAAAATGTCATGAATAGTTATTATGACATTAAAACCAATTTTTCAGCTGTTAGATTTTTATGAAACAACTATTTTACCCTTGTACCAAATATGTAATATACAACAAACCTCAAGACTATGTGTGTAATTTTGTAAATTTGAAATTTTATATAAATATAAAAATTATAAATAGAAATTTTGTATACAACAAACCTCAAGGACTATTATGTAATTTGTAAATCTGAAATTATATATATATATATATATATATATATATATATATATATATATATATATATATATATATATATATATATATATAATTTCAACAATTTGATAACTTTTTTGTTACCTTTTTGACCTTTTATTTTTTATTTTTATTTTATAAATTTAGTTATTTGTGGTTTTTTTTAATGTTTTATTAATTCTTAATTCGACAAACAATGTCGAAACCATATTTTTTTTTTTACTTTTTTATTTGTGAATTGAACCGTTAAATTTTTTTTAAAATTTCAAGCCATTATGGTTCATGTTTTTTACTTGAATGTTCCATAAATATTATCGTTTACAGTTTTAAGTTTGCATTTATCATTATCATTAGTTCACCTTTTGTTTTATATTCTTTAATATAATTTTAGTTATTTATTCTTTTTATTTATTTTGATTCAAGTAATGAAAATAGAAAAAAAAAACTCAAACACCAAATTGTAATATACTCTAATATATTCATACATTTTATATTTTTTTGTCTTTTTTTTGGTTTTTTCATATTTTTTTTATTTTTTTCGTATTATTTTTAAAATTTTTTGTATGTTTTTAATTTTTTGTTTTATTTTAAATAAATTTAATAACTTTTTTTTAAATCTTTTTCAAAAAGTGTAAAATGTATGAATATATTAGAATATATTATAATTTTGTTTTTTACTTTTCAAATTGAAAAAAAAAATATCTTGAATTTAAACTGTTGATATCTTATAAAGAAATACGATTTAATTTGCCAGTTATATTTAAAAAAAATTAACTGGTTTTCCGATTTTAATAATTATAAATCACAAATACCACACATTGAAACATTAATTATAATATATACTCAATTATATTCATACATTTTATACTTTTTGAAAAAGGTCAAAAAAGAAAATTATCAAATTGATGACAAATATAACAAAAAATTAAAAAAATAAAAAATATGAAAAAATATAGAAAAAAATTAATTTAAAAAAAAGAAGAAATACCCAAAAAAATACGAAAAACGCAAAAAAACAATAACAATGTATGAATATATTAGAATTTTGTTTTTCATTTTTTTTTCTATTTTTCGTTATGTGAATAAATAGCTAAATATAAAAAAATTGAAAACAAATGGTAAAATCATGATAATAATAAATAAAAACTTAAAACTGCTAAAGATAATCACTATGAAGCATCAAATTTAAAAAAATATGAATCGTAACAATATAAATTTAAAAAATATTAACGGTACAGTTCACAATTAAGAAAAATAAAAGAAAAAACGGTTTGGATATTTTTTTTATTAAATTTAAGTTTGTTTATTTGAATCAAAATAAATAAACGTTAGAAAAACCATAAATCACTAAAATTATAAAATAAAAGGTTGAAAAGTTAAAAAAAAGTTATGAATTTATAATTTATATATATTCAAAAATAATATTTCTAATTTATATATATATATATATATATATATATATATATATATATATATATATATATATATATATATATATATATATATATATATATATATATATAGAACTTCAAATTTACAAAAGTAACAAATGATCCTTGAGGTTTGTTGTATATTGCGAATTTGACACAAGGGTAAAATAGTCATTTCATAAAAATCTAACACTTAGAAAGTTAGTTTTAACATGAAAAAGATCATTCATGAAATTTGCAAACCACAAGGACCATGACGTTTTTCATGTAAGTCAACAAAGTCTGATATTTTGCAAACCACATGAACCGATTATGAAATTGTCAAATTAAATTTACATATGACATCCGAACAAAGTAGGACTTATATCATAAAAGTCCTAACTTTTACATGTGTAATTGAAAAACACCCTAACATTTTTTTTATAGTGTTATGCCACAAATTTCTTTTAGAGTTATCATTCTAGCTCACATAATAAGTTCCATGGTGAACTCTGATATCTTTATTGCAAAATCACTCCTAGAATTGGATTTAAAGACCAAACTTGGTCCCTGTAGTTTGCAAAAAATTTCATCACATGGTTTTTTTACTTTATTTTTCATTTTTATATGCTTTATTTCTTTTCATTTTTTAACTTTATTTTTCTTATATATATATATATATATATATATATATATATATATATATATATATATATATATATATATATGTTTTCATATTTTTTTAATTTTTTCGTACTTTTATTTTTAATTTTAATTTTTTTCGTATTATTTGTTTTTTTGTTTTTGTGTGTTTTTTTTTTTTTTTTTTTTTTTTTTTTGTATTCATAACTTTTTCTTGACCTCTTTTAAAAAGTGTAAAATGTATTAATATATTAGAGTATATTACAATTTTTGTAATTTTTTTAATTTATTCAAGTAAATAAAAAAGTTATATTTATATTTGTAATTTCGTCTAACTTATTTTCTTTATATTTCTTTGTTCTTTCATGCTGTTATATTTATATTACAAAAAAATCAAAATTAAAAAAAAATCAAACAACTTGTTTATTGATAATTAATGCTTTAATGGGTGATATTTACGATTAATAATTACTAAAATAGGAAAAAAAGCTAAAAATTGTATAATATAACTTGCAAATTAAATCATATTTCTATATGTGATATCAATAATTTAAATTATAGATAATATTTTTCAATTTGATAATAGACTAAAAGAAAGAACAAAAAAGTAATAATAGTTTGTGTCTATAAAAAAATTGTTATAATATTTTAAACTTAATTCAAGTTCATTTACTTGAATCAAAATAAATAAAAACATTAGAAAAACTATAATAACTACAATTTGAAAAAAAATAGTAAACAATAGGTCAAAAAGGTAAAAAAAAATCAAAATGTTGAAAAAATAAAGTTAAAAACGAAATATATATATATATATATATATATATATATATATATATATATATATATATATATATATATATATATATATATATATATCACGAACAGGTAGAATCTGGAGCTCTAACAATTTGTCATGTTTCTTCTATGGACCAGTTGGCTGATGTATTTACTAAAACACTCCCAAAGAATCATCTTTCTCTTCTTCGTTCCAAGCTTCAAGTTCGACTCATCCTTGAGCTTGCGGGGGGGGGGGGGGGGGGGGGGGGCTAAAGACGTGTAAAATATTTTCGCTAGTATAGGAGGTCTATTGAACTAGTCTACTTTATTTACCTAGTCTTCTATATGTGGTTAACTAGTGTTGTGTATTTCTCATTCACCTTTGTATTTATACCAATGTATTTTATCATATCAGTAAACAGTAAAATTCAATCTTTATTAGTCCTTACACTCTCTTATCTTCTTCCATTGAAACTGCTAGTAGACAAGTGGTTTTAGACGGAGGCTAAACTAAGATGAGAGGTGGTCGACTTTTCAGATGTTTTTGTGATTTTTGCTGAGGGTTTATGCATTTTGACAACGGGGACGAAGCATTTTTGGTTTCAAAGGGATGAATTTTTATTATGGTTTTTAAGTTTTAGGCGGTCCAATGGCCGAAGATGGTAGCTGGGGGTGGGGATTTTTTCTAAAGAATCTTGTCATTAATGGTCTCGTAGATATGTTCCATTTATTTGAAGTTTTGGGGTTTGATTTTCTTTTTAACCTTTCCATTTAGCCTTGATTTGTTTTGATTTTGAGGCCCAACCGGTGGTGGTTGTCGGAGATGTTGATGGTAACCATAGTTGATATCGGTTCTTTGAACAAGGAAAGATAGGGTTGGGTAAAAATTGTGGAGCTAATGAAATAATTAATAAAAGATATATGTAAATTATAAAATAAATATATAAGGGCATAATAGTCATTTCAGCCATGGTAGGGCCTAAACTCGAAACAAAATAAAATAATAGGGACGATCCTAGTGGAAATGAAATGTTATGGACAAAACGCATAATTTTGACAAACCACAAAAACGAATTCAATATTTTGTTCTAAAATAAAACGTATTTAAAAAGAAGACAAAATTTCATAATTAGTCAATGTGGTTTGTAAAATCACACTTTGATGACTTCTGTTAAAAATATCATGCCACTGGTCTATGTGGTTTGCAAAATGTCATGAATAGTTATTATGACGTTAAAACTAACTTTTCAGCTGTTAGATTTTTATGAAACAACTATTTTACCCTTGTACCAAATATGTAATATACAACAAACCTCAAGACTACGTGTGAAATTTTGTAAATTTAAATTTATATGTAAATATATAAGTTATAAATAGAAATTTTGTATACAAGAAACCTCAATGACTATTATGTAATTTGTAAATCTGAAATTATATATATATATATATATATATATATATATATATATATATATATATATATATATATATATATTGTATATAAATACATTATATATATATATTTTCAACAATTTGATAACTTTTTTGTTACCTTTTCGACCTTTTATTTTTTATTTTTATTTTATAAATTTAGTTATTTATGGTTTTTCTAATGTTTTATTTATTCTGATTCAAGTAAATAAACTTAAATTCGATAAACAATGTCGAAACCATATTTTTTTTATTTTTTTATTTTTGAATTGAACCGTTCAAATTTTTTAAAATTTCATGCCGTTATGGTTCATGTTTTTACTTGAATGCTCCATAGTTATTATCTTTTATATTTTTAAGTTTGCATTTATCATTATCATTAGCTCACCTTTTGTTTTCTATTTTTTTACATAATTTTAGTTATTTACTCTTTTTATTTATTTTGATTCAAGTAATGAAAATAGAAAAAAAAACTCAAACACCAAATTGTAATATACTATAATATATTCATACATTTTACACTTTTTGTCTTTTTTTGGTTTTTTCATATATTTTTTTTTATTTTTTTCGTATTATTTTTTAATTTTTTTGTATTTTTTAATTTTTCGTTTTATTTTAAATAAATTTGATAACTTTTTTGTAAATCTTTTTCAAAAAGTGTAAAATGTATGAATATACTAGAATATATTATAATTTTGTTGTTTTGAGTTTTTTTGCTTTTCAAATTGAAAAAAAAATATCTTGAATTTAAACTATTGATATCTTAGATAGAAATACTATTTAATTTGGCAGTTATATTTAAAAAAATTTAACTGGTTTTCCGATTTTAATAATTATAAGTCACAAATACCACACATTTTAACATTAATTATAATATATACTAAAATATATTCATACATTTTATACTTTTTGGAAAAGGTCAAAAAAGAAAATTATCAAATTGATGAAAAATATAACAAAAAATTAAAAAAATAAAAAATATAGAAAATAATAATTTTTTACAAAAAGAAGAAATACCCAAAAAAAAATACGAAAACCCCAAAAAAAGAATAACAATGTATGAATATATTAGAGTATATTAAAATTTTCTTTTTCAATTTATTTTTGTATTTTTCGTTATGTGAATCAAAATAATTAAAAACAATAAATAGCTAAATATAAAAAAATTGAAAACAAATGGTAAAATCATGAGAATAATAAATAAAAACTTAAAATTGCTAAAGACAATCACTATGAAGCATCAAATTTAAAAAAAATATGAATCGTAACAACATAAAATTAAAAAATATTATCGGTACAGTTCATAATTAAGAAAAATCAAAGAAAAAACGGTTTGGATATTTTTTTTATTGAATTTAAGTTTATTTATTTGAATCAAAGTAAATAAACATTAGAAAAACCATAAATAACTAAAATTATAAAATAAAAGGTTGAAAAGGTAAAAAAAAAGTTATGAAATTGTTGAAATTATTTATACATATATATCAAATTCATATTTATAATTTATATATATAAAAAAATAATATTTCTAATTTATATATATACAAAACTTCAAATTTACAAAAGTAAACAAATGATCCTTGAGGTTTGTTGTATATTGCGGATTTGATATAAGGGTAAAATAGTCATTTCATGAAAATCTAACACTTGAAAAGTTAGTTTTAACATAAGAAGTATCATTCATGAAATTTTGCAAACCACAAGGACCAATGACATGACATTTTCCATATAAGTCAACAAAGTGTGATATTTCGCAAACCACATGAACCGATTATGAAATTGTCAAATTAAATTTACATATGACATCCGAACAAAGTAGGACTTATATCATAAAAGTCCTAACTTTTACACGTGTAATTGAAAAACACCATAACATTTTTTTATAGTGTTATGCCACAAATTTCTTGTAGAGTTATCACTCTAGCTCACATAATAAGTTTCATGGTGAACTCTGATATCTTTATTGCAAAATCACTCCTAGAATTGGATTTAAAGACCAAATTTGGTCCCTATAGTTTGCAAAAAATTTCATCACATGGTTTTTTAACTTTATTTTTCGTTTTTATATGCTTTATTTCTTTTCATTTTTTAACTTTATTTTTCTTATATATATATATATATATATATATATATATATATATATATATATATATATATATATATATATATATATTTGTTTTCATATTATTTTTTAATTTTTTCGTATTTAGTTTATTTTTATTTTTTTTTTCGTATTATTTGTTTTCATTTTTTTGGTATTTTTAACTTTTTCTTGACCTCTTTTAAAAAGTGTAAAATGTATTAATATATTAGAGTATATTACAATTTTTGTACTTTTTTTTAACTTATTCAAGTAAATAAAAAATTTATATTTATATTTGTAATTTCGTCTAACTTATTTTCTTTATATTTCTTTGTTCTTTCGTGCTGTTATATTTATATTACAAAAAATCAAAATTAAAAAAATCAAACAACTTGTTCATTGAGAATTAATGCTTTAATGGGTGGTATTTACGATTAATAATTACTAAAATAGGGAAAAAAGCTAAAAATTGTATAATATAACTTGCAAATTAAATCATATTTTATATGTGATATCAATAATTTAAATTATAGATAATATTTTTCAATTTGATAATAGACTAAAAGAAAGAACAAAAGAAGTAATAATAGTCTGTCTCTATAAAAAATGTTATAATATTTTAAACTTAATTCAAGTTCATTTACTTGAATTAAAATAAATAAAAACATTAGAAAAACTATAATAACTACAATTTGAAAAAAAATAGAAAACAAAAGGTCAAAAAGGTATATATATATATATATATATATATATATATATATATATATATATATATATATATATATATATAGGCTTAGGTTATTCTACTCTAACTAATTATTGTGCGGATATCGTATGCTATGAGAATTACTAAGAGAATAAGTTGTTTAGCAATGCGAATACGTTCAATCTTACATAATTATTGTCATTAACACACATTCTCACTAATTAAATTGTCTATAAGGTTATTATGCACTTATTATTATTATTCTCATTTCAGTCAGAATGTTTATTGGGTCGTATTCTGTCAGAATGAAAATGAGTGAAAAACGATGTGTGAGAACAAAAATAAATAATAATTAGCGAGAAAGCATGAAAATGACGATATTTTTGTAAAGTTGAACGTATTCGCATTGCTAAACAACTTATTCTCTTAGTAATTCTCATAGCATACAATATCTGCACAATAATTAGTTAGAATACTTGAACCTAGTTCTCTCTCTCTCTCTATCTATCTATCTATCTATCTCTCTCTCTCTCTCTCTCTCTCTCTATATATATATATATATATATATATATATATATATATATATATATATATATATATAAATATATATATATATATATATATATATAACGAAAATAAATAGAGTATATCAATAACGAAAAATAAAGTTAAAAGAACCATCTGGTGTAATTTTTTTTTGCAAACTACAGGGACCGAAATTGGATTTTAAATCCAAATTTAGAACTGATTTTGCAAGAAAGATAATAAAGTTAATCATTAAACTGGTTAAATGGGTTATAGTGATAACTTTGCGAGAAAATTGTGACCATAACCCTACAAAAAAATATTAGGGTTTTTTGTAGTTATGCATGTAAACCTTAGGACTTTTATGATATAAGTACAATGATGTAATATAATCTATAAATTTAAAAGAGAAATTGAGAAAGAAAATAAAATCGTCTAACCTCATTACGTCAGTGATATGTATAACTTAAGATCACAAATTTAATAATATAGATTTACATCTCTTAAATTGACATATTAATTGTCTTTGTTTTAATATTACTCGACTCTTTGATATTACTATTCCTTTTAAGTTGTGAGCTTTGTTCTCATGATATAATCACAAACGTTATACATTTGTGTGAGTAGGGTGGAATTGGTAGGTACCAATTCATTTGTTCATTGAACCATGTACTGTACCAATTATACTTGGTACAAAAAATGTCTACCACTACCGTACCAAGTATAGTTGGTACAAACATGTTTGGCTACCAATAAGTTCGGTTGATACATGTTGGTAATGGTATATCCCAACATGTATGGTGGTTTTGTGAATGACGATTTTCGTTTTCTTGAGCATGGTGAAACTTCAACGCGGGGTTTTGTGAATAAGAGTTTTATAATGGTAAAGATTGAAAAATCAATCCAGAATGATTTTATTAATTTCTATTATAAGTTTATACGTTAAAGTGGTGGAAGAATATTAGACACACCAACATAAGTTTAAAACTTTAAACTTTACTAATTCAGTAAATGCTAATATCAAAGCTCGTAAATCATTACCACGAAACATACTAAAATTATATATATATATATATATATATATATATATATATATATATATATATATATATATATATTGAATTGCCGTGGTATTGAAAACCACTACCATACCATGATTTTGCAATTGATATAATATTGTCAACCAAACATATTGGTTACCAAAAATATTGACTACCGGTATTTTTGGTTCGGTTGGTAACATGTTGGTTGGTTTTCCGTGGTATATATTTGCCAACCCTACATTTTGGGGTAATGAACATCTTTTTTTTGTTTGAAAAAATGATTGTTCTTTTCTTATTTATGATTTATTCTATTATTATAAAAAAACTAATTTACCAATAATACTAATATTATTAATTTAAATTTAAATGAAAAACTTAGATATATGATAAAATTAAATATTACATTTTGTTATTGAAACATCAACAACAACCAAAATTGCCTAAGAAAATGAAATAATTAACTAGTTTTTAGTTAACTAGCTTACTCAAATTTTCTTTATATGGGTTTAGGTAGGCTAATGGTTGCATCTTATAAATGTTTTAGCAAAATAAATATGAATACAAGAAGAGGGGATGATATGTCCGCTTGCCCCTGTTGTAGCTCTGTCGATGTTTCCGATCATCGAAACACATCAGAACGACTCAAAAGAAAGTATAATGACTATAATTCGTACGTCATAAGGTTTTAGAAGATGGGAGCTTCAACAGACATAAGATTCACGGTGGTATAAGATCATGAAATTTGGGATTATGGAAATGTTCTCAATTAAGAGAAGGTTCTATGAAATGTTCGATACAATATTTCAGGTTATATTGAATCTTCGAAACACACCCTATCTTGAAGAATACGGTGACTTGATAGTGAATCTTTGTCACACCCCCGAACCGTCAGAAAGACAACGGCGGAAACGTCCAGGGGCGGCGACGTCATACGTAGTATCACAACAATCGTATCATAGCAATCAAAGTAAACACAACCATTACATTACAATATGAATATTTACATCTGTTTGAAAACATAGTTTGTACATAACATTATATAACAAAAGACAAAGATGAGACTAACAAAAAATGCTCCGTCTTCTACAAAAGCTGGCTAGGTACCTATCTATCTTTGTTCTGAAAATACAAGCGGTTTTGAAAACGTATCAGCATAAAGCTGGTGAGTTCATAAGCAAGTTTTTGTATTGAAAACTAGTCACTGAATTTGTATAAATATTTTCTTTCCATTATAAGTAAATATCGTTTGTATCAAAAACCGTTGTTACCAAGTTCTGAAATATGTACACATGTTTACCAAGAAAATCCAATATTTTCTTACATGTTTGTTGTTTTCTGTATGAAAGGTACGTTCTGTTTGAAAACCCTGGCTACCACCAGTATGTATAGTAGTTCTATTACTTATGATAAAACTATAGATTTTGTCCCTGGAATACCCTCCAATAAGTAGATAAGTAGTTTTATCAGTTAAAATAAAACTATAGAAGAAGGAAAATCCCGTAAACAATGATTAGTTTATACTTATTGTGAGTCGTATGACCATACTAATTTGAACTGTGACCTCCTTGACGTTCTTTAGGCATCGTACGATTACAAAATTTGTCACCCCAGGTGTGCCCGCCTAACTGTAGCTAACAGTTCAGGTGTGGGATTGTCGGTACCGAATAGATCTATTCACAAATTTCACGCTCTCCCTCCAGGAGACTCTGGTTATACTACCAGTGATGATATATTAGTACCCCGAGGGGCAAAATGAAGATAGTCTCACAATCCTGTATTAACTAGTTTACAAGTTTGTTTGGTTGTTCTCGAGTTCGAAATCGTTTGTAACAGTGTAGAGTATAACATAAAATAATTATTTAGCATGATACTCTAGTTTTGTATTCGTAGTAATGGATAAACTAAATCTGACATAGTTTATACGTTTGACTTGTATGAGGTTTGAATCTGTAAGACTGGTAATGAAATCCCAAACTATACCTATTATAGTTTGAATGGTTGTTACGTTTGTGTAAGGTTTTGAAACCATTCAATTATAAATTGAAAACATCTCTTATGCTCCACATATTACTAAAGGGATAATTATACCTAAACTGTCTTCGTCAGAAGCTCCGGGAATGAGTAAGTAGGATCTTTGTTTATGAATATTGTGATCCATTTTCCTATGTATCCTCATTCCTGAGTTTTAGTTGGGTATGAGTAACTATGTTCTTAAATTTTGATTTCTCATTTTCTAAAATCTTATTGTATCCCATAGGTACTTGTATGATATTCAAAATCTTACCTATACTATGGTTACTAGGATCATATCTCCATATCATTCTTTGTCACACCCCAAAACCGGAACGACGGAAACGTTCTGGGGTGGATGACGTCATGTCAAGTATCACAACACATGCACTATAGTAATCAAAGTACAACAAAACATTGAATTAATAGTAATAGTTTTACATGGTTTACATTACAATACATCAAAGTAATACAAGTAAATATATAGGTGCAGCTTGGTACTAAACTGTCTTCGTCAGAAGCTCCGGGAATGTACCTGTCTAATGCTGACCTGAGAATACAAGTTATTTGAAAAGCGAGTATCAACATTTTTACAATGCTGGTGAGTTCATAAGTGTTTAGTGTCATTTTATTCAAATAACTTAAATAAAAGTGGTAGTTCTAGGGTATCCATTACGTTAGTGTCTTTTCCAGAAAATCCTATATTTTCTTTAATAAAAGCAGTCTTCTACAAAGACTGGACGGTGTTATGTGGTAAAAAGTAGTTTCCCTTAATCGCTATCATTATCAAAATACAAAATTGGATTATTAAAGAAAGTAGGAGAGATCAGGGAAAATAACATATGCCTCAGTAGTGAAGACTGCTGACTAAGGCAGGAGGAATCATAGACTCCAGGAGAGTATCGAACGAACGACATGCCTGGGTCAGTCTAACAAAGGGAGACACAGACCCCAGACGGTACCAAATGAAAGGTACGGCTAGCAAGGTCTAAAAACAGAGACTACAGACCCCAGACAGTATCAAATGAAAGACACAACTAGTAAGGTCTAAAACAAGGAATACAGACCCCAGACAATATCAAATGAAAGATACAGCTAGCAAGGTCTAAAACAAGAAATACAGACCCCAGACAGTATCAAATGAAAGATACAGCTAGCAAGGTCTAAAAACAAGGAATACATACCCCAGACAGTATCAAATGAAAGATACATCTAGCAAGGTCTAAAAACAAGGAATACTGACCCCAAACAATATCAAATGAAAGATACAGCTAGCAAGGTCTAAAAACAGTGTGACTCTGAGAGTGGGTTTTCAGCATACAGTGTAAAGTAAAGTGTAACATACAGTGTGAAATACCATTACCTTAAGGCCATGAATTATAAGGTAACCTGGGATACTCGTAACCATACTAACCGACACTAGAGAACCTGACGCCCTGCAAGCGTCTATAAAATGTGACATTTGTCACCCCTTGGCTTGGTAGGCCGTGGACTGTAGCTAGCAGTCAGGGTGCGGGGATGTCAATCCCGTATAGATCTATACACAGAATGTCCGCTCTCCCTACAGGAGACTCTGGTTACCAACTAGACGACGGAGAAGGCCGTGTCCCGAAGATGCATCCCAAATAGTGGGTAGTGGGTTTCCAATATAAGTGCTGAACGAGAGGTAGAGACTCATAACCGAACTGACTAGAGTAAAACTATATGGCTATGCTCGTATACATAATATATAACTAATAAATCAAACGACCTTCGGACGGACATCCGATCCCACCAGACCACATCTCAACGAAGAAAAGGAAATAGGGCGGACAAGCCTTCCTAAGTCCTTCAACCATTATTTATATGCATCTATACAAGCACAGGCATACATCTAACTACGTTTGAGTGTGTAACAAGTGGAAGCATATTGTGAAGTAAAAATAAATCGTGTGGAATAACCGAATCATGAAGTATAAGCGTACAGTGTGGAATAACCGACTTGTGAAGTATAAGTGTACAGTGTGGAATATCCGAGTCGTGAAGTATAAGCGTATAGTGTGGAATAATCAAATCATGAAGTATAAGCGCTACCAAATATACGTGTATCACGAAGTGGAAACGTTATCGAGTAGGAGTTTAAACTAGGTAAAAGCGAAGCAGCGGTATCTAACAAGTAAAAGTAAAAGTATACGACATGAAAGAGAACTTTGATGAAAACCTTGGAAAAACCTTTATACTTAAGAAAATCACAACCTGGTATTCTTCGGTAAAATAAGTTTGTAAACCTTTAGAATTTCTTTGGAAACCTTTCATAAACCAGTTTAAAAATGAACTTTGATAAAACAGTATAAGTAAGAGCTTGGACAAGCGAAAACATTTTAGAAAACCATTTATAGTATCCTACTCGGTAAAACAGTTTACAGTGTGGTAAATCCTTGTGCATGCGGGTTATCAATCACATGTGATTGATATGATAACTGGCATGTTTAACTTGTATTCCCCCCTATAGAACATGTAAAAACATTTAAAAGGTTCATTCAAGGGTATGAACTCACCTGGTGTAAGTGGATCCGACGAAGGTGCCGGTTGGGTGCTCGGTGTCAAGTAAAGACTTGGACACACTTAGTGACCTATTTAACATATGATAACATATGTTTTCATACAATTAGTATATATAATACCAATTAAACAAGTATACACACTCTAAGGAGCGGAAAACACTTTGGTTAAGTGTCTGGGGTGTCCCGGGTAACATTTAAGGGTGTGAATGGCTTAGGAATGGAGTTTACTCTCCAAGAGTAAACTCTCCATATGGTGTTTACGGCCCTGGGACAACTCCCCATGAGTTTACGGCCGTAAACTCATGGTGAGGGTGTTCTAGGGTGTTTAAAGGCTCTATCTTGATCGTGGAATTTTTTTAGGTCCAAATCTAAATGGTATGAATGGTTTTAAGGATTTTAAAGGGACCAAATGGGATTTTACGGCCCATGAACCACCCCTATGGGAGTTCACGGCCGTGAACTCCTATACCTTGATTTTATTGAAGTTTTAAGCCCTTATTACACTCCTAGTAATTTATAATGAAGTATAAAGCCATTTGGGGGGATTAAAACTACCATTTGACATGGTTTGGAGGTGTTTACGGCCTAAGCATGTGCTTGGGCCGTAAACTCCATTTCACCCCTCAAATCTATGTGTTTAAATGTTCTAAACCCGAAATAGCAAGTCCCTAATTTATGTCTTAATCCTATGGGTGGTTTGGGAGTGTTTGGAACTTGTTTTAACAAGTTTAGAGGGTGTTTACGGCCTAAGCATGTGCTTGGGCCGTAAACCCTCTTTTAAGTCCCAAAAATTGTTGTTTTGTGCTTCAAACACTCCTAGGCTAAATCCTTAATTGGTTCCTTGGTTCAAAGGGACAAATTTGGGTCATTTTGGCCTCATTTAAGGGGTTTACGGCCCTAGAGTGTTCTTGGGCCGTAAACTCCTCTTTGACAGCTTATATGGTCGAATTTTTTGGGGTAAAGTCATAGCCAATAATGTTTAGGATAAGTTAGGGTAAGGAGACTCACGATTTGGAGGCGTTTGGTTGCGGATTTGAGGCGAAATCGGGCTCGTATGAGAGAGAGTATAGAGAGAGAGTGAAAAGGGGTGGAATGAAGTCCATTCCCTCTTATATATGGGTTGTAGTTGGAGCTCAGCGGGAATCTACCCGATACTGTCGCTAAACGGGGCTTTTGGTCGCACCCGATTTAATGGTCGTAATAATAAAAGCTAACTTTTTCCAAATTACTATGGAAATGTAATTTAAGTCTTTTTATTTACTTTATTACAACTATAACAACATAAAACATAAATAAATAAAACATTTATTTATTTGATGACCTCTTATTAACGGAACTTTTATACAGTGGAATATTCCGTCAACGGAAACGGGGTAATGTAACGGAATGAACTTTGGGTTGTCACATCATCCCCCCGTTAGAGGGAATTTCGTCCCGAAATTCAGGTCTAGGCAAGGTAGTAGGTATGAATGACCATGTAGAGGCAGGAGGGTACTTCCTATTTTGTTTGTCCTCGCCTTACAAAGTGAACTCTGGTCTGTGTTTGATATTCCAACAAACCTTCACCTACGGGATGCGGATTCCGTCTCATGTAGTTAGTGAGTTCTGACTGGTGTATCTATGAGGTTAGGGTTCTCAATGGTCTCTATCAAGATGAGTGGGATACGAAGAGTGACGTCGGGTATACACATATCAAGTCTAAGGAGTGGATCGATCGGGTGTGAAACTTGTGGAATATCCGAAAGTAGTAGTGGTCTGACGAGGGTTGGACCAATCTCCGTAAAGGATCTCGGGTGGTCCTAAGCTCTCGGAAGGGTAGAGCTTTTCTGTACCTAGAACATAGTGTACTTCTATGGCAAGATCATCACTGGCGTGATCGCCATTCCAAAGTTCCTAACGTTCTCACTCGTACTGGATGGGTAGTCCTTCAGGTTGGTTCTTAGGAAGGTCGGGTTGTCCTTAGGTTCGCGTTTGCTGTCAATTGGCTGTTAGAGACTTTCTAGATCATTGGATGGGTTGTGTGTCTACGGTTATCTGCTTGCTGTAGAGTGTCTATCTCAAGCTCGTGCAAAATGAACCTACACTAACGAATCTTGAGATACGGAAACCCTCAGGGTCGGGGAGATATGGTTTCACCAGACGAGTGTTGGACTATCTCGGGAGGTGGTTCTACTATTTCAGCGTGAGATAGTATTCGTGGAACACCTAATAGTCCAATGAATCTCTAAGACTTTGGTTTATTCTAGTGTGGAAAGCGCATGCTCCTGAATAACCGCTCGACTAACACCAAGGCTGGTGTTAAGTCTATAATCTCTTTGGGATCTAGGTCATGAGGCTTAACGCAACTACTTTCGCACTTTGATCAAGTATTCTTGGTTGCGGAGGTTATCCTGTGGTTCTCGGTATTCTAGTGTTCACTTCGTAGAATGAAGTCTATCGTCTATAGGGCGACGACGATTTCCTCCATGCAAAAGGGAGGAGGATCCTAGGCACTACTCGTCGGTAACAGGGTGGACGAAGTGCCTGAGTAGTGTGAACATCTTCAGCAACTACTTTTCCGAAGTTTCTGAGTGTTTCCCAGTCTAGGTCAAATCTAGTGAGTATAGGGTTCCATTACTCGGAACTTTAATCCCTTTACTAACTGAGGGTGTTAGCTACTATGTGGGCTTAACCGGTATGACAAAAAATTTCGGGTTTGTGGTCATTATAGTTGCTCAACCCGCAGTGGTTCTCTTGATTCCAGCTCTTAATTTATGGGACAGGATGAAGGGTCTTACTATGAGGTTCGTGGTAGAGCTCATACTTGGCTTAACCACTAATACTTGGTGTATGCAGGCCGTATATAATTGAGGTCGGCAGGATGTTCAGTTGTGCATCCCCCTTCATAAGTAAATTTATTAGTTATGGTTGAATAATGTTACAATGAGTTCCTATAATCGAGCTTATGACCGTCAAACTCTCTGAGACGACACTTCATCGAACGTCGCCAAAGTTTAGAAAGTTATGTCTGCTGTGACTCGACCGTCAAGGTTGTAGCTAGCAACCGCAGGTCGGATATTAGCCCTGTATAGATCTATACATACATCTCCTACTCACTTAAGATTTAATGATTATAGGATGGGGTTAGCTAAAGGTTATTTAGCTAAGGGATGAATAACGTTTCATTTAACAACTATTTTTGTGTACTCGTATCATGTATTTTGCTTTCTCTTTTTACGTTACTTATGCTTATTATATATATATATATATATATATATATATATATATATATATATATATATATATATATATGATAGTATAGTTTGTTTCAGTAGGATATTTGGGCATAGTAATTACTAAGTACATGCTATCCCAAAAGTTGGTCAAGGTAACGACTAGGTATAATATTTTTCGTAGAGAGTTGGCCAGAATAACAAGTAGATACGATGTTTTATCAAAATTTTCCCATTTAACGCCTAGGTTCAAAGTTATCCTAAAAAGTTAGCCAGTATAACGACTAGGAATAATATTATCTTTAAAATTTTGGCAGGGTATCTACCAGACGTAATATCATCCTAATGTTTCTAGTTATAATTAAATCACTAATACTATATTTAGTTAGTGATAATTATGAAATTAATAGTGTACTATTATAACATGTATCACCCCTCCGCATAAAACATTTGAAAATTTTAAATGTGGAGTCGTGAACTCACCCTTGAAGCGTGTTTCGTGTAACCGATGTGTTGTATTGGAGCTTCAACCACTCAGTGATCTTTAAGAAGGAGAAGAGGTTCTATTAGAGAGAGAGAGAGAGAGAAACCAAATGATATGGTGTGAGAATGGATGATGTAGATACCTTTACTTATAGTGAAGGATATGGGGCGCACGTGATGTCATTGGGACGAACGTCATACATATGCCCGTTGGCTCCAACCAGAGTTTGACATGTGTTATATTTTTAGTGGGCCACATCCTTCAAATCTTCATGTATCGGGTGTTAGTACGCATGTCACGTGCGTGTTCACACTCTGTTTTTAAGATCTTCTAAATTCCATGTCTCTTGTATACGATCTCCATTTTCGACGTTCTTTATATCTACATGTAGATGACGTGTTCTACAACTTTCCTTTTGATTGTTTTGGCTAATTCTAACTTTTTTACCTTATATTTTTATACACTCGATGATTTTAAAAAAATCATAACTCTCTCATACAAGTTCCGTTTTTGACATTCTTTGTCTCAAAATTCTTATTTCGAGGAGTACTATAATTCTCATTTTGGTGATTTTAGCTAAACATTGGCCTTTCTCTTTGTAACTTTCTACGTTGTAACTTTTTGTGCGCGATTGATTTTTATATCTTATAAAAATCGTATTTCTTTTATACGAAGGCGGATTTTCACTAATTTTATATTTTCGGAATTGTGTTGATGCGTACTTCCCAAATGTATTATATACTAGAATCCCGATTTGTAGGATGTTGTGACTTTTTGTGCTCCTAATTCTTGGCTTTACTGTCTAATTGGCGGCGTAGTATTTAGTATGTGATTTCGAAACATAAATGTTATAACCTTATTCTGTTACATTTATGTATAACACTACTCTGGGTGGCGACGTATATTTATTGGTTGTCACATTCTCTCTCTCTCTCCCCTCGGTTACAGGAATTTCATCCCCGAAATTTAGCTTGTGGTATTGGAGGTATTCGTGTTACATCACACTTCTGTGCGATTAATTTGTAGTTCATAACCGTGGTGAAATATTGAGTAAGTGGTGTTGGCATTCAGTTCCATAGAACCTCGCTTCATATAATATTTTTTACTATACATGATTCGTACATATTCCATAATTGGGTAACTAGTCGAATTATGGTTTCTACGAATGAAACCAAGTGGGAGTAATTATGTTATGATATTATTGTCTGGTTTGACTTGTTAAGACTTTGTTTGTCTGTTTGTTTTACATCAATATGTAACCCTAGAATGTTATTGATCATTCTTCTAAAGATCTTTATAGATGATCACTATGCGTATTACTAATTGTGTCTATTCTAGGTTTTATCGACAACTTAATCTTAGATTTGAGATATCTATTGTTGGGTGTTTGAGTTTATAAATAATTCAAATGATGCGGTTTTGTATATTAAGGTAGTAAAAAGGAGAGTGCATCATGTATCCTACCAGTCTTGGGAATCTTTATCTAAAGGACTGCAAGCTCTTTTTATTCCTTATGTTGGGCTCATTATTGTTTTATATGTAACATGCTAGCTTGTCTAGGCAGCTCTTGGGGTTACATAGTTTATGTTGTTTTTTGACTACCTTCCCTCAAGTATTCTTTCACTGATTTTCCTGGGTTCCGGGCAGTCCTTTTTGAAATGATCTTGTTTTCCATACATTTAAACAGTTATGATAATCCATAAATCCAACCTCTTGTTTCTTGGCATGGGTTGTGCTTCTGGGGGATTTACTGTGGTTTATACAAACTTAGTTCTCTACACTCTCTTACACGGTGGCACTGGCACTTATTACAATGCGGAAGACTTATGGTATAGGGTCAGAGTGTCACAATATGGTGGTTTGTGATGACTTGTTTTCTCCCCTTAGTATCTACTTGAATTTACATCATATTTTCTCTTGTTAGTCTTGATTTTCTCTGCATTTGTTCGTCCGATCGATGCTCTTCCATGGGTTGTCTGTTCTATTAGTATGAAGGCCAACTCATTGGTCTTGGGTCAAGCGTTGGTTATCGTGCCTTGAACGGATGGAGTTAGTCCTTTGATCTATTTCTTGATGTTCCTATCCTTTGTCTTTATCACCTCCAGACATATGGTGGCTAGGTCCTTGATATGTCTGGTATATGTTGACATATTTTCTTCTTCTATAGTTAGATAATAGAGCTCTTTCTCTATTCTTCGTACTTCTCCCATGGGGCAGAAATTTGCTTCTATAATCCTTTTCAGTTCTTCCTAGGAGATTACGTAGGTCGTATCCACTCCTAAGGTCTTGGCTTTGGTATTCCACCAGTTGAGAGTTTCCTTCATGTATGTGCAAGTGGTGAACTTAACCCAATAGTCTTTTAGCACATTTGTGGGTTTGTAGATCGACTCCATCTCCTTGATCTAGTGGATTAGACCAATTATTCCTTTATCTCCATATAAGTATCTAGGGTTTTCGCTCATGAATTTCTGGTAAATGTATGCATTTTGGATTCTCTTGTCAGTATTCCACTCGTCATTTTTCTTTTAGCTTTGAGGTGCGGTTTCAGTTATTTCATAGGCTGCTAGGGTGTCGGATTTTTTTTCGCTTTACTCTAGTCTTAATAATAGTTGGGTCTACAAGTGTTAGTTTTTGTGTTGGCGTGATTTTATCCTCTCGTCACATAAGTCGAATTTGGTTTGGTTTATTGTAAGTCTTGTAAGAATTATAATGAGTTGATCCTTGGTATTGCAATAATTTTATAAGGGTGATGCTTTTAATGTATTTGTTGGTTCGGAAGTGGGTTGCACCTAACTAGTTGGTTTTCTTAGCAACTTGTCTTCTTATTGGTCATTCCATATAATAACGTTAAATGAGTTTCATAAAAAGTGTTTTCTGAGTGAATGTCACTTAGGAAGTTTTTCATACCCTTTGGGGTGTTGTTCTCTTATGGTAGCTTCTTTGTGAACTTGTCGTGTCATGTTGGGGGATTACTCATATGTTTGGTTTTCGTAAGGTAGCTCGTTAGGGTTCTTTCTCCTCGAGTGGTAGTTGTCTTTTGTATGGATTTTGGCTATCATTGTAAAAGGGTAAGAGAAACAATCAGGACAAAAAGAAAAAATATATGGGCATCGCACATGTCGAGAACGTTGTACGCGTATTCGCCAGTTTAAAGATAAAATGAGCGCATGGGCCCCATTTGACGCCATGCGCTTCCTAAAATGCCCCTTTCTCTATCAGTGGTTCTTCACACACGAAAAACACGCTGTGTTCTTGGTGTTTTTGCCTTTCATTTTTCAACCTTCCCACTACTAAGTTTTGTAATCTCTTTAGTCTTAACATCTTTCATCCATGTTATCTTCCAGATTTGTGATTTCTGAATATTTGAAGCCTTTTTAAGGTTTTGTCAATTTTGTTAGTTATATCAGAAATTAATTCATTAATACTTATTTATATCGTTCGATTATTAAACCCTTATTCTTTATTTCTGTTAATTTTACTTAATTTGTTTCGATTTAAAACTCTAGAGTTTTGGGTGAAGTATTAGGTTTTCACTCAAATCCCTAAATTTTTTATTTGTTTGCCCGCATAGTTAGTATATTTTACTTGTATGAGTTATGATTTGCAAACCTTGGTGTTTCTAGGTGAAAAATGGATGAAATATGGTGTGGGACACAGACCTTTCATCATTATTCTTGGCGCGTGTGATGCACCTTCATGTGTGCGCAACACACCTTCAAGTTGCGTGCAACCCACTCTTATGGCGTGCATAATTATTTTTATTTCTTGTTATTAATTTTTTTATATTTTCTTTAGGTATTATGTCTCAATGGGGTTTTAGACAACAACCAGACTAGTTGCCTGCTAATTGGCCGACTCATCGTTTCCACTAGTTTCATGCTGGTATTCCTTCGGATGATCGGAACTCTTTCATCAATCGGATGGTTCAACTATTACCCAAGAAGATTAACGTCCCGAAGGCGTTTTTGTGGCATGATGCAGATAAGTTAGGTATAGCATATCCTTTTGAGCCGTATCTTACCTGCGTATATATCGATGGCCTCTTTACTTGACATTGATGGTGGCATATTCTTGGGATACGATAGATTATCTATCAGAAGCTTCATTAGGAGTTCTTTTACACTGTCAGCTTCAACAAGGACACCTAGGATTGGCATGATCAGTCAGTTTTTACTTTCAGACTGGGAGGGGTGGCTCACTCCTGTAGTGTTGTGGAGTTAGGGTGACGGTAGGAGATTTGTTCTCTCGACAAGGTGGATAGTCCTCACTTTGTGTCCTTTCTCTTTGGTTCTATCCTATCGCAACCACATGGGTACAATTCTATGGATGTTTGGGCGGATGTCATGGTTTGTATGTGGCTAGGGATGCCAAGGAGAGTAGGTTCGTATCTCATATTATGTGGTTAATCCATCGTCTTGTCGCTTCTAATATCTATCACCATGAGGAGAGTGAGTATGGAGCAACGTGATTTGTGGAGGGATCAACAGGAGCTCCGAAGAGAGTTCTAGCGAGATCACCAGTGGATGATGGGAGCCATATGTGGCTTGCTTGCTCAGTAGGGGCTTGATTATCCACCTTATCCACAGTTGAGTGACAGGGTTGGTACATCCGGGACATGATATGATGATGATGATGATGACGATGACAGTGATGAGGAGGGTGATGGAAATGATGATGAGGTTCTTTATATGTTTATACTTTTTTTGTTTTTGGACATGGTTTTATATGGTGTATTTTATGTATGCCACTTCTTGTTACTCTATGTATTATGGTTTATTTACCTATTGTGGAGTTGTTTGATATGTTTTGTATGGTGTGGATGATGTATCTTTGTTTATGTTTCTTGGAATTCACAAGTATTTCGTCTATCAATTACTGTATTTAGAGGGTGTTTGGCATTTCTTTTAATTGACTTTTTAACTTTTAACTTTTTCAAAAAGTTAAAAAAAGACAAAATATGTTTGGATATTTGAAAAGTTCTTTTGAAATGACTTTTTACAAAGATTAAAAGAAGAGGTTTCAAAAAGTCACAAAAGCTTGAATTTTTGTGACTTTTTGTAACTTTACATATAAAAGTTAATCAAAAGTCATTTTGCTTAATCCAAACACATTTAAATAACATCTTTTGCAAAAAGTTTTTCCACTAAAAATTCTTATACAAAAAGAACTTTTGATGCTCAAAAGCAATCCCAAACACCCCTTAGTAGTGCATTTGATCTAGCCAAAATAAAACATATCTGATCAGTTCTACGTTTAGTTTTGGTTCGAACCATGTACTATAAAACTTGTTTAGGATATTTGTTCTAAAATCTTGTTTCCAAGATAATTCTAGTGTGCCATTTTATATTTGTGTATTTTAGTCTCTTATTTTGTACCGCTAGACAACTATCCAAGGATCATCCATGTAGGATATTTCGGAGGGTAGGACCATTTTAGCGTATCGTCGTTCTGAAATCCAGCAACCCAAGGCGACAAGTCCATCCTGGACACCTCTCCGGTAAGTAGTCTATCGGTAGGCTAATCAATAATAATACTTTTTTAAGTGTAAGTTTGATGACAAACCTAATTTGAGTATATGTCCCTAGGCTATAGTCGTAATTTCCTAATGAAGAACTAGTTCGCTATAGACAATAGCCCTGATACCAATCTGTCATACCCCCAACCAGCGGCGGAATCGTTGGGCTATGTGACGTTAGAATGTTGGATCAAAGACATTAAACATACAATGATAAGTACAAAAAAATATGTGACATAAATATTACTTCAATTAAAATTCACATCAGGGTATCTCTAATACAAAAGGTGCCTTGACAACTAGGAATATTAATAAGTGAGAACAACTTTTATTGGTTTCCTCGATCAATCATTGTTTTATGGAGTGCGGACTGCCATCTCTTGGTTTCCTAGGAATACATGTGGTTTTAAAAAGGTCAACATAATGTTGGTGAGTCCACAAGTTTTTGAATATAGAAAAATACTTAACAGTTCACAAGCAGGATCCTTGTTTAAGAATATAGTGATCGTTTTTCCTATGAATCCTTATTCTTGAGTTTTAATTGGGTACGAGTAACTATGTTCTTAACATTTGATTTCTTGTTTTGTAAAATCTTAATGTGTAAGATCCCGACTCCCAGGTATAAATTTAATTGTTTATATTTATTTTGATAGGGCAACTCGACAAGTTGGAGGCCCCAACTCATCGAGTAGAGACTGAGATTAGCTGCGTGATTTTAGTGCCAACTTGTCACACCCCAAACCGGAACGGCGGAAACGTTCGGGGGCGGATGACTTCATGTAGTACCGTAACAATTGAATACATAGTAAAGAAAGCAATATAACCATCATATATATAATTGAAACTTTATATTGTTATAAGGTACATGTTCAAAACCAATTACAATATGATGCCAAAATATGAATTTAAACTGGTGCCGCAACGTCCCTTCTTCAAAAGCTGTTTGTTACCTATAATTACTGAATCTCTGGGACATACAAGTAGTTTTGAAAGAGTAGATCGGCATTTAAGCTGGTGAGTTTCATATGTATTAAATGACAATGTTTGTATGAACTAAAATGACATGTTTTGTTTTTGTTTGTTTCTTCCTAGAAAATCTCATATTTTCTACTAGTATAAATGTAGCCTTCTATCAAGACCAATGTTTGTTTCTAGAAAATTTATGTTTTTCCGTATGTGGGTGGCAGTTTAGAAGTTCCAAAACTGTAACACAATAATGTTTTTCATGCCTAAAGTAGTTAATTTATGTATGTGTAAAGTCACCAAGACGTCTGAAAAACCCCGTAAATCAATGTGTTTTTAATACTCCATGTGAGTTTTATAACCATGCTATTGACTGGATTTGCCTATACACAACGTTCTTCAGGCGTTGGAATGTTATGACGTTTGTCACCCCAAATGGTGTACTGTAGCTAACAGTCATGGCGCGGGGTTTTCAATCCCATATAGATCTATACACAAACACCATGCTCCCCCTCCAAGGGATTCTAGTATATAATACACGACTTGAAATGTGTACTTGAATGTACGTGAAGTTTAATGTCTCACAAAACTTAGTATAAAACAGATTTACGTATGAAAATGTTCGTTTGTTCTTGTATATGAATGTATCTCTTTGAAATAGTGTTTCTAGTACGTAAAAGTTCGTGATGTTCTCGTAAAACTATACCTATTATAGTTTTCTAAAAGTGTGTCTCGTTTGTATAGTAAACCTTAGTGAAATGCTCACTTGTTATGAAAAGTATAACTTTTGTAGTGCCAAAAATGGACACATATACATATAGTATAAGCAGAGTGTTTGATTTATATATATAACAACAATTTTCATTTCAAAAGACAAGATGTTATCGTGATATATTTTGCATACGAAAGTTTCTCTATAATAGTTATAAATCACATATGATTCCATTGATAAAAAGTGTATAATGAATCTTTATATAACACACGATAATAATCGTGTGTTTCATTTCATTATCCGACGTCTGTTTTTGCCAGACTTTTTACCGTATAAAAACAATTGCCGAGACCTTCGATTCTCATTTAGGTCATTTCGGCCAAAAGTCGCTCGATCTCCGTTTTGAGTTTTTAGCTGTCTGTCGCTAAGCCGAACTTGGAAAAAATCATAACTTCCTTATACGAAGTCAGACTTGGGCGTTCTTTTTATGTACGATTACGGTTTAATGACATCTAATGTAGTAGGTAATTAATTAGAGACTTTTGGACATTTTATTTTCGAAGTTAATTTCATTATATCAAAAGTGGTTACAATACTTGACTTTTTAGGTCATTAGATAGAGTTGAAATATCGGGTTGTCACATGATCCCCCCGTTAGAGGGAATTTCGTCCCGAAATTTAAAGTAAGAAAGATACATGGAAATCAGAGAAAAACATGAGGGTACTTTTGTTTTATCTGATCTTCGCGTTCCCATGTGAATTCAGGTCCTCGGTTGGCGTTCCAGGGAACCTTCACGATGGGTATGCGACTTTGCTTCGTTTGTTTGACCTTTCGTTCCATGATTTCTACCGGTTCTTCCACAAAGTTGAGGCTGTCGTTGATCTCGATCTCGTCAAGTGGAATAAGAAGAGTCTCATCGGACAGACACTTTTTCAAGTTCGAGACGTGGAAGGTTGGGTGTATGTTACTAAGTTCACGTGGTAGATTTAGTTTGTAAGCTACAGGGCCGATTCTGGCGAGAATCTCGAAAGGTCCTACGTATCTTGGATTTAGCTTTCCACGCTTTCCACAGCGTATCAAGCCTTTCCAAGGTGAGAACTTCAATAGAACACGGTCTCCTACCTGGAATTCCAAAGGTTTCCTCCTTTGGTCAGCATAGCTTTTCTGTCGGTCTCTAGAGGCTTTCAACCGTTCACGAATCTAAACGATCTTCTCTGTTGTTTCTCGTATGATTTCCGGACTGGTGAGATTGCTCTCAGGAATTCGTCCCTTAGCTAACTATGTGTCGCCAACTTCAGCCCAACACAGAGGGGACCTGGACTTATGGCCATAGAGGGCTTCAAATGGAGCAGCCTTTATGCTCGTATGATAACTATTGTTGTATGAAAATTCGACAAGGGGTAAATGGATATCCCATGCCTTTCCAAAGTCAATCACACAGGCTCTCAGCATATCTTCCAAAGTTTGTATTGTTCTCTCACTTTGCCTGTCTGTTTGTGGATGGTAGGCTGTACTCATGTCTAGCCTAGTCCCCAGGGAACTTTGTAGTGACTGCCAGAACCTTAAAGTGAATCTACTATCTCTATCGGAGATAATGGATATCAGAACACCATGTAGTCGCACTATTTCCCTTATGTAAGTTCTTGTAAGCCTTTCTATCTTTTCAGTCTCCTTGATTGGTAGAAAATGCGCGGATTTGGTGAACCTGTCGACGATGACCCATATAGTATTGAGTCCAGCCGTTGTCTTGGGCAACTTGGTTATGAAGTCCATAGTAATCCGTTCCCATTTCTATTTTGGTATCTCCGGTTGTTGTAGTAATCCTGAAGGTTTCTGATACTTAACCTTAACCTTAGCGCAAGTAAGGCATTTACTTACGAAGGTAGCAATTTATGCTTTCATGTTAGGCCACCAATACAGTTTCTTAAGATCCAGATATATTTTATCTAAACCTGGGTGAACGGAATATCTCGTGTTGTGTGCTTCGGTTATGACCACGTCTCTGAAGCCACCATGTTTCGGTGTCCAGATACGGTCCATGAGATAATATGCTCCGCCACCCTTGATTTCTAGATTCTGTTCCATTCCTCTCAGGGATTCACCTTCCACATTTTCAGGTTGCAAAGCTTCTAGTTGAGCCTCCTTAATTTGTGTGGATAAGTGGGAATCGATAGTCATAGTCAGAGATTTGACTCTCCGACCAGTGTATTCTTTTTGAATGATGGCGTCAACTACTACATTGGCCTTGCCAGGATGATAACAAATTTCACATTCGTAGTCATTGAGTAGCTCGACCCATCGTCGTTGTCGCATGTTGAGCTCCTTCTGATCGAAAATGTGTTGAAGGCTCTTGTGTTCGGTGAAGATAGTACTCTTTGTTCCGTACAGGTAGTGTCTCCATATCTTTAGAGAAAATACCACTGCTCCTAACTCAAAATCGTGTGTTGTATAGTTTACTTCGTGTATCTTAAGCTGACGGGAGGCATAGGCAATAACCTTCCCTCTTTGCATAAGAACACAACCAAGTCCTTGATTTGATGCATCGCAATACACTACGAAATTTTCTATCCCTTCGGGGAGGGATAGTATCGGTGCGGTGCACAAAGCCTGTTTCAGTGTTTGGAACGCCTTCTCTTGTTTTGCTTCCCAGTCATAGGCCATGCCTTTTTGGGTCAATGTAGTAAGAGGTTTCACAATGCTAGAGAAGTTCTTTATGAATCTGCAATAGTAGCCAGCGAGACCTAGAAATTGACGAATCTCTGTAGGCGTCTTTGGTGCCGACCAGTTCTCAATGGCCTTAATTTTGGAGGGGTCCACGTGTATCCCATCCTCGCTAACAACGTGGCCCAAAAATTCGACCCTTCGAATCCAAAATTCGCATTTAGAGAACTTTGCATAGAGCTTCTCCGATCGTAATGTTTCTAAGACTTTTCATAGGTGCTGACTATGCTCTTCCTTACTTCGGGAGTAGATAAGTATATCATCGTTGAAGACGATGACGAATTGATCCAAGTAAGGATGGCACACCCTATTCATTAGGTCCATGAATACCGCTGGTGTGTTGGTTAATCCAAATGAGATCACTACAAATTCGTAGTGTCCATAACGAGTTCGGAAGGCTGTCTTGGGAATATCCTCATCTAGTACTCGTAATTGGTGATATCCGGATCGTAGATCTATCTTCGACAAGTAGTTTGCTCCTTGAAGCTAATCACATAGGTCGTCAATGCGGGGCAGAGGGTATCGATTTTTTGACGGCAAGCTTGTTCAGTTCTCTGTAGTCAATGCACATATGGAACGATCCGTCTTTCTTCTTTACAAACAAGACCGGTGCTCCCCAAGGTGAGAAGCTTGGTCTAATGAATCCTTTTTGATGGAGTTCATTAAGCTAACTGGAAAGTTCTTGCATCTCTGCTGGTGCCAGACGATATGGCGATTTTGCTACTGGGGTAGCCCCTGGAACTAAGTCGATTCTAAACTCGACTTGACGTTGCGGTGGTAATCCTGGTAGTTCTTCTGGAAAGATATCGGGAAAGTCACGTACTTCTGGAATGCCCTTAATGTCCTTTACTTCCTGACTCGTATCGACGATGTGTGCAAGAAATGTATGATAATCCTTCCACAAACACTTTCGTGCTTGGATGCACGAAATGATGCGAAGGTTTGTACTTGATTTGTCGCCGTCAATCACTAATGTTTCATCGTTAGGGAGATTAAGACGAACTGCTTTTTTAAAGCACATGATGTCAGCGCGAAGAAGACTTAACCAATCCATGCCAACTATGACGTCGAAACTTTTAATTTGGACCGGCATGAGGTTGATTGGGAAAGAATGACCGTCTAAAGTTAATGTAAAACTCATGTATATGCAGTTAGTGTTTTCCGTTTTTCCATTTGCCATTTCTACAGTGAATGATTTTTCTAACATGCTAGGTTTACGTTTAAGTAAATGAATAAAGTTTTGGCTCATGAAGCTTCTCTCTGCTCCACTATCGAATAGTATGCATGCATATGAATTATCGAGAAGAAACATACGAGCAACTACTGTAGGATTAGCTACGGCTTCTTCGTGGCCTATAGCCAAAACTCGTCCCACCCCTCCGGTATTCACTGCCTTCGGGCAGTTTCTTTTGTAGTGGCCCACCTCGCCATAACCGTAGCAAGCTTGGCCTACACCAGCATTGGGAACTTGAGTGATCGGTTTTATGGGGGCCTTGCAGAAACAGACAGTGTGTCCCTTTCTGTTGCAGTTGGAGCACTGCATTTCCCGACAAGGTCCATGGTGGTGGTAAGTGCATTTGGTGCACTTTGGAAGGTTACCCACATAAGGCTTTGTTGGGTATAGATTTGTAGGAACGGTAGTAGGTACAGTAGCATCATTCACTATAACTAGTTGTTGTTTCTTCGAGGATTCTTGGGAAGACCCACCCTTCCCCTTATTCCATCCCGTCTTCTTGTTATTGTTGTTGTTTCCCTTTTGTGGTTCTGGTGCAGAAATTGTCGAGTTCTGATGACTTCCGTGATCAATAAGAGATTGTGCTAGTTCTTTGGCACTTTAAAAAGTGTCAGGTTTTGAAACTAACACGCTTGACAGAATTTGGGGCGACAGTCCCCAAATGTATCTCTCTATTTTCTTGCTCTCAGGAGCAATCATATCTGGGCAAAGGATTGCCAGATCGCAGAATCTGTCGGTATAAGTTGCTATGTCAGTACTAATCATTCCAAGAGTCCAGAGTTCGTGCTCGAGTTTTTAAATCTCTCCTCGTGGACAGTACTCTCTCATCAGCATGATTTTTAAGCTCTCCCAGCTTATTGAATTCGCCATTATCAGAGTAAGTACCTTAACGTGGCCATTCCACCAAGTTAAAGCTCTATCAGTAAGCGTGTAAGTTGCAAACTTGACTTTGCTGTGCTCGGGACAGGAGCAGATTTCAAAGAATGATTCTGTCCTTTCGATCCACTGCCTCAAAATCATCATACCACCAGTTCCATTAAACATCCGGGGTTTGGCATTTGTAAAGTCTTTATAGGTGCACTCTCGGGGTTGCCCATGACTCTCGTCGTGGTTGGAAGGAAGTGTGCCAATTCCCGAACCAGTAGTAACAGGGGTATTGATTTGTGACATGGCAGCCGCCACAGCTGATGTGATTGCTTCTTGTAACATGGCATCATCAAATTGAGGAGGTGGAGGCGGTGGTGATATCGGGGCTTCCCCACCGTTGTTTCGTCTTGGGTTTCTACGCGGAGGCATCCTTCGACTACAGGTTGAGAAAATAAAGATAAGAATTCCATAGCATAGAAAATGAATGTGCCTCATGAACTAAATCGGTATAGATCAACAACACATGATAGTATGAGTTTCAAAGATAGAAGAATGGAAGTTATTCATAAATCCGAATATATGAAACAAGCATATGGTTTCTCCATAATATTTTAAAGATTGAACGAAATACTCAATGTAGTAATAATAGCGTGCCAATTATATTGATATAATAGTTGATACAATGATCACGAAAATTTGACCCATATAAGGGTCTCCGGTTACAAAGTTTAAGAAAAATAAAACTTTTAGTCGAGGTCCTAACTTATAACAAAATTTGGGATTTGGCAAGCACTACTTGCGTCGTAGGTTGCGCTTGGAGCTTGACTCCGCATCCGATTGCTTTGATTCAACAAGACGCCTATCGAAGGCGGCTTGTTGTTCCCTCAATTCGGAGAGGGCTGCAATCATTTGCGCTTGGAATGATTCGGTTTGGAGTTAGGCATTGTCCTGAGCTTTGTCCAGCCTACGGATGTTGGAAGTGTGAACCTGTACTTCCACGTTGACTTCCCGAATCCAGCTAGCTTGAACTCCGGATTGGTAGGACTGGTTGGCTAGTTTGCCCACCATGACTGGGAGTGCTTGATCGGCTGAACCTCCGCCGCGGACATCGTAGAAGTCTCGACACATGCCGTAGGGAGGGCGTAGACTTTGTTGTTGGCTCCAATGGTGGAGGTGACTTCGCCAAACGGGAGTCGGTCCTTGAAAGTTTCTCACGAAGATGGGAGGTTGTGCGGGTGGTGGGTTGATTACTTCCGGCTCTGAGTCGGTACCAGAGTCCTCCTCTTCATCCAATTCTATGGGTTCTTCGTCCTCCTCGGGATCCTCTTCGATCCATCCCCCGTTGCCTTGGTTGGGATAGTAGGGGTCGTCGGGGTGGTGAAATCCAGCCATTTGATTGTACGAGAATAGGGTTATAAAAGTGAATAAAATTTGGAACATGTAAGACTATGCATGTAAGTTAATCTATTTTATGTAACACATACTCCTATAGTATTTAAATTCGTGTGTTTGATTCTTGTGATATTTTGGTAAGTTTTGACTTGTTGCTCACTACGAGCATTCCTCGATATACATTGGTCCGATCTCGGACAAATATAGTTGATCATGTTATATTTGGCCCAAATCTGGTTACATATATTGAGTCTTAATCGTAGTGTCCAACTCGTCTAAATACTTCATGTATAGTTATAATCATGAAAATAAGTTGTTGTATGCATGTATTTGTACTTAAATGAACTAACAATTTAAGTTAAACGAAACATGGCTTAGGCGTAAACCAAAAAAATGTTTTGTCAGAGGGTATTAGTCCCTTAAGCATTTATAGTTTGTATATCTTATGTGGTTTGATATACTTAGTTCTATATAAACAATGCTCTGATACCAATCTGTTACACCCCCAAACCAGAACGGCAGAAACGTTCGGGGGCGGATGACTTCATGTAGTACCGTAACAATTGAATACATAGTAAAGAAAGCAATATAACCATCATATATATAATTGAAACTTTACATTGTTATAAGGTACATGTTCAAAACCAATTACAATATGATGCCAAAATATGAATTTAAACTGGCGCCGCAGCGTCCCTTCTTCAAAAGCTGTTTGTTACCTGTAATTACTGAATCTCTGGGACATACAAGTAGTTTTGAAAGAGTAGATCAACATTTAAGCTGGTGAGTTTCATATGTATTAAATGACAATGTTTGTATGAACTAAAATGACATGTTTTGTTTTTGTTTGTTTCTTCCTAGAAAATCTCATATTTTCTACTAGTATAAATGTAGCCTTCTATCAAGACCAATGTTTGTTTCTAGAAAATTTATGTTTTTCCGTATGTGGGTGGCAGTTTAGAAGTTCCAAAACTATAACACAATAATGTTTTTCATGCCTAAAGTAGTTAATTTATGTATGTGTAAAGTCACCAAGACGTCTGAAAAACCCCGTAAATCAATGTGTTTTTAATACTCCATGTGAGTTTTATAACCATGCTATTGACTGGATTTGCCTATACACAACGTTCTTCAGGCGTTGGAATGTTATGACGTTTGTCACCCCAAATGGTGTACTGTAGCTAACAGTCAGGGCGCGGGGTTTTCAATCCCGTATAGATCTATACACAAACACCATGCTCCCCTCCAAGGGATTCTAGTATATAATACACGACTTGAAATGTGTACTTGAATGTACGTGAAGTTTAATGTCTCACAAAACTTAGTATAAAAATATTTACGTATGAAAATGTTCGTTTGTTCTTGTATATGAATGTATCTCTTTGAAATAGTGTTTCTAGTATGTAAAAGTTCGTGATGTTCTCGTAAAACTATACCTATTATAGTTTTCTAAAAGTGTGTCTCGTTTGTATAGTAAACCTTAGTGAAATGCTCACTTGTTATGAAAAGTATAACTTTTGTAGTGCCAAAAATGGACACATATACATATAGTATAAGCAGAGTGTTTGATTTATATATATAACAACAATTTTCATTTCAAAAGACAAGATGTTATCGTGATATATTTTGCATACGAAAGTTTCCCTATAATAGTTATAAATCACATATGATTCCATTGATAAAAAGTGTATAATGAATCTTTATATAACACACGATAATAATTGTGTGTTTTACTTGTATTTCCCCCCCCTTAAAAGTATATAAAAGCATTTATAAAACATTAAAAGTGTGGATTATAGGGGTATGAACTCACTTGAAAGATCGAAGAAGGCGAGATGAAAACTGCGCAGAACTTCGACTCGAGAAAGCGGATTTTCTCGGGATTCTCGGGAATCTCGGGAGCACAAACGACCTTCGAGACTTGAGCGAGGAAACTGGGGCTTTGGGATATCACGTGCACGGAAAACGAGGCAAAAACACAAGAAATATGAGAGGAATTGGGATTTTTCTTCGGAACTCTCGCATCCCTTTTATAGGGGCTAGGAACCGCCTCGGTACGCTAGGCGTACGCGGTTACGCTGGGCGTACGCGTGCGTCATGCATGACCGCATCCTCGACTGCCTCAGAACTTCGGATGGGACGGGGCATAGCCTCGCATAGGGTCGACGTGGACGATTCGAGGCCTAGACCTCGAGTACGCTGGGCATACGAGTGTACGCTGGGCGTAACTCAGATCAGCCTGGTGACTCCTCCTTCGGATAATACCGAAATTTAATATAAAATTTATATTTTATTTATTTAACAAACTTCAAAAGTTCATATCTTCTTCATACGAACTCCGTTTTCGATGTTCTTTATATCCACGCGTAGGTGAGACTACGCTTTACAACTTTCGTTTAGATTCCGTCGGCAAATTTTGAATTTATTTTTATTATTTATTTTTGAAAGGTCGCGGTAAGAAAATTTCATTAGAAATTCATAACTTCATTATCCGACGTCTGTTTTTGCCAGACTTTTTACCGTTGAAAAACCATTTTCGAGACCTTTGATTCTCATTTAGGTCATTCCGGCCAAAATTTGCTCGATCTCCGTTTCGAGTTTTTAGTTGTCTGTCGCTAAGCCGAACTTGGAAAAATCATAACTTCCTTATACGAAGTCAGATTTGGGCGTTCTTTTTACGTACAATCACGGTTTAATGACATCTAATGTAGTAGGTAATTAATTAGATACTTTTGGACATTTTATTTTCGAAGTTAATTTCATTATATCAAAAGTGGTTACAATACTTGACGTTTTAGGTCATTACATAGAGTTGAAATATCGGGTTGTCACACAACTTGACGAGTTGGTGGACCGAACTTGACTATTTGGAGCTGAGTGTGAAAAACCTAATTTTTGGGGTTTGCACCCTATTTAAAGCAACTTAAGTGCTTTACGCAACCTCCCTCATCACCTTATCAACCAGAGACAAACCCTAATCAAGCTGTCTTCTATTTTGAGAGTGTGTAAGTTTAAGAGTATGTGTTTTTAGTGCATTCCTTGAAGAAACTTGAAGAGTAATGGGCTTGGAACAAGAAGGAGTCTTTAGATCTGGTTTCCATTCAGTTGTAGAAGTCACTTGAAGGTAAAAAGCTATTACCTTGATCACCTGCTTATTAGATCTCTTCATTAGAGAGTTGATGGCCATTTCTAGCTTCTTCTTGAGTCATAATTGGGTTTGAGCATACTTTGAAGCTAAGAATTCAAATCTGGACACTATTAGGCCCTTTAGGCCTAAAGACTCCAGCTTTAGCAAGCTTTGGACAATCCTCATGCCTTAAACCCCTTGTTGTGCCTTGTTTTGGCAAAGTTAGCCCCTAAATGCCATGCATGGATGTAAAGCTTGCAAGTTTACGTGTTATCTCAGCCCTAGAAGGCTAGATCTAGAGTTTGGGGCCTTAGTCTTGCTTAAAAGCGTCTGAATGAGAAAAAGATCTAAAGGAACTCGACGAGTTGGTGAGCCAACTCGACGAGTTGGCTAATGTTTTTCCCTGATATTCTGGACACTGTACAAACTCGGCGAGTTGATGAGACAACTCGGCAAGTTGACTCGAATATTACCGATTCTTCCTGAGAACAAAAGGAACTCGACGAGACGCATAGATGCACTCGACGAGTTGAGTCAACATGGACTATTGATTTGGGCGTTGACTTTTTTTGACTTTTTAGGGTTTGGTGAAATTGTGGACTTTGGGACCATGGAGGGGTAAAATGGTCTTTCACCCTTTCAGAGATTTAGTAGAGGAGTTAGCTTAACATCTTTCGAGTTGTTAATGCAAATTGTTAATTAGTGATGATTGTGATATATAGGCGGAATTTAGACCGACAGTTTGAGTACGAGACATACTTGCTTTACTTACGAGGTGAGTCTTCTCACTATACTTACCTGAGTGGTACTTAATGTGCGACCAGAGGGTCTTATTTGTGTTACTGATGGGAGGGTCATATGTGCTTATTCTAAGATACGTGATAATATGCATTTTGTCTTTGTGATTTATGTTATTCTATGCATTACTGAGATAGGACTAGAGGGTCCAAATCGAGTTGTCAGACTGGAGGGTCTTCACTGAGATACAGGACTGGAGGGTCCAACCCGAGTTCTAAGACCGGAGGGTCTTCACTGAGACACATGACCGAAGGCTCCTTATCTAGATATAGCTATGAGAGGCTAATTATTTGTGTGTGGTATTTTGGGGAACTCACTAAGCTTTGTGCTTACAGTGTTGTGTGAAATGTGTTTCAGGTACATCTCGGGATCACGGGAAAGCACCAGCACGATTGTACGCACCAGCTTGTTGATTTATGTTTTTAGGATTATAGGATATGTGGCAAACCGTTTTAATGATTGTGTTTGGAAACAATTATAAATTAAGTATGAGAGTTGTTAAACCGTGTTTTTGTGTGGAATTAAAAATGAAAAATTTATTTGAAAATTTAGATGTTACAAGTTGGTATCAGAGCCTTGGTTTGAGGGATTCAGATGAACCCTTGGGTACGTCTGGACCCAAACTGAGGATTTGAGAAATTTTTCGAAAAAGAAATGATTTTCTAAACGAGCAAAATATTTTAAGAGAAAACGAGATGAAGCAGTGTGTACAATCAACCATAGCCTGAACGGTGATTTCCCAAAATACCCTTAGTTGTTTATATTATGAGATGAGATACTTTTGAGATATTAGAACTGCATGCTAGATGGTAGGCTAGGTATCTAAGGAACTTAGAGCAAGAGTTGCCTAATTCATGATGCCTTAACCTAGGAGAATGTTATTGATTAACATTATCTGCTATTTGCTCTATGTGTGACGAGTAATCTAGGAGGGATACCTAGATGTTTGTTTGGAGAAGTCTACTGAGAGAGTAGCTAGATATCCGTGAGGGATAAAGTACTTGCCAATTAGGATCCTAGGTGGACGACTTAGGAAAATTACAGATTGGTGTGGAATGTAGTATTGTGCCCGTACTACTAAAAGCACCGGATTTTTACGCGACCCACATAAGAACCTTCGAATACTAAGGAGCACGTAGGGGTGGGTAATTGTGTGTGCGCATTAGCCATTCCCTGATGATTTCTATGTTTGTGTTTCAGAGAGACCATGGTGATTACCCGCAACAACCCCGAGGGGGGGGGGGGTACTACTAGTGACGAGGAGATCCACAAGATCATTGCTGAGGAGGTGGCTGCAACTATCAGGGAGGCCATTCCAGAGATGTTCGGGTCTATTAAGACCATGTTGATTGATACTTTGACGAGCTTTATGGTGCTGTCATAGAGGCTGCTGATGCCGTAGCCACCGCAGCCCTTGCAACTGTGAGGCCACATGGGGGTGATTCGTTGTTGTTTCAAGAGTTCAGCAACACAAAGCCACCAGAGTTCGACGGGACCCATGAACCGATTTCTGCTATGAGATGGATTTCTGACTTTGAGGGATGTTTCTATACTTGTTCATGCCCGGATCACATGAGGGTTCGATTTACGTTGAACCAGCTTCGATTTGGAACGAAGGACTGGTGGAAGTTTGTGATGACGGATTTTAATCATGCAGACCATACTACAGTGACTTGGGAGAGGTTTACCCAGCTATTTCGAGATGAGTACATTCTGCCCTGAGCATGTGTCTACGGAGCAGGCACGTGTGAGCCGGTACTTGAGCATTTTGAGGCAAGATATTCGGGAGTTCATGGCGAACTCATCATATCGGACATTGGCTGAGCTACAGAACAACGTAACGAGGAGGAGATTGAGCTGGAGATTTAGACTAGAAAGAAGGGAGAGTCTCAGGGTAGAGACAGGAGACCAGTGCAGTCATAACTGGAGACCAAGCGGGCTAAGCCCGTTGATACGAGAGTAGGAGGCCAGAAGGGTCGCACTTGTGGAAATTGCGACAAGAGTCATGAGGGATCTTGCCGAGCAAGGATTTGCTACAAATGTGGTAAGGAGGGGCATATGGCGAAGGACTTCCCCAAGGGATTTTCAGTTTGCTTTCATTGCAACCAGACTGGCCACCGGAAGGTCGAGTGTCCTCAACTTACTCAGGGATCATCCCAGGATTTTGCTCATGCTGCTTTGCGGGTTACTGATGGCCAGCCGGGGAAGGCCGAGGCTCCGAGAGCTCGTGTGAGAGCCTTCCAACTGACTGTGGAGGAGGTCCGTGCAACATTTAATGTTGTTTTTGGTATGTATCTCCTTATTTATGATGTTGGTATTATTTGTTATACTTATATTGTGTTTTATATAGGTACTTTTCTTGTGAGTTATGTGCCTGCCTTGGTGTTATTTGACTCGGGTGCGATTCGATCCTTTGTGTATTTATTCTTTAGTCATCGTAATAGTGTTAGACGCGAGGTTTTGAGTCGACCACTGAGGGTTTCTATAGCTGATGAGCAAGTGGTTTTTACCACTGATGTATTCTGAGGATGTGTTTTGGAGATCTTCGGTGTTGAATTTCCAATAGATTTGGTGCCGATAGCGATGGGGGATGTTTGTATCATAGTAGGCATGGATTGGTTGAGCCGATTTGGAGCCGTGATTGACTACGAGCATCAGATGGTGACGACACGAGACCCAAGTGGGGGAGTGCTTATGGTCTATGGCGAGGGGACTAGATCAGGATTAGCTTTCTGCTCCGCCACCAGGGCAAGGCAAAGTCTACAGCAAGGATGTATGGGCTTTTTAGCATATGTGGTGGATACACGGGTTGTCACTGAGAGGTCGATTTCTTTTTCTGATGTTCCAGTGGTATGTGATTTCTCGAATGTTTTCCCTGAGTAATTGCTGGGTGTGCCTCCTGATAGACAGGTGGAGTTTCGGATCGATCTGATTCTGGAGGCGGCGCCTATTGCCAAGGCACCATATCGCCTTGCGCTGCTAGAGATACATGAGTTATCCTCGCAGCTTGTCGTGGGGAGCGCCGATCCTTTTTGTTAAGAAAAAGGATGGTTCACATCAGATGTGCATCGACTACCCGGAGTTGAACAAGTTGATGGTCAAGAATTGTTATCCACTACCGAGGATCGACGATTTGTTTGATCAGCTGCAGGGAGCATCTTGGTTTTCCAAGATTGATTTGAGATCTGGGTATCATCAGATGAGGGTATGCAAGGAGGATATCCAGAAAATGGCCTTTCGGACTCGTTATGGACATTATGAGTTTGTGGTGATTTCTTTTGGGCTCACCAATGCACCCTCATCATTCATGGGCCTCATAAACTGGGTGTGTAGGCCCATGTTGGATCGGTCGGTGATCGTGTTCATTGATGATATTTTGGTGTACTCGAGGTCTAGGGAACAAAACGAGGAACATCTACAGGAGATTCTTGGAGTGTTGAGGATGGAAAGGCTTTATCCCATATTCTCCAAGTGTGATTTCTGGCTACGAGAGGTCTAGTTTCTGGGATACCTCGTTAACCAGAATGAGATTTTGGTCGACCCGATGAAGATTAAGGCAGTTATGCAGTAGGAGGTGCCGAGGTCCCTATCCGAGATCAGGTGTTTTCTTGGTCTGGTAGGCTACTATTGGAGGTTTATCAGAGATTTCTCCAAGATTGCTATTCCTCTCACCAAATTGACCAGGAAGGGTGTTATCTTCGCTTGGGGGCCTGAGCAGCAGGCATTATTCAAGACTCTTCGCCAGAGATTGTGCAAAGCTCCAGTGTTATCCCTTCCGAAGGGAGTAGAGGACTTCATAGTCTACTGTGACGCATCCATATCCGGATTGGGTGTCGTGTTGACGCAGAGGGGGCACGTGATAGCATACGCGTCGAGGCAGTTGAATCCTCATGAGACGAGATATCACACCCATGATTTGGAGCTGGGGGCGGTGGTATTCACCCTCAAGATTTGGCGTCACTATCTTTATGGTGTCCGTTGTACCATATACACAGACCATAAGAGCCTGAGATACCTTGTGGATCAGCCCAACTTGATTATGAGACAGAGGAGGTGGTTGGATATAGTGAAAGATTATGACTGTGAGATTTTGTATCTGTTGGATAAGGTGTCTAAGTCCATAACTATATTTAGTATGTACTTGACCCGACTTGGCATGGTCCATTTGGGTTGCATCGACATCTCAACTATTGGATAGACAAAATGAGAAAAAAGGACACTTACGATTTGTTAATATATTATACGTTCTAATATATTAATATGAAATCATATTATTTAATCAGTATTGATCAAGGATTAATTTGGAATTAATTTTGTGATCAAAAGGAGACTAATTAAATATATGGGAATTGATTTGTAAATCATTCATTCTTATATAGTGGGCTTATGGTCCATGATTCACTAGATTGGGCTAGGACCCATTGGGTGCTCCATGGAGGTTAAAACCCATGGATCATGGAGGAAATGAAAATTCATGCACATTAGGGTTTAAATAGTGTAACCCTACATGGGGCACACTATATAAAGAGCTCCATAGCTAGCAAAATCGGCACTATTGCAAGACAAGGAGGGCTAGCCGATTTTGTGATCAAAGTGTTCTTCTCTCAAGTTATTCCAAGAGTTGTGGTGTTGTGTGAAACATTTGAGGCATCATATTTGAGGTGCTAGGCTCACAAAGTCTTAAGGAATCCAAGCAACTACAAAGGTATGCCATTCTACTAGTTTTTATATTACTAGTTCCCCATGCCATGCTAGTTAGGATGAAAACCTTGGAAAATTCTTATTTTCATGAATGTTAGAGAAAACGTAGATCCCAGTTTTCTAGGGTTGCATGTACACCATAGGAGTGTTAGAATGCTCAAAACCCATCAGTGGTATCAGAGCCTAGGCTTGTTTTCTTTGTATTTGATGCAAATTGCTTGAAAAAGTTGAGAATTATGCAATTTGGAGAGTGAACTCGCCGATTCCATGGGGGACTCGATGAGTCCATGGCAAAATGCATCCTACTTGTCGAGTAAGTTCTTGCACTCGACGAGTAGGAGCCCCTGTGTGCAAAATTTCGAGTTTTGCTACTGGAAATGGACTAGAATCATTACCTTAAACTGTTTTGGACTTATAAAACTTGTTTTTGTTGTGGTAATGATTATACTAATCCATTTTCAATGGTTATTATCAAATTTTCAAGTTTTATATGTTTTTACATGATTCTTGAAATTGTTCATATGAATGTTCATACTTATGAGTTTTAGAAGATCATAGGAATTATTTGCAAATTGGTTGTTAGTGTAATTCTTGATCTTAATGCCTATTGATGGAGTCGATAATTTCTCTTCAAGTGATGGATTACCAAAAGTCACTTCTTTAAGATGTCATTAAAGAAATCATAGTTTACATAAAATGAAGAGTCTTCCTTTTAATAAACCATTAAACTCATAAGTTATGAAGTTGAAAAGGTTTTGAATAGTTTCAAAACTTGCCCTCAAGTTTTGGAATTTGTAAATTCACTTTAGAAAACATTAATTCCAAACCCTAGAGTTTTAAAAGTTAAAATTCAACCCTTAGTTAATAATATATATATATATATATATATATATATATATATATATATATATATATATTGATATGGGCATATTTAGTTATAAAATTCATGCATTATCTTACTACTTTATGTTGTTTTTCTCTTATTTAATGAACAAAAGGTGATTAATTAGTTTAGAATTTCATTTTTCAGCAATAATGGCATGCTCGGAAGGAAAAGGAAGCGGAACTAGCGATTGGAGGCTTGGATCTTGGATTTTGAAGAAAGAAGGATGTTGGTGGATAGCTTAACCCCTCGTCAGTGTTTTGCCATATCTCATGAACCGTAACTCCGATTGATAAGATTCAAAATGTTATGAAAACTAGACACAATTTCAGACAACTTTCATGTTTTGAGAAAATGTTGATTCTAAATGGACTCGACGAGTAGGCCATCAACTCGACGAGTTGGTCAGAAGTTTCGCGATTCTTGACTTTGCCTTGCCGTACACAGGATTTTAAGTGATGGACTCGTCGAGTAGGTCACTTGAGTCGCCGAGTAGCCCCTGTTTTCAGGATATATATATATATATATATATATATAGAAACACTTCTCATTCGAACCTTAATGAATGGGGGAACCCTTGGGGGTTAATTGGCGACTGGAGGTGCAACTAGAAGCCCTGGAACTCGTGGAACAACCCTAGCTTTCAATTTTGAGAAGATAAAAGGCAATTTAGGTTTACTCTTTACTTAATCTTTTGTTTGAACTATGTGTAAACTATTAGATTTCATTTTTGATAAACTTTCTGCTGTAATCATGAGCTAAAACTCATATCTTCTGTTTAGGGTAGATGAATTTATGACTATGTGTTGATTTTTGTGGTTGGATTAATTGAAATTGGTGAAATTGTTTTGTTAAGCTTGTTAAAGATCCACATGTGTTAAAAACAACTATTTTCTGTTAATTAGCTAAGTAATTAAGCTGCATGAGCATCTCTTAACTGCTTATCTCATGTGATTTATGTGAACACATTGTTATGTGCCTAGGAATAATGAATGTGAAACTAGGGTTAACTAGCAAATAGGTAAATTAATGTGTGATCCTTGTGTGACGAACCATCAACAAGAGGTTAATTGAATTAGTAATTTGATTAGCTAATTACAATTCTTACTTAACCCGAATCAATAGTCTAGGAAACTCATTAGTTTAACCAATTGGCCAATGTTTGAATTAATTTGTTTTCTAAGGATTAGTAATAGCGAATGTGAACCTAATCACACTAATCGGTAGCCAATAACGAATAATCCATTGCACTTACCATAAAATCAACCATAGGAGTAAACGAGTCGAACCTAAACAGAAGTCTTCTCCATTATTGAATTTAGTGATTGTTTATTTGCTTTAGCTGTTAGTTGCTTAGTTTGAGTTTTATTTCATTGTTAAGTTTCTACTCTTACAAAACTAGAGAAACCCCCTTTCTATTACTTGTTTTATTTAGATAATATTAGCATTTATTTTAATTGTTTACCGTTCCCTATGTTCGATACCCTACTTGCTTGAACTATATTACTAATCGATAGGTACACTGCCTTTCGTGTGTTTATTTTGCGTCTAAGTTAGTAGGATTAAAACTAGTTCGTTTCACACACATCATATATATATATATATATATATATATATATATATATATATATATATATATATATATATATATATATATATATATATATATATAAGCAAGTTATTCTTACCGTTAGTAGGCCTTATTCGCGAAGCCGGTCTATAAGGGGGGTATAAGGTTACCGCCTATAAAATGACAGTTTACTGGGTGTCCACTCTCACCCACCGCTTCCTTGACTGGTGGAGGTTCGTTAGCCGAATGGGTTTGACATGACTATAATTCTCCCTTCATTAAAAGTATAATGATAAATGCTAAGTAACTAAACACTTATAAATTCCCAATCTTAGTTACTTAGGAAATGTGAATTTTGTGCTAACTCATGAAATTACACTTTGTACCTTACCAACTTGTTGGTGGAGCGTGTGTGGGTAACCAGCACACTGACATGGACTAGTAAGAGTGGTAAAGGATGACTTAATATTTTTCATAGATCGGTGGAGCGCGTGTGGGTAATCGGCACACTGATTAGGTGATAAACATTAAGGTACCTTTAACACCCAAAAATTCAAGCCAAATTTAAACTTTTTCCAAAACACTTAAACCATTTAATATTACATTGTTTATTTTCAAATTACTAATTATTAGAGTATCCCAGTATCAAATCATAAAAATCATAACAGCAGGAGGAGTGGTACGATCATGCCTTCGCCTTCCCGCGATCACCAGAGGTACCTGAAACAACATCCGAAACTATAACCCCGAAAGCTTAGTGAGCTATCCCAAAATACGAACCTCATAACCATATCATATAATCATATAAGCAGACAACATACATAATGAGCCTACATTCTGACTGGACTGCCTCGCAGGCCTTCAGTCTATCTGGACCGCTCTCCGAGCCTTCGACACGTCTGGACCGCCTCGCAGGGCCTACAACCTATTCGAACCGCTCGCCGGGCCTTCCGTCTGACTAGCATACCCTCCAGGGTGTGTAGTATATCCGGACCGCCCTGGGAATGTTGGCCTTCAGCACAAAGAAGGACCGCCTCAACCTAACCCCCAATCAATCAAACATGTGCACATACATAACATATGCTATCATAATGATAGTCAAACTGATCTAGTAGATCAAATAGCATAGCAACATCTTATAACCAGGACACTGACCTATCCAGGTCACTAACATATCATAATCCTATAACCAGGATACTGACCAAACCAGGTCACTAAGCATAAGCATGTCATCATCCTACTACAAGGACGCAAAACAATAAACACATCATGTAATAATCTTGATACAAATCTATAAAGGGCCAACCTTGGTGCCTTAGACCCTATTGATATAGTGAGGATAACTCACCTCACAAAGTCGCACTGAAAATGATAGGCTCAAACTCTCGAATTGCCAACACGAAATCCACCACTTATAGTTATCATAAACCCTTTTTTCCATAAATCTCTAATTTACCAAAATACCCCTAGAGGTCAACTGGTCAACACTGGGTCAAGGTCAAAGTCAACAGTCAAGGTCAACTGTCCATGTTAACCCAACTCGTCGAGTGTAGATCACCGACTCGTCGAGTTCTTCCTGAACTCGAGAAGTCGTGAAATCCTGAGGTTGACCCGCAGAGTTCCCTTATAACTCATCGAGTTCATATGTGTCCAAAGGTAGAGAGAACCCTAGCCGACTCATCGAGTCTTCAACTGACTCACTGAGTCCAAGGCAATCTTCAACGGACTCGCCGAGTTGTTCATCAACTCGTTGAGTTCATGCCCATCTTGATGTGACTCGCTGAGTCCCTTCAATCCCTCATCCAAACAGATGCTTTTTAAGCCATGCTAAGGCTCCATATTGTAGATCCATCTTCCCAAGTCTTGTTTATCACGTAAAGTTACAAACTTTACGTGCATGCAAGGCTCTAAGGCCTCTAACTGAAAAATCTAAGATTATAATGGAGTTTTACACCTTAGGAGAGTCTTATCCATGCAAGAGCTGGAAGATTTATGGACTTAGAAGCCCAAGAGAGTTCAGTTATGAAGTTACAACTTCAGATCTTAGCTCATTTGCAAGAGAAGCTTCCAAACATACTAGGAAAGCCCTAAAATTTGCCTAAAAGGGATTTAAGAATGAGATGAGGTCAGGATAGCGATTTGATACCTTCAAGAAGATGCCAAATAAGATGGATTCGGATCGCACAAGCCCCTTGCTTCTGGATACTTGACCTCCAAGCTCTATTCTCCAAGAAAATCCTTTTCAAAGCTCAAAATACACAAATGGGGCACACACACTCGATTAGGGTTTGAGAGGGACAGGAGACAGTAAATGGGAGGCTGGGGGAAGGCCAATGATCCTTTAAATAGGGTGCAAAACCACGTGATTTAGGGTTTCATCTGCCAGCTCCTACTCGTCGATTCCCTTATTGGACTCGGCGAGTAGGTCACTAAAATACGTGGACCAACCCGCTGCTACTCGACGAGTAGGGCAACCAACTCGTCGAGTAGCCCTTGAAATCAAGAAACTTTTATATTAAATCAATAGCTGAGAATTGGGGTGTTACAATTATCCCCCACTTGAACTAGACTTTGTCCCCGAATTCTGCAGAGGTGAACAACTCCGGGTAATGCTCCTGCATCTCGGCCTCTGGCTCCCACGTCCACTCGGACCCCCTCCGATGCTCCCACTGCACCTTCATCAAAGGTATCTCCTTGTTCCTCAGAATCATCATCTTCCTCTTCAGAATGGCCATAGGCCTCTCCACGTAATTCAGACGCTCATCGACCTGAATATCATCCAGCGACACCACCGCCTCCTGATCCATAATGCACTTCTGCAGTTGCGAAATGTGGAAATTGTAGTGGATCCCACTAAGCTCCTCCGGCAGCTCCAGCTTGTAAGCCACCTTGCCAACCCTGGCAATGATCCTGAATGGACCAATATATCGGGGACCCAATTTTCCCCTCTTCATAAGCGGATCACCCCCTTCCAGGGCGAGACCTTTAGGAGTACCATATCATCGACTTGAAACTCTAACTTGGATCGGCGCCGGTCGGCGTAAGTAATCTGCCGACTCTGAGCGGTTTGCAGCCGCTGCCTAATCTGCTGAATCATCTTGGTAGTCTGCAAGACCACCTCCGTCCGACCCATCACCCTGTGTCCAACCTCACGCCAACAAACTGGGGTGTGACATCTCCTTCCGTACAATAGCTCGAAAGGCGGGGCGCCAATGCTGGAATGATAGCTATTGTTGTAGGCGAACTCTGCAAGCGGTAGGTGGGAATCCGAACTCCCACCAAAGTCAATGACACATGCGCTCAACATATCCTCGAGGGTCTGAATGGTCCGCTCGCTTTGGCCGTTTGTCTGGGGGTGAAATGTCGTGCTGAAGTGCAATCACGTGCCTAGTTACTCGTGGAACATCTTCCAGATACGGGAGGTAAACCTAACATCCCGGTCGGAGACAATGGAGACCGAAACCCCATGGCGAGCAATGATCTCGCGGACATATAGGTTGGCCAATTTCTCGGTCGACGAACTCTTCCTTATGGCCAAGAAGTGGGCACTCTTGGTCAATCGATCCATGACGACCCAAATAGTATCAAACTCCTTTTCCGTTCTCGGCAGCTTGGTAATAAAATCCATCATGATCTGTTCCCATTTCCACATGAGAATCTACAGGGGCTGCAGCTTGCCATGTGGCCTCTGATGCTCGGCCTTGACCATCCTACAGGTCAAGCACCTCTCGACGTACCAAGCGATTTCTCGCTTCATGCACGGCCACCAGTAGCTCAAACTCAAATCCCTGTACATCTTGGTGGCCCCGGGTGAATAGAGAAGTGAGACTTATGAGCCTCCTCCATGACTGTCTGTCTGACTCCACCAGACATCGAAACCCATACCCGACCGCACCGGGTCAATAATCCTCGACTATCCTCCACAAACCGGGTGTTCTGACCCTTAATCCTCTCCAACCTCGAGTTCTCCTGTCGCATTCCCTCAACATGGGCATCTCTAATTAAACTCACAAGTGGAGAATCCACCGCTATCCTCATACATACTACTGGAATGGAAGACCCAACTGACTTGCGGCTCCAAGCGTCCGTAATGACATTCGCTTTACCGCGGTGGTAAAGGATCTCGCAGTCGTAGTCTTTGACTACGTCCAGCCACCTGTGCTGCCTCATGTTCAGGTTTAGCTGATCCATGATGTGTCTCAGAATCTTGTGATCCGTGTAAATGGTAAAATGGACCCAGTATATGTAGTTTCTCCATATCTTGAGAGCGAACACCACCTCTCCCAGCTCTAGATCATGTGTAGGGTATCTCGCTTCATGCGGCTTCAACTGCCGCGATGCATAAGCTATCACTCTTCCCCTCTGCATGAGGACCACTCCTAGTCCCGAGATGGACGCGTCACAGAACACCACAAAACCCTCAACTCCCCCCGGAAAAGTCTAGACTGGAGCCTCGCATAGACGCTGCCTGAGGGTCTCAAACGCCCTTTGCTGCTCAGGGCCCCACTGGAAATCCACCCCCTTCCTCGTTAGACGAGTGAGGGGTACTGAAATCTTGGAGAAATCCTGTATAAATATTCGGTAGTACCCTGCCATTCCCATAAAGCTCCTAATGTCCGAGGGAGATTTCGGGACCTCCCACTGCATTACTGCCCCAATCTTGGCCGGGTCAACCAAAATCCCATCTTGGTTAACGAGGTGCTCATGGAACTGGACCTCTCGTAACCAAAACTCACACTTCGAGGACTTCGCGTATAGCCGTTATCGTCTCAGGACTCCCAACAACTCCCTGAGATGCTCCTCGTGCTGCTCTCGAGTCTTGGAATACACCAAGATATCATCTATAAATATGATGACCGAGCGATCCAGCATCGGTCTGCAGACCCGCTTCATCAGGTCCATAAATACTGCCAGGGTGTTGGTGAGCCCAAATGGCATCACCATGAACTCGTAATGACCATAACGAGTTCGAAATGCGGTCTTCTCCACGTCCTCCTCTCTGACCCGGACCTGATGATATCCCGACCTCAAGTCTAACTTGGAGAACCAAGATGCCCCCTGCAACTGATAAAAGAGATCATCTATTCTCGTGAGTGGATAACGGTTCTTCACCGTCAACTTGTTTAACTCCCTATAATCAATGCACATTCGGTGCGAGCCGTACTTCTTCCTAACGAAGAGGATCGGTGCTCCCCATAGGGAACTGCTAGGTCGAATGAATTGCTTGACCAACAGTTCCTGCAGCTATGATGACAACTCCTGCATCTCTGGTGGTGCCAACCGGTATGGTGCCTTTGTGATAGGGGCCGCTCCTGGTACTAGGTCGATCCTGAACTTGACCTGCCTCTCCGGAGGTACTCCGGGTAATTCCTCTGGGAATACATCAGCAAACTCTCTAACTACCGGGACCTCTGAAACTGATGTATGATCTCTCACCCGCGTTTCTACCACATATGCTAGATAACCTGCACACCCATGCTGAATGTACTGCTGAGCCCTGACAGCTAAACAAAACCCTGATCCCACTCTGGTGCCCTCTCCATATACTGTTAGTTGTCCCCCACTTGGGGTTCGAACTACCACTCGCTGTTCCTCATAATCAATCATAGCACCAAACCGATTGAGCCACTCCATACCTATAATCACGCACACCTCCCCCATGGGGATTGGAATCAAATCTATTGGAAAGGACACCCCGAAGATCTCCAAATCACACCCTCGATAAACTGAAGAAGCAGAATCCCCGTGTTCGTTGGCGATAGAGACTCGCAATGGACACCTTAACAACGCTGAGTTGCCACAAACTGCCGAATATCCGTCTTGAGCATGCTCAGATAAAGAGTCATCTGAGCTTGCTCAGAAGCAAACTACGAACAGAACATTGCCTTCTCAATGAACATACGAGTGATCTCCGTCATCGACTCTCGATCCTGTCTCAAATCCAAAAACTCCTGAACTAACCGTTCCTGCTCGACTCGAGGAATGTAGCAAGCGCGGAACATGTCCCTAAACTGCTCCCAAGTAATAGCAGCCCTCTGCTCATCCGAATATGACCCAGTCATCAACCTCCACAAGTCCTTTTACCCGGACCTCAGCAATTTCAGGGCACATATGACCTTCTGGTCGACAGGACATAAGCATGTGAAGAAACACCCCTCCACGTCAGACAACCAACTCATGGCTTTGATGGGGTCATGAGTCCCATCAAAAGTAGGGGCTTCGTGTTGTCGAAGTCCCGATACTGAAAAGCCCGACCGACTCCCAACCCTGTAGTTGATATAGCTGCTGAAGCCGCTGTGGCAGCCGCCTCAGTGAGGGCTGCGAAACGATCATCAAAATACTCCACCGTGGCGGTCTTAATAGACCTGAACATCTATGACAACTCGGCCCGAAACAAAGCAGCAACCTCCTCATGCAGGATCTCCCAGATTCTGTCATCCATCTCGCCTGGCCCCATCTGGCCAATGGTCTCGGGGAGCCGTCGGTGCCCCCTATCTACCCACTCCCGCTCCCTCTCCCGATCCTGATCCCTAACCGGATCCAGTCACCAAATGCCTAGTCATCACCATTCTGAAACATAACACCCGGTATCAGATAATCCATATGAAGGACTGAGAGCCAACTCCCAATTATCCCTAGGGGTTGTGACTTCCTTGCTACGCGTATGGGTCCTGTGCTTTCAGTAGTATGGGCCCGTACTACCTTCCGCACCTACCCATATTTGTCTCAAGTGTCACCACAACACCCTAACAAATACATAACATATCGAGCACTCAGTCCTCACTCCTAGAGGAATGCTAAATATCTCATAATTGGCCTCCCGACCTCACACAATCCACCCATCCATGAAACTTCCACCAACCCTGCAGCACTAGTGTATGCTAGCCATACATAACGTTGGACCCTACAGACTTTAGAATACCTGATCCCACCCTAAGCCCTTCATCATACAAGAACAGGAAATAAGGCCAAACCAAACATTCTTAGGCTATAAGATCTTAACTATATACAACCGTGATGCATACACTAAGCCACTACAATAATGATGTCAATTTCATATAGAGGAACCCTAGGCTAGCAGGCATCACATAATCAGGTAATTCTATCATGCAATTCCTGAAGATCCCTAGTCTAACACTAGCATGTTGTTCTAACATATCACATAATCAAGTAACTGTATGGTATTTTGGGGTCAACTTACTGGCTCCGGCTGATCGTACACCCTGCATCCTCCTTTTACTTATTTTCAAAAACCTTTTGAAAAAAATCATTTTGAAAATCCTTTCCTTGATTTGAGAATGGAGTTACATGCATGTTCCTCCAATTCACTCAAACCAAGGCTTTGATACCAACTTGTAACACCAAAAAATCCAACCCAAATTTAAACTGTTTCCATAACACTTAAACCATTTAATATTACGTTGTTTATTTTCAAATTACTAATTATCAGAGTATCCCAGTATCAAATCATAAATATCATAATAGCAGGAGGAGCAGTACGATCATGCCTTCTCCTTCCCACGATCACCAGAGGTACCTGAAACAACAACCGAAACTGTAACCCCGAAAGCTTAGTGAGCTACCCCAAAATACCAACCTCATAACCATAACATATAATCATATAAGCAGACAACATACATAATGACACCACAGTCTGACTGGACTGGCTCGCAGGCCTTCAGTCTATCTGGACCGCTCTCCGAGCCTTCGACACGTCTGGACCGACTCGCAGGGCCTACAGCCTATCCGGACCGCTCGTCGGGCATTCAGTCTGACGAGCATACCCTCCTAGGTGCGTAGTATATCCGGACCGCCTTGGGTATGTTGGCCTTCAACACAAAGCCGGATCGCCTCAACCCAACCCCTAATCAAACAAACATGTACACATACATATCATATGCTATCATAATGACAGTCAAACCGATCTAGTAGATCAAATAGCATAACAACATCCTATAACCAGGACACCGACCTATGCAGGTCACTAACATAGCACAATCCTATAACCAGGATACTGACCAAACCAGGTCACTAAGCATAAGCATGCCATCATCCTACTACCAGGATGCAAAACAATAAACACATCATGTAATAATCTTGATACAAATCCATAAAGGGCCGGCCTTGGTGCCTTAGACCCTATTGATATAGTGAGGATAACTCACCTCACAATGTCACACTGAAAATGATAGGCTCAAACTCTCAAATCGCCAACAAGAACTCCACCACCTATAGTTATCATAAACCCTTTTTTTCCTTAAATCTCCAATTTACCAAAATACCCCCAGAGGTCAACTGGTCAACACTGGGTCAAGGTCAAAGTCAACAGTCAAGGTCAACTGTCCATGTTGACCCAACTCGTCGAGTGCAGATCACTGACTCGTCGAGTTCTTCCTGAACTCGAGAAGTCGTGAAATTCTGGGGTTGATTTGTCGAGTTCCCTTATAACTCATCAAGTTCATACATGTCCAAAGGTAGAGAGAGAACCCTAGCCGACTCATCGAGTCTTCAACTGACTCGCCGAGTCCAAGGCAATCTTCAAAGGACTCGCCGAGTTGTTCATCAACTCGTCGAGTTCATGCCTATCTTTAAGTGACTCGCCGAATCGACCTTGCGACTCGCCGAAGCCGTTCAATCCTTCATCCAAACAGATGCTTTTTAAGCCATGCTAAGGCTCCATATTGTAGATCCAGCTTCCCAAGGCATGTTCATCACGTAAAGTTGCAAACTTTACGTGCATGCAAGGCTCTAAGGGCTCCAAATGAGAAATCTAAGATTATAATGGAGTTTTAAACCTTAGGAGAGTCTTATCCATGCAAGAGCTGGAAGCTTTATGGACTTAGAAGCCCAAGAGAGTTCAGTTCTGAAGTTACAACTTCAGATCTTAACTCATTTGCAAGAGAAGCTTCAAAACATACTAAGAAAGCCCTAAAATTTTCCCACAAGGGATTTAGGAATGAGATGAGGTTAGGATAGCGATTTGATACCTTCTAGAAGATGCCAAATAAGATGGATTCGGATCCCACAAGCCCCTTTCTTTTGGATACTTGACCTCCAAGCTCTCTTCTCTAAGAAAATCCTCTTCCAAGCTTAAAATACATAAATGAGGCACACACACTCGATTAGGGTTTGAGAGGGACAAGAAGCAGTAAAGGGGAGGCTGGGGGAAGGCCAATGATCCTTTAAATAGGGTGCCAAACCCTGGGATTTAGGGTTTCATCTGCTAGCTCCTACTCACCGAGTCTCTTATTGGACTCGGCGAGTAGGTCACTAAAATACGTGGACCAACTCGCTGCTACTTGACGAGTAGGGCAACCAACTCGTCGAGTAGCCCTTGAAATCAATAAACTTTTATATTAAATCAATACATGAGAATCGGGGTGCTACAGTACCAAGTAAATTTGCATGGTTATTCACATCTTGTTTGTGATCCTCGACATCCTAGTCACAAACTTGAGAGGAAACAATCGAGCTTTAAACATGCCATTGAAAAGTTCAATGAATCTCAAAAGGTCTAGGAGTTTCAAGTCCAATTAAAACCTAATTCCTAATTTCGTTTTTCATGGTGAAAATTGGTGAATCGTCATTCGTCTACCTTTCAATATTTTATAGCTTGGATTACGACATCCCTCTTCCAAGTTATAAAATATTGTGTTGGGTCCTAGTCTTATTATTGATGGGTTTTGAGCATTCTAACACTTCCTAAGTGTACATGCAACCGTAATAACCTTAAATCTATGTTTTCTCTATATACATGCAAATTTCTTTTTCAAGGTTATTTCCTAACTAGCATGGCATAGGGAATATATGAAACATAAAAAACTAGTAGAAATACATACCTTGTTGTTGCTTGGATTTCTTCAAGACTTTGTGAGCCTAGCACCCCAAATGTTGTGCCTCAAATGCTTCACACAACACCACAAAACTTGGAATAACTACAGAGAATACTTCTATCACTCAAAATCGGTTATGCCCTCTCTAGTAACACTAGGTCACGATTTTGCTAGCCAAAGGGTTCCTTTTATAGTAGTGTCACAATTAGGGTTTCATTAAGAAGACCCATAATTGTCATGACTCTTCATTTCAAATGACCCATGGGTTTGTAACTCCCTTGGACAATCCATGGAGCTCCAAATGGTTACATCCATAACCTATAAACCATGGATCATTAATCCACCATAAAAGAATTGATGATTGTCATAATCAACCCTATCTATTTAATTAGTCTCACTTTGATCACCAAATTAATACTAGATTAATACTTGATCAATACTAATTAAATAACACTATTATTAATATATTAGAACTTATAATATATTAATAATCATAAGTGCCATATTCTCTCATTTAGTCTATCCAAGTATTGCATTGCCATGCAACCCAAATGGACCATGCCGGGTCGGATCAAGTACATACCAAATAAAGTTATGGACTTAGACACTATATCCAACAGTCTCCCTCTTGGATAAGTCTAATAACTATATTTTCAAATATGACTTCAAAATCCGACTAGCAATCATAGCTCTTTCAAAGTCTCTTTGAACTGAGATGATGATGATACGCCATTTAAGATAAGTGATTATATAATCCTCTGCTCTCATGATATCAGCCGGACAAACACATGGAACATGGTCTTACTTATTGTCCAGCATTTGTTTCTCGATCTCCGATTTGTTTCGACATAGAACTAAATTGAACACATCAATTAGGTTCTGACCGAGCCCGGTACATAGGTCAAAACCAAATCATCGAGGGGACCAGATATCGCTTCTATTTCTAGAAGGAACAGATAAACTTCGACTGATATGCTTGTACTAACTACTCGTTGAATTACTCACAAAGGCACGTTTTATAACATCGAGTTACCAATGCGTTTCCGTACAATCAATGAATAACCAACTCATAATCAACAAATCATATCTCTAGGTTTGAAGATTTATATGATATTACCGTCTCATGATCACTCGAGATAAATTCCATGAAGTGATGCAAGTGAGCGTGGGTTTAATCCAATACTCAACCCTTATGAGTACTCATGAATGTTGTAGCAACCATTGCATTGTCTAAAGCACTTTAGACAAATCATACAAGCCAAATTCATGACAGTCTTGAATCAATACTTACTTCCAAAGTTTGACCGACTATGGATGGTTTGAATAATAACATGATTATTCTGGAAGTAAAAACATGCAAAATTGAAACATAGCAAACAATCAACACAAGATAGTAACACCTTAATCATAAATAAATAACAACTTTTATTTATCATCAAATGTCAATTACATTTTACAAGTTTCAGGAATCTAATTATTGAAACTAATATCATCCTTCAGCCCAATGCGCCTTGCATGCTATAAATGCTTAACCCTACTCAGTCCCTTCGTGAGGGGATCTGTCGGCTTCTCATCTGATGATACCCTCTTTGCCACGAGGAGTCCTTCTTCTATTCTATGTCCGATGAAATGGTATTTTTTGTCAATGTGCCTAGATCTCTCGTGATCTCTTGGTTCTTTCGCCAAAGCAACCGCACTTTCACTGTCACATAAAATTTCCATTGGCTCCTTTATAGCTGGCACAACTCCAAGGTCTCCGATGAAGTTCTTTAGCCATATCGCCTCTTTTTGCTACCTCGCTTGCTGCTATGTACTCTGATTCACAAGTCGAATCAGCTACTGTCTCCTGCTTGGAACTTTTCCAAGTAATTGCTCCTCCATTTAGGATAAAGACCCAACCTGACTGAGAGCGGAAATTATCCCTATCAGTTTGAAAGCTAGCATCACTATATCCTTCCACTCTCAAGTCATCACTGCCTCCGAGGGTAAGGACCCAGTCCTTAGTCCTCCGCAAATACTTGAGACTGTTCTTTATCGCTGTCCAGTGTGCCTTGCCAGGGTTCCCTTGATATCTACTGACCATGCTCAAAGCAAAGGCCACATCAGGGTGAGTACAGGTCATAGCATACATGATCGAGCCCACAGCGGAAGCATATGGTATCTGACTCATCTCAGCTATCTCAGCCTCTGTACTCGGACTCTGAGTCTTACTTAGCTTGGCATTACTCTGGATTGGTAACTCTCCTTTCTTGGAATCTTGCATACTGAACCTTTTCAGTATCTTATCCACATAAGTACTTTGACTAAGTCCAATTAGTCTCTTACTCCTATCTCTCAATATCCTTATCCCTAGGATATAGGCAGCTTCCCCAAGGTCCTTCATAGCAAAACACTTCCCAAGCCAGGCCTTAACCTCCTGCAAAGTTGGGATGTCATTTCCTATGAGAAGTGTGTCATCCACATACAACACCAAGAAGCTAACTATACTCCCACTAGCCCTGACATACACACAAGACTCATCCTCACTCCTAGAAAAGCCAAACTCTTTGACTTTCTCATCAAAGCAAAGATTCCACCTGCGAGATGCTTGTTTCAATCCATAAATGGATTTTTCAAGATTACACACTCTATTAGGGTATTTTGGATCGACAAAACCCTCTGGCTAAGCCATGTAAACATCCTCAGCCAACTTCCCATTAAGGAAAGCGGTTTTGACATCCATTTACCATATTTAATAGTCATGAAATGAAGCTATGGCTAACAACACTCTAATAGACTTAATCTTAGCTACTGGTGAGAAGGTCTCATCATAGTTAACTCACGGAGTTTGAGTAAAGCCCTTCGCAACCAGTCGCGCTTTATAAGTGTGTACTTTCCCATCCATGTCAGTCTTCTTCTTGAAGATCCATTTGCACCCAACTGTCTTATGACCTGGTACATTGTCAATCAAGTTCCAAACTTGATTGTCATACATGGACTGAATCTCGCTGTCCATAGCCTCCTTCCATTTCGCAGACTCAGGGCCTGCCATGGTTTCCTTATAATTCTTAGGTTCATCAAAATCTATCAGTGTACTATCACTGATAAATGTATCACCTTCAGTGGTGATGTGATAACCATAATAAAATTCAGGTGTGTTCCTCACCCTAGTGGAACGTCTTGGAGGTACAGACTCATCTATCGGCTCAACAGGAGTTTCCTCCTCCGGTTAGCTGACAACATTTGAGGTTCCTTCATCACTTGACTCTTGAAGCTCTTCAAGGTCAATTTTCCTCCCACTTTCCCCTTGGCTTATGAATTCTCTCTCATGAAAGACTCCTCTTCTTGCTACAAAGACCACATTATCACTGGGTCTATAGAAGAGGTAACCAAAGGATCTATGTGGGTAGCTGATGAAAATACACCTCTCGCTTCGGGGCTCAAGCTTTTCATGAGTCTCACGCCTCACAAAAGCTTCACAACCCCAAATCTTGATGTGGTCCAAATTGGGCACTTTCCCAGTCCACATCTCGTGAGGTGTTTTGGCAACCTTTTTAGTAGGGACTAGATTAAGGATATGGGCGGCAGTCTCTAAGGCATACCCCTAGAAAGAGATTGGTAACGAAGCTCTACTCATCATGGAACGAACCATATCCAATAGGTTTCGATTGTGCCTCTCAGCTACACCATTCAACTATGGTGTCATGGGAGGTGTCAATTATGAGACAATCCCACATTCCTTAAGATAGTCAAGGAACTCGATGCTAAGATACTCTCCTCCCCGATCAGATCGGAGCATCTTGATGTTCCTGCCCAATTGATTCTCAACTTCTTGCTTAAACTCTTTGAACTTTTCAAAGGTTTCTGACTTATGCTTGATTAAGTAAATATATCCATATCTACTGTAATCATCAGTAAAGGTCACATAATAACGATTAGCATCCCTTGTAGCAACTCTGAAGGGCCCACACACATCCGTGTGTACAAGGTCCAACAAACCTTCACCCCTATCAAAAGTACCTGTGAAGGGTGACTTTGTCATTTTTCCAAGTAAACAAGACTCTCAACTATCATCTGACTTGAGGTCAAATGATTCCAAGACTCCAGCCTTTTGGAGTTGGCCTGTGCGCTTCTTGTTAACATGTCCAAGATGACAATGCCACAAGGATGCTTTGTCCAAGCTATCAGAAGAATCAATATACAACACATTATTTCCTAAATTGTCTACAACATTCACAACTTCATATACACCATCACAAGGTATTGCTTTAAAGTAAAATACATCATTGTAATAAACATTAATAGCACCATTTTTATTATCAAATGAAAATGTAAAACCTTGTTTGTACAAGCCATGAAAATAAATAATATTTCTTGCCATTTCGGGCGAGTAACAACACTTATTCAAATCTAACATTAACCCATTATTAAGCAATAAAGAGTAAACTCCTATCTTGGTAACATGTGATGCTTTCCTGTTGCCCATGACTAAGTTTATCTTCCCGTGCTCCACTTGCTCACTTCTTCTTAGTGCCTGCAAATCAGTACAAATGTGAATACCACACCCTGTATCAAGCACCCAAGAATTAGCATTAGATGAGTTGTTAGACAATATTGTGTAAATACCTGCATGGGTGGGTTTAACCTTCCCATCCTTTACATCTTGCAGATATTTGGCGCAGCTTCGCTTGAAGTGTCCCTTATCTTGGCAATAGAAGCACCGTGCTTCCTTTGGGTTCGAAGTAGGAGTAATGTGACCTTTCTTTGTCCCACTTGAAGAGGAACCATCAAGAGTCTTACCCTTGGTACCCTTTGAAGGGATTTTCCTCTTCTTACCCTTCCCTTGCCCAATTCAAGAACAGGGGTTGTTAAAGGAGTAGAAGTAGCAACCGCTTTACCCTTAAGGCCATTTTCAGCTGTCCTTAAGAGTCCTTGAAGTTTGCTAAGTATGACTTCCTCCTTGTTCATATGATAAGTCATACGAAACTGATCATAACTTTGAGGTAAGGAATGGAGAATGATGTCAATCGCCAATTCCTCAGGGAAGTCAACATTAAGCTTTAACAACCGGTCAACGAACCTCTACATTTTCTGCAAGTGACCGGTGATGGGTTCACCATCCTTCATCCTTGCGGTTATCATGGAGGAAATGATTTCATACCTCTCTTGACGCGCACTCTGATGGCACCTTTCCATTAGATCTAGGTGCATCTCATAGGGGTAGAAATCTTCATAAGATTTTTGGAGTTCTGGAGTCATTGTGGCCATCATGATGCAGGACACCTTGGTGGCATCCTTTTCATGTGCAATGAACTCCGCAAGCTCTGCTGGAGTAGCAGTGGCTTCATTAACAACCTTAAGCTCCCTGTCAAGGACATATTCTTTGTCCTCATAGCGGGTAATCATCCTGATGTTTCTGATCCACTCATTAAAGTTGGATCCATCAAAGATGACCTTACCACACAAGTTCATTAGGGAAAAGGAGCCTGTCGGGTTTGAGCCAGCAGCGTTATTGGAAGACATCTGGAATAAAAGGAAGATAAGTTTCATTAGATTAAGAGTCCTTAATAAGTCACCCAAATGAAATATTAAGGCTAGGATCCAACAAACTATTTATAGGTGGAAGAGGGATGCCGTAATCCACACTATAAAATATTTGAAGGTAGGTAAATGACGATTTACCAATTTCCACCATAAGACGAAATATTTTATTCTTAGGTTTTATTGGTTTTGAAACTCCTAGATCTTTTGAGATACATTGAACTTTTCAATGGCATGTTTGAATCTCGAATGTGCCCTCTCAAGTTTATGACTGGGATGCCGAGGATCACAAACAAGGTGTGAATAACCATACAAATTGACTTGGTACCCTTAACAATATTACCTAATCGATGTGCCGGTTAACCACACACGCTCCACCGATCTATAATAAAATCAAGTTACCCTTTGCCACTCTTACTAGTCCATGTTAGTGTGCCGGTCAACCACACACGCTCCATTAACGACTTGGTAAGGTATAAAGTGTAATGTTATGGGCTAGCGCCAAATTCAAATTTTCCTAAAGTAACTAAGATTGGGAATTTATAATGTATAGTTACTTTATAATTCATTATACTTTTAATGAGAATTTAAAGTCATCTCCTACCCGTTCGGCTAACGACCCTCCACCGATCAAGGAAGCGGTGGGTGAGAGTGGACACCCATTAAGTCACCATTTTATAGGCAACCACCTTATACCCCCCTTATAGACCGGCTTCTTGAATGAGGCCTACTAACGGTAAGAACAACATATTCTTATACATATCTATATAATAAAATTATAATAATAGTGTAAGTGTTGATTTTTAAACTTTTTAAAAATCTAAGGTTTAATTTGGAATTAAAGTATTAGAGTGTAAGACTTTTCAAATTCCAAAACATGAGGGCAAGAATTGAAACGATTCCAAGTCTCTTCAATTTGTAACTTATGAGTTTTAATGGTTCATAAAAATGAAGACTCTTCATTTTATGAAACCTCTTTAGTTCTTTAATTATAATTTAAAGAAGTGACTTTTGGTTATCCATAACTTGAGGACAAGTTATGAACACCATCATTAAAATTAAGATCATGAATTAAACACACATGGAGGTTACACATAATTCCTATGATCTTCTAAAAACTGATAAGAACACAAATTCATGACAAGTAATTTCATGAATCATATTAACATATATAATTCTTGAAAATTGATAAAAGTCATGTGAAAATGGTGTAAAATAATCATTATCATTTTGAAAAACAGTTTTTACAAGTCCAAAATAGATTGGGATAATGATTTTAATCCATTTCCAGCAACAAAACACGAAAAGACTTCCCAACACGCACCTACTCGTCGAGTGCATGATCCTACTCGACGAGTAGGATGAATTTGTACATGGACTTGGCGAGTCCTCCCCATGAACTCGGCGAGTCCAGTTGACAGTGAACATAATTTTCGATTTTCAAGCAGTTTTGCATCAAGTATACAGAAAACAATCCTAGGCTCTGATACCACTGATGGGTTTTGAGCATTCTAACACTTCCTAAGTGTACATGCAACCCTAATAACCTTGAATCTATGTTTTCTCTATATACATGCAAAATTCTTTTTCAAGGTTATTTCCTAACTAGCATGGCATTGGGAATATATGAAACATAAAAAACTAGTAGAAATACATACCTTGTTGTTGCTTGGATTCCTTCAAGACTTTGTGAGCCTAGCACCCCAAATGTTGTGCCTCAAATGCTTCACACAACACCACAAAACTTGGAATAACTTGAGAGAATACTTCTAGCACTCAAAATCGGTTATGCCCTCTCTGGTAACACTAGGTCACGATTTTGCTAGCCAAAGGGTTCCTTTTATAGTGGTGTCACAATTAGGGTTTCATTAAGAAGACCCATAATTGTCATGACTCTTCATTTCTCATGACCCATGGGTTTGTAACTCGCATGGACTATCCATGGAGCTCCGAATGGTTACATCCATAACCCATAAACCATGGATCATTAATCCACCATAAAAGAATTGATGATTGTCATAATCAACCCTATCTATTTAATTAGTCTCACTTTGATCACCAAATTAATACTAGATTAATACTTATCAATACTAATTAAATAACACTATTATTAATATATTAAAACTTATAATATATTAATAATCTTAAGTGTCATATTCTCTTATTTAGTCTATCCAAGTATTGCAATGCCATGCAACCCAAATGGACCATGCCGGGTCGGATCAAGTACATACCAAATAAAGTTATGGACTTAGACACTATATCCAACAAATATTTAATATTGGGTGTTGTATTAAGGACTTAAATCAACTAACTTGAATTTCTCCCATTGTAAATGTCTAGATCAGATAACTATGATCTTCCCAAATCTCCCGGAACAAGCTTTCCTAATGAAGTCGATGTCCTGCGATTGGATCATGGAAATCATACTTCTCTTCCTCCACCTCCTCTAGTTATTCTCCCTGACCCACAAGCTCAAAGACTTGAAAAATTCAAGGTCACTCAAGCCCTACTTGCAATGAAACATGAAGATGGAAGGCCTGTGTGTTCTCATGTCTTAGAGATGAAGTCACATATCGACAGGCTAAGAGTGTTGGGTGTCGAAGTCTCAAGGAAGTTGGCTGTTGACTAGGTTTTTAAATCTTCCTAGATCATATAGTGAGTTCATTAAGAACTATTATGTGACAAACCACGACATGACCCTTATTGATCTTACTTATTTACTCGTTGCTGCTGAATCATAAATGTTTTGGCACACTGGAAAAGTAAATTTGGGTGGAAGATCTACTTCTCAAACTTCCATGGACATTGACAATGGTAACATTGGAAGTCCGGAAAAGCCTCCTCTTCCTAATGGAAGGGATTGGCCTTAGTCAACCTGGTTGACCAAAAGGTAAAGGGAAAGGCTAAGTCTGTGATAGTCTGTGTACTATTCCCAAAGAGTCTATATGTTTTTATTGTCAATAGAAGGGGCATTGGTTGAGAAGCTACCCTGAATACCTGAAAGATCTAAGAGAAGGAAGAATCAAAAGTTTGACTCTACTTCAGGTAAGTACACTATCTAACTCTGTTAAGTTTCTAATTGTTGATTCTTAATAGATGATGTGACTAGGTTACATTTTGATGTTTGGCAGGATCAGCAAAGGGAAGGAAACTTAAAGGAAGAGTATGCTGAATCTGATCGCGAAGATGGATTTCAATCGCATGGTTCGAAGATCGGATTTTTGAGCTGCTTCTTAGGAGTTATGATAGATTGCTAAGAAACATGTAATAGCATAGTTTTCATTTAAAGTTGCACTGTAAGGAAAATGTTTTTTCCGCATTTTATAAATAAATAAAAATTTTGTTTTATTTTATTATATCTCCTTGCAATAACATTTATGAAAAATTGATGTTTGTATGTTTCTAGCAATATTGGAAATATGAATTTGATTCTTTCTTTTGTGGTAGTTTCTAAATTTACCAAATAAGGAAAGATTCCCATCACCCAAGTTTCAATTGGACAAAAACTTGGAATCATGCAGGTTGTATTGTATGATGAATGAGAATTTTCATCTTTGAAAAAATTAAGACTAATTCCTTGTTCACATGTATATGTGAGTCAAGTGAAGGACTAAGGGATCGAGTACATATTTTTGTGCACTAGTCAAGTCCACCACAAAGATCGATAAGACTATTAGTCATGATTTACTAAAGTTTAGTAAATATGGTTAAACTTACAAGTTTAAGTATAATTCTGAAACATTTGCAAGGTTTCAATGTATGGCAGGACGAATGAGAAGAATCAAATTAGGCAGAAAGATAAAAGTTTCTCCAATCTGAAAAAATCAAAGAGTACTTTAGTATTATGTTTTATGATCATCTTAATGATAAAGAAACCATATCACAATTGATCCTCTAAGGTGTGACAACCCGAAAAACTTCTCGCATGCACTCTTCAATTCTTTCCAATATTAGACTTATTTTACTATATGGTAGTACCCTTTAGAGCCTAATGAAGTGTTCTAAATGTGATATAATCAAGGCAGGAGTGTTAAAAGGGTTAACTCGAAGTGTAGGAATCAAAACCGGGCCAAACACTCCAACACATGGAGTGTGCGGCCACACACTTGTGTTAGCGGCCTCACACTCTTCCCAACCGCACACTCCACCTATATATATACCATACTTAGTCATTTTTGAGCACTTCTTTCACTTCTTCAAGCATAGAACTCGAAATCCTCTCAAACATCATCCATTCTCCTTGAAGATCTTCATAAAAGGTACCAAGAACACCAAGAACACCAAGAACACCATGTTTCTGGCAGCACACACCATCTGGCAGCACACATGGCCGCACACATGTGCTAGCTGCACACCAGGCCGCACACCTGGCCGCACACACACATATAGTGTGTATTTTGGCCATACACCCTCTTGTATAGCCTTATAAACCCTCATACAATCATATATGATTATAACACTTCATTATAAGTGTTTACTAGTCCCTAAGGTGGTCTCAAAATCATCACTTGGTTGTTCATAACACTAATTATATCCATATATGTGCCAATATATGCTAAATAGGATTCGCGTGTGTACTCAAGTCACCACTTGACGCCTAGCAACTAATCCAACATTGTCATCAGAACCAATCACTACAGGTGAGTTCATACCCCTTTAATTAACCTTTGAAATACTTTTAAATGTTCTAAATGCTTTTATGGGGGGGGATACAAGTTGAATACTTATAGTTATTACATCAATCACATGTGATTAATAACTATAAAACCAATGATTTTATCACTGTCCAAACTGTTTTACTTCAAAATGTTTTACAAACTCTTTTACTTATCAAATACTTTTATTTAAACTTTAATATACTTCTTATAATTTGCATGTCCATATATGTACAGATATATAAGAAATGTTTAAAAGGATTAGGAAGGCCGTCCGCCCTATTTCCTTTTCCTCGATTTGGATGTGGTCTGGTGGGATGTTTGCCTAGGCTTCCGAGGGTCGTTTCAATATTAATTATATATAATATGTGCATATATAGACATAAAAGTACTTCCATATTCATGCGTATTAGTTACATCATTAGTAAGTTACCATCGGGGTAACACAGGATTACACTTATACTATTGCTAGATCAATGAGTCAGTTCATTCATGAGTCAGTTAGTACTATGAGAAACCTATACATTACATTACTATGAGAACATATACATTAAAATACTATGATAACATATACAACTATACTAGAGAAGAACATATACAACTATACTAGGAAGAGAACATATACAATGATACTAGAACAAGTAACATTACATTACATATACATGAATACGTTAACAATTGTGATCCACTGTATCGGAGCATGGCTTAAATTTCATGGCCCGAGTTGTAGCCAGAATTCTCTTGGAGAGAGAGCGTGAGTTTGTGTATAGATCTATACTGGATTGACTATCCTACACCTTGCTGCTAGCTACAGCCGGACCTGCAGGTCTGCGGGTGCCAAACGTCATTCCGTTCTACGACCATTCGTATGTCGTTGTTACCAGTCAATAGTATGGTGCAATTTATCACATGATATCTTAATATAAATCCGGTTTAAGGTAATTAGTACAGCAGTAGTTCCTATAATACAACACTACAGCACTACAATAATTTACCCCTTACATATATTTAGTGATTATTTCACTTAAACATTAATGTACAAACTATAATTTGATAATGATAGTTACACTTGGGAAAATTACACACTTTTACGATAAACAAGCGTACAAAACAGTTATGCCTTGGTAGAAGGCTACTTCTAATAGAAAATATAGGTTTTTCTGAGAGATTCAAACTTTTACAAACACGTACAAACATTCGCATACTTTTATAACTAATGTTTACAAACTATTCTTTAAAAACTATGTTCAAACGTTTTGATACAACCACCGACACTAAAATACTTATGAACTCACCAGCTTAATGCTGATAAACTCTTTCAAAATAACTTGTATTCTCAGGTCATCAGTAGACAGGTACCGATGCCAACTTTTGAGAAGATGGAGCGCATCCAAGACTTATCTTATTATTTTGATTCACATTATTTTTGGTGTCTATAACTGTAAAGAACATACTTGTATTAAAATTATATATTTAATGCAATGGATGATGTTGTTTGCTTGTTTACTTTTACTGTGTTGTGATACTTTACATGACGTCCTCCGCCCCAGAAAGTTTCCGCCGTTCTTGGTTTTGGGGTGTGACAGATTGGTATCAGAGCATTGTTTATAGTGAATTTAGTATATCAACCCACAAAAGATATACTAACTATAAACCCATTTGGGATTAAAACACTCTGACCAAGAGTCTATACTTTAAATACTAAAATATTTAATAAAGTATACAAGTCTGCATTCATACTAAAATCGGTGTCACAATGACAAGAACAAAAGTATTGCGATTGTTAAATATCACAAGTGAGCTCGGGGATGTATGGTCAGTCCTAGGATTGGCATAGCCTGATCAACTATGCTGGTCCAAGGAGTGATTAGCATATGCCCTAGAATAGTTGTGATGTGGTAACAAGTCTAAAAACTTACCAACACTACTACAATAGGATCATTAGAACAGAGCATAGGTTTAAAATACTATAGGAGTATTTTGTGTTACTTTAATCAATTATCTGAGAACTAAAAGGGTCATTATCAAATAGGTCAATAGTCGTTAAGTGGATACTTTAAGGTTGTATGAAATGAGGTGTTATAGTTTAAGAATCTGTAACCTTTGTTGCATCTCCTGTTCCTTGTTTGGTTGTGGTTTTGGAGTTAGGGCTACTTATTCGAAGGCCTATCCTACCCTATTTTCATATAATTGGTATGCACTACACAAGTATTGACAAAATTGATATAGATCATCTTATAATTATCTTAGTAGTACGTCAAATTTCATAAGATTCTTATATCCCCTTTCTCGCGTAGATATCATGGCTGGATTTAATCATGGCGACCCAGACTTTCCAAACGAAGGCAACACAGGATGGCTCGACGCAGAGTCCAATGATGAGCACCAAATCCCCTTGGATGATCATCAAGCAGAAGGTTTCTCGGATGGATCTGACTCTGAGCCCGAAGTCAACAATCTACCTCCCGTAGGTCAAGCCCCAAACAATGGTCCCCGACCAGCGTTTCCAGGTCCCACTCCCTTGTGGGTAAACAACTTGAATCGTTGGAGAGACGAACAGGGTCAACCCTTACCTTACTTTGGGGACCAAAGCTTTTACAACGTTAGCGAAGGTGGTTCTGCGGATAGAGCTCTGCCCGTCATGGTCCGTAGAATTTCTCGAAACGTCGAACAAGGTCGAGCAGCCATCGACCGAGTCATGGAAATTGATGCTAACTCAGGCGTTAATACCGTCCGCATTCGACATCTGGAAGAAGCACTCGAAGGGATGAGGAGAACTAATGACGCACTGCGACATCAATTGACCACCGAAGTCGCAGAACTTTGAGTTCGCCAAAGAGCTCACGAACGACACCTCCGAGAAGTGGTTCGTCAATTGGCAGATATGAGGATTCGCCCTAGGAATTCCCGTCATCGTTAGAAGATGTCTAGTACATCTTTGTCTTTTGATTAAGGAATAGCCTTTAGTATCTGGGCTTTTAGTAACGCTTATCTGTAAAATATTCCTAACTCTCAGTGCGCTAACTAGGAATCTAATAACTGTCAAACTTTTCCGTATGGTATGATGTAAGACCTACTATTAGGTCAATTTTTCCTCTGGACCCATTACATCAATAATACCAGTATTATTGACAGCTAACTAATCTGTGAGAAAATTTTTACACTTGCATTTTCCAACTATTTTTCCCTATTGTGACTTAAATTCGTACACTCATTCAACTGTTGGACTATGGCTATTTACTCCATGTGTCACTCTCAACTTGCTTACAATTGATTCTTACCATTGTATCTGTCTTTATAAACTTATAGCTGAAAGATGTCTCCACGTAAGTCAACAAGACGTAACCCTGCACCTCCACCACCTCCTCCTCTTGTCATTGATACTGCGGCTCTGAATGCTGCAGTAGCTGCGGCAGTGGCAACTGCCATGGTTCAATATCACTCAACTAACAACAGCCAAGGTGGAGCCCCTGTTGAATCTACTCATGCTGAGATCCATGTGCGCACGAGAGAGTGCTCCTACAAGGATTTCACCAACTGAAGCCGAAGTCCTTTCATGGGACCGGCGGTGTCATTGCCCTCTCGCAATGGTTCGAGAAGACGGAATCGGTCTTCGAAATTTGTTCAAGCCCTGCGGCGAGCAAGGTTAAATATGACGCATGCACCTTTGAAGGAAAAGCCCTGACGTGGTGGAACAGCCACATTAAATCCCTAACACTCATTGTAGCCAACGACATGGGCTGGGAAACGATGAAGGACCTCATGATTGAGGAGTATTGCCCGAGGGGCAAAATACAGAAATTGGAGCAAGAGCTGTGGGGCCTAACCATGAAGGGCTCCAACATAGTCGCTTATACCGCCAGGTTCAGTGAACTGGTGGCTCTCTGCCCCAATATGGTTCCCACTGAAGGGAAAAAGATCGAAAGGTACATATGGGGGCTAGTGCCTCCGTATCAGGGGAATGTCCTATCATCAAACCCCACTACTTTCGACAGTGCCAAGCGGCTGGCACAACGACTCATTGACCATGGAGTCAAAACCCCTGCAACAACAACCACCCTAGCCATCCCGGAACCCTCCAAACCCGCTGACACTAAGCGGAAGTTCTGGGATGACAAGAAGAAGCAGCGAGCTGCCAAAAAGCAGCAAATTGTGGCTGTACATGCTGCGATAACCCCTACTGCTGCTACTGCTCTGGTGAAGCAATATGCTGGAAGTTTGCCTAAGTGCAACAAATGCAACTTCCACCACAACGGCCCCTGCCGTGAAATGCAGTGTTCTAACTGCGACAAGAAAGGACACACTGTCCGTGTCTGTAGGTCTCCGGCAAGACCGATCAATCAAGTCCCTGGCTCAGGCGCGAGCTCAACCTGCTATGAATGTGGTGAAGCAGGCCACTACAAGAGGGACTGCCCCAAAGTAAAGAATGCAGGTGGATCGGGGAGAGTACTGGCAATAAGCCATGGGGAAGCGGTTGCTGACCCGACGGTGGTGACTGGTACATTCCTTCTCGATAAATCCTATGCATGCATTCTGTTCGATAGTGGAGCGGAGCGAAGCTTCGTGAACTATAAATTTGCTCACATACTTAAACATCAACCACACGCACTTAAAGAACAATTCACGGTAGAAATGGCTAATGGGAAATCTGAAAGCACCAGGAGCATATACTTAGGATGCAACCTAACTCTAGATAACCATTCATTTCCAATTGACCTCATGCCGGTTTCAATAAAAAGCTTCGATGTTATCATCGGCATGGATTGGTTAAGTCTTCATCGCCCCGACATCATGTGCTTCGAGAAAGCAGTCCGTCTAAACCTCCCGTCTAACAAAACTCTTATCGTCTACGGCGACAAAACTGGTGTGAGTCTTTGTATTATATCAAGTATTCAAGCACAAAAATACCTACGTAAGGAATACCATGCATTTCTTGCTCACGTCGTCGACACGAGCCTTGAAACGAAAGAACGAAAGAACATTCCAGTAGTGAGCGGCTTCCCCGACATTTTTCCAGAAGAGCTACCAAGATTACCTCCGCAACGACAAGTCGAATTCAGAATCGACTTAGTCCCAGGAGCTACCCTAGTAGCCAAGTCGCGCTACCGATTAGCACCAGCAGAGATGCAGGAATTATCTGGTCAACTTAACGAACTGCTCAGCAAGGGCTTTATAAGACCAAGTTTCTCACCTTGGGGAACACCGGTCTTGTTCGTTAAGAAGAAAGACGGATCATTCCGTATGTGTATCGACTACAGAGAACTCAACAAACTAACGGTCAAGAATCGTTACCCTCTGCCTCGCATAGACGATCTATTTGACCAACTGCAAGGGGCGAACTACTTTTCCAAAATTGATCTGAGATTCGGATATCACCAGTTACGAGTACTAGAGGAGGATGTGCCGAAGACAGCCTTCCGAACTCGTTACGGACACTACGAGTTCGTAGTGATGCCATTCGGATTGACCAATGCGCCTGCAGTCTTCATGGATTTGATGAATAGAGTATGCCGACCTTACTTAGATCAGTTTATCATTGTCTTTATTGACGACATCCTAATCTACTCTCGTAGTAAGGAAGAGCATGGTGATCGCCTGCGACAAGTTCTAGGAACTTTACAAACGGAGAAGCTCTATGCGAAGTTCTCGAAATGTGAATTTTGGATCCGAAGAGTCGAATTCTTAGGACATGTGGTAAGCGAAGAGGGAATACATGTGGACCTATCCAAAATTAAGGCCATTGAGAACTGGTCAGCACCGAAGACGCCTACAGAAATTCGTCAATTTCTAGGTCTAGCTGGCTACTACCGTAGATTCATACATAACTTCTCCTGCATTGCGAAACCCCTTACAACACTGACCCAGAAGGGCATGGCCTTTGACTGGGAAGAGAAACAGGAGAAAGCATTCCAAACGCTCAAGCGAGCCTTGTGCACCGCACCAATACTATCCCTTCCCGATGGGATAGAAGATTTCGTTGTCTACTGTGATGCGTCAAATCAAGGGCTCGGTTGTGTCCTGATGCAACGAGGTAAAGTTATCGCCTACGCCTCGAGACAGCTGAAGACACACGAAGTCAACTACACCACGCACGATCTTGAACTGGGGGCAGTTGTGTTTGCCTTGAAGATCTGGAGACATTACCTGTATGGCACCAAAAGCACCATTTTTACTCACCACAAGAGTTTACAACACATATTCGATCAGAAGGAGCTCAACATGCGCCAACAACGATGGGTCGAGCTACTCAATGACTACGAATGCGGCATTCGTTATCATCCGGGTAAGGCCAACGTAGTAGCGGACGCCCTAAGTCGGAAGGAATATTCTGGTCGAAGAGTCAAGTCGTTGACAATGACTATCCATTCGCACTTGTCTATGCAAATTCAGGCGGCCCAACTTGAAGCTATGAAACCAGAACATGTGGCGAGTGAATCCCTCAGAGGAATGGATAAGAACTTAGAAGCCAAGGGTGGCGGAGTCCTATACTTCATGGACCGGATCTGGACCGCGAAACACGGTGGTTTCCGAGACTTGGTCATGACCGAGGCGCACAACACTCGATATTCTGTCCACCCAGGCTCAGATAAGATGTATCTGGATCTTAAGAAGTTATACTGGTGGCCTAACATGAAAGCAGAGATTGCTACCTTCGTAAGTAAATGCCTTACTTGCGCAAAGGTTAAGGTCGAGTACCAGAAACCCTCTGGTTTACTACAACAACCAGAGATCCCAGAATGGAAGTGGGAGCGGATCACTATGGACTTCGTAACCAAGTTGCCCAAGAAAACGGGTGGACTTGATACCATACGGGTCATCGTCGATAGATTGACCAAGTCTGCACACTTCCTACCTATCAAGGAAACTGATAAGATGGAGAAACTTACGAGAACATACATTAGGGAAATCGTGCGACTGCATGGTGTCCCTATATCCATTATCTCCGATAGAGATAGTAGGTTCACCTCGAGATTCTGGCAATCGTTGCAACATTCCCTAGGAACAAGGCTAGACATGAGCACAACCTACCAGCCTCAGATCGAAGGGCAATGTGAGAGGACCATTCAAACACTGGAAGATATGCTGAGAGCCTGTGTAATTGACTTTGGAAAGGCATGGGACACTCACTTACCTCTTGTCGAATTTTCCTACAATAACAGTTATCACACGAGCATCAAGACTGCCCCATTTGAAGCCCTCTATGGACGGAAGTGCAGATCCCCTCTGTGCTGGGCTGAAGTGGGTGACACCCAGTTAGCTAAGGGGCAAATTTCTGACAATACTCTCACAGGCCCGGAAATCATTCGGGAAATGACAGAGAAGATCGTTCAGATCCATGAACGATTGAAAGCCTCCAGAGACCGACAGAAAAGCTACGCCGATAAACGTAGAAAACCATTGGAATTCCAGGTGGGCGACCGTGTTTTATTAAAGGTCTCACCCTGGAAGGGCTTAATACGCTTCGGAAAGCGTGGAAAGCTGAATCCAAGGTACATTGGGCCTTTCGAGATTCTCGCCAGAATCGGCCCAGTGGCTTACAAACTCAATCTACCGAACGAACTTCGTAACGTACATTCTACCTTCCACGTTTCTAACTTGAAAAAGTGTCTGTCCGATGAGACTCTTGTAATCCCACTCGACGAGATCGAGATCAACGAGAGCCTCAACTTCGTGGAAGAACCTGTAGAGGTCATGGACCGTGAAGTCAAACAGACGAAACAAAGCCGCATCCCGATTGTGAAGGTTCGCTGGAACGCCAAGCGAGGACCAGAATTTACATGGGAGAGAGAGGATCAGATAAAACTGAAATATCCTCATCTTTTTTCTTAGTTATTTGTAATAATCTAGTAACTTAAACTCAAATTTCGGGATGAAATTCCCTCTAACGGGGGGATGATGTGACAACCCGAAAAACTTCTTGCATGCACTCTTCAATTCTTTCCAATATTAGACTTATTTTACTATATAGTAGTACCCTTTAGAGCCTAATGAAGCGTTCTAAATGTGATATAATCAAGGTAGGAGTGTTAAAAGGGTTAACTCGAAGTGTAGGAATCAAAACCGGGACAAACACTCAAACACATGGAGTGTGCGGTCACACACTTAAGTGTGCAGCCACACACTTGTGTTTGCGGCCTCACACTCTTCCGAACCGCACACTCCACCTATATATACCATACTTAGTCATTTTTGAACACTTCTTTCACTTCTTCAAGCATAGAACTCGAAATCCTCTTAAACATCATCCATTCTCCTTGAAGATCTTCATAAAAGGTACCAAGAACACCAAGAACACCATGTTTCTGGCAGCACACACCATCTGGCAGCACACATGGCCGCAAACATGTGCTAGCCGCACACCAGGCCGCACACCTGGCCGCACACACAGATATAGTGTGTATTTTGGCCATACACCCTCTTGTATAGCCTTATAAACCCTCATACAGTCATATATGATTATAACACTTCATTATAAGTGTTTACTAGTCCCTAAGGTGGTCCCAAAATCATCACTTGGTTGTTCATAACACTAATTATATCCATATATGTGCCAATATATGCTAAATAGGATTCGCGTGTGTACTCAAGTCACCACTTGACGCCTAGCAACTAATCCAACATTGTCATCAGAACCAATCACTACAGGTGATTTTATACCCCTTTAATTAACCTTTGAAATACTTTTAAATGTTCTAAATGCTTTTATGGGGGGGGGGGGGGGGAATACAAGTTGAATACTTATAGTTATTACATCAATCACATGTGATTAATAACTATAAAACCAATGATTTTATCACTGTCCAAACTGTTTATCAAACTATTTTACTTCAAAATGCTTTACAAACTCTTTTACTTATCAAATACTTTTATTTAAACTTTAATATACTTCTTATAATTTGCATGTCCATATATGTATAGATATATAAGAAATGTTTAAAAGGCTTAGGAAGGCCGTCCACCCTATTTCCTTTTCCTCGATTTGGATGTGGTCTGGTGGGATGTTTGCCTAGGCTTCCGAGGGTCGTTTCAATATTAATTATATATAATATGTGCATATATAAACATAAAAGTACTTCCATATTCATGCGTATCAGTTACATCATTAGTAAGTTACCATCGGGGTAACACTGGATTACACTTATACTATTGCTAGATCAATGAGTCAGTTCATTCATGAGTCAGTACTTAGTACTATGAGAAACATATACATTACATTACTATGAGAACATATACATTAAAATACTATGATAACATATACAACTATACTAGAGAAGAACATATATAAATATACTAGGAAGAGAACATATACAACGATACTAGAACAAGTAACATTACATTACATATACATGAATACGTTAACAATTGTGATTCACTGTATCGGAGCACGCCTTAAATGTCATGGCCCGAGTTGTAGCCATAATTCTCTTGGAGGGAGAGCGTGAGTTTGTGTATAGATCTATACTGGATTGACTATCCTACACCTTGCTGCTAGCTACAGCCGGACCTGCAGGTCTGCGGGTGCCAAACGTCATTCCGTTCTACGACCATTCGTATGTCGTTGTTACCAGTCAATAGTATGGTGCAATTAATCACATGATATCTTAATATAAATCCGGTTTAAGGTAATTAGTACAACAGTAGTTCCTATAATACAACACTACAGTACTACAATAATTTATCCCTTACATACATTTAGTGATTATTTCACTTAAACATTAATGTACAAACTATAATTTGATAATGATAGTTACACTTGGGAAAATTACACACTTTTACGATAAACAAACGTACAAAACAGTTACGCCTTGGTAGAAGGCTACTTCTAATAGAAAATATAGGTTTTTCTGAAAGATTCAAACTTTTACAAACACGTACAAACATTCACATACTTTAATAACTAATGTTTACAAACTATTGTTTAAAAACTATGTTCAAACATTTTGATACAACCACCGGCACTAAAATACTTATGAACTCACCAGCTTAATGCTGATAAAATCTTTCAAAATAACTTGTATTCCCAGGTCATCAGTAGACAGGTACCGATGCCAACTTTTGAGAAGATGGAGTGCATCCAAGACTTATCTTATTATTTTGATTCACATTATTTTTGGTGTCTATAACTGTAAAGAACACACTTGTATTAAAATTATATATTTAATGCAATGGATGATATTGTTTTCTTGTTTACTTTTACTGTGTTGTGATACTTTACATGATGTCCTTCGCCCGAAAACGTTTCCGCCGTTCTTGGTTTTGGGGTGTGACATAAGGAGAAATTAGTGCATATCTATGGCTAAGGATAGGGATCATCAATTGTTGAAATGGTTAAATCAAGAAGATGATTAATACTTCATTCCAAAAGAAATCTTAGAGTCATACACCAAGATTGTAACTTGAGTGAGATATCTTAAAGAAGGTTTATAGCACTTTTCAAATGTAGAGTAAAATGTTTTCTACTCTTGCACATTTGAAATTGGTAAGTTGTGATGTTTTGGATTAAACAAAGACAAACTAAGCCCAATTGTGTGAAGTGTTTGTCTTGATAAGAATCCGCACTATCTCATGAATATTTGTTTGTTAAGGAATGGTTCTGGACAAGAGAGTCTTATATGTTAAGAGGACAGTGGGAGTCTTAAAGATCAAAAAATAGTTTCAAGAACTAATCAAGAATAAAACCTGCAGTTTATCACTAGCACATGACTTGAGGTTTATAACCTATCGTGCTGACATAATTCTTGTTTATATGCCCATTCCCATTAAAGTTGACTATACATGTGAGTTCTATGAGTTCTCAGCTGTTTGCATAACTACTTGGAAGCAATGGTAGGCCCTTGTGCTGCCAGGTGGCAAGAAGTTAAGATTAAACAAGTTCATTCCATAAGAGTTTGAATTTGTCACTAACCTCCTCATGTGACTATGGTTTTGACAAATTCACATGGATAGGAACACATACACAATAAAATCTAAGTATCATAAGGTTTCTCTCCGATTCATTAAAATGATGGTGAGGAAACGCTTTCACTAAGTAGATTTTAAATAGATAGCAATTATGATATTTGCATTCTCAAAGTCGTTAGTGGAGCGTGTGTGGGTAACCGGCACACTAATATGGACTTGTGAGAATGACAAAAGGTCTAAACATTATGATTACGACATCCCTCTTCTTAATTGTTTAGACACACATGTGAGCTATCTAAGGAAAGGTGTATCACTATGAGAAGCCTTGATAAAATCTTATCAAAGCAACTCGTATCAGAAATCTGAACTTAGTAAGAGTTGCAATAAGGTATTCATTTTTAGAAGTTCAGTTGATTTCTAAGTACATGTCAAAGTTAGTGGGATCATAAGTGTTATGCTAGTAATTATTATGCAAGTGGGAGCATAATCAATTATGATAAGTGTAGGTCTTTCAAATCGTGCCATCGTGTCGTGTTTTTGTCTGGCATGACACGACACGATAATGTTTTTTGTAACACGAACACGACACGACACGATGTGGTGTTTTTTTCACTAACACGAAAACGAACCAATTAAAAAAACGACAACACGACACGACACGACAAAGATAATATTACATAACTAGTATTTTATTTAATTCATATTTAATCATATATAACACGATAAAAACGAAAAACACGAAAAACACGAGAAACACATGCTCAATCGTGTCAATTTCGTGTGTATTTGTAAACACGAACACGACACGATACGACATCGTGTTTTTATATTTGACACGAACACGACACGAAAACGAATTCGAATTTTGATTTCGTCCCAATTTCGTTTTGTGTCGTGTATTTTTGTCGTGCTGTGTCATAAATTGACACCCCTAGATAAGTGTTGCAAGTTAGCAATGTTAATTAGAGAAAAAAAAAGTTTTCAATTGGGAAATGTTGTTTTGCTATAATTAAGGGAGAGGAAATTATACTTGATTTCAATTCTAAAAGTTTAGATTGAGATTTTAATCAACGTTAGTCAAGAATATATATATATATATATATATATATATATATATATATATATATATATATATATATATAGACACACACACACACACACACATATATATATATATATATATATATATATATATATATATATATATATATATATATGAATTTTATGTTGGAATGGTTCAACTTAAGGAAATTCTATATATATTGCGTTCTCAAAATTCGGTTTTGATTACAGCATCCCTCTTCATAGTCAAATTATGAAAAGATGGCAAATAATAAAATAATATTGTAGCAAAAGGTTGGTCTAGGATCATGTCTTTATGTGAGACATCATGAATCGTGTTCCATATGCTTCGGGTATAGGATCGATTACATGTACTATAATATTCATCAGTTCTAAATTTTCCAAATACCTAGGGCATTAAGAGAGAAAAAGGACTAGAACTGGATATACTAAACTGATTAAGCAATTGTCGAGGACAATCTGAGGTTTACCAAAGATTGGTTGCTCATGGACAATTGGAAGTATAGTGTTAATTTTGAAAGGACCATATCGACATATTCTGAAAAGAGGCAACTCTTGTTCATATGTGATAGTCAAAATGGAATGTTGAAATGTTTCCATAGGTGGAAGAGATTCGTTAAATCTGTGTAAGATTAAAAAAACTTAATGCAAGAAGGATATTCAAAGGAATGTACTTTGAATTTGAGACTTTGTTTCCATGGAATTGATCTCCATTGGAATACTATGTAATGTCTGTTGACGAGTCTTTGTCACTTTTGTGCATAGTCATTACAAGAGGATCAATACATATAAGTTTAGAATCTAACAGATTTCAGTAAATGGCAAAGAATATTATATTCTTACATTTGCAGTAAGGATTTGGGATTGTGAAATGAACATCATTGGAATTATGTTCAATTGGTCTATTTAACAAAGGATCACAGACAAACATAGTGTGCACACTTGGCGTATGGCATAACTATTGTTTGGACAAACATAGTGTGCATGCTTGGAGCATGGCATGACTATTGTTTTGATTTAAGTATAAAGTTGATTATTTGAAACATTATACAATGAATAATGAGTAATCAATATGGTGTTTAAATAAAATGTGTTTTATTTACTCTCAAAGGTGCTTGGGGCCATAAGGGATTAGTATTATTCTTGTGTTTCAATTTTGCATGTTTTGACTTCCCGAATAACTAGGTTATTCAAACTCTCCACGGCCGGTCATATGTTGGAAGTAGATATGAATCAAGATTGTCATGAATTGGGATTGTAGATGTCTAAGATGTTAGACATAGCAAAAGTTGCTACAACATTCACGAGTGCTCATAAGTTCTGAGTATTGGATTCAACCCACGCTCACTTGTATGACTTCATGGAATTTATCTCGAGTGATTGTGAGACGGTAACATCATATAAGCCTTCAAACCTAGAGATATGACTTGTTGATTATGAGTTGGTTGTGCATTGATTGTACGAAAATGCATCGGTAACTCGATGTTATAAAATGCGCTTTTGTGTATAATTCAACAAGTAGTAGAACAAACATATGATTCAGAGTTTATTTGTTCCTGTTAGTCCTTGGAGGATTAGAAGTGATATTTGGGCCCCTCGATTATTCTGTTTTGACCTATGTACCAGGCCTAATCAGAACCTAATTGATGTGTCCAGTTTAGTTTTATGTCAAACAAATCGGAAATCGAGTAACAAACTGCTAGACAATAAGTACGACATTGTTCCATGTATTTGTCCAACTGATATCTAGAACATAGGATTATATGATCACTTATCTTAAATGGCGTATCATCATCTTAGTTTCGCGAGACTTTAAAAGAGCTATGATTGTCGGTTGGTTCTTGAAGTCATACCTATAGTTATTAGACTTATCCAAGTGGGAGACTATTGGATATGGTGTTTACGTCCATAACTATATTTAGTATGTACTTGAACCGACTTGGAATGGTCCATTTGGGTTGCATCAACATCTCAACTGTTGGATAGACAAAATAAGAAAAAGGAGACTTACGATTTGTTAATATATTATAAGTTCTAATATATTAATATGAAATCATATTATTTAATTAGTATTGATCAAAAATTAATTTGGAATTAATTTTGTGATCAAAAGGAGACTAATTAAATATATGGGGATTTATTTTTAAGTAATTCATTCTTATATAGTGGGCTTATGGTCCATCCGAGAGGTCCAAGCGGTGGCCATGAGACCAGAGAACCGTAAGAGAGAGCTGGTGATCGGGCAAATTTTTGAGTTTGAGACTGATAGTCGGGGGCTTATGACCTTCCATGGGCGAATATGGGTGCCATATACTGGTGGGGCCCGACAGATTTTGATGTAGAGGCCCATAGATCGAGATTTTCAATCCACCCTGGGGCCATCAAGATGTATTTGGACTTGAAAAAGGATTATTGGTGGCTCTGTATGTAGAGAGATGTGGCATGGGTAGTCGAGAGATGTTTGATTGGTCGTCAGGTTAAGGTAAAGTAGCAGCGCCCCCATGTCCAGTTGTAGCCTTTGGAGATTACCCTGTGGAAGTGGGAAGAAATCTCCATGGACTTTATTACCGAATTACTGAGCACTGCGATGGGTGTCGACACGATATGGGTGATTGTAGATCAGTTGACGAAGAATGCTCACTTCCTGGATATAAGTAAGAACTCTCCTGTAGAGAAATTGGCCTAGGTCTACGTTCGAGAGGTGGTGGCACGTGACGGAGTGCCAACATCGATACTATCAGATCGTGATGTGCGTTTTACTTACAGATTCTGGAAGAAATTTCATGAGGAGTTGGGTACCCGACTACATTTCAACACCGCATACCACCCACAAATAGATGGGCAGAGCGAACAGACGATTCAGATGCTCGAGAAAATGCTACATGCATGTGTTATGGATTTCAGTGGGAGTTGGGACTCCTACCTGCATTTGGCTCAGTTTTCATACAACAATGACCATCACTCCAATATTGGGGGGGAGGGAGGTTAGAGAGTGATGGGGAGCACTGAGATTGTGCTCAAGACGACCGAGCAGATCTAGTACGTTAGACAGAGTTTGATGATGGCTCAGAGTCGTTAGAAGAGTTACGCAGATCGGAGATGTTTCGAGCTAGATTTCCAGTTCGACGATTTTGTCCTCCTGAAGGTATCCCGATGGAAAAGGGTCATTCGATTCAAGAAACGGGGCAATCTGGGCCCTAGATACATTGGTCCTTTCAGAGTGATTGCTTGAGTAGGTAAGGTAGCTTATCGGTTAGAGCTGCCTGCAGAGTTGAGCTAGATTCATAACACTTTTCGTGTATCCTAACTGATGATATCTTGACCTAAGATCAATATTTGAGCAATAGCTCGCACCTTGTTGTTGCTCAAACGACTCATCAATCCTTGGAAAATGATACTTTTTCTTCACTGTTTCCTTGTTCAACTCTCTATAGTCTGTGCACATCCTCATGCTCCCATACTTTTTCTTCACGAATAACACCGGAGCTCCCCAGGGTGAAGAATTAAGTCTAATGAAACTATTGTCCAACAACTCCTGAAGTTGCATCATAAGCTCCCTCATCTATGTCGGTGCTAATTGGTACGGTGCTTTCGCTATTGGCGTTGATCCTGACAACAAGTATATTCGAAACTCTACTTGTCTATCAAGGGGTAATCCAGTAAAATCTTTGGGAAAGACTTCTGGATAGTCACATACCACGGGTATCCTGTGCATCTCTTTATTTTCCTTTTTTTTTCATCGATCTCAAACACAAAGTATGATGTACATCCTTTGGACAAACACTTTCTAGCTTTCATCAGGGAGATGATTCCAGAATTCACTCTACGTTTGTCCACGTACACCATAAATGACTCTTTTTCGAGTGGGTTTATCTCACCATATTCTTTCTACATAGTATCTCAACATCGTTCGCACTAAGACAATCCATTCCTAGTATTATGTTGAAACCATTCAACTCAATGGGTAACAATTCCTCTTGGAATTTATTCTCGTTCAAGTCGATGACAATGTTTTTAATACAATCACTAATATGTATGAATTTGCCACTAGCAACGTCTACAACTAGAAACTATCTAGTATATCTACTGGCAATGATAGTATTTTACTAAATCTATGCAATATAAAGGAGTAATTAGCTCCAGAATCAAACAATATATTAGCAGAGAATCCATTAAAAATAAAGGTACCTGAAGCGATATATGCTTCATCCCTTGCTGCTTCCAGGCTCATCTGGAATGCTCTCACCTTTGGCCTTGGCAGCACATTAGGCATTGCCACCTATTTATTCTTTGGGAAGTCCCTAGCAATATGTCCTTCTATATTACACCCGTAACACACCCTCTTGTTGGATGTACACTCATTGGCATAATGACCAGTTTTCCCGCACTTGAAACAAGTCAACTTTTCGCCATATTTTCCAAAGTGTTTCTTCTTACACTTCTCACACCATTTTGCTTCACCTCCTCCTCATGCTCCAAACTTCTTAGAACCAAAATTTGAGAACATTCTTTTCTTGTTGGTCCTTGAAGATCCATCGAACTTCCTTTTATCTCTTAACTCATCCTCTGCATACCCTTCTCCCAAAGTTGGGTCTCCACATTCTTGGTTGCTTTAATGACTGTCTTTAAAGTAGTTGCCATTTTTACCATGTAACCAAAGTCCACTGACAATCCGTAAGCAAACCTCTATATCTTGGAGAGTTCATTACGCACCAAGTAGAAGTTCGAGACGAGAATATTAAGATAGAGAAAACTTTATTTATGATAGATGTATAAACGTCCTTATCACTCTGAAAAGTTACTTGCCATTTCTAATACCGTAATTAAAAATTTAGAAATCTAAACACATTAAATTTCCATATCCAATCGACAGTAAACCATAGATCCGATCAAATAATAGCATCATAAGGAATATAAGGTATCATTTAGCTATAACATAAATCATTTATCATATAAAAGCAATTTGGGCATCTTTACTAAAATAAGCTAGTGCTCATGTCTATTCAGATATGTTTCATAAATATAGAAGACACCTGTCTCACAATCATCACCTAACATTCTATGTTTAAGTCTAGAAATCCTGCAACTGTGACATCTCCAATTTCATTGCAAGAAAAAACCAATTTGTTTTTGCTTAATTTAAAATCAAAGTATCCTTTTGAAGAATAATACGAGGGAATTTGTTCCCAAAATATGATGAAGATATTATCAAAGCATTTTCCGAAGAAATGCATTTTAATTATATTAAAAACATTAGGATGCCATCGTCAATACAATACATAAGCATAAACGGAAATAACATAGGCCTTAGAAACATCTATTATTCTATTGGCCTATAATGCATGAATCTTTCATCTGATCATCACACCTATTCTCTTTTGCCACTACCTATAATACAAGAAATTAAGTCGGTTAGGCATGGGAGCCTAGTGAGCACATAGGGTTTTTAGCCCACAATAATTAAATTCTTTATTTTCATCAAATCATTCAACCCGATTATCTATTCCCATTATCCTCACTTTCTGTCCTTAAAGCATCTATTAAAGGGACCTATCCTAAGTATTATCTTCGGGATAGACAATAATGCTTAGGGGATTCCTCAGCAACATATGCCAGTAAGACAACCATGAGGGGATGGAGTACACCTGGTGAACACTTAGTTTAAAAACATCTACAGGTTGCGAGCCTACTAGCATTCCACTCGATTGTCTAGAATACTCTATGGTCATCACCTATACTCCACTAGACAACTAAATCATCTTCAAAGTCAATCCCTCTTATCATTTATCTCATTTTTCATCTTTCATCATCTATATCACCTTTCATCTACCCATCTTTACCTAACATAATAATAGGTATAAAATACATAAATATTTTAAATCAAGTAAAACATGTATAAATCGTTCATCCAACATAGATATAAGGAAAAAAGATAATAGGCACATATAGCATGTAATTTATATTAGATACATCACATCAATGTGTAAGATGAAGGTAACTATGCACCCACTTGTTAAAGTGACGATTCAAAATTTAGACATCACTTAGTTTCTAGCAACTGTCTTTTCCTTTGACGTAACCTAATATCATTATTAGTAAGTCTTAGTCTAATATTATTGCGGCTAATTATTAGTCTAGATTTATCATTAATTCAAAGTCTATTGATGTATAGTTGATAAGGGACAACCAGGTAAGATCATATCGGAGGTAGGGTCCGTTTGGCATACATAGTATACTATTTGGAAAGCCCACTTTAAAAACCTCATTAAATCTAGCCTTTTCATCATCCCCATAGGTAGATAAATCAGTATAATGACTTGGAATCACTGACAAATCTTATTTATATGTTCATAATAATGATAATTAATTTAAACATAAGGTAAACTTAAGGCGTAATATGTGTAGCTCAATTTACAAGGTTTCTAGCGAAAACTTAGAACTTCGTGGTTAGAATTTCGTCGCTGAATCTTTTTTATAGAAAGATTCTCTTAGCGCTTCAGTGCTCACCTTACTATACTAAAACTACAGAAAGAGAAGTCGGATCATGAGGGACCGAAATGCTAGGGGATAAGAAGAGAAAGACTCTTGAATCGAGAGAATGGTGCAAGAAATATGATAGCCTAGATTATAGTAATTGAATTTTCAAAAACTACCCTTTATAGTTACTTAAACGACCATATAGGTATTTAAACGACCAAACACCCCTTTATAATACTACTTTAAATAAATTTAATGATATTTGTACTAAACTAATGTCGAAAGTATTCAATATTAGTCTTATAATGACCGCATCGTCGATACCTTTCTAACGATATATATATATATATATATATATATATATATATGTGTGTGTGTGTGTGTGTGTGATTTTACTTTATTTTAATACGTAAATATACTATTATAAAATATAACATGTTCATATGAACTCCATTTTTGAAGTTCTTTATATCCGCACGTAGCTATCGACGAGATCTACAACTTTTTTTTAGACTCCGTCGGCTAATTTTGAATTTATTTTTAGTCTTTTGTAAAACTAAATGATTTTGCTAAAATCATAACTCTCTCATACGAAATCCTTTTTTGGCATTCTTTTGCTCAAGATTCCCATTTTAAAGAGTTGGTCAGTATAACGACTAGACATAATATTATCCTAACATGTTTGATATCTACCAGGCATAATATCATCCTAATGTTTATAGGTAGAACTAAATCACTAATACTATATATAGTTAGCGATAATTATTAAATTAACAATGTACTATTATAACATGTATCTCCTACCCCCGTAAAACATTTGAAATTCGTAAGAATGGGGTCGTAAACTCACCCTTGTTGCGTGTTTCGTGTAATCGGTGTGTGTGTCGGAACTTCAGAAGCTCAGTGATCGTTCGGAAGGAGAAAAGGTCCTATTAGAGAGAGAGAGGCCAGATGATATGGTGTGAGAATGGAGGACTTAGAGACCTCTATATATTGTGAAGGATCTAGGGTGCGCGTGACGTCATTGGGACGCGTGTCGCGCACATGCACGTTGGCTCCAACCATAGTTTGAGACGTGTCATCTTTTTCTATGGGCCGCACTATTCAAATCTTCATGTATCGGGTGTCAGTACGCACGTGGCGCATGGCGATTGGTTTTGCATGCTCGGTTTTTAAGATCTTATAAATTACTTATCTCTCGCATATGATCTTCGTTTTCAACATTATTTATGTCTACACGAAGGTCTCGATGTTTTCTACAACATTCGTTTTGGGTTGTTTTAACGAATTCTAACTTTATTTTTAGCCTATATTTTATACCCTCGATGATTTTACAAAAATCATCACTCTCTCATACGGGTTCCGTTTTGGTATTCTTTGTCTCAAAATTCTTATTTCGAGGAGTACTATACTTCCCTTTTTGGTGATTTTAGCTAAAGGTTGACCTTTCTCTTCGTAACTTTTTACGTTGTAACTTTTGTGTGCGTTTGACTTTTATATCTTATAAAAATCGTATTTCTTTTATACGAAGGCATGTTTTCACCAATTTTATATTTTCTGAATCGTGTTGACACATACTTCCCAAATATGTAACCTGATTTTGTAATATGTTGCGACTTTTTGCACTCCTAGTTATTAGCTTTACTATATAAGTGGCGACCTATTTTTGAGTATGAGTTTTCGAAACATAAAAGTTATTAGCTTATTCTTTTACATTTATGTGTAAAACTACTCTGGATGGTGATGCCTTTTTCTTGGTGGCCACATGACTAGTTCATCTAGAACTAAGAAACTCACCTTCTAAGGCATTCAAGATTTAATCTTCGAATAAATACCCAAAGGAAGAATTCTAATGAGGGCTCTGATAATATTGTGAGAACCTGAAATTTAGAGAGATTTAACTTTTATTCAAATATTGACCAAAAGGAAAAAGATGGTCATTTAGAAGAATTTGATATGTTTTTGATGTTTTGACTTCACGACAATGGCCAAAATAAGTTTAAGTCGCTTAGAAGAGGTAAAATGAGTAAGTTTAAGATAGGGCATGGCTTTCTTATTTGTTTAATCAAAAGAAGAGGCATAACCTTCTTATTAGTTTAATCAAAAGAAATGAGGTATGGTGCATGCATGGGGAAATCACTTAATGGTTAAGGACTCTTGGTTTAACATTCTTCTATAAATCAAGAAAGAATGCATTCATTTTGAGCATTTCTCTTTTGCTAAACCGAGAGCACAAGCTCCTTCTCCATTTTTTCTCTAGCCTTTGAAGTTCTTGAAGAAATTGTTACTTGTTTTACTCTCTTGGAGCATATACTTGGGTATTTTGTTCTAAGCTTAAGAGTTTACATAAGAACTAGCATTCTAATAATGTTGGATCATTGTTGGTGTCTTTTCTGGGTTCATCCATCTTCTTCAACATCCAAGCCTCCGCTAGAGGACCTAAAGGGCTTCAAAGGTTGTTGCTTTTTCTTCTTTATATGGTTGAGTTTTAAATTTATGTTCTACTTGCAAAATGAACCTTGGTTGGTGATAAAATGTTTATGTTATTCATAGAATTCAAGTCTTCTGTTAGCCATTATTTGTAGTTTTTGAAACTAGTTTTTTAAATAAAACCCAACAATTGGTATCAAGAGCCACCTTGCAAGTTTGGTTATATTTTTTGATTTATAGAAATCTTAGTTTTTGGAGAATATGGATAACTTGTTTTTGTATAAAACAAGTTGATGTATATTTTCTTTGACAACTTTATAATTGTTATTTACGTGATAAATACTTACATGCATTTTTTGTCACTTAAAGTTGTCTTAGAAAAAAAAAGGTTGTTTTATGTTTATATGTATTTTAGAGTGCATAAACAAGCCTTGGACCATTCATGTTGTTGTTTGTGTGATTTGATTGAAAATGGTTTGTAATATTCTTTTATTCATAAAGTATGTAAAAAAATAACTAGTTTTTATTCTTGTTATTTTTATGTAATAGATTAGTTTTAGACTAGATTCATTTTATAAAAAAATGTAATAAGAGGAAGATGGAGACCATTTCTTGAAGAACCATGGAGACCCACAATTTTATAAAGATTTTATAAAAGTTCATAACTTTTATAAAGTTTTTATAAAATTGCAACAAAGTTGGTTGTCATTGCAAGTAGGAGCTTGAAGATGACATGAAGAACAAGTTGTAATATTTGGTCCCTTTGTCCCTTAGGAAGGACTTAATACTTTTGTGTTGGCTCACAAAAGTGTTATATAGTTTATTTTTCAAATACATGCTTGTGTTGTTTATTTTTCAAGTAAATTTTTTTGTGTTGTTGATAATTTAGTTTTTCACAAACCCAAACTATTTTTGGGACAAAATAAACATCACATGGATTTTGGATTTCAAAATATAAAATATGGACATTGGATGTAACATATTCTCGCCATAAAATAAAAACCGGTTTTATAAAATTTTTAATTACGGTAACTTTTGAAATATTGAATTATAAGTGTAAAAAATAATGTTTTATGAGTTATTCAAACTCCAAAGTATTATTTAATAAAAGGAAGTTTTATTAAACAATATCAAAAGGTTCTAAATTGCTCAAACACAAACTTAATACTAGTTATTAATTTTAAAATTGAACCAAGCCGAAATATAAAAACCGGGTATTTATAAGAACCTTAAAAGTGATTTTTTAGAAAATTGATACCATGACATATAGGATGCATGCAATTGTTGTAATATCACATGTTTTAAATAGAATAATAAAACATACAAATCCCTTTTTCAAAATGTAAGACTATGCCATCCTATTTTAGAAACATTTGCACATCACTTGTATAATGCTAGTGGGATAAATGATACCTAACCATTAGTATCATCTTTCGGTGGCCAAAGTATTTTTGTGATTTCTATAACCAATTTATAGGCCAATTATACAAGTTTCTCTAATTGGAAGACTTGATTGGAAATCTCTTGTATTAAAGGTTACGTAAGCAAGAGTGTTCAAAGGCATAGACGAGACCAAACATGTCAAAATAACAAATGGATTGTTAAGGATCTCATACATATAGGAATTAAAAATGGTGTAAATAATACAAGTTATTTACCTTGTTAAAATTGAGTAAATGGGATAAATGATACCTAAATGGGATAGATGATACCAAAGGGCTTGTAGCCCAACGGTATTAGGTGGTGTCCTCCCTCTTTGAGGTCGAGGGTTCAAGTCCCGTCGTGGACATAGGTGGAATAAGTGTTGTTAGTTTAGGAGTAGATTAGATTTTCCGGTTCAAAAAAAAAAGTCATAGAAAGTCAATGTAAGTCAAACAAGTTAAAACAATGTTAAACAAGTCTAACATAAGTTAAAGAAATAAATGGTTAAATATTTAAATATTTAACTCCAAAAATATAATAAATTAAATTCCATTTTACAAGTTTTCGGTATTAGGAATTAATCCCAAAGGATGGACCGAAATCACCGTTTTGGTGATTTCATATGAGAACCAACATCCATTAGTTTGTGTACACCGAAAACAACTTCCACCGAAAACTCCATGCGAGTCCCCACTCCTCGGACCGAAAACTCTATTCAAGGTCCTTGTAATAGCCCGGAATTCCAAGTATTGTTATATTTATGATTTTGGGTGTTTTAAGAGGGGACTCGGCGAGTTGGAGCTCAGACTCGCCGAGTAGGATCGCGGATCTGGTTGCGGGTTCACGACTGGACTCGGCGAGTCCGGATATGGACTCGGCGAGTCCGCGCTGTTTAGCGAAACCCTAACCGTTCAGGTTGGTACATATATGAAGGGCCTTATGGCCGTCATTGTTCACCCTAGTACTGTGAGTGAAACCCTAATTCGATTGTGAGCATCTGGAGCAAGGTAGGAGAGACCATTATTGATCTTGGAAGTGTTATTTTGCAAGGAGGAGGAGGCTTGGTTAAGGGAACATCAGGAGAAGCCATATCCTGAGGGTTGGGGACACAGAGCAACGTTATTCAGGTAATATTTTCGAGTTGATCCCTTCTATGTTGATGTGTATATGGATTTAGGGTTTATTAAACCCTTTTGTGGCTAGATTGAGTGTTTCCTTAGTCCCCCAAGCGATTAGAACCCTATATTGGGACCCTTGGAAGTCCAGAATGTCCCATGCCTGAGCTTTTCGGGAATCAATGGAGGTTTTGGATTGGAATCCTTATGCCTTAGGTCAAAATGTAAATTATGAGTCATGGGGTGTATTATGAGCACCGAAATGAGGACTTTACGCGATGAACCAGTCTAGGAAGGCCAGACCTATGAATTGTCGGAGCAGATCTGACCTTAGAAAGCAGTTTGAGCGGTTGCATGGCATGGACTCGCCGAGTCCGATGAACAGACTCGGCGAGTAGCTTGAAGATTTACTGGGACTCGCCGAGTTATTCTTCAGACTCGGCGAGTTGAGTCGGGGTGGCCCCGCGATTCTTCCAGGAGGAACTCGTCGAGTCAAGGGGGATACTCGACGTGTAGAAAGGGAATCTTAGAGAATCGGTGAGTTGAGGGCGAGTGGACTCAGAGTTGTTGAACTCGGCGAGTCTCGGGGTGACTCGGCGAGTTAGATCACGGATTGAGTAAAGTTCTGAGTATGGGGACTCGGCGAGTCATAGGGTTGACTCGGCGAGTAGGGCCAGTCAGGGGTTGACTTTGACCTTGTCTTTGACCAAGGGTTGACCAGTGGTTCCAGGGGTATTTTGGTAATTGTTGTTTACTGTTTGAGTTCAGTGCATTGGTGGCTGTCTAGAGGTGGAGATCGTATCAGTGATCGGAGCAGCTTGAGCTATTGGTTCAGTCGGCAGTTTCGAGGTGAGTTATCCTCACTATATCGCTAGGGTTTATGGCACCAAGGCCAACCTTTTTATCGGATAGAAATCCGGGTAGTTGTCAGTTGTTATGATATGGGCCGGAAGGCGTTATATGTTGCAGGCCGGAAGGCATTACATGTTGTGGGCCGGAAGGCATTGCTATGTGGACCGGAAGGTCATGGCCTGGAAAGGGGTATGTGTGCATTTAGTATGTTGATTGATTCGTAGGGTGATGTTATGCTAGTGACCGGCTAGGCCGGTATCTTGTTTAGAGTAATGCTATGATATGTGATCTGTTGATCGAATGCTGACTGTGCACTGCTATATGATTATGTGTTATGATTTCTAGACCTGGGGTGTGACCCGGTATGCAGGGTCGTTCTATGTTCTGTTATGTATGCTTTTATGCTGATATGTATGCTTGTTATGCTGTGGGCCGGAAGGCAATATGTTATGGGCCGGAAGGCATTGCATTATGGGCCGGAAGGCGATATGTTTTGGACCGGAAGGTCGTGGCCTGGAAAGGCGTATATGTGGTTGGTATTTTGGGGGTATCTCACTAAGCTTTCGGGCTTACAGTTGTGGTTTTATGTTTTCAGATTCTCAGGAGTCTGTGGCAAGGCAAAGGCGTGATCGTACCGTTCCTCGCGTTGATGTTTTATGATATGAACCTGGGAAAATACTCTGTTAAATAATGTATTGAAAACCTTTTTGTAACAACGTTATTAAAATGAGTGGTTTTTGAAAAGTTTTAATTGTTTTGAAATTTTGGTCGTTACAAGTTGGTATCAGAGCCTTGGTGTGAGTGAATTGGGGAAAACATTCGTGTGACTCCAGTCTCAAACCGAGGAGGATTTTAAAAAGAGAAAATTTAAAATGGTTTTCAAATTAAGTAAAGGGAGGACGCGGAGGTACGATCAGCTGGAGCCAGTAAGTAACCCCAAGATACCATACATGATATTTCTTTTATTGAGATTGATAGAACAGCATGCTAGAGTTAGGCTAGGGATCTTCAGGAATTAATGATAATGTTGCCTGATTTGTGATGCCTGTAGCCTAGGGTCCCTTATGGGAGAGTCACAGTGTTCCTCTAGTCGTGAGGGTTGATAGTCGTTATGCATGTTCTCTAGGGTATTGTGGTAGTACTTCATACAAATATGGGTAGGTGTGGAAGGTAGTATGGGCCCGTACTACTGAAAGCACAGGACCCATACGCGTATCAGGGAAACCATAATCTCTAGGGTTGGGTTGCGAGAGTTAGATCCCAGGATTGCGGGAAGTGTCTGAGATTGGTATGGTGTCTTCGGTATGGAGATTTCGAGGCATGATGATAGTGGATCCGGATCAGGATCGGGAGCTGGAGAGCGAGTTCCGGGTGGATCGGTGCCGTCGGAGGTTATCAATCAGACTGGCACGAGCGGGTTGGATGCGAGGATTCGCGAGATCCTGCATGGGGAGGTTGCTGCATTGTTTCGGGCCGAGTTGCCGGAACTGTTTGGGTCGATTAAGACCGCCATGGTTGAGTATTTTGATGAGCGCTATGCGGCTCTCGCAGAGACGGCTGCCGCGGCGGCTACAGCGGCTGTAGCAGCGGCAAGGGGAGGAGCTAGTCGGAGTTTTCAGTATCGGGACTTCTATTATACGAAGCCTCCCACATTCGATGGAGTTCAGGACCCGATTGTTGCTATGAGATGGTTATCAGACGTGGAGGGGTGTTTCTCCACAAGTTTATGCCCTGCTGATCAGAGGGTGAGGTGTGCTCTGAACCTATTGAGGCTCGGGGCGAAGGATTGGTGGAGATTGACCACGGGGTCATATTCCGATGCGCAGAGGGTTGCGGTTTCATGGGATCAGTTCAGAGAGATGTTTCAGTACTCGCTATGTTCCGCAGGATGAGAGGTAGAGATTGGCTCGGGAGTTCCTTGAGCTGAAGCAGGATTCGGAGTCGGTGACTGAGATCACCAGAATGTTTATTGAGAGGGCGATGTTTTGCCCTGAGTTCGCTTCGGAGCAGGCTCAGATGTCCCGATATCTGAGTATGCTCAAGGGAGATATCAGACAGTTCGTGTCTGCGCAGAGGTGCGAGACCTTGTTGGAGTTGCAGGAGGCCGCCATGCGGCATGAGTTAGAGGTTGAGTTACAGTTGTGTGAGCTGAGGCAGGCTCCGATGCAGTCGCAGCCGGCGCCGAAACGGTCCAGGACCGTTGATGTTAGAGTGAGGGGTCGGAGCGGCCACACTTGTGGGAAGTGTGGGAGGGGTCACACCGGAGTTTGTTGATCCAGTGGTGCATGCCGCAAGTGCGGAAAAGAGGGGCACTATGCGCGGGATTGTCGGCAGTCAGTGCCAATTCGGGATTTGAGGATTTGTTATCATTGTCGGCAGGTTGGACATTTGAGGGTCAACTGTCCACAGCTTTCTGCAGGACCGGTGCATGCTCTAGCACCGGCCACCTTGAGGAGTTCAGGAGGAGGACAGGATGGAGCGGAGCCCCAAGGGCTCAGGGTCGTGCTTATCAGCTTGCGGCAGAGCGAGTCGGAGCAGTGCCGGAGGCAGCTGCGGGTATGTTGCTTTCTTGATGTCTTGTTATCTTGCGTTTATTGTGGCGTATTGTTTGTGCTGGTATCTTGTGTGGATTCGATGCGGTATTCGTTGTTTCGCGGGTTTGACATGGTTATGGATTGGTGTTTCGGGTTTTCGTTTTGGTATCCGTTGTTCCCTGAAGGTTGGTATGGTTATAGTTTGGTGGTTGTTAGTCAGTACTTTAAGTGGGGGAGAATTGGAGAATTCTCCGGGAGATCGATGAGTATGTGAGGGTACTTAGCTGTTGGGATTCAACAGTGTTCTGTCAGCTCAGAGAATAGGCTGACGAGAGCGAGTGTCGGGTATGCGGGGCGGGATACAGACCTAGGGCATTTGATTGTGGAGGTCTGGGAGCAGGCCGGGATCAAGTTTGAGTAAGTAACCGGGGTTATGTGATCAGAGTATTTGTATGCTTGATGTACGTGATGGGTTGTACTGCATTAATCCCACAGGATTTATGTTGTGCATGTTTCTAGAGAGGGAACCGGAAGGTTCCCAGAGTTAGAACCCGAGGGTTCACAGAGCTTGGGTGTACGGACCCACAGAGATATAGCCTCGAGTGGCTAGTGTGTGTTATGAGAGTCGGTCCAGTCATGCTGGGGACTCTGATGGTATTGTTGGATCAGTTTGAGATTTCAGATTGTGTATGTTGCAGTGTGATTACATTGGAAGGTCTGGCCCCGGGCTAGTGATTTTGTTTAGTTGAGGTAGTGATTTTGTGGAGTGGAGAGAGTGCATGGGCTTGAGAGCCCCTGCAATGAGAGCCAGAGTATGTGAATAGCGGTTACGCAAAAAGGGTGGTGTCGCTTGGGGCAAGCACCGTGGCACCGGTAGGGGGTGGCATTATGGCCAAGAGGGTTCCTTGGAAAAGGAAAAGAGAAAGGTGTGTAACTCCGAAGGGAGTGCAAGTTCAAGAAAGTGAAAGCTGTAGAGCAGAGTTATGGTTAGAGTATTTCGAGTATGGTTTTGAACATCGTGTTCGCGGCAGTGAAGTAGGAACTCATCCGGTTTGGGATGTCTGTTGAGGCTCAGAAGGGATGCAGGGGGAGAGAGAATCTTGAATTCTCAGTGTGATTCTGATCAGGGTATAGGGTGGATATTAGTGGTTCACCCTGGGAGATGTTCGAGGATGTCATCAGTGTATCGGGTCTTCCAACCTGTGGGTGTTGGGGCTAGTTCAGCATGTGTATGTGATTGCAAGAGGAGAACTTGTGAGAGTTGCTCTGAGAGTGAGAATGGGTCTCTCAGTCGGTCCGGAATGGACAAAGTGGGCTTTGGATCGGGGATCCGGTGGTTCATGGTTTCCAAACCCTTATGGGTCGAGTGATCGTTGAGATTTAGAACAGAGTTGCATCTTGGGTAATCCTCGGTTACAGAGAGTGATGGGCAGTACAGAGATCGTGCTTCAGTCGACAGAGCAGATTCAGCAGGTTGGACAGAGGTTATTGACCGCCCAGAGCCGACAGAAAAGTTATGCAGACAGACGTCGGTCCGAGCTTGAGTTTCAGGTCGGCGACTTCGTACTCCTGAAGGTCTCTCCTTGGGAAGGAGTGATTCGATTCAGGAAGAGGGGAAGGTTGGGGCCCCGGTATATTGGGCCTTTTCGTGTGATTGCGAGGGTAGGACGGGTGGCCTACCGTTTGGAGTTGCCAACGGAATTGAGACCGATCCACGACACTTTTCATGTGTCGCAATTGAGAAAGTGTATAGTCGATGAGGCGGCAGTGGTTCCATTAGAGGACATCCAGGTGGATGCGAGCCTGAATTATGCCGAGAGACCAGTGGCCATTAGAGATCGGAAGATCAAGGTTCTGAGGAATAAGGAGATACCTCTGGTGTTAGTTCAGTGGCAGCACCGTAAGGTATCGGAAATGACCTGGGAGCCGGAGCGTGAGATGCGGGAGCAGCATCCGGAGCTATTTTCAGAGTGAGACTTCGAGGGCGAAGTCTATTCCTAGAGGGGGAGAGTTGTAACATCCCGGAATTCCAAGTATTGTTATATTTATGATTTTGGGTGTTTTAAGAGGGGACTCGGCGAGTTGGAGCTCAGACTCGCCGAGTAGGATCGCGGATCTGGTTGCGGGTTCACAACTGGACTCGGCGAGTCCGGATATGGACTCGGTGAGTCCGCGCTGTTTAGCGAAACCCTAACCGTTCAGGTTGGGACATATATGAGGGGCCTTATGGCCGTCATTGTTCACCCTAGTACTGTGAGTGAAACCCTAATTCGATTGTGAGCATCTGGAGCAAGGTAGGAGACCATTATTGATCTTGGAAGTGTTATTTTGCAAGGAGGAGGAGGCTTGGTTAAGGGAACATCAGGAGAAGCCATATCCTGAGGGTTGGGGACACAGAGCAACGTTATTCAGGTAATATTTTCGAGTTGATCCCTTCTATGTTGATGTGTATATGGATTTAGGGTTTATTGAACCCTTTTGTGGCTAGATTGAGTGTTTCCTTAGTCCCCCAAGCGATTAGAACCCTATATTGGGACCCTTGGAAGTCCAGAATGTCCCATGCCTGAGCTTTTCGGGAATCAATGGAGGTTTTGGATTGGAATCCTTATGCCTTAGGTCAAAATGTAAATTATGAGTCATGGGGTGTATTATGAGCACCGAAATGAGGACTTTACGCGATGAACCAGTCTAGGAAGGCCAGACCTATGAATTGTCGGAGCAGATCTGACCTTAGAAAGCAGTTTGAGCGGTTGCATGGCATGGACTCGCCGAGTCCGATGAACAGACTCGGCGAGTAGCTTGAAGATTTACTGGGACTCGCCGAGTTATTCTTCAGACTCGGCGAGTTGAGTCGGGGTGGCCCCGCGATTCTTCCAGGAGGAACTCGTCGAGTCAAGGGGGATACTCGACGTGTAGAAAGGGAATCTTAGAGAATCGGTGAGTTGAGGGCGAGTGGACTCAGAGTTGTTGAACTCGGCGAGTCTCGGGGTGACTCGGCGAGTTAGATCGCGGATTGAGTAAAGTTCTGAGTATGGGGACTCAGCGAGTCATAGGGTTGACTCGGCGAGTAGGGTCAGTCAGGGGTTGACTTTGACCTTGTCTTTGACCAAGGGTTGACCAGTGGTTCCAGGGGTATTTTGGTAATTGTTGTTTACTGTTTGAGTTCAGTGCATTGGTGGCTGTCCAGAGGTGGAGATCGTATCAGTGATCGGAGCAGCTTGAGCTATCGGTTCAGTCGGCAGTTTCGAGGTGAGTTATCCTCACTATATCGCTAGGGTTTATGGCACCAAGGCCAACCTTTTTATCGGATAGAAATCCGGGTAGTTGTCAGTTGTTATGATATGGGCCGGAAGGCGTTATATGTTGCAGGCCGGAAGGCATTATATGTTGTGGGCCGGAAGGCATTGCTATGTGGACCGGAAGGTCATGGCCTGGAAAGGGGTATGTGTGCATTTAGTATGTGGATTGATTCGTAGGGTGATGTTATGCTAGTGACCGACTAGGCTGGTATCTTGTTTAGAGTAATGCTATGATATGTGATCTGTTGATCGATTGCTGACTGTGAACTGCTATATGATTATGTGTTATGATTGCTAGACCTGGGGTGTGACCCGGTATGCAGGGTCGTTCTATGTTCTGTTATGTATGCTTTTATGCTGATATGTATGCTTGTTATGCTGTGGGCCGGAAGGCAATATGTTATGGGCCGGAAGGCATTGCATTATGGGCCGGAAGGCGATATGTTTTGGACCGGAAGGTCGTGGCCTGGAAAGGCGTATATGTGGTTGGTATTTTGGGGGTATCTCACTAAGCTTTCGGGCTTACAGTTGTGGTTTTGTGTTTTCAGATTCTCAGGAGTCTGTGGCAAGGCAAAGGCGTGATCGTACCGTTCCTCGCGTTGATGTTTTATGATATGAACCTGGGAAAATACTCTGTTAAATAATGTATTGAAAACCTTTTTGTAACAACGTTATTAAAATGAGTGGTTTTTGAAAAGTTTTAATTGTTTTGAAATTTTGGTCGTTACAGTCCTACCCTTGGACCGAAAACACTTAGACCGAAAACCTCATGGGCCGAAATAATTAAGGTTTTCGGTTGGTTTAGACCGAAATCCTTGTTCTCGATTGAAAAGATAAGCCGAAAAACTCCATTTTCAAGCGGTGACACACATTCCAAATAGATAAATTGACATCCCAATGCGCATGTCAAATCTATTTTATCCCATATATATATATATATATATATATATATATATATATATATATATATATATATATATATATATATATATATCAGTGTTGCAAATATCGGCCTAGGCGGCCGATTAATCGGCGCCTAGGCGCTTGGCGGTCCTCCACCGTCGACGTTTATAGCTAATCGGACCCTATTGTCGGACGTGGTCAAAATCGGTCAAAGACGGAGATTATCGGGTCTAGGCGGGCCTAGGCGCCCTAATCGGTAAAAAAAACTTTAAGGGCAAAAGTGTCAAATTGTTAGAATTGCTACTAGGGTTCTTCTCACTCCATCGCATTCATTTCTTTTCTTTTTTTGAAATTCTCTCTATAGTATGAAGGAATGAAAGAAAGCATGAATTGAAGCTTCTAAAACGACGCCATCTTCTTCTTCGATGTCATCTGTCCCTCCTCCGACACCGTCTTTTTCTTCCATTCACGTCGTCACAGTCTGTTAGTCGTCATCCTCGAAGCTAAACCAGTCTTCGCCTTCTGAAGCTTCTACAATAGTCGCCGCCTCCTGTGTGTTATATAATTATATAGCAATAATCAGGATGGAATCATCGATCATGGAATTCCCACATATCCACAGCCTCCTGCTATGGAATTCCCTTAACATTCACAAAGTTCCTAACACAGTAGACACAAGGTTGCAGGTCCACATCTCTTCCTGATGCTATTGGAACCCATTGTTCATAACACTTTTTTCTCCCCATTTTATGCAGACTTGGATCCAAATGCAATTGTTGGTAATTTAGGTCTGATGTATTAGGGATCAAAAGGGTTTTTGTAATCATAGTATCATGTTATAATGTTATATTTATTAATTTTTTAATAATTAATGGTCCCCGATTAATCCCCGCCTAGCCGATTAATCCCTTGACCCCAGTCCACCGCCGAGCTACCGTCGAGTGATTTCTGTAATCTTATATATATATATATATATATATATATATATATATATATATATATATATATATATATATCAACCGAAATCATACTTCATGTCTTACATTCTCACCTACAAAAAACTCTTTACTTTTCTCTCATAACTCAATTTAAAACCTTCAAACCTTCAAAGCAGTTACCCAGATTATCTTCACATCTTCAAGTTTCCTTAAGAACATCTTCAAGTTTTTCCCAGGAACTCAAATATATCAAATTGATTCCAACGACTTTTTGTAATTATTTATACAAAACTAGTGCTAATTAACACTTAAATTAATCATTTCACTAATTTAAACACAATATTATGTGTTTAAATATTATTATGATTTCAGAATTTACACGTGTTCTAACCCGAGGATTATCACAACCCAATCGTTCCCAACAAGGAACAACACTTGAGGTGAGTTCATACCTATACGTTTTAATGATTTTTCAGTGTTTTAGGGAGGCGAATACAAGTAAAACACAAGAAATCTTGTGTGCATTTCTAAACTATTTCAAATATATTTCAACTGTTGTATTTTTACCAATATATATATATATATATATATATATATATATATATATATATATATATATATATATATATATATATATATATAAGATTCTACAGACTTAGAATTGGTGATTTCGCCTTATTTCATGTTCATTGTTTGGTTGGGGGCTTAGGGTAGAATCATTTATTCAACTGTCTTAAGAATGTTAATTATATATGACTTATATATATAAGTATAAAAATTATTTCAACACGTTAAACAAAAGTTATATTTTAGCAACTTATTTTTATTACTGTTTGTACAAAAACGTTAAATTTCATGGAATATCTTTATCACAGATTTATGATTATAAGCATACATAGCTGTTGAAAATTTAAAGGCTTTCATTTCAGTAGAACACATATTATAAACTATAATAGGTATTGTTATGAAACTTACATATCATTTTACCAAGTTCGGGATACAATACGGAAACAAACATATAAACTATAATAGGTATAGTTTATGAGACATATATATATATATATATATATATATATATATATATATATATATATATATATATATAGTTTATTCATTACAAAAAGGTTTTATATTATTCTACACGTAACCGTCAATATAGCTTTGTGAGATACACTTCAAGCACTTATCTAAGTACCAACGAAATCCCAGAAATTATACCCAGAGTCTCCTGGAGGGAAAGCGTGACAGTTGTGTATAGATCTATACGGGATTGACAATCCTGCACGTAAATTGTTAGCTACAGTTAGGCCGACAGGTCTGGGGTGACAAATATCGTACCGATTCTGACGCCTGAAGAACGTTGTATTCAGGCCATCAAGCATGGTTACATTAACTCACAATTGGGTATTGAACAATACGATTATTGTAGGAATACGTAACAACTTCACATAGTTTTATTAAATAATAAAACTACAATACAATATTTTACAGTACAGCTGGTGGATCCAGGCACATACTTTCACAGGGTTGCATACAAGTACAACAACAATATACTATTTTCAATATAGAGAAAGTTACACTTCTGGAAACATTCATTTTATGGTTTTATGTGAACTAAAACTACATCATACTATTTCAGAGTACAACAACATTTACACGTTTTGGTCTTAGGGTATTATGAGTACATTTCATTTACAACAAAAAATATAGGATTTTCTGGAAGAACAAATTTACATTTTCAAGGAACAAATAACATATTTCTCATACAAATATGCTTACAAACTCACCAACATAATTGTTGACACTCTTTTCAAAACCACTTGTATTCTTAGGAAATCAGTAAATAGGTATCCATACAGGTTTTTAGAAGACGGAGCTTCATAGAGTCACGTCTTTTAATTTTTTATATAAATTTTGGTGTCAAGTATACATTGATTTGAACACAGATGTAAAAACTATACATTATAAATATTATGGTTGTTGTACTTCGATTACTATTATTCATTTCTTGTGATATTATACATGACGTCATCCGCCCCGAACGTTTCCGCCGTTTCCGGTTTGGGGGTGTGACAGATTGGTATCAGAGCATTGTTTATAGTGAACTAAGTGTATCAAACCACAAAAGATATAAAACTATAAATACAATGGGAGTGAAACGCTCTAACTAAAAGTATACTTTTAAAATACAAGTATTTTTGTAAAAGTATACGGACATGCATACATACTAGAAACATTATCACAGTAAGAACTACAAAAAAGTATTTATATGAGTTGGGACACTGCGGTTAAGCCTGGATAGTTATGTAATCATATCTGGGATAAATATAGCCTGATCAACTATATTTATTTGAGATATGACCAATATGTGTTTGGGAATGATCGTGGTGTTGCAACAAGTCTAAAATGATCCAACTACTACATACAAGAGGAACTCTAGAACCAAACATGAATTTAAAATACTATAGGAGTATTTTATGGCACTATAACACTAGAAAAACAACATTTAGGCCTCGATAGTTATATAATCTAATAGTCGAGAAAAGCCTTCTTACTAGAATCAATCATGTGGAAACAAAGGACCCTTGCTTATAGATCTATAATTGCTAAGTGTATACGTAATAGTTGTATATAATTAAGATTTTATAGACTTAGAATTTGTGATTTAGCTTTACTTCTTGTTCCTTGTTTGGTTGTGGACTTCGAGTAGGATCACTTATTCGAAGGTCTATTTGGTCTTGGTTATATATAATTTGTATACACTATGTGATTATAGGAGGACCTGGTATGGGTCAAACTATACAAATTCATTAGAAGTGTTGCTATAAATTTCATAAATTGAAATTTGCAATTGTTTACTTATATTAGTAGACTTCTATTGTAAATTACTTAATAGAACACTATAAATGTCAGGATATGATGCAATTATAACTAAGATATATCTTGTTCAATATCACTTGACTCATAACCACTATAGAGGACTTATCATCACTTCCTCGTTAAGCCTTATAGAGAAAGATGATGCCACGTAAATCAAACAAACATTTCAACAACACTCCACCAACTCCACCATCGCCACCACCTCCATAGTATGACCCTGCTTTTTTCCAAGCAGTAGTACCAGCCGTTGTGGCAGCCGCCATGACGCAAATCAACGCAAGTGGTGCTAGTGGAGTGGGTAGTGGTGCCAATAGTTCTAACCATGGAGAAAGTCGGACACCTAAGGGAGTGTTCCTATAAAGACTTTACGAATGCGAAACCCAAATCCTTTGATGGCACTGGAGGTGTCATTGCTTTAACAAGCTAGTTCGAGAAGACAAAACCAGTGTTTGAAATCTGTGCGTGCCCTGAAACTAGTAAAGTGAAATTTGCAGCATGCACTTTCATGATCAGAGCCCTCTCTTGGTGGAACGGCTATGTCAATTCCTTATATCTCCTAGTAGCCAATTCCATGAGCTAGGAAGACTTAAAGGTCCTAATGCTAGCAGAATACTGCCCGAGGGGTGAGGTACTAAAGCTAGAACAAGAACTCTAGGGTCTGACGATGAAGGACTCCGACATTGCAGCTTACACTGCCAGATTTAGTGACATAGCTACTTTATGTCCCGAGATGGCCACCTTGGAAAGTAAAAAGGTGGAAAGGTACATCTGGGGATTATCTCCTCTGATCCAAGGAAATGTGATAGCTGCAAACCCAATTACTTTTGACAGTGCCAAGCATCTAGCACAAACACTCGTGGATCATCGTGTTCGCCAAGGGTTCATGACAACCATTCCTGAGCAACCCAAAGAAGTTGGCAACAAAAAAAATTTAGAACAAAAGAAAGGTTCAATCGTCACAAGAGTCCTCAAAGAAGCAACAAAATGTGGCAGTCTACGTTGCTTATGTTCCTGCTGTTGTTCCTGCCACTCCAACACCTCCAAGTCAATATGCTGGAAACCTTCGAAAGTGTAACAAGGGCAACTTTGATCACACAGGAGTTTGTCGGAAATGAATTGTAAAAACTGCAATAGGAAGGGGCCCACCGCCCGTTTCTATAAGGCACTGATACAACCCATCACCCAAGTCCTCGACGGGGGAGTAAGCCAGGCTTTTTACGGGTGTGGTGAAACACGACACTTTAAGAGATATTGTCCTAAGACAAAGAATGTTGGGGGTGCAGGAAGGGTATTGGCAATAGGTCATGAGGAAGCGATAGCAGATCCTACCCTGGTTACCGGTACGTTTCTCCTCAACAATTCATACGCATGCATTCTTTTCTATAGTAGTGTGGAGAAAAGCTTCGTGAGCCATAAATTTAAACGCCTCCTTACACAAAATTCCCAATCACTAAAAGACACATTCAATGTCGAAACGACAAACGGAAAGACAGAGAGCACTAACAACATATACATAGGATGTAACCTCACTCTAAACAACTATTCTTTCCAAATTGACCTTATGTCGGTCTTAATAAAAAACTTCGACTTTATCATCGGCATGGAGTGGTTAAGTCCTCACCATGCTGATATCCTATGCTATGAAAAAGCCACTCGTATTAATCTACCAAGTAGTGAAAACCGCATTAATTAATGGTGACAAACCCGACATGAACCTCCAAATCATTTCTTGCGTCAAGGCCCAGAAGTATCTTCGCAAAGAATACTATTCCTTTTTAGCTCGCGTGGTAGATAAGACACAAGAAGTGAAAGATATCAAGGATATCCCCGAAGTTTGTAATTTCCCCGACGTATTCCACAAAGATCTCCCAGGACTTCCTCTTGAACGTCAAGTCGAGTTCCGAACCGACTTGATTCCCGGAGCTACCCTCATAGCCAAAACCCCATATCGTTTAGCACCGTTAGAGATGCAGGAACTATCCAGTCAACTAAACAAACTTTTAAGCAAAGGATGTTAGGATTGGAGCATGCTAACACTCCTAAGTGTACATGCAACCCTAAATACCTTGGATCTATGTTTTCTCGATTATACATGCATATATGAATATTCCAAGGAATTACCCTATCTAGCATACAATCCTTGATACTTGGGTAATATAACAAGTTAGAATACATACCTTTTAATGAAGCTTGAAGTCTTGAACTTTAAGAGCTTAGCCCCAATAGTGTGGAAGCCTCAAGTGGAATCACAAATCACCAAAACACCTTGGAATAACCTTGAGAATAAGGATACTTTGGATCTCTCTAGTGAAATCGGCTAGCCCTCTTAGTGTACCCACACTAGTGCCAATTTCTCCGACCAATGGCATCTTTATATAGTGTGGAGACTAGGGTTAAACCCATGACCTTTCATTTCATATGATCCATGGGTTAAACACTCCATGGACTATCCATGAAAGCTTAGCCTAACCTAAATGAACTTGGCCCATCACAGACATATATCTAAGAGTCCATATTTAATTAGTTCATTTTGATCCCTTAATTAATTCTAAATTAATTCTTGATCAATACTAATTAAATAATATGATTCCGTATTAATATATTAGAGCTTATAATATATTAATATAATCATAAATGTACTATTCTCAAAAGATTATCCTTATAAATTGTGCCGGTGAAGTGCAACCCAAATGGACCATGCCGGTTTGGGTCAAGTACATACCAAATATAGTTATGGACTTAGACATTAATCCAACAAAGGATTCATAAGACTAAGCTTCTCACCTTGAAGAGCGCTGGTCTTGTTTGTGAAGAAGAAGGATGGATCGTTCCGCATGTGCATAGACTACCGGGAATTAAATAAACTCACTATCAAAAACTGATACCCTTTACCTCGAATCGACGACCTCTTCCACCAACTACAAGGAGCAAGTTTCTTCTCAAAGATTGACCTAAGATCACGATACCATCAGCTACCAGTCCAGGAGGAAGATATTCCTAAGACCGCATTTAGAACTCGCTACGGTCACTATGAATTCGTTGTAATGACCTTCGGTTTAAAAAATGCAGCAGCAGTGTTCATGGACCTGATGAACCGTGTGTGTCGACTTTACTTACACAAGTTCGTAATAGTTTTCATCGACGATATACTAGTCTACTCCCGAAGTAAGGAAAAACACAACCAACACTTACGACAAGTCTTAGAAACATTAAGGGCAAAGAAGTTGTATGCGAAGTTTTCGAAATGCGAATTATGGATTCGAAAGGTGGGCTACCTAGGTCACGTAGTCTGCGAAGAAGGGATACATGTGGATCCCTCCAAAATCAAAGCTATCGAAAACTGGGCGACCCCACGAACCCTAACAAAGATTCTTTAATTTATAGGCCTCGCTGGCTGTTACAAAAGGTTCATTCAAAACTTCTCGAAGATCACGAAGCCACTTACCACCTTAACTTAGAAGGGTGTAACCTTCAGCTGGGAGGAGAATCAAGAAACTTCTTTCCAAACACTAAAGCGAGCCCTATGCAACGCCCTGATATTGTCCCTCATAGAAGGGACGGAAAATTTTATAGTCTACTGCGATGCGTCCAAGTAAAGGCTAGGCTGCATTCTTATGTAGTGAGGAAAGGTCATATCCTATGCCTCAAGACAACTTAAGAACCATGAGGTCAACTATACCACGCACGACCTCGAATTGGGAGTAGCGGTTTTTGCTCTGAAGATTTGGAGAAATTACCTTTATGGTACAAAGTGCACAATCTTCACAGACCACAAAAGCCTCCAGCACATCTTCGATAAAAAAGAACTGAACATGAGGCAACGACGATGGGTAGAACTACTCAATGATTACAAATGCGAGATTCGCTATCATCCTAGCAAATCCAATGTAGTAGCAGATGCCCTTAGTCGAAAAGAGTACTCGAACCGCCGAGTAAACTCTTTAACTATGACCATCCATTCACACCTGTCCACGCAGATCAAAGAGGCTCAACTAGAAGCCTTGAAACCCGAGAATATGGCAGGTGAAGCCTTAAGAGGAATGGATAAAAACCTAGAAGTTAATGGTGACGAAGTTCGTTACCTCATGAATCGAATCTATACACCAAAGTTCGGTGGGTACATATACATTGTCATGAACGAATCACACAAGACTCAATACTTCGTTCATCCTGGTTTAGATAAGGTGTATCTGGATCTTAAGAAACTTTATTGGTGGCCAAACAAGAAAGCTAAAATTGCTACCTATGTGGGCATGTGTCTGACTTACGCCAAAGTCAAGGTAGAATATTAGAATCCTTTCGGTTTACTACAACGACCAGAAATACCCGAATGGAAGTGAGAACGGATAACTATGCATTTCATAACCAAGTTGCCATAGAAAATGGGTGGTCATGATACCATTCGGGTAATCATCGACAGATTAACCACATCCGTGCACTTCCTGCCAATAAAAGAAACTGACAACAAGGAGAAGTTAACAAGGACGTACAATAAAGAGATAGTGCGATTGCATTGTGTGCCAATATCCATTATCTCTGATAGAGATGGTTGATTTACCTCGCGGTTTTGGAAATCACTGCAAAAGTCCTTGGGAACCAAACTCAACATGAGTACAACGTACCATCCCCAGACTGATGGGCAAAGCGAGCAAACCATACAAACACTGGAATACATGTTGAGAGCTTGTGTGATAGATTTTGGTAAATAGTAGGATACCTATTTACCGCCCGTCGAATTCTCGTACAATAATAGTTATCAATATAGCATCAAAGTTGCTCCGTTTAAAGCCCTTTATGGCCGTAAGTGTAGACCCCCTATGTGCTGGGTTGAAGTGGGTGATACACAACTATTCAAGAATCAAGTACCCGATAGCGCAGTAACTGGTCCCGAGATCATTCGAGAAACAACAGAGAAAATTTTCCAAATTCGAGAATGACTGAAAGCTTCTAGAGACAGACAAAAGAGTTATTCGGACAAACGAGGGAAACCTTTGGAGTTTCAGGTTGGTAATTGCGTCCTATTAAAGGTCTCACCCTGGAAAGGAATGACACGTTTCGGCAAACATGGAAAACTATATCCAAGGTACATCGGACCATTCGAGATTCTTGCTAGAATCGGACCGGTGGCTTACAAACTCAAATTACCTCATGAACTCAGTGACATACATCCCATTTTTCACGTGTCCAATCTAAAGAAGTGTCTTTCTGACGAGACTCTTGTAACCCCACTCGATGAAAATGAGAAAAATGAGAGTCTACACTTCGTAGAAGAACCAGTGGAAATCATGGACAAGGAAATAAAAAGAATAAAACAAAGTCGTATACCAATAGTGAAGGTTTGTTGGAATGCCAAGTGGGTACCTGAATTCACTTGGGAACAGGAAGATCAAATGAAACAAAAGTACCCACATTTTTTCCCTTGTACATGAGTGCCACTTTAGAAAAAATTTCGGGATGAAATTTCCTCGAACGAGGGAATAATGTAACAACAAGTTATTCCCATTCAATAAAAGCCAAAGAAAGTCAATGTAAGTCAAACAAGTTAAAACAATGTTAAACAAGTCTAACATAAGTTAATAAAATAAATGGTTAAATATTTAAATATTTAACTCCAAAAATATAATAAATTAAATTCCATTTTACAAGTTTGCGGTATTAGGAATTAATCCCAAAAGATAGACTGAAATCATCCTTTTGGTGATTTTATATGACAACCGAAATCCTTTAGTTTGTGTGAAACGTAAACAACTTCCACCGAAAACTCCATGCGAGACCCCACTCTTCGGACCGAAAACTCTATGCGAGGTCCCACCCTTGGACCGAAAACACTTAGACCGAAAACCACACGGAACGAAATCATTAAGGTTTTCGGTTGGGTTTAGACCAAAATCCTTGTTCTTGGTTGAAAAGATAAGCCGAAAACTCCATTTACAAACGGTGGCAGACATTCCAATTAGATAATTTGACATCCCAATGCACATGTCAAATCAATTTTATCCCATATATATATATATATATATATATATATATATATATATATATATATATATATATATATATATATCAACCGTAATCATACTTCATTTCTTACATTCTCACCTATGAAAATTCTCTACTTTTCTCTCAAAACTCAATAGAAAATCTTCAAACCTTCAAAGCTGTTACCAAGATTATCATCAAATCTTCAAGTTTCCTTAAGAGCATCTTCAAATTTTTCCCAAGAACTCAAATATATCAAATTGCTTCCAAAGACTTCTTGTAAATATTTATACATAACTAGTGTTAACTAACACTTAAATTAATCATTTCACTAATTTAAACACAATATTATGTGTTTAAATATTATTAGGATTTCAGAATTTACACGTGTTTTAACCCGAGGATTATCACAACCCAGTCCTTCCCAACCAAGAAAACACACTTGAGGTGAGTTCATACCTCTACGTTTTCATGATTTTTCAGTGTTTTAGGGGTTGGGGCGAATACAAGTAAAACACAAGAAATCTTTTGTTAATATCTAAACTATTTCAAATGTATTTCAACTTAGAATTGGTGATTTCGCCTTATTTCCTGCTCCTTGTTTGGTTATGGGCTTAGGGTAGAATCATTTATTCGACTGTCTTTTCAATCTTAATTATATATGCCTTATATATATATAAGTATAAAAATTATTTCAACACGTTAAACAGAAGGTATATTTTCGCAACTTATTTTATTACCGTTTGTACAAAAACGTTAAATTTCATGAAATATCCTTATCAAGGATTTATGATTACAAACCTACATAGCTGATGAAAATTTAAAGCTTTTTATTTCAGTAGAACACACATTAAAAACTATAATAGGTATAGTTATGGAACATACATATCATTTTACCAAGTTCGGCATACAATACGGAAACAAACATATAAACTATAATAGGTATAATTTATGAGACATATATAGTTTATTCATTACAAAAAGATTTTTCATTATGCTACACATAACCGTCAATATAGCTTTGTAAGACACACCTAAGGTACTTATCTAAGTACCAATGAAAGCCCTGGAATTATAACCAAAGTCTCGTGGAGGGATAGCGTGATACTTGTGTATAGATCTATACGGGACTGACAATCCCATACCTAAACTGTTAGCTACAATTAGGCCTGGGGTGACAAATGTCGTACTGATTTCGACACCTGAAGAACGTCGTATTCAGGTCATCTTAGGTCATCAAGCATGGTTACAATAACTCACAATTGGGTATTGAACAATACTATTAGTGTACGGATACCTAAACAAGTTCACATAGTTTTATAAAATAATAAAACTACAATAGAGTATTTTACAGTATAGCTGGTGGATCCAGGCACATACTTTCATAGAGTTTCATACAAGTACAACTACAATATACTATTTTTCAGTATAGAGAAACTTACACTTCTGGAAACATTCAATTTATGGTTTTATGTGAACTAAAACTAAATCATACTATTTCAGAGTACACCAACATTTATACGTTTTGGTCTTAGGGTATTAAGACTACAATTCATACAAATATGCTTATGAACTCACCAACTTAATTGTTGACACTCTTTTCAAAACCACTTGTATTCTCAGGAAATCAGTAAACAGGTACCCACATAGGTTTTGAGAAGATGGAGCTTCATAGAGTTACGTCTTTTAGTTTTTGCTATACATTTTGGTGTCAAGTATACATTGATTTAAACATAGATCTAAAAACTATACATTATCAATATCATGGTTGTTGTATTTTTATTACTGTTATTCAATTGTTGTGATACTGTACATGAAGTCATCTGCCCCGAAACATTTTCGCCGTTTCTGTTTGGGGGTGTGACACTAACCATTTATTTGATTTGTAGCTTGGATCCTAGACATTAAATAAATAATTTTTTTGAAAACAAAAGTGTATTATTTTTAAAGAATTAAATACTAAATGAAAACTTTGTTAATCTTTTGAAGATGGCTCTACCAACTACTGTAACACACCACCCAATGAACATTTGGTCAATTCTCTACAAAGAAAAACTCAACCACTCCAACTTTTTGGATTGGTATAGAAATTTAAGAATTGTTTTGAAATAAGAAAAAAAAGACTACGTCCTTGAAAAACAAACTCTTGATGAACTACTTGCTCTCCTAGGCCGCACATGATGCATGGATAAAGCATATAGATGATTCACTTGATGTTTCATGTCTTATGCTTGCCTCTGTGGTTCCAGATCTTCAGCGGGATCCGGAACACTACACTACCTTTGACATGATTTAACCTCTCAAGGAGATGTTTGGTAAAAAAAAGCTAGAACCGAAAGGTTCAACACTATGAGAGCACTCCATGCCATGAAAATGGAGGAGAGTAGGAATGTGAGCACATATGTTCTCAATATTAAAAGTCACATGGATCAATTAGAGAGATTGGGCTCTCAATATCCACAAGACTTGGCTACAGATATCACTATGAACTCTTTTCCAAAGTCTTGCAATGCTTTCATCATGAACGATAACATGAATGGGTGGGAGAAACCTATCTCTTTGTTGCACGAGATGCTAAAAACTGCAGAGAAGAATATCCTAAGTGAAACCCCCCAAGTGCTCATGATTAGGGAAGGAAAAGTCAAGAAGAACAAAGGCAAGAACTTCAAGGGAAAGCCACAAGCTAGCAAGGGAAAAGGGAAGAAAGCTCCCCAAAACCTACCACCCAAGAAGAAGGGAAAGGTTGCCAAAGATGACACATGCTTTGAGTGTGGAGTTTTCGGGCATTGGAAAAGGAATTATCCTAAGTACTGTTGGAACCTGAAGTGAACCTCTAGCAATCTCTGACCTTTCATGTTTCGAAGTCAATCTTAGTTCCGAAGTGAGATATGTTCCGGAGTCAGTCTGCAGTCTGAATTGATATTAGTGTTCGAAGTGGAAGAGATTATGTCTGAAGTGAAGAGATTGTTCAAAGATTGTCATTCCGTCTTGCATTTATTATTCCTCTCTTTTACTTGATGTTCAAAGATTGTCATTCCGTCTACACTTCAAAGCATCAAGTTCTTCAATTACATCAGCAAGACTAAGATGATTGAGATCTTTTGTCTTCTTGATGATAGCTACGTTCATATCCCACGATTTTGGAAGTGAATTCAGTAGCTTTTTGTTTATCTCAAACTTAGAGAAGAAGATCCCAGCTATATTCATCCCAGTAGTAAGTGTAGTAAATCGTTGCAACTGAGTTTCGAGGGTTTCTCCAGGGATATAATCGAAAATGTTGAAATTTTGTCTTAACATATCCTGACGACTCTCTTTCATGTTTTCAACTCCCTCGTAGACCTTAAAATCAATTAAAAAGCACAACTAGAAGCCAAAATCAAACTTAAAAGTCAAATTCTTTGATTATAAACCTCAAAAGTCAACCTTAAAAGTCAAATTTAAAAAGTTAAACTCAAAAGTCAAACCGAAAAGCTAAATTTGAAAATTTAAAAGTTAAACGAAAAAGTCAAAGTTTAAAGTCAAAGGTCAAACTTGGAAGTCAAAGTCAAAATTTAAGGTCAAAAGTTAAAAAATAAAAGTAAAAAATTAAAATATAATTTTATTTATTAATTTTAATTTAATTTATTATTTATTTATTTATTATTATTATTTTATTATTTATTTATTTTTTTATTATATTTTGGATGAAAAAGTTATTTAAAATTAAAAGAAATTGAATTTTGGGGTTAAAAGTGTAAAAATGTGAAATAAGGTGCGAATGGGAGTGTATTTGAATAAAAATCAGAAGGGATACACCAAGATGCAGTCTAGAAGACTTGGTGAGATGTGTGGACTAGTAGGGAGGAGACCCGGGTTTGATCCCCGACACCTGCACCTTCGCTTCCTTTTTATTTAACGCTGCTGTGCTGCGAGGAAGTTACTCCTGCGAGGTTCGGACGAAGACCGAGACTGCTAGACTGCAAACTGTGAGGACCGCAAGCTCAGACCATAAACCTTGGGCCGCAAACTCCGGACCGTGAACCTCGGGCCGTGAACTCCGAAACCTTAGCCGCCGGCCGCAAACTCCGCCACACCCTCGCAGGTTTAGACCAAAAACACCGATTTTTCGACTTTGAAGCTCCAAAACCCGATCAAAAACCTTTTTTATGAAAAATGCGAAGAACAAACCCATTATTTTTCAGAGATCTATCCAAAGACGCAAGAATCTTTCCAAAATAAGATCAAATCGGCTCCAGATCTGACAAAGATGAGCGATACAAACCAAGCTCTGATACCAATTGTAAGTCCTTAATTTGCCTGTGTATCAATCAGATACGTTTGATGGTGCGGAATCCCAATCAAACGGATGATGTCAAATCAAATAGAAAAGAAGAAGAAGAAGAAGAATATGATGAATCTATGTATGAATTGATTAGAATGAATATCCGGATACAAAAGATTCATACACACAAAACTTCTCTCTAGTTTCTCTCTTGGCCGTACACTCCTTGTGTTTCATCAATCTCTACTCCTCAACCCTAAAACCTATATATATACTAGGGAATATGGGCTTGGTGAACACGGGTCGTAAATGTGTTTACGGTCGTAAACCTGTTTACGGCTGTAAACACAGCCGTAAACACGTATACGGCCGTAAACACCAAATTGTTTACGGTCCAAGACACAAAAATACATTTTTCTAGAAAAGTAAAGTATAAACCATATTTTTGACCCAACATCCTCCATCTGATTCAGAACTGTTTCAAACTTCTCAGGTTTAGGGGGAGAATGGTCAACCTTCCCTTGAATCAAATGTGGATGGACTCCAAGATGCAGCTGCTGAATTCGACTCTAATCTTATCAACAACGATAATGATGCAAATTTCTTTGATTTCCCACTTGATGTTGATGTCAACCTATCTGGTTCAGAATTTCAGGGGGAGCATCAGCCACAAATTCAAACTATTCAAGGGGAGCAACACAACCACATTATTGATATTGGATCATCTGCTGCAAAAGAACTTCCAAGACTACATGTTTGGACTAACGATCATCCTCCGAACCAAGTTATTGGCAACCCAGATGCAAGTGTACAAACTCGTTCTGCCACAACTTTTCAAAATGAATGTCATTTCTCGGGATTTATATCATTGGTTGAACCCAAATCCATCAAAGAAGCACTAGAACATGCTGATTGGATTACAACCATGCAAGAAGAATTGGCAGAATTCAATGGAAATGAAGTTTGGACTCTCGTTCCTCCTCCTCGGAATCATCCCATTGTTGGTACTAGATGGGTGTTTCGGAACAAACTAGATGATGCAGGAGTCATTAATAGAAATAAAGCAAGATTGGTGGCTAAAGGATTCACACAGATCTAAGGGCTTGACTATGATGAGACCTTTTCTCCTATTGCACGTCTTAAAGCTATCAGAATCTATTTTGTTTATGTTGCTCAAAAAGACTTTAAGGTTTACCAGATGGATGTCAGAAGTGTTTTTCTACAAGGTGAACTTGATACTGAAGTATATCTTCAACAATCTCCCGGTTTTGTCAATCTCTCATATCCGAACTACTACTACAAACTCCGGAAAGCTGTTTATGGCCTCAAGCAAGCTCCTCGCGCTTGGTCCGAGACCCTCACCGAATTTCTCAATCTTTCAGGTTTTCAAAGAGGTATTCTCGATCCTACTATGTTCTGAAGGTCAAATGGAAAACATCTCATGCTTGTCCAAATTTATGTTGACGATATCATTTTCGGATCCACCGATTCATCAATGGTTGCTGACTTTGCTAAGTTAATGGTTAGTAGATTTCAAATGAGTATGAATCGGGCACTAAGCTTCTTCCTAGGTCTCCAAGTCAAACATACAAATAGAGGAATTTTCATTCACCAAGAGAAGTACATTTCGGAACTCCTCAAAAGTACTCAATGGACACCTGTGCCTCAGCCAAGGTACCTATGGGTTTCGGACACAAGATCTTTTCAGACCCTTTAGGTATAGTAGTTGATGAAAAAGAGTACAAAGGAATGATTGGATCCCTACACTATCTCACAACAAGTCGTCTGGACATCATGTTTTCAACATGTTTGTGTTCCAGATTTCAAGTCAATCCAAAGATGTCTCATCTATTGGCTTTTAAGCAAATATTCCAATACCGCAAAGTTACTAAGAATCTCGGAATCTGGTACCCAGCAAATGAGAGTTTCTTCCTTCAAGCATATTCCGATTCAAACTATGGTGGTCTTCAATTGGACAGAAAAAGCACATCTGGTGGCTGTCAATTCTTAGGTGGTCGATTGCTAAGCTGATCATCTAAGAAGTAGAACTGCATTTCACTTTCAACAGCCGAAGCGGAATACATTGCTACTGCTAGTTGCACATTCAAGTTCTCTGCATGAAATCTCAGCTCTTGGATTATGGTTACCGACTTCAATAAATTCCAATATAGTGTGATTCTCAAAGTGCCATTGCCATCTCACACAATCCAATTCAACACTCTATGATGAAGCACATCGATATACTGTACCATTTCATTAAAGATCATGTTTTGAATGGTAACATTGAACTTATTTTTGTTCCCTCTAACGATGAAATTGCTGATGTCTTTACCAAGGCATTAGACGAAACCAAATGTAATGGTTTTCTGAACAAAATGGGTATGATGATGCCTGATCCTCAATTCTTTCAAGAGGCTTGCACTCTCTGATGTCAACATCAGAAAGCGAATTAGTTCCAAAGCCAAATTGCTTTTCATCTCGAAACTATTGCCTCTTGGAATAAATAGGGTCATTTTATGTCTCTCTTTCTCTAACCACCTCTTGGAGTTTTAAGTTGTACAACTCATCTTATCATATGATGTCCGTGACCAATATAGTTATATTGGTAATATCTTCATCTCGGAATTTACTTCATAAGATCATCCCAAAATTCAAGTTCGGAAAAGTATTGAATTAATTTCACTCCGGAAGTTTTTATATTTTCACACCGGAAGTTTTTAAATTTCACTCCAGATGTTTTTCTAAGTTCACACCGGAAGTTTTTTAAACTTCACGCCGGAAGATGTTTAAAGTTCACCACAGAACATTTCAAAACTTATTCCGGAATCTCATCAAATTCTTGCTCCATAATTTCATTAACATTTCACCCCGGACTCTTGACTCCGAAATTTTTCAAAAATCACTCTGGATCCTTTTAACTCAAATGCTTTATTCCGGATTATGGTTCAAAACACTTTCATGTTCCGAGTTCAGTAAAATTTATCACAAACTCTTCATGAAAAGAAACCGTTTTCAAAACACTCTGGAACTCCATTGTTCTGAAATCAAAACACATGTTGAAGTCCAAAAGGTTTTAAGGTGAAATGTTTCTAACAGTTACTTCTTTATTATTGATTATCTTTTACCCTTGAAACCCGCAACTTTTACCCACATCTGCAAAAGCAAACATCATGTCATAAACGATAGTTTCCATTCTTACGTTAAATCATGGTTACTTTACTCACATCAGGTCAACTCAGCCCTATTTTTGGCAACTAATTTAATGCGACCCGGTTCCAAATATGGTTTTCATCATTAGTTTTCGACCCGACCCGTTGATTTCCTTAACCTATAAAAGCCATACGAAACCTCTTTTACCCGTTACGCTTTCAAAACCTTTATCTTTCTTCTTCTCTCTTAGTTTAAGTGTTCTTCAAGCTCTCAACCTGCAACAATGGCATCCATTCAAACTGCTCCTAAAATTGCCAAACCTGCGCACAAAAAGAAATCGTCGAAGGGTTCCTCATCATACATGTCATCAGAACCTTTCCTCAAAGACACTACTCAAGTTTTCTCTCTGGATCCAAACGACTATGATGATTCAATCTGTGTTGTAATTGAGTTCATCGCAAATCATCCCATATTTGTTCTTCTTACCAAAATACCAGACCCACCAATTCCTCTCTGTCTACTTCATGCTGCTTTCGAACGAATCAAGATCAAAAATGATGCTCTTGAAACCAAGATAACTGGAGAAAAAATCGTGCATGTTCACAAATCAACATTCTTGAAGGCGATTAGAATTGAAGAAAATCCAAAAAACTTCAAAGTTCAAGAACCAATGGTTGAAGATTTTCAGTCTTTTCTAAACCATATTGGGTATAGTGAAGAGTACAAGTCAAAGAAATTCAAGAAGTTTGTTGTATCAGGGTTATAGATTGTTCTCATGCACTTCATCGTAAGAGGATTATCGGGGAAACATGGCGGAACTAACTCACTCAACAAGGATTGGATGTACGTTGTTTACAACATCTTCTCTGGAAAGACCAATACAGTTGATCTCATTGAAGTTCTATGACAGGACTTTCGGAAGTTTGCCGTCAACCGCAATCCACATGAGATCTCAAGCCCTCGATTTTGGGCTCTTACCATCCAAAAATTGTATAAGGAACACAACAATCCTATTCCTATCATCACCATTCTAGAAGAGGTACTTCTTTCTTTTAAAACTGTTAAATCCTATTGCCTTCCGGACCAAAAGTCTTTCGGATCTATCAGGTGTTTACCAGAACACATGCTAGCCTTGATTCCGTCTGAGTCCCTTTATTTGAAACAACACTTAGAGACTTTGATTGTGTCTAGCCCTACACAATCTACCCATGTCTTTATTGAGCCTATCTCGGACAAGGCTAAAGCAGTTGCTTCAGAGGCAAGAAAAAGAAGTCCGCCAAATGGAAATGATCCCCCACTAAGCCAAAAGCCAGAAAGAGAACCAAAATCGGTTCCTCCTCTCAACAGGAAAGAGCCAAGGACACTATGACTGACTCTGAGCATCCTTCTACCCCACCTACCCACTCTTCCGAAGTACCCTTCAAAGCTTCAAAATCACACGCACACACACATGCGGAGTCTCCACATAATCCACCCTCACCTTCACAAAAAGGTGATGCCGGTGTTGACGATAGTTCCTTGCCCCATGGAACAAACCCATGGGTCACATTTGATATCCCACTTTCTTCTTCACAAGAATGGTCCAAAAATCTTGTTCCGCACCCCAAGCATTCCAAGGCTAGAGTTTTCCCTTCAACCTTAGATGCTTCAACTGGTCTGATACCTAGTAAGGGTACAAGACGAATAAGAGTTACCGATCCTATGTGGGAAGATTTTGTTGACAAGGCTCTGTCAAGACATCCGGAGCTCACTAGATCCCAGGTCGAAGCAACTCTCATTTCCATGAGAATATGGCCATTCAGAGCAACCTGCCCTACATTTCCCCCACTGATGAAATCACTGATCTGGATTTTGCTTCCGAAGAAACACCAAAGAATCATCTTCATGATTCCATGCACTCAGATACCAATGAAGAACACTCTTACGAAGTTATGTTCGATGATGAAGGAGCCTCAATTTCTACTCCTAAGCTTTTCACATCATTTCCATTTCCTGTAAAGCCTTCCTCATCAAGGCTGGATTTGGACTTCGGACTCTCTTCGTCCTCTTCGGAACCAATCGATGAAGAAATTCATATAGAGGATAAAGTCCAAGTCAACCCTGAAGTAGAAACTGATTCCACTCCCAAACAAGTCACTGCAGCTACAACAACCAAGCCTGGTCCTGCCCCTGAATCACTAGTGAGTATAGGAGATGACAAACATGCATCTCGAACCTCCACTTTGGACACAGGATCATCTGTAGGAAACTACATTGATCCTTTTTCCCTTCTAGAACTCCGAGATAACATCTCCGACACCATGAAGAAAGTTGACTCCATTGAATCTTCTGTGGCTGGACTCAAGACAAAGATTGATGAGAAGTTTCGGATTGGATTCGAAGCTTGATGCAATCCTTAACTCACTGGCCGAAGCCAATAAGTCCGAACCCAATGTTGTTGAACGAGAGGCTCAGCTTGATCAACTCACTTCTATTCGCCTAAAGCACGCTATCGAAGAAGTTGAACAAAAATATGATGCTTTTGTCGATCATTACATTGACACAATCACATGGATGTTGGATGTTCATGATGATATGTTCAATGCTTCCAACGAACTCATCAAGCAAACACACATATGTCATGAAACACAAATTCAACGTTTAGAGAAGGAGATCCGGAAGAAGGATGAGATGAATCTCATCATGCAACAGGTTCTAATCAAGCTACTGAGGGCATGTTGGAACATCATGGATGTTCTGAACAACAAATTCGATGAGATGATCTCCATTCTCTCTCACTTGTTTGATCATCTCAAAGCTCGGGCTTCCACTACTGAAGCTTATGATGCCCTTCCTATTCAGCTCAACACCAATTTTTAAAGGGTTTTTGACAATTTTTTAGAACTACAAGAGTCTGATGTGCTTACATCGGTTGTAGGGCCATCCATTGCAAAAGGGGGAGAAGGACCCAACTTTAGATTTCAACCATGGAAACCTATCTCGAAGTTCAGAATTCGAGATGAATCTGATGACTCTTTACAAATACTTTCAGGTTCTCTAGGTGATGATGATAATGATAATGATGATGATAGTGATGAAGAATATGTGATTGTCAAGAACGGAGTATTAGGACTTCAAGCTCAAAGGAAATTTCCTGCTAAACTGCTAACAGAGGAAGAGCAAAGAATATGGTCAGTAGTTTCTTAGCCATCTACTGTTGCTGATGTTCTTCACCGAAGCATAGAAATGGCTAAGGTAAAAGCAAGTTAATCATTGATGCCTTCCAAGCCACTACCTCAATGCTACCTCTGATTCCTTCTCCAAGAATAGCTTCTATTGATGAAGGATCTCCACTCCGGAAGCCAGATGACATTCTGGAAGAGCCCCATGCCTTCCTCCCTTCCGAAGTTTGTCATTGATGAGAATATCAAACACATCCTCTCCATGCTCCAAAAACAAGACAAGGGCAAAAAACCCATTTTAGACATCTCCTACTACGCTCCTCCTCCAAAAGAAAATTTTGGGTGGTCCCAGGAAGAGATCAATCAAGCTCTTGAAGAAAGCATCTGGATCCAATCCTTCAAGGATGATAATCCTCATCTGATTCTAGGAATCTCTCCTCTCTACAGGGATGGAATCTTGAAAGATGTTCACATAGTGCCCTTCATGTACTATGATCTTCCGAATCAAGATTCAGACTAGATTGATTTACCTCTCTCTCTCCTTTCAGCAAGTTCTACACCAAGTTCGCTCCTCTCCATCCGGAAGATGATCCTCAAATGATCATCCAGTCTGAACGTGAAAGACTGAAGACCTTTTATTCCAAGAACGCGCATCCTCATAAAGAAGTATGCCAGAAGCTGAAATCTTGGCAGAAGGACCCATCGATGAACCAGTGCTAGGTTTTGTCTATTTCCAAAGAAAAACAAATCAAAAGGACTTCTTCTGAGTCCTAGACAATCACCTTGTTCCCATTAAGGCCCTTCAAAAGTTCATAAGTCGAGCATTAAAGTCTGAAGCACCTGAGCACGTGTAGAAAAAGTTCATAAGTCAGCTGCAATGGTACATCGGAGTCAGAGAATTATTGTATCGGGCATACATGTTCATCAAGGAGGATTCCAACTAAACTGACTGGATTGCTAAGTTCACTTAAGGGAGATTGTTGGAACCTAAAAGTAAACCTCTAGAAATCTCTGACCTTTCATGTTCCGATGTCAATCTTAGTTCCAAAGTGAGATATGTTCCAGAGTCAGTCTGCAGTCCGAAGTGATATTGGTGTCCGGAGTGGAAGAGATTATGTCCGAAGTGAAGAGATTGTTCAAAGATTGTCATTCCGTCTTGCATTTATATTCTTGTCTTTTACTTGATGTAACAGTTCATAGGACTTAGTTTATTTTGTCAAAATGGATAATCATAAGTGTTAGAAGTAAACACTTTATCCAGTCCTATGTAAGCAACTTGGTTTTTAGTTTTTACAATGTAACTCCTTCTTCTATATAAGATGCATTTAATGACAAGAATAGTAGACAAATTGTTCTTCCAAAGATAGATTTTTTCACATTTACTTCACTTGCACTTTTCTCTCAATTCATTCTTTCAAATATTCCTTGTGTTCATTTATTGTGTTTACCTTGATTATACTCAAGGTTTCATATTTAATACTTGAAGTACTTTTTTGATCTTCATCTTCAAGTCTTGACTGGTCTTGCCAGACTCGACTGGAACATATAATTAGAGGCAAACATTGATCTTAAGCTTTAACTCAAGGTTTGAGTTTTCAATACTTGTCCCTGTGCAATCAGATCTTTTTCTCACAAGTACCTTGTTGAGTTGAAGAACAAGAAGGCTAGGGACGGCCCTTTAAGTATATCCATTTTCATGACTGAAATGGGACTACTTAATATTTCATCTAACACATTGGTATTTCATACTGGTTGTGGAACTCATATTTTTAATTCGTTGAAGCGGTTCAAAAAGAGTAGGGGACTGGAGGCAATTGAGATGGTATTGCATGTGAGCAATGGAGCACGAGTTGCAATCCAAGCAATATGACATTTTGATTTACATTTACCATCTGGTATGTACTTAACATTAAACAATGTGTGTTTCATCACCTCTATTACTAGAAATATTGTATCAATTTCCTGTTTCAGAAAATCTTGTTTTAATTTTTAATTTTTTGATGATAATATTCATTCCTTCTTCGATCGAATATTCTATTTTGAGGCTAGACCAATAAATGGAATTTATGAATTAAACCTAGATGACAACTGAAAAAATAAGTCCCATTATCATGTTAACACCAAAATCTCAAATAAGATTTGAACCAAACATATCTATGGCATTGTCGACTTGGACACATAAACAAGAAGCACATATCTCAACTCCAAAAGAGTCGACTTTTGGGGGCAAATAATATTGAGTTATTTGTCATATGTGAGTCTTGATTATGTGGCAAGATGACAAAATCCTCTTTCTTGGGAACAAGTGAAAGGAAAAGTGTTTTGTTAGGCATCATACACATTGATGTATGTGGACCATTCAAAACAATGTCTAGATATGGTGAAAGATATTATATCACCTTCACTGATGACTTTAGTCATTTTGGTTATGTGTATTTGATGAAACATAAACATGAAGCATTTGAAAAGTTATGTGGACCATTGAAAACAATGTCTAGATATGGTGAAAGATATTATATCACCTTCATTGACGACTTTAGTCATTTTGGTTATGTGTATTTAATGAAACATAAACATGAAGCATTTGAAAAGTTAAAATTATTTGAAAGTGAATTTGAAAATCAACTCGACAAAACAATTAAAATCCTTTGTTCGGATAGAGGAGGCGAGTACTTGAGCCAAGAGCTCCAAGGCCATCTAAGGAGTCATGGGATTATCTCACAACTCACTCCACCCAAAACACCACAACTTAATGGTGTTTTAAAGAGGAGAAATTGGACCTTATTTGATATGGCTCGATCTATGATGAGTCGAAGTACCCTTCCTTTATCATTTTGGAGTTATGCTTTACTCACCACTACTGTAACTTAAATATGACACCAACTAAAAAGGTAGAGAAAACACCTTATGAGATGTCGTATAGAAAAGCCCCATCCTTATCATATTTAAAATTTTGGGGTTGTGAAGCTTATGTTAGACAGGAAACTTCAAGTAAACTTGAGCCTAGATCTACCAAATGCATCTTTGTAGGATATCCTAAATATTGTTTAGGATACTACTTCTACATTCCTAGTGAGAATAAGATCTTTATATCATGAAAGGCTGAATTCTTAGAAAGAAAGGTTCTAATGGATGAGGCAAGTGGGAGGTGCGTGGAACATGAAGAATATCAAGAACCTCAACTTGATGCAACCTTAGTTGGCACTAGTAATTAACTAAAGGTTGTGGAAGATGAAGAGATCATTGTCCTTCAACCTATTGAAACACAAGGCGTTCGCAAATCCGGTAGAACTCGTTGTGAACTTGAGAGATATGGATTTACATTGACGATTGATTCATGATGATTAATGTTGATGAGCCCATTAACTACCGATATGAAATGACAGATTCCCAATCTGACAAATGGCTTGAAGCCATGAACGCAGAGATGCAATCCATGAGAGAAAATCAAGTCTGGGACTTGGTTGAACTTCCTCCCAATAGCAAGATTGTTGCAAGTAAGTAGGTCTTCAAGACGAATACTGACATGGATGTCAATTTACACACATTAAATGCAAGACTTGTTTCTAAAGGATTCACTCAAACTCATGCGGTTAATTATGATAAAACCTTTTCACTAGTCACTATGATTAAATCTATTAGGATACTACTTGCTATAGATGCATATTATGACTATGAGATATGGCAAATGGATGTAAAAACCGCTTTTCTAAATGGGAACTTGGAAGAAAATGTCTATATGGTTCTGTTGGATTAATGTCTAAGTCCATAACTATATTTGGTATGCACTTGACCCGACCCAGCATGGTCCATTTGGGTTGCACTTCACCGACACAATTTATATGGATAGTCTTTTGAGAATAGTATTTTTATGATTTATATTAATATATTATAAGTACTAATATATTAATATGGAATAATATTATTTCATTAGTATTGATCAAGACTTAATTTAGAATTAATTAAGTGATCAAAATGAACTAATTAAATATGGACTCTTATATATATGGAATGGGCCAAGTTCATTTAGCTTGGGCTAAGCTTTCATGGATAGTCCATGATGTGTGTAACCTATGGATCATATGAAATGAAAGCTCATGGGTTTAACCCTAGTCTCCACACTATATAAACATGTCCTTGGTTGGTGAAATTGGCACTAGTGTGGGTACACTAAGAGGGCTTGCCGATTTCACTAGAGAGAACCAAAGTATTCTTATTCTCAAAGTCTTCCAAGGTGTTTTGGTGATTTGTGATTCCACTTGAGGCTTCCACACTATTGGGGCTAAGCTCTTAAAGCTTGAAGACATCAAGCTGAACCAAAAAGGTATGTCATCTAACTAGTCTTTGTAGTATAGTTGCCTCATAGTATGCTAGTTAGGATTAAAGCCTTGGAAAGTTCTTATTTGCATGTATAATAGAGAAAACATAGATCCAAGGTTTATAGGGCTGCGTGTACACCATAGGAGTGTTAGAATGCTCAAAACCCAACAGGTTCATCCTGAAGGTTTTGTCGACCATGTTGAAACATAAAAGTGACCCTCTTAAGCTTGAAGAGATCCAAAGCCATCACAAGACCCGCAGTCTAGATCCATACCGCAATCTAGAACTGCATCCGCAATCGTAGTCATCAATCTTAGCTTTTAGTTTTATCTGTTATCTTGTGTCTTTACACTTCTTTATCCAGTGTGTCTTGCATGGCAACCTTAGACAAATTTAACTTTGTAATCTTAGAGACTCTATAAATAGAGCTCTCTCTTACTGAATGTATATCAATAGATAAATTATCTCTATCTTGAAATATCACATTCTCTCTTAATCTCTCATCTTAAAAGATCTTCATATCCTAATCTGAAATATTAAGATCGTTAACTCTTTGGAGCAAGTGAGCTTTGACTTAATCACTAAGTTTGATCTCATTTACTAAATTGGATTAACTGCAATCCTTGTTAAGAATTAGCTTAAGTGTCTTCTTGATATAATACTTATTGTCATTTATATTTCCTTATATTTCCACACCTAATTATCTAACTGTCTAACTCTAACTTATTATTATTATTATTATTATTATTATTATTGAGCTTTATGATCCACTGAGTTAAACTTCATTCCGTATTATTACTTGTTCTAATGTTTGTTCAAGTGTGTTACTCAAGTTTTTCTCTCAAAAATTGGTATCAAAGCCATAGTGGTTGATTTTTAAACAACAACTCTGATTTTAAAAGGCCTTCTATACCATAGGAGCTCATTTAAAAAACAAAAAAAAATCAAAATATTTTCAAAAACAAGGAAATATGGCACAAGCATTATCTCTAAATGTTTCCAACAGTGTTGGAGGTTCGAATAGAGCTCCAATACTGGTGGCAAACGAATATCATCACTGGTCTCAAAGAATGGAGAGGTATCTACGAAGACTTGGAAGAGATGTATCGAAATCTATAGAAGAAGGACCTCACGTCCCTGTTCTTACTCCAGTTCAAAATGATGGCACTCAAGCTAGACTAGGAGGAGGTCAACCAGCCATGAATCGTCCCACCAAAGATGATCTTGATAAGATGGAAAATGATGTTGTTGCCTTTTATGAGATATCTTGCGGACTTGCTCCTGGAAACTTTGACATCATCATAAATTGCAAGTCAGCCAAACAAATCTGGGATGTTCTCAAGAACTTGTATGAAGGTACAGAAAAAGCTCAAGATAAGAAGCTTACAACCGCACTCAATGAATTCAACAACTTCAAAGCTCATGCTGGTGAAAGTCTGGAAGACTCCTTCAAGAGGTTCAATTTAATTGTCACAAAGCTATCAAATGTTGGCACCATACAAAGTAACCATGAGACTAACCTTCAGTTTCTCAATGGTTTGGGTAGACATTGGACTACGGCTAAGATGATAGTCCAAGGAGATAGAAAAATTCATTCTTTATCTCTTTACATACTCTATGGTGAACTTCAAGCACAAGAATCAACAGTACTCAAACATTGTGCTGACTTCGAAGGACCACTTGCTATTGTAGCACAAGCACCTCACACTCAATCTTACTCACCCTCGTATGAAAACCCTCCGCAGTCATATGAAGCTGACTTAGAATACGATGATGAAGAAGAATTCCAAAACGTTGTTGCTCTAGTTAGTCAACAATTCAATAGACTACCACCTTCATCTTTTCGTAAAAATTAGTAGTTTAATAAACCTCCCTTCAACCGCAACTTCAATCCTCAGAACACTCACTCATGATATCCCAAAAATCCTCACCCAGAACCGCAATCTCAAAACACTCAACCCAAAGAGGCACCACAGCCTGTCAAGACAACTGACTCCGGTACCTCAACATAAGAAAAATACAACGTTGTAACTTGTCACAAGTGCAACAACGAAAAATCACTTTGCTAAAGAATGCAAAGCAAATGTAGTGAAAGATAGAGTATTCTATCTTAGAATGGATCTAGAAATGGAAGAAAAAGAGAAAGCAAGGGCATACGTAGCGCAAGTCAAGAGAGACCATCAAGCGTGGTCATCCGGAGATAAGGATGAAGATATCAACAACGTCAAGGGTAAAGGAAAAATCTGCATGATGGCAACTGCGGACGAGGACGGGTCAACCAAACTGGAAAAGAATTACTGCTACATGGCAAAGGATGGAACTCTGAGCGTCGTTGAGTAGGTAAAACTCATGATCCAAACTCTTAATTATAGCATGCATGATTGTCAACCATTCCTTGACAACCTTAATGACACATGTGTTGCCGTCCTTTCAGACTATAACAAATCCTTAGATGAGAAGAACATTGCGTCCCAAGAAATGTTCCATGTAAGAGGACGTCTAGAAGAAAAAAGACTCAATGTTTCCAAGCTAGAAAAAGACTTAGGATTAGAGAAGGATGCAAGAATGTTATGTGAAACTCAATTAGGCATAACATTAGATCAAAGAGATTTAGCTCAAGTTAAAATTGTACGTTTAATTCTTCTAATAGAAAACTGTTCAATGAAAGTGAAGCTATTGAGATTCTTGAGAACAATGGAACCGTAGATAACACCTATAATTGGGGTTGGTCCAATGGGTACTCCACCACAAAGGACTTGATGGGTTTGGCCCTAAGAACATCCTATGTGCTCATACAAACCCGAATGCTTGGATCTAGGTTTCTCTATTGTACATGCAAGTTATCCAAGACTATAAACCCTAATTCTAGCATTTAAGTAATCATATTAACATAAGAATGGGTTTAAGATGTTACCTTGATTGTTATGTAGCAATAACAATCCCAAATCTCCTTGTATTGACTTTAGAAAGCCTAGAGTCACAAATGTCACTCCTCTAATGGTTCACAAACACCATAAGCAAGAGGATGAAGAGGAGAGAGGATGGAGGCTGCCCAAAACTTGTTCTAACCCTAGAAGAGAAGTTCCCCACGTTTTTGAGCCTTAAGGGTTCTATATATAGTCAGGCTGTTAGGGTTATCTAACAAGGAAACCCTAATTTGAATGCTTAATCCCTAAGCAACCCATGGACTCATTTAATTAAGGCCTTGGACGATTTCTTATGGGCTTCCCCATAGAATTCGTCCACTCCTTAATATAAGAAAATCCATAGCCCATATTGCAATTATCTTATAATTACAACTCCAGTCCCTTAAGTTTAATTAATCTCTTTTAGTCCCAAAACTAATTACCAATTAATTCTTGACTAATATTAATTAAACAATATGATTTCTCTTTTAATATATTATTCTCATAATACATTAATAGATCATATTTAATCCTTTCTCTCCATAATTCATCATATCAAGTTGCTTTGGTGAAGGCAACCCAAAAGGACCATGCACCATCGGGTCAAGTACATACCAAAATAGTTATGGACTTAGACACTAATCCAATAGTCTCCCACTTGGATAAGTCTAATAACTATTATGCGTATGACTTCAGATCCTAATCTGCAATCGTAGCTTTCCAAAGCCGCTGTCAACTCTGATCCTATTAGATACGCGTGTCCTTAGATAAGGGATCATATATTCCTCCATTCTAGATATCATATGAGATATGATTTCAAATCATTCTCTTTGTACTATATCTCGATTCCCGATTTATGACGACTGACTAATTGAACAAATCAAATTAGCCCTAGCTCGGCCGAGCATTTACGTTTGTCATCACTAAACCATCGAGGGGCCCAAAGATATCGCTTTTATCCTACTTTGGATAAAAGGAACGGATGAACTTTGATACAATGCTTGCTTGCACTCACTCAACGAATTACACACAACAATATGTTTTATGACACCAAGTTATTGGTGCGTTTACATATTATCAATATGCAACTGACTCGCAAGATACAACTCACACATCTTGGTTTCAAGAATATAAGATGTTATCGTCACACCAGTCACTCGTGACACAATCCATGGGGTGATCCAAGTGAGCGTGGGTCTAATCCAATGCTCAAATCATATTCATAAGCACTCATGAACGTTGCAGCAAACATTTGCTTATGTCTAATACTTTTTTAGACATTCCACACACCAATTCACGACAGTCTTCATTCATACTTACTTCCAACATATGAACGACTGTGGCCCGTTCGAATAATTTGACTGTTCTTAACCAATTAAAATATTCAGGAAGTCAAAACATGCAAAGTGAAACCCAAGAATAATACTAATCCCATATGGCCTCAAACCTTTGAGCATAAATAAAACACCTTTTATTTATCACCATATCGATTACTCATTATTTGTTGTTTCGGTTAATCAACTTCTTACTTGAATTACAACACTTGTCCCATGCTCCTAGCATGCACACAATGTTTACCTATGGTTCTTACTTTGTGAAATAGATCAAATTGAACACGTTTCCAATCATTCTCATTTCACAACTCCAAATCCTTTTCATAAGTGTAAGAATATCAAATTCTTGCCACTTATAGAATATGCTAGATTCTAACATTTTATGCAACGATCCGTTTGTAATATCACTGCACCAAAGTCACAAAGACTATTGCCAATGAAATTACAAAGTCCTCTATCATAGATTGTTACAAGACAATTCCTTATATATGATGTCTCTCACTCAAAGTACTTTCCTTTGAACATCCTTTTGCATAAAAGTTTCTAATCTAGACATATATTTTCAATATTCAATTCTCAATATGGACACGTTTCCATATTTTCCATATGACAACTTATTATTAATAGAATCTTATCTATTCTTAATAATGTCGATATGGTCCATCCAATATGGAAACATTTCCATATTTTCCAATACTATACTTCTAACTACTCACAAGCGACCAATCATCGGCGAACTTTGGATTGTCCTTTGATAGTTGTTTAATTATATTAGTCAAAACCGATTCTTGTCCTTTTTCCCTCTAAATGTGCTAGACATTTGGAAAATTTTAGAATGGTCAAATATTAAAGCATTTTCAATCGATCCTATACCCGAAGCGTATGAGACACGATGCATAATGTTTTATTTGCTATGTTCTCAAAAATCGAATTGTGAAGAGGAATGCCGTAATCATAATCGAAATTTTAAGAACATACTATGTACCTTTGACTAAATTTATTAACATTCCACAACCTAAGCCTTTAGATTTGAAATGAAGTATAATATTCTCTACCTTAATTATAGCAAAACAACTTTAAAACTCTTGCGACTTTGCAAAGTATAACTCTTGTTTTCTATAATTAATATTGCTAACTTGCAATACTTGCCATAATAATCATACAATGATAACTTTTATGCTCCTACTATCCTGATGATTATTATAAACATAACACTTATGCTCCCACTAGCTTTGACATGTATTCAGAAACCAACTTAACTTCCAAAAAACAATACTTATTGAATTTCATAAGTTCATGTTTCTAATACTTAGTGCTTTGATAATCCTTTATCAAGGCTTCTTAAACTCATAAACCTTTGCCTTAGATAGTTTATATGCATGTCTTAAACAATTCAGACAAATTGTCAAATCTCACAATTCAAATCATGGAAAGGGATACCGTAACCATAATCGAATTCGAGAATACAATTTCACAATCACTGTCTTTTTAAAATCTTTTTTAGTGAAAGCATTTCCTCACAGTCATTTTCATGAAGGAGTAAATCTTATGACACTTAGATTTAAACGGTGTATTTGTTCTTATCCATGTGAATTTGTCAAAACCAAAGTTTACGATAAATTCAAACTCATATGGATCGAACTTTCTTAATCTCGACTTCTTGCCTTATGGTAGCACAGTTGCCCACCATGTCTTCCAAGTAGTTAAGCAGCTCACCCTTTCCTATCAATGTACTTTCCATTGATCAAGGTCCTTGCCTTTTATGCATTCAAATGAGAACTCATAGGACTCACGTGCATAATTAACTCGATTGGATTGGCACAGAAACAAAATAATGTCAACACGATAGTGATGATCGATAAGGTTTATTTGATTTGTTCTTGAACCTTGTCAAACCATTAAGACTCCCACTGACTCCTTGACATATAAGATTCTCTTGTCAATAAACATTTCTTGACAAACAATTATTCAAGATTTAGCGTAGTTTTTATCAAAACATTTCATAAATTGGTCCTAGTTGGTCTTTGTCTTATCCAAGACATCACAACTTTTCCATATTTGATGAATGCTATAAACCTTCTTAATACTTATCACTCAATATCACAATCTTAACTCTAAGACTTGTTTTGGAACGAAGTATGATTGACTTTTTGATTTAACCATTTCTTCAATTCTTGATTCCTCTTCTTAGACATACAATTACACTAAGACTCACGTAGAGGATCAATTGAGATATCGTTCTTAATCATTAAGACCTATCATAAAGCATAAAAGGTACTCTCCCTTCTTCTTAGAATAGAGAAACTTTTATCTTTCTGCCTACTTGATTCTTCTTATTCGTTCTGCTATTGATCTAAACCCTTTAATCAATTCAGAATTACACTTAATCTTGTAAGTATAATCACATTTACTAAACCTTTAGTAAATCGTGACGAATATCATTGTTACTCTTATGGTGGACTTGATCAACACGCAACTTTGTGTGCTCGATCTCCTAGTCCTTCACTTGACACTTTGTCAATGAATTAGTCTAATTTCCAAAATATGAAATTTCTCATTCATCGTGCAACCAAGTTGCATGATTTCAAGTTTCTATCCAATTGAAACTTGGGCGATGAGAAACTCTCCCTATTTGGTAAACTCTCGACTTTCCATAAATAACATAATAAGAACCAAATCCATTATTGCTAATATTCAAACATCAATTTTTCATATACGCCATTGCAAGGATAAATAAATAATATAAAATCAAAATTTATTTTATTGCGGAAAAATTTTGTCCTTACAATGCAATTCATTGAAAAACTATGCTAATACATCTTTCTTAGCAATCTAATTCTAACTCTAAGTAGAAGCTCAAGAATCTAATCTTCGAGAAATGCGATCGAAATCCATTCCTTCACGGTTAGATTCTGCTCACTTCTTCCCTTAAGCTTCCTTTCTTTTCTTCGATCCTACAAAAAATCAATTGTAATCTTATCACATTATGTATTAAGAATCTAGAATAGAAGCTTAAAAGAGTTAGTTAATGGATTTTACCTACATTAGAGCCATACGTTTCGACTCTCCCATCTCTTAGATCTCTTAGGTAAATGGGGCAGCTTCGTCTCCAATGCCCCTTCTCTTGGCAATAAAAGCAAATTGACTCTTTTGGAACATGACATGGAACTACTTCAGACATTACCTTTCTCTTATGATCAAACTTTTCGATCATAGCATGTCTTTGGTTGCCATTGTCTATATCCATAGAGGTCTTAAAGGCAGATTCACCAATCAACTTTGCTTTTCCATTGCGCCAAAACATTTCTGATTCAGCAGCAATAAGCATATAGGTGAGATCTATAAGGGTCACGTTGCGGTTCATCATATAGTACTCTCTTACGAACTCACTATATGAGTTAGGAAGTGACTGAATAACCCAATCAACAGCCATTTCCTCACAGACAACGGATCCCAACATTCTTAACCTATCAATGTGTGACTTCATCCCTAGGACGTGTGCACACACCGGCTTTCCTTCTTTATGTTTACTTGCCAAAAGGGCTTGAGTGATCTTGAACTTTTCAAGCCTTTGAACTTGTGGGTTAGGGAGAAAAATTGGAGGAGGTGGAGGAAGTGATGCATGATTTCTTGTTCCTCGATCGAATCGTGGAATATCATCTTCATGTGGAAAGCTTGTTCCATGGGATTTGGGAAGACCATAGTTGTCGAACCTTGACATCTACAAAACGGGAGAAAACAAATTCAAGTTAGTTGATTGATTGAGTCCTTAGTAAATCACCCAAATGAGATACTAAGGCTAGGACCCAACACAATATTCTACAACTTGGGAAAGGGATGCCGTAACCCAAATTGTAGAACATTTGAAGGTAAGTGAATGACGATTCACTAATTTCCACCATGAAAAACAAAAAAGAAATTTAAGTTTTAAATCTATGAAAACTCCTAGATCCTATGAGATTCATTGAAAATTTCAATGGCATGTTTAAATCTCGATATGCCCCTCTTGTTTGTGACTGGGATGCCGAGGATCACAAAGCGGGTGTGAATAACCATGCAAATTACATGGTGCCCTCACATGTTACAGTCACCTATTCGATGTGTCGGTAAACCACACACACTCCACCGAACTATGACAAACATTGAGTCACCCTTTGCTACCTTTTCTTAGAACACTTTAGAGTGTCGGTAAACCACACACGCTCCACTAACGTCTTTGCAAGGGCACAAAGTGTAATTTAATGGAATTGCATCAATTCACTTTGTCTAAGTAACTAAGATTGGGAATTTGTAAAACATTTAGTTACTTTTGTAATTCATTATACTTATAATGGAAGGTTTCGTCCTATCCTACCCGTTCGGCTAACAACCCTCCACTAGTCAAGAGTGCGGTGGGTAAGAGTGGATACCCATTCAATCGCCATTTTATAGGCAATTTCCTTAAACACCCCTTATAGAACAGCTTCGTGAATGAGGCCTACTAACGGTAAGACTGACTTTTACTCATACATATATATAATATAGGGTGTATTTTACACTTTTAAAATATTAGGTGGTCAAATTTAACAATTATACTTTTAATTCAATTAAATTTTAAACCAAAAACTTTATGGATTTATTAAGCCTCTTTTAATTATACGCCTTAATTAATTAATAAAACCATAAGGGTGTGATTTGAACTTTTCAAAAACAATACTAGGGTTTTAGAATTTAACATTCCTAAATTAAACCTTTAATCAACTTTTAAATTCCAAAACTTGGGGCAAGTTTTGAAACATTTCAAAACATTAGGGTTTAGAATTTAAATATACATCAAATTAAACTATCAATCCAAAATTTTAAATTCCAAAACTTGAGGGCAAGTTTTGAAACCTTTTTCAAAACATTAGGGTTTTAACTATTTAAATTTCAAAACAACAAAACTTTTGGGTTCAAATTTAAACTATAAAACCTAAAGGGGAAAATATAAAACTTTTCATAACACAAGGATCAAATAACAAATAATCTAAATTAACAAGTAATCACATAATTATCCATATTTGATTTATTTAATGATTTCTTGCAAAACAATTTATCAATTTAATCAAAATAATTAATCAATTATCACATAGGGAAACAAATATTTTATTAATTGATAAATATCTTCAATTAGATCAAGAATATAGTCAAATATATCATAAAATCGGATTTATATTGATCTAATATGATAAGGCAACTATCCTTAAGCAAAAACAGCAAGAAATCTCGGTTTTCACTCCTTCTGACGAGCCGAATCGCCGAGTCAGGCATGGACTCGTCGAGTCAGCATGGACTCGGCGAGTTCATCTATGGACTCGGCGAGTCCAGCCTCCAGAACAACAAAAATCAAAATTTTCAATCAAACAATGCATCAATACAATAGAAACCAATCTAGGCTCTGATACCACTGATGGGTTTTGGTCCTAAGAACATCCTATGTGCTCATACAAACCCTAATGCTTGGATCTAGGTTTCTCTATTATACATGTAAGTTATCCAAGACTATAAACCCTAATTCTAGCATTTAAGTAATCATATTAACATAAGAATGGGTTTAAGATGTTACCTTGATTGTTATGTAGCAATAACAATCCCAAATCTCCTTGTATTGACTTTAGAAAGCCTAGAGTCACAAATGTCACTCCTCTAATGGTTCACAAACACCATAAGCAAGAGGGTGAAGAGGAGAGAGGATGAAGGCTGCCCAAAACGTGTTCTAACCCTAGAAGAGAAGTTCCCCACGTTTTTTAGCCTTAAGGGTTCTATATATAGTAAGGCTATTAGGGTTATCTAACAAGGAAACCCTAATTTGGATGCTTAAGCCCTAAGCAACCCATGGACTCATTTAATTAAGGCCTTAGATGATTTCTTATGGGCTTCCTCATAGAATTCGTCCACTCCTTAATATAAGACCATCCATAGCCCATATTGCAATTATCTTATAATTATAATTTCAGTCCCTTAAGTTTAATTAATCTCTTTTAGTCACAAAACTAATTACCAATTAATTCTTGACTAATATTAATTAAACAATATGATTTCTCTTTTAATATCTTATTCACATAATACATTAATAAATCATATTTAATCCTTTCTCTCCATAATTCATCCTATCAAGTTGCTTTGGTGAAGGCAACCCAAAAGGACCATGCACCATCGGGTCAAGTACATACCAAAATAGTTATGGACTTAGACACTAATCCAACAGGACTCATCACCCCAATTTAAAAAAGATCGTCCCTATGTCCCTCCAGACTGAGAGTTCCATTTCCCAGTCAATGACAAAACCTTTCCGAAGGTCATCAAAACTCATTTTGTTCGTCTTCATAATCTGAGTAATAATTGTGTTATTGAGGAAATTCTTCCTGAATTTTCGGGTCACTCAAGTGATCAAATTCCTATCTCTGGCACAATTTATCCCAACTCTCAGACTTCATCAGTTGCTGATGAAGAAATTCTTATGGAATCCGAAGTTCACATGAACTTCCCATCACTGCCTTCAGACTACAATACCGCTTACTGCAATTCTGAACCGCAATCTGACCAATTGCCTCTGATCAAATGTCCCACTAAGAAATCAACTCAGACTTATGTTGCGGTAGTCAAATATTCCTTACCGCAACCCACAATTAAGAGTTCAGTGACCATTCATCCAATTCATCATGAGTTTCCTATAGAAAATTCCGAGTATGGTCAATGTTCCCAGAACCCTGAACTTTCAGGTTCATATGAATTAAGTCTTCGTGTTCAAAAGCATACTAGTGAATCTAAGAAACTATAGTTGAATCTCAATCCTCGTGTTCTCCAAAAACTCAGAAAAAAATGGCCTTCAAAGAGGAACTTCAACCTCGTGGCAAAAAGCGGGAAATCTTTTCAAAAAACAAAAGACAAACCAAAATTTCAAAACCCAAAAGTCCAGAAAAACTTGTTTTCTCAAATCACTTTTCTAAAAACTATGCAGTCAAGAAACCAATGAAAAAGGGATTTACAGTTTTTAAAACCTTTTCAAACCCCTCTGAGACAATCCAATAGAAAGTAAAGTCTTTTCGAAGCAATGGTTTTTAGATCTATTCCTCAGATGATCCAAAATGGAAGGGGATTTTACCAACTCCAACACATTTAAGGCCACTTCAGACTTTTAAGAAATACCATCCTAGGAAATCTACGCATGCTCACACATGCTCAAATCGTACTTTTTCAAATTCCAAAAGCACCATTGTCATATCTCGCTCTTCTCGGACTGGTCACAAAACTGTTCCCACACCCTTCAGACCGCTGACCAAACAGAATGTCAGGGTAAATGACAAATTTTTTTTTATATAAATGTCATTGTCAAAAAAGATCATCTCCAGTCAAATCTCGCACTTTTTAAAAACCACATAGCTTTTCTAAACCTCACAACACTTCAAAAGTTCTCAAACATCCAGGACTAGGTCTCAAGATTGACATAAAACTTGTCCCTACCGTCTCGGTTCATGCATCTTTGAATAAACCATTAGTCGCCTCGGGCTCCAAACTTGTTTGGGTGCCCAAACTAACCATGTAATTTTCAGGCAATGTGCAAGAAGGATCAAGAAGAGGAGTGGTTAATAGATAGTGCCTGCTGCATGCACATGATCGGAAGGTTAGAATACCTTCGGGATTTCAGGCCTATTTGCAATGGTGGAAACGTCACATTTGCAACAATGTGAATGGAATAATCTGAGGTTACGGTGTGCTTACTACAAGGAACTTCTCTATTCAAAAGGTAACTTACGTAGAAGGTCTTAAACACAATCTCATTAGTGTAGGCCAACTGTGTAAAACAGGCCACAAGGTTGAATTTGATATTGAATACTGCTACATAATGACAAGTGATAGAAGCTCCTGTTTGATCAAATCCAAGTTCGAAGGGATCATGTATCCTTTTGATGTTTCTCTAATCATCGGGAAACCGCAGTTGTGCTTTCTGTCCAAAGCAGTATCCGAAGTCAGCTGGCTATGGTACCGAAAATAGCCCTTATTAACTTCAGATATATCAACAATCTGGTCACCGGAGAACTCGTCCGAGGTCTTCCCATTCTCAAATTTAACAATGATACCCTCTGCTCAGCCTGTGAATGTGGCAAACAATCAAAAGCAAGCCATCCTATCGTGATTAACTCTTTAGTTTCTGAACCACTGGAACTCTTACATATTGATCTCTGCGGTCCATCTACCATAGCCAGTCTCCACCACAAAAAATGCATACTGGTTATAGTTCATTGACAATGACTATCCATTCACACTTGTCCACACATTGTTCATTCACATTTATTAATAAAATCTCATTGTATCATATCTCTGTTCCACAAAACATTTTCCATGATCGAAATACATAAAACTCCATGTGTGTGTACGAATCATGCTGACGCCTTCCCGTGCTCCTCACTAGTACCTGAAACACATAACACAAAAAACTGTAAGCACGAAGCTTAGTGAGTTCCCTAAAATACCACTCTAACATATATTAGCCACTCAAGGCTATAACTCTGCTGACCCTCTGGGCTGTGTGTCTCGGTGGGACCCTCCAATCCCGACTCTCTCTGTGGGCCCTCTAGCCCTAAATATGTGGACCCACTGGTCCGAACCCTAGAAACTCTGAATCATGCATATCACATATCACAATAACACATAAACAGCATACAATACACTAGCACATCGCTCTGTTACCACCCTAGGTAATGTATAGTGAGAAGACTCACCTCAGATGTCTCGGTAAATCTCCGACTCTAAAGAAATATGGTCTAGCCTCCACCTAATCACATAAAGTAAATACTCTCATAAATATAACTCTCGAGACTAGACTCAACCCTCTCTTGGCATCCTCAGAAGGGTAAAAGACCATTTTACCCCTCTCTTGACACAAAGACCCCATTGTTGACCAAACCGTCAAAGTCAACAAAGTCAACGGTCAAACTTTGACCCGACTCGCCGAGTGCACTTGGGGGACTCGGCGAGTCTACGCATGTCCACTATCCCTCTAGTCTCGCATGACACGTCGAGTCTTTCCCCTTCTCGACGGGTTACACTTGGCATGGATCGCAGGGCCACCCCGACTTAACTCGCCGAGTCCCATTATGAACTCGACGAGTTCCGCTTTAACTCCAGTCCTCTATTTCCCTCTGACTCACCGAGTCATTTCCCCAACTCAGCAAGTTACTCACTGAGTGAACTACGAGAAACCCTAGCCCTACTCGTCGAGTCTGTTCTTGGGACTCGGCGATTTCATGCCATGCTCAAGCTCAAATGACCTCCTTAGGTCATATCTGTTCCTCTAACCCATAGATTTGGCCTCCTTAAGCAATATAAACACGTAAATTATGGATCTTGATGCCCATGCAAAGAGCCAATGGCTTTATTTGAAGAAATGGCCTCAAAATGTCACCCTAAGCTCATATTACCCAATGACACCCCATAAAGATCAGGGAGTCAAGGTCTCTGGACCTCTTTGGGTCCAGATCCGAAGCTTCAACACAATAAGGGACCAATTGCACCATCAATCACACTCTAAATGGGCTAGAAACCCTAACTCTTAAGGATTAACACCCAAAACTGAAGAAGGATCGAATATATACCTCAATATGAAGTTCTTAGGCTCTGAAATCTACATAATGGCGCCCTCTTCAGCTCCCTCTTGCCTTAGTCACCTTTTTCTTGCAAAAACACCCACACAAGGATCAAAAATGGCCTCTCCTTCCTCACAAACGCTCTAGATCGCTTAGGGTTTCACTCAGGGGTATGGTAGCCGCAATTGGTGGCTATAAGTCCCTTTAAATAGGCCTCAAACCCCGGGGATTAGGGTTTCATTAAACAGCGCGGACTCGCTGAGTCCACTAGCCGACTCGTCGAGTCCGGTCATTAACCCGGATGGAAATCGCGACTCTACTCGGCGAGTCTAAGCATCAACTCGCCGAGTCTCTCCAAACTCTCCAAAATAAATGAATAAATAATGTACCTGAAAATACGGATGTTATAATTCTCCCCCACTAGAATCAGACTTTGCCCTCGAAGTCTCATTCCACAAATAACTATGGATACTGCTCACGCATCTCTAACTCCGGCTCCCAGGTCAACTCGAAACCCTTCCGATGTTGCCACTAGACCTGAACCAATGGCACCTCCTTGTTTCTCAAAACCTTGATCCTTCTATCCCGAATCGCGATCGGCCTCTCAACATAGTTCAGGCTCGCATCCACCTGAATGTCCTCTAATGGAACCACTACCGACTCATCAGCGATACACTTCCTGAACTGAGACACGTGGAAGGTATCATGAATCTTACTCAACTCCACAGGGAGCTCCAGACGATACGCTACCCTGCCCACCCTGGTGGTCACCTTAAAAGGACCAATATACCGAGGCCCCAACTTGCCTCCCTTCCTGAATTGGAACTCGAGCTCCGGGCGATGCCTGTCTGCGTAGCTCTTCTGACAACTTTGAGTCGTTAGTAACCTCTGTCTGACCTGCTGAATCTGCCCAGTTGTCTGAAGTATTATCTTTGTACTACCCATCACACGCTGACCGACCTCACCCCAGCAAATGGGAGTTCGACACCTCCTTCCATACAACAGCTCAAAGGGTGGCATATCGATGGCTGTTGTTATAGGAAAACTTAGCCAAAGGTAAATATGTGTATCAACTCCCTCCGAAGTCCAGTACACATTCCTGAATCATGTCCTCGAGCGTCTGAATTGTCCGCTCGCTCTGCCTGTCGGTCTATGGGTGGTATGCGGTGCTAAAATGCAGCCTCGTACCCAACTCCTCATGAAATTTCTTCCAGAACCTGGAAGTGAAACGTACATCTCGATCTGACACGATCGAGATCGGCACTCCATGCCATGATACCACCTCCTTGACGTATAACTCTGCCAACCTCTCAGCGGAAGAGCTCTCACTGATAGCAAGAAAGTGAGTGCTCTTCGTCAACCGGTCCACAATCACCCAAATTGCATTGACGCCCCTAGCAGTCCTCGGCAATTTGGTGATAAAATCCATGGTAATCTGTTCCCACTTCCACTTGGGAACCTCCAACGGTTGTAGCTTACCATGCGGTCTCTGGTGCTCGGCCTTAACCTTGCGACATGTCAAACACCTCTCAACGAACCATGCAACATCCCTCTTCATACAGGGCCACCAATACTCTCTCTTCAGGTCCAAATACATCTTAGTGGCCCTGGGATGGATCAAAAACCTCGATCCATGCGCCTCCTCCATCAAGATGGTACGCGTTCCACCCACAAACGGTACCCAAATCCGTCCCTGAAAGGTCATAAGCCCTCGGCTATAGGTGACGAACTACGATACCTGCCCGATAACCTGCTCTCTCTTACGGTTCTCTGGTCTCACGGCCTCTGCCTGGGACCCTCAAATGGCATCAAACACTGGGGTCATCACTATCAGCGTCATACAAACATCTCGTATTGGGGCGCCCTCCGCCTTACGACTCAGGGCATCGGCTACAATGTTAGCCTTGCCCGGGTGGTATAGGATCTCACAATCGTAATGCTTCACCACATCCAACCATCTCCTCTGGCGCATGTTCAGGTTGGGCTGACCCATTAAATGTTGCAAGCTCTTGTGGTCCGTGTATATGGTACACCGAACCCCATACAGATACTGAGGCTAGATCTTGAGGGCGAACACCACTGCCCCCAACTCCAGGTCGTGAGTGGGATACCTCATCTCATGAGGATTCAGTTGCCTCAATGCGTATGCTATCACATGCCCCCTCTGAATAAGCACCGCTCCAAACCCCGATATTTACGCGTAACAATACACTACGAATTCCTCCATCCCATCCGGAAGGGCTAACACCAGGGCTTCGCATAGTCTCTGGCGAAGTGTCTCGAAGGAGGCCTGCTGCTCTGGGCCCCAAGAAAAAGCAACACACTTCCGGGTCAACTTGGTGTGTAGCACGGCGATCTTGGAGAAATCCCTGATAAATCTCTGGTAATAGCCTGCCAATCCTAAGAAACTTCTGATCTAGGTCGGGGATCTCGGCACCTCCCAACACATCACTGCCTCAATCTTGGCCATGTTAGACCAATATCCCATTCTGGTTAACAAGTTGCCCAAGGAACTAGACCTCTCATAACCAGAAAATCACACTTGGAGTATTTGGCGTAAAGCCTCTCTGATCTCAAAACTCCAAGGATTTCCATCAAATGCTCCTCATGCTACTCTCTGGATTTCGAATACACCAATATATCGTCGATGAACATGATCACCGAGTGGTCCAACATCGGCCTGCACACTATGTTCATGAGATCCATGAACGCCGCCGGTGCATTGGTGAGCCCGAAAGGAATCACCACGAACTCGTAATGCCCGTAAAGAGTTTTGAACGCTGCCTTCTGGATATCCTCATCTCGCACCCTCATCTGATGATATCCAGACCTCAAGTCAATCTTGTAGAACCAAGATGATCCCTGTAACTGATCGAACAAATCATCGATCCTTGGCAACGGGTAACGATTCTTGACCGTCAACTTGTTCAACTCCCGGTAATCAATGTACATCCGGTGTGAACCATCATTTTTCTTGACAAATAGGATAGGCGCTCCCCACGGCGAACTGCTCGGCCGAATCAACCCCTTCCCCAGCAGCTCCTGAAGCTGCGAGGATAACTCCTGCATCTCTGGACGTGCAAGGCGATAGGGCGCCTTGGCGATAGGTGTTTCCCCCGGAACTAAATCGATACGAAACTCTACCTGCCTCTCAGGACGCACGCCCGGTAACTCCTCTAGAAAAACATCCAGGAACTCTCGCACTATCGGAACCTCATCAACTGATCTCGGCCTCTCTGAGTCAACCCTAGTATCCATCACATACGCCACAAACCCACTACATCCCTGCTATAGACTTTGTCTCACTCTAGCGGCCGAATAAAATGTTGACCCAGAACGTGTACCCTTGTCGTACACTGTAAGAACTCCCCCACTAGTGTCTCGTATGGTCACAAGTTGTCTCTCACAGTCGATAACCGCTCCAAATTTGCTCAACCAGTCCATGCCCACGATGACACAAAGATCTCCCATCGCAATAGGAACTAAATCAATCAGAAACTCAACGCCGAAAATCTCGAGTACACATCCTCGGATCACCTCGGTGGCATACACCGCCCTCTTGTCAGCTATGGAAACTCTCAGAGGTCTACTCAAAGCCTCTCGGCTAATACTGATGTGCTGACTAAAAGCCAAAGATACAAAAGACCGACTCGCACCCAAGTCAAATAACACTAAGCCAGGTACAGAACTCACAAGAAAAGTACCTACGCATAACATAATATAAACACGATATCTCCAACATCAAAATAAATACATGAAAGAATACATACCAGCCATGACATCGGGCGCTGCGCGGACCTCCTCCGCGGTCAACTGGAAGGCTTTCCCTCGCACCTACGGTGCCTCGGCCTTTACGGGCCGACTGTCTGTAGCTCTCACTGCAGCAGGGGCAGATCCCTGAGTTTCTCCTTGAGCTGTCCCTCGCAACTGTGGACACTCTGCCTTCCGGTGTTCGGTCTGGTTGCATTGAAAACATAATGCAAACCCCTTGGAACAATCCATGGCCGTATGCCCCTCCTTGCCAAATTTATAGCAAGACCCTGCTCTGCACACCCCCATCGTAGCTCTTTCCGCACTTGCCACAAGTGCGGCCCCTCTGACTCCCGGATCTCGAATCAGCGAGCTTGGCCCGCTTGGCTGCCGGCTGAGGCTGCACCGGTCGCCGAACTCTCCCCTGAGACTCAGCCTCCTCCCTAGCCTGGGTCTCCAGCTTTATCTCCCTCTTCCCGGCATTAGCCTGAAGCTCAACAAATGTCCGGTACGTTGAGCTCGCCACGAAATCTCCTATGTCCCACCTCAAAATGCTCAGATATCGGCACATACGTGCCTGCTCGGAGGACACATGCTCTGGGCAGAACATCGCCCGCTCATGGAACATCCTCGTAATCACTGTAACAGACTCAGTACCCTGCTTGAGGGTAAGAAACTCCTGGGCCAAACGCTTCCTCTCCACCTGGGGAACATACTCATCGCCTCTCCCAGGTCACTGCAGCAAGCTCAGCAGGCGAATAATGCGCTGTCATAATCTTCCACCAGTCCTTCGCTCCCAAGCGAATCTGGTTCAACGCGAACCGGACTCTCAAATGCTCTGGAGATGAGTAAGTAAAGAAACACCCCTCGATGTATGAAATCCACCTCATCGCTGCAATCGGGTCCTGGGTCCCATCAAACTCCGGTGGTTTTGTGTTTCTGAACTCCCGGAACAACAACGCATCACCACCCTGCGGCCTAGTCGTAGCTATGGCTGCAGTGGCCGCAGCAACCGCAAACTCAGAAAGAGCAGCGTATCTCTCATCAAATGTCTCTATCAGTGTGGTCTTGATAGACCCGAACATCTCTGGTATCTCAACCCTGATGGCCGCAACCACCTCCTCATGAATGATCCTACGGATCTCCTCATCCCTAGTACTGCTGCTTCCTGGTGTGTGGCGTCTCCCAACCATGATCTCCCTCCGAAATATGACATAGGAATATTAGGAACTCGCTCGAGTATACTCACACTCGATGACTCCACCCTACGTGTTCCTTAGTACTCTAAGGATTCTTACTTGGACTGCGTACTGACCCGGTGTCTTCAGTAGTACGGGTCCAATACTACTGTCCACACCGCATCAGTGTCCATCCCAAGTCCTCCTCCCATAGTCCCAAATCCCAAGTACTCTACTCTCTTTAATCATACGCTACTCACTAACTGATCTCTCATAAGCTCCTCACTGCTATCTAAACACCCTCAAGCATCCCTAGCAGCAAAACTTCTAGACTAAGGCATCACATATCAGGCCACTCTAGTCCTAATAAGAATACCTAGTCTACCCTAGCATGCATATTATAAATCATCATATAACATAACATAATATATCTTATAACACTTATTGCAAGGGTATTTTGGGAAATCACCGTTCAGGCGCTGGCTGATCGTACACACGGCTCTGCACTGTTTGTCTCAAAACTCTTTTTACTCTTTTAAAATTGTTTTGTTATCAAAATTTTTCTCAAATCCTCAGTTTGAGTTCAGATACGGCCGAAGGTGCATCCGAATCCATCAAACCAAGGCTCTGATACCAACTTGTAACACCTTAAAAATTAAGGCAATTTTTCACATTGTCAAAACACATTGTTCATTCACATTTATTAATAAAATCTCATTATATCATATCTCTGTTCCACAAAACATTTTCCAAGATCGAAATACATAAAACTCCATGTGTGTGTACGAATCATGTCAGCGCCTTCCCGCGCTCCTCACTAGTACCTGAAACACATAACACAAAACACTGTAAGCACGCAGCTTAGTGAGTTCCCCAAAATACAACTCTAACATATATTAGCCACTCAAGGCTATAACTCTGCTGACCCTCTGGTCAGTGTGTCTCAGTGGGACCCTCCAGTCCCAACTCTCTCTGTAGGCTCTCTAGTCCTAAATCTGTGGACCCACTGGTCCTAACCCTGGAAACTCTAAATCAAGCATATCACAAATCACAATAACACATAAATAGCATACAATAAACTAGCACATAACTCTGTTACCACCCTAGGTAATGTATAGTGAGGAGACTCACCTCAGATGTCTCGCTAAATCTCTGACTCTGAAGAAATATGGTCTAGCCTCCGCCTAATCACATAAAGTAAATACTCTCATAAATATAACTCTCGAGACTAGACTCAACCCTCTCTTGGCATCCTTAGAAGGGTAAAAGACCATTTTTCTCCTCTCTTGACACAAAGACCCCATTGTTGACCAAACCCTCAAAGTCAACGGTCAAACTTTGACCCGACTCGCCGAGTGCACTTGGGGGAATCGGCGAGTCTACGCGTGTCCACTATCCCTCTAGTCTCGCATGACACGTCGAGTATTTCCCCTGCTCGACGGGTTACACCTGGCATAGATCGCGGGGCCACCCCGACTCAACTCGCCGAGTCCCATTATGAACTCGGAGAGTTCCGCCTTTAACTCCAGTCCTCTATTTCCCTCTGACTCACCGAGTCCTTTCCCCAACTCGGCAAGTTACTCACTGAGTGAACTATGGGAAACCCTAGCCCTACTCGTCGAGTCTGTTCTTGGGACTCGGCGAGTTCATGCCATGCTCAAGCTCAAATGACCTCGTGAGGTCAGATCCGTTCCACTAACCCATAGATCTGGCCTCCTTAAGCAATATAAACACATAAAGTCTGGATCTTGATGCCCATGCAAAGATCCAATGGCTCTATTTGAAGAAATGGCCTCAAAATGTCACCCTAAGATCATATTACCTAATGACACCCCATAAAGATCAGGGAGTTAAGGTCTCTGGACCTCTTTGGGTCCAGATCTGAAGCCTCAACACAAGAAGGGACCAATTGCACCATCAATCAACTCTAAATGGGCTAGAAACGCTAACTCTCAAGGATTAACACCCAAAATTGAAGAAGGACCGAATATATACCTCAATATGATGTTCTTAGGCTCTGAAATCCAAAGAACAGCGCCCTCTTCAGCTCCCTCTTGCCTTGGTCACCTTCTTCTTGCAGAAACACCCACACAAGGATCAAAAATGGCCTCTCCTTCCTCACAAACGCTATAGATCGCTTAGGGTTTCACTCAGGGGTCTGGTAGCCGCAATTGGTGGCTATAAGCCCCTTTAAATAGGCCTCAAACCCCGGGGATTAGGGTTTCAATAAACATAGCGGACTCGCCGAGTCCACTAGCCGACTCGTCGTGTCCGGTCATTAACCCGGATGGAAATCGCGACTCTACTCAGCGAGTCTAAGCATCAACTCGCCGAGTCTCTCCATACTCTCCAAAATAAATGAATAAATAATGTACCTGGAAATTCGGATGTTACAGGTGAATCCCGCAGAGGGATGGATAAGAACTTGGAAGTCAAGGGTGACAGAACCTTATATTTCATGGATTGGATCTGGACACCAAAACACGGTGGTTTAAGAGACTTGGTCATGACCGAAGCGCACAACACTCGATATTCCATCCAACCAGATTCAGATAAGATGTATCTGGATCTTAAAAAGTTATACTGGTGGCCGAACATGAAAGCAGAGATTGCTACCTTCGTGAGTAAATGCCTTACTTGCGCAAAGGTTAAGGTCGAATAATAGAAACCTTTAGGTTTACTTCAACAACCGGAGATACCTGAATGGAAGTGGGAGCAGATCATGATGGACTTCATAACCAAGTTGCCCAAGACAACGGGTGGTCTCGATACGATATGGGTGATTGTAGACAGGTTAACCAATTCCGCACACTTCATGCCTATCAAGGAAACTAACAAGATGGAGAAACTCACAAGAACACACATTAGGGAGATCGTACGACTGCATGGTGTTCCCATATCCATTATCTTTAATAGAGATAGTAGATTCACTTCGAGGTTCTGGCAGTCGCTACAAAGTTCCTTAGGAGCTAGGTTGGACATGAGTACGACCTACCATCCACAAACCGACAGAGAAAGTGAGAGGACTACTCAAACTTTGGAAGATATGTTGCGAGCCTGTGTGATTTACTTGGAAAGGCATGGGATATTCATCTACCCCTTGTCGATTTTTCCTACAATAATAGTTATCACACAAGCATAAAGGTTGCTCCATTTGAAGCCCTCTATGGCCGAAAGTGCAGATCCCCTCTGTGTTGGGCTGAGGTGGGCGACACCCAGTTAGCTAAAGGACAAGTTCCTGACAGCAATCTCATAGGTCCGGAAATCATTCGGGAAACGACAGAGAAGATCGTTCAAAAATCCGTGAACGATTAAAAGCCTTTAGAGACCGACAGAAAAGCTACGCAGACAAGAGAAGGAAACCTTTGGAATTCTAGGTTGGCGACTGTGTTCTATTGAAAGCCTCACCTTGGAAGGGCTTGATACGCTTCGGAAAGTGTGGAAAGCTAAATCCAAGATACGTAGGGCCTTTCAAGATTCTCGCTAGAATTGGCCCTGTAGCTTACAAACTCAAACTACCTCGCGAACTCAGTAACGTACATTCTACTTTCCACGTCTCGATCTTGAAAAAGTATCTGTCCGACGAGACTCTTGCTATCCCACTCGACGAGATCGAGATCAATGAGAGCCTCAACTTTGTGGAAGAACCTATAGAGATCATGGACCAAGAGGTCAAGCAAATGAAGCAAAGTCGTATCCCGATAGTGAAGGTTCGTTGGAATGCCAAGCAAGGACCTAAATTCACTTGGGAGCGTAAGGATCAAATGAAATTGAAATATCCTCAACTTTTCGCTTAGTTATTTGTAACTACTTAATTCCTTAAACTCTAATTTTGTGACGAAATTCTCTCTAATGGGGGGATGATGTGACAACCCGAAATTTCTATCTTGTAAAACCATTCAATTCAGTCAAAGTCAGACTTGTTTCTACTAACTTTTAGCAATGTTTAGAGTCTGTTTGAGCATTCTAAACCTAGTACATCAAAGGATTAAGTGTTAGGATGTGTCAACTGAAGTTCAAAATCATCAAACGAACCATAAACCCCTTTATGAGGAGTTTACGTCCAAGACACATGAGTTTACGGCCATAAACTCATGGTGGTCATAAACTCTTGGCTATATATTTAATACTTGGCCATTCTTCAACACTTTTACCTCTTCTAACTCAAGAAATCGGGTTTTGCTCTCAACTATCATCAAGGATCTTCATTTTTCTTCAAAAATGTAAGTGTTTTATCCCTTGATTCGTTACTACATCTTCTTAACTAGCATCACCCTTTGATTCCATCCATTAACTTCATCTTTTGGGTTTGATCTTCAAGTGTTCTTCATTTTCACCAAGAACACAAAGAACACCTACTAGGTTCTTGGACTTCAAACACCCCTATAGGCTTCTAAACTTGTAAATACCTTCCTTTGTGTATTACTTACTAGTTAGGCTACTTGAAATCACCCAATATCCAAGATCAAAGAGAGTTTACGGCCATGAGCATCTCCCTTGGCCGTAAACCCTTGTTAGGTCTTCTAGTTGTACATAAACACTTCCTTAAGGCTTTTATTGGGTCTAGAACACTTCCATGATGTTTATAAGACCTTAAATCACCTATTTGGCACAAGACTTCATGAGTTTACGGTCGTGAACTCCTAGTGCCATAAACCCTATGGTCGTAAACTCATATGGCCGTGAACACATGGCCGTAAACACCATAGTGTGGCCTTAAACTCCATAGATGCAATCCTTTGTGTTTATAACACTTTCATATAAGTGTTTCCTAAGACATAGGGTGTGTTCCTTACATGATTAGTTGTATAAATACTAATTATATGCATATATGTGTCCTTATATACTAAATAGGATCCGTGTGTGTGCTCAAGTCTCCACTTGACACTTAGCATCCTATACCACTCGTTCATCCAAACCACTCACTACAGGTGAGTTCATACCCCTTAAGTTATCTTTTAAATGATTTTAAATGCTTTTAGGGGGGGAATAAAAGTAGAAACGTTATATTTATTATATCAATCACATGTGATTAATAACTACCAAACAGATGGATTTACTATACTTTAAACTGTGTTATCAAACAAACTACTTCAAATCGTTTTACAAACTTTTTATATGAAAAACTCCTTATTAAACTCTTTCAAACTTATATATTGTCAAAAATCATGTATATATAGATATAGTTATATAAGTAGGATTGAAAGGACTTAGGACTGATAACTCGCCTTATTTGCTATTCCTTGTTTGGTTGTGGACTTAGGGTATTCGGTTGTTTGTCCGACGGTCGTTTGAATATTAGTTATATATTATGTGTATGTATATGGATATTAAAGTTCTTCATTCAGTTAAGTACCTTTGGGTAGCAAAGGTGTACAAACATGTTCATTCATACAAACAACATTTCTAGTAAACTATAATAGGTATAGTTTAGGAAGTCTCTAATACTATTACTAGAACAATGAAAGATACAAGAGTCAGTTCATTCATGAGTTAATACAAATATACTATTATGAGAAATAGATAGAATATACTATTATGAGAAACAGATAAAATATATTATGAGAATCAGAGAGAATATATGATATGTGTATATTTAGTCATGTATTTTGCATAAAATGTTAATACATTTTGGCTAATTTATTACAATTATGGAACAAAAGATGTGTAATAATGTTTAAATTATATTTTCAGTCCAAAAGAAGTGCTCGGAAGCAAAAGGAAGCAGGAGCAGCTGTCGGGAGCTCAGGATTCAAGGAAAGAAGAAAAGAGCCAAAAATCACACGACACTCGGCGAGTTTGTACGTGACTCGACGAGTTCCCACGAAGGTTCTCAAAGCAGAGGAATCCTTGCCTTGCTGGACACGGGGATTTAATGAGGGACTCGGCGAGTCTGTACCTAGACTCGACGAGTCGCTCCTAATCTATAAAAAGAGACTTCCAGAACGACACCCGATTTTTTTAAAATTTCTTGGAGAGAAAGCTGCGAATAAGGGTTCTTCTGGACCGCGAGAAGTCGGAGATTCAACCTAGATCCACTTTTGGAGGAGAACTAAGGCAAAATCAATTTATTCTTTACTAAATCTAGTTTCCAAATCATGTTTGAGTTATTGGATTGTGTTTATGAGTTTTTTACTGTGTTAATCATGAACTAGAACATATATCTTCTGTTTAGGGAAAACAAATTTGTGACTATGTGTTGATTTATGAGTAGGATTAATTTTTGTTGGTAATAATGTTTTGTTAAGCTTGTTAAAGAACCTTGTGTGTTAATTACAACTATTTTCTGTTAATTAACATGTGATTGAGTTGCATGACCGTCTCTTAATTACTATCTTCATATGAGGAATGTGAAAACATTGTTATATGCCTAAGAATAGCGAACGTGAAACTAGGGTTAATAGAAAATAGGAAAATTAATGTATGAGCTTGTATGATGAACCATCAACAAGAGGTTAATTAAAGGATGAATTTAGTTAACCACTACAAGTCTTACTTCATCCGAATAAATAAACTAGGAAATTCATTAATTTAAACAACTGGCCACTGCTTAGATTAATTTGTTTTCTAAGGATTAGTAATAGCGAACGTGAACCTAATCATCTTAATCGGTAGCCAATATAAATTAATCCATGGCACTTTTCATATAATCAACCATAGGATCAAATGAGTCAACCCTAAGTAGAAGTCTCTTCCACCATTGAATTTAGTTGATTTTAGCTCCCTAGATGTTAATTGTTTTGTTTGAGTTTTAGTTAGAAATTTAAGTTTTCTAGTCTTGCAAAACTAGATAAAACCTCTCCTTTTATTATTTGTTTTTAGATAATTCTAGTAATTAGTTTAATTGTTGTTCCATGAGTTCGATATCCTGCTTACTAAAAACTATACTTACATTAGACAGGTACATTGCCTATTGTGTGTCAGACTTACATTAAAAAAGTAGGAATAAAACTAGTTGGTTATACACACATCGATATACTATTATGAGAAACAAAGAGAACATACACTACACTATACAAAGAGAACATACACTACACTATACAAAGAGAACATATAATACACTAGTACAGAGAGAACATACGATAAACTAGAACATACTATACAAAAAATAGAACTCTATAACATTAATGTGAGCGACTACTTCATGGCATGGAAATCTACTGTTGTGTCATGTTTTGCAACCAGAGTCTCCTGGAGCGAGAGCGTGAGTTGGTGTATAGATCTATACGGGATTGACTATCCTACACCTTGTTGCTAGCTACAGTGGGACCTGTAGGTCTACGGGTGACTAATGCCATACCATTTCGAGGCTTTAGGGCGTCATGTTATACTAAGTCTATCAAGTATGGTTACAATCTTATCACATTTTACCTTAATTAACAAGCTGGTTTCAGGTCGTTAGAACATTGGTAGTTACTTACATATGCTACTACTGTACACTGTTATTTTCCCATTGTATTCACATTGTGATCTTCTCACATTAACGGTAATGTAAACTATATTTTGGTAATGATAGTCATACTTGGGAAAGATACACTTTTACAAAGAACACAATACACAGAACATTTGGGCCTTGGTAGAAGGCTGCTATTTAGTAGAAAATATAGGATTTTCTAGGAGATACGAACATTTACAAATACCTACAAACATTTACATCAAACATTTACAATCACTTTCATACAAGAAATGACATTAAAATACTTATGAACTCACCAACTTTAATGATGATCTACTCTTTCAAAATAACTTGTGTTCTCAGGTCATTAGTAGACAGGTACCGATGCCAGGTTTTGAGAAGATGGAGCACGTTCAAGACCCATCTCTTATTTTGATTTATATTTTTGGTGTCTTATAAACTATACAGAACACACTTGTATTAAAATTATATTATTAATGCAATGGATGATGTTGTTGCTTGTTTACTATTATACATTCTTGTGATACAGTACATGACATCCTCCGCCCCCGAACGTTCCACCTTTCAGGTTCTGGGGTGTGACAGAGAAAATAATTTCTTTCTAGGACTTCAAGTAAAACAAGTTCCCCAAAGGGATATTCATCCATCAAGAGAAATACACCCCTGAACTGCTGAAGAAATACTCAATGGACAATTGTTCCTCTGCCAAGGTACCTATGGCCTTCAGATGAATCAGTAGACCACAAAACTTATAGAGGAATAATTGGCTCTTTGATGTACCTCACCGCAAGCCGACCAGACATTGTCTTTGCAACAGGTGTATGCGCAGGATACTAAGTCGATCCGAAAGTATCTCACATGACCACAGTTAAGCAAATTCTCATATACTTAAAGGGCAGCAAGGCTCTAGGCCTCTGGTATCCCGTAGGGAATGACTTCAATCTACAAGCTTTCATAGATGTGGATCATGCTGGACATAGATTGGATAGAAAAAAGCACTTCCGGTGGCTGTCAATTTCTTGGTGGAAGACTCGTCAGGTGGTCATCAAGGAAACAAAATTATGTCTCATTGTCTACCGTAGAAGCTGAATATGTGGGAGCAGCCAATTGTTTTTCACAAGTCTTGTAGATGAAAACGCAACTTATGGACTACAGATACAGGATGTGGCAGATACCTATTCATCACTCTAAGACAACGCATATTGAATTACAGTATCATTTCATCAAAGACCACATTCTGAAAGGTAACATTGAACTAATTTTTGTTAACACTCATGAAGAGATTGCTGATGTATTCACAAAAGCACTTGACTCTACAAAACTCAATAGTTTCTTACAAATGTTAAGAATGATGAATCCGGACCCACAATTATTTTTGAATTGATAGGTACCACAGACCATCTCTGGTCCCTAGTGAGGTCCGAACAAAATATATCTATCATACATGATTTCAGTATACTTTGTGTACCACAGTATACCCGGTGTTCCGCAACCATATATCATACCTATATTTCTGAGGTCCTTATTTTTTGTTATTTCTGATCTTGTTCAAGTGATTATCTCTATTCCTTCTACCACAATCTTATAACCATCCACCGGAATGAGAAATCTCTCTGTATTGATGTATCAATCCGCAATGACTAACCAATCCGCAGTCACATCGAATGAACCTTCAACTACATCATAAATTCCAAATAACATTGTGTGCTATTTAATGACCCTTCATTAAATTAAAAAAACATTCTCAAAAACATTCTTTGAGTAGCACATCACCGTTTCAGTTCTCATTTTTCAAATAATCCATTTGTCAGACCTATTTTGGGTTTGAAACCAAATAAAACAGTTTCCCAATAAAAGAAATCTTTATGAAATCTTTTTCCTTAAACTGTCTAATTCCCCTTTCCCCACGATGTCAAATCTGTTCAAATTCCACCTTTATTCAACGGACTTAAGCCCCTCACCACACGATCCTCAGATGTGTGATAATCGGCCTGACACTTCATTAAATGCTACATTTTTGGAAAATCAAAAACATTTAAACTTTTCTGTTTTCAATCGTTTTTGTGGCTGAAATTCACTTTTTCATAAAAAATAAAAAAACTCAAGTGTTTTTATCTTTAACCGCCATATATATAGGGTAAAAACAATAAGCTTTTGAAATCTGCCCCTATAAAACCTTTTTTTCTCATCCAAGAAAGCTTTACGCTTTTCAATCCTCTTAGAAGATCTTCATCTTCTTCACCTCCTTACACTCAAGTTTTCTGCAAGTTCTACAAACCTTTTTCAAAATGGTGAAGTCTGGCATCTCAAAGAAGCAATCCAAAGCTTCTGGTTCTGCTCAACCTGCTGGTTTTGATTCTGCCACAAGGAACCAATCGCCATCCATTGCCTCAAGAAACTTTAGGACAATCTTTGAAGATCATTCCGTCTACAATGAGTCTATTCGACTCATTATCAAGTTCATCACTAATCACCCACTGTTTGGACCATTTGATTCCGTTACTGAAGTGGTTCCAATTTTAACACTCTTCAAGTGTGCATTCTCGGCGTACCGTCCCCTTAACAACCTACAAGAAGTTAATCTAAACTTAATGGATGATTCCCTGGTCATCTTGACCAAAGACAAGTTTCTAAATGCAATCAATCTATTGGTTCATCCTTCTTCAAAGTTCATCTCTCCAAGCGTGACGGACATCATCTCTTCACTCTACCTAATGGGATACCAGAAGAAGCTCAAGGAGATAGGAGAGTTCAAGGAAAACCAACTCCCTGCGGTCTGGCAGTTCGTATCTCACTTCGTGATCTGCAGTCTATCATGAAGAACCATAGGCACTGGTAACATGGGTCTCACGCTATTGGAGCTTGTCTAGAGTATCTTCACAGACCATGATGTCAACTACGGTCAGATCTTATGGGATGATTTCCTTCAGTACATACCTAAGGAGACTCCGAGGGCAAATCCTATAGAGCTCACTTTTGCAAGGTTTTGTTCCATGTGCATTTCAGACCTCCATCGCGATGCAAAGATCAGCATGGGCAGCGACATCAACTTCTTCCTGACTCGTGATCTCAAAAGGTACCCACCCTCTAAAGATCAATCTGTCTTTGGACCTTTAAGACGCTTACCCATACATATCTTGAGTACTGTTGGACTTGACACAAAAGAAGTCACTGATCACATTGAGGCTACGAAAGGTATTGATCCATACCTTTCTACCCCGTCTCTACCCAGTCAAAATATACTAGCCTCTACCACACCCCGTGATCCGAAACATACCGCATCTCCATCTTCCACTACTCTCTCTAACCTTCCTTTAGCCCAACGGCTTAAGAAACTTTCTTCAAGAAAAATCTCTCGAGGGAAGTCCAAGAAAGGCAATCCATCTAAAGAAGTCGAACCAAACAAGAAACTTAAACTCAAACATGTTGTCTCTTTAGATGAAGACTATGATCCAGTTCAGACCCCTGCAGTCAATGTTGTTGATGAGTCGGATGATGACTCTATCCCAATTCTCATTCTCAATAAACACAAAACCAAACCAAGTTCTAGCTAAATGCATGACCGAACTAATACTAAAGTCTCTCAAAAGACTTCGGTAGTCCTTAGGGTCCCCACAGACCCATTCACATCAACCCTTCCTAGCCACTTAGACCCAGGAAGTGTGTCTGCTTCATCGAAACGTGGAGTCTCCCCCCAGCTAAATCCCAATAGGATTTAATGGGTTCTTCTCTCCCTAAGGTCTCAAGGGCTTCCCTACTTCATTTCTTTCAGGAACAGGAGTTACGCTCCATACTTGACTTTGTAATCCAAACACTTGATACACCTTCCTAACCGCAGGGCAATTCTTCAGTCCTTGCCAGAACTGAGCCAAGTCAAAACTTGACTATGGGTCAAGGAGACCAAGGAAGCTCAGGAAATCCTACTCTGCTTACCTTATATACAGGTGGTTTAGGCATGGTGAGCACAAATGTGCAAGGATCCGTGAACCCGAGGGCCACCTCGGTGCGTAATCAAGGTTTTGACGGATATGACTCTGATGATACCTTCACTCAGGATCGTCCCACTACCGAGTATGGTATCAAGAAATATGAAGCTTTTTGCAGGGTATTTCAGGCTCGAAAAGAGAGGAAAACAAAGCAGCTTCTTCAAAAAGAAAAGGAAATTCAAACGGTGGCTAAATACTGAGCAGATGCAATCAACAACGTCAACACTGTAACCACCATTGTCAAAGTTTGAGAATGGATGACCGTAATGGCTGAGACCGTCCGCAAAGCTCAGTCTATTCCAGATGGTGCAGGTCCTTCCTAGCCCCCTCCAACTCAAACTTTTCAAGACTCTCAAGATGCTGGAACAGGAATTGAAGTCAGTTCCGGACCTACATTTGGATTTGATGACATTGATATGGATGAAATCAATCAACCAGTGCCATCAGATGATATGATGATGATCTTTGACGAGGAAGAAGAATCAAGTGGGTCCCAGCACTCTACTTCAAAGCCCAAGGAAAAGAAGAAGAAGAAGAAAATGGTTGTTTCCAGAAAAGAATTTCTAAGCCTGCAAAACAAAATCGATCAGATTTTAGCTGTAGTAAAATCCAGCCAACCGCAACCGGAAGATGTGCCTGGACCGCAATCCCTAATTGACAGAATAAAACGTTTGGAAGCAAGAGAGAGACTTGCTACTAAGAGAATCTCTCAAGGTTTAAATGGGTATCTGAGCCCTGGATACAAGCCAAAAGGGGGATCATCAACAATTTATCACCACTGCGGAGTGACTCATCACTGAAGTGACCGCAATCAAAGATGAAATCCAATCAGCTATTGCGGGTCACCATGCTCATTCAAAGAAGATTGTTGAGGAAACTCACAATGATTATGAGTCCGCTATCTTAGCCCTACACACAACCATCAACAACCTCAGACGCTTCTTATCCTTAAACCTCCATGGCCAGGAGATTCTCAGATTTACCAAGGAGATCCACAAACTGCTTTTCAACACCGCAACCCCCACCAATCAGCAACTTAGTGAGGCTATCAAAGCTCAGTTCAACGAATTTTATTCCAAGATTGATGGTCTTAAGCAATGGATTGAGGTGGAACTTGATGTTCCTTCCTCAAGATAGGGAAGTGAAGACCATGGCTTGGACCACATCTCACCTCAACATTCACATATGCATCAACATTTACTCTCTCCCGTCCGAATCGGTCCCAGTCATCAACAAACCATCATCCTTGAACTCATCATTCAACAAAAGGTTCCTACTCCGCAATCTTCCTCGCAACCATCTCCCAAAAAGAAGACTCCTATGCCTTCTCCTCAACAAAGTCAAATTCATTCCACTCATCAGTCTCCTTCAAAACATCAAGAAGTTCAACAAGTTCAAGTTGTTCAACATCCTTCTTCATCGCATCCGGAGGCTCCCCCTCACTTCAAAAACTTAGCCCCAACGATGTCATCCGAGAACTCCTACGACTCTCCCAAAACCAAACAAAAGAAAGCTGACTGGAGAGCAGCTAAGTTAGCAGAAATGATATGGAGAGATCACAGATTCGACATCACTATGGATGAATCCCTCATCCATTCCTATGTTAACCCCATCCGAAGATTACTTGATAACGACTACAAGCCCTATCTCACCTTTGTGGAACCCCCATCTGACGGTTATTGGGAGATTCCCATCTCTCCCAACGCAAGGTTCTTCACCGTCTTTGAAACGTTTGACCGTAACCTCCCAATTGATCAGAGGTTGCCACTGGAGTTTGAAAGACTTAACAGATTCCATGCCAAGCATGGATCTGCAATTGAGAAAATTTGGTCGAATGAAAAACCTACCGCACTCAAGAAGTACAAGCCCAGAAAGTTTATGAAAGTAGAATTCATCCAATATACTCTCACAAGAAGAAATTCAGACTACATCCGAACCAAGCTGATTTTCCTTGCATGAACTCGGAGGAAATCTTCCTGATTGCAAAGGTATTTTACAACAAGTGTGAAAAGCATCCAAAGATGAAGATTAGGTATGAAAGGGCCTGACTTTGTTGACCAAAATTAATTACCTTGGATCCTTTTTAGGAGAGTGCTTGTTGGTCTAAAAACTCACGTTTTAAACGAATTTTTGGATCATTTGTCATTGCAAATGGAATTCTAGTCACAATCACAACTCTTCCAGCTTGATCAGCAAAATCTAATCCTTCACTTACCTATTTATATAAAAATTTAAACTTTTTAATAAATGTCATAAAGAGAAAATAGTCAAATACTATATAAAATTATAAATTACCTTTCCAGGACATACAACAAAAAACACTGCAACAATAGTTGAGTTGTCTGTTAGCTTAGCCATGTAGTCCTGTTCAAATTTTAAAAGGAATTAAAGAAAATAATTTTTTTAGATGAAAGCGAATAAATAATTTACTCTTACATCAATTGATTGAGGAACAAGTGAAGATTGTCTAGGTTCCACAACTGGTAGCTTATGTTTACAGATTGTTTCCTAAATAGTACTTTAATTTGTTAAAGTTGCCCCCTGAAAACATCAAGTTTTTATATTAAAAAGTACAAGAAATTATAATCTAAGATAATATTAATAAGATATTATTAATTTATTATTACCGTGTTCTTCCAGAAATCAATGCATAGATTCAAAAGGTAGTAAGATGGTAGATTGCACCACAGCCCCCGCCATGATTGCAACATTATTAAGTCTGACGATTGGTACATGGGGTCAAAACATTTGTACAAATAAGCATGAACTTCATTTGGAAAGTCAAGAGATTAAGAACTGTCAAGGGAAGCCATGTCAAGGGAAGCCAAGTTCAAGTAAATCTAATATCCTTAAAAATCAATGCATTTAGCATATGAGTTTTTTTGTATAAACACAATTAAGCATGCCATTGGGATTAAAGTTAAATGTTCAAAGAAGCATTCAGTGGCTTAATAACTCAATTAGGTGAAACATTGAGATAAAACTTCTTGGTGTATGAGCAATATGACACTACACTAAAGGCCTCAAATTATGGGAATATTCCTTCCAAAATGAGTATTTGATAATGCTACTATGTAGAGGTTAGAATGCTTTATTAAGTGGCAATTGCAAAACTATATATTTGGTTTAAATTAAAATAATAAACCCAATTGTCCCCAGTATGTGCAAAAGCAATCTAGGTATAAGTATATTTTCTCTGGGAAGCTAAACTGTTTAATACGGCTACACCTTATCACAATTTCCCAAACTAAAAGACCACAAAAAAGTTGTGAACAGTCTCAAAGCATAAGAAAACTAACAACATATTCCAGAAATAATGAATTTTTCCCTCTGAATTAGAATAACAAAATACTCTGAACGAAAACAGCCCATCAACACAAGCACTGAACAACATCTTTCATACAAAAACCTTTAATAGCTAATCAACATAACTAAAAGCTCTCAAACACTCTCAATAGACAAATGGAGTATGTAGATTATACCTGAAAGTTGTTAGAGAGAAAGAGTGCTGACTATCACTCGTGGTCTAATTGACTTCAAAATCGTCCTGTAGTGAGATCAAAAAAATGGTCACCATCGTCAGATCTAGTTGTTGTCAGGTAGAAGTGGCGGACAATGGTGACGGAGAAACATACATCTACAATCGATTTCGAGAGAGGGAGAGAGAAGAAGCATGCAATCAGAATCAAACAGTGAAGATTTTGGTGATCGATCGGAGCATTTCTTGACTTCTGTCGATCGGAACTTAGAACTTACAATCGATTTTGAGAAGAAAAGGGAAAAGGATAGTGATCGATTGAGAAAAGGAGACACTACGATTTTTTGGTGAGTATCAATCGATTCTGAAGCAATACGAAGGAGACACAAAGAAGAGGGTTCGATTTCCTTCTGTTGCTAGGATACGACACACACAGATCTGATGCATGAAGGTGTTTGGGTTGTGAATGGTTGGTGGACTTCCAGGGAGTCGATTGAGAAAAGGAGACACTGTGATTTTTTGGTGAGTATCGATCGATTATGAAGCGATTAGGAAGGAAACGCAAAGAAGAGGGGTTTAATTTCCTTCTGATGGCAACTGTTGTGTGCAGAGAAGATTAGGGTAACATAGGAGAGATAAGGTAATACTGTGTATACGTATACGATGCGAATATAAGATTAATATTATTGTACATGAGGTAATAGGTATTGTACCTCTTATTTTTCAAGAAAGATGCAATATGTTTAATAATATACTATATATATATATATATATATATATATATATATATATATATATATATATATATATATATATATGTATATATATAGGGTGAGGTTCAATATAGAACCATAATTAACCAAGGAACCAAGGAACCAATCTTTTTTACAACTTTTACAACTTATTTTTCATCAAAAAAAAAACTAAAAATACAGAAATTCATAACTTTTTATCCTTTTTCTAATGATATAAAATTCGATTTTTTTTAACGTCAAATTCACAATATGAATCTTTGAAAATTCACAACGTGAATCCGGATTCACACGGTGAATCCGAAAAATATTTTTCACATTCACAATGTTAATATATAAATTTAGAAATTTTTAGATTTTTTTTTCGATAAAGAATAAGCTCTCGAAATTGAAAAAAAGATTTGATTCCTTGAAAAACCAATGATTATGGTTCTCTATTGAACCTCTCTATTGAACTTGGTGAGGTTCAATAGAGAACCATAATTAACCAAGGAACCAAGTAACCAATCTTTTTTTTAACTTTTAAAACTTACTTTTTTATCAGAAAAAAAAACTAAAAATACAGAAATTCATAACTTTTTATCCTTTTTCCAAATGATATAAAATTCGAATTTTTTTTTACGTCAAATTCACAATGTGAATCCTCGAAAATTCACAACGTGAATCCGGATCCACACGGTTCTCTATTGAACTTTTCTCTCTCTCTCTCTCTCTCTCTATATATATATATATATATATATATATATATATATATATATATATATATCCCTATTCTAATTAAAGAATAGTTTTGTTCTCCTTTTGACACGTGTCATCTTATTAGGCTTCCTAATTAATACATATTTTATCCTACTTTTGCCATGTGTCACCCTATTATGTCTCCTAATTAATACATGCCACTTGTCGACTTATTGATTCTTCATTTCAAATTTTAAATTTCCCTTTTTAATTACATTAAACTTTTAACATTAATAAAAATTAAAATCAAATTAATACAAATATAAATTGATATAACTTCAAATATTTATTTAAATCAATGATTATAATTTTGTATAACTAAAAAATCTCTTAATTAATAATTTATTTAAAATAATCGATTAATAATTTTGAGTTTTTACTATAAAAGTTTAATTAATTTTGTAATTGTGGTTCCCATGGTTATAAATTAGTATATATATATATATATATATATATATATATATATATATATATATATAGGGTTAGGTTATTTTGTTTTCACTATTTATTGTGTGCATGTATGACTGATTCTGGACCAATCATTTTAGTTATTTTAAGAAAGTAATTAATGCATATTAATGTTGAAGATATAATGAATATTAATTACATATTCATCATTTGATATACATTAATTACTTTCTTAAAATAACTAAAATGATTGGTCTAAAATCAGTCATACATGCACACAATAGATAGTGAAAACATTTGAACCTAACTCTATATAGGGTTAGGTTATTTTGTTTTCACTATTTATTGTGTGCATGTATGACTGATTCTGGACCAATCATTTTAGTTATTTTAATAAAGTAATTAATGCATATTACATGTTGAAGATATAATGAATATTAATTACATATTCAGCATTTAATATACATTAATTACTTTCTTAAAATAACTAAAATGATTGATCCAAAATTAGTCATACATGCACACAATAGATAGTGAAAACATTTGAACCTAACACTATATATATATATATATATATATATATATATATATATATATATATATATATATATAGTGAAGACAAAATAACCTAACCCTATATAGAGTTAGGTTCAAATGTTTTCACTATCTATTGTGTGCATGTATGACTGATTTTGTACCAATCATTTTAGTTATTTTAAGAAACTAATTAATGTATATTAAATGCTGAATATGTAATTAATATTCATTATATCTTCAATATGTAATATGCATTAATTACTTTTCTTAAAATAACTAAAATGATTGATCCAGAATCAGTCATACATGCACACAATAACTAGTGAAAACAAAATAACCTAACCCTATATATATATATATATATATATATATATATATATATATATATATATATATATATATATATATATATATATATATATATATATATTGCACACCTTAAGTGGCATTTTAGAAAACAATATGGCATCGTCTAATAAGCTTAAGATTTGATATTTTCGTTGCATCAAGTGTCACAGTCGCACACTTTTTAAAACCTTATTCTGCTTCTTTTGTTAAAATTTTCCTAAAATACCTTTTATGTAGTCGCAACTTACCCAAAGATTGACAATAAATAACAAATATCGGAATATTTAGATATAGAACATATTAAATTATATTTATACACATTAAATGAAAACAAGACATTTATTTGTTCATTGAAAATAGAGCAGCGTGAGAACCCCGGCCCCCGATTTATGTTCAGCCTGCTTCGAACTGACCCTAATGTTTTCCTGCCATTTATTGTTTCTATTTAATATTCTATTTTTTAATCATTCATAATTAGTTACCCGATTATATTTACATCTTATCAATACATATCGTTACATGTATTTTAATGGGAAAGCTATTCATGAGAAAAGTTACCTGTCCTGTCCATGCGAGGAATAAACCAATTGTTCAAACATACAACTCCATATGTTACTCTAATATTTTACTCATTAGTTGTTATTAGTTGTTATCGTTACATGTATTTTTATCATTTATTTTGTTTGAGAAAATGACTTTGTAGCACTACGAAGTTTTAGAAATTGGTCTAATCGATCACTAATTATTATTTTTGCTTTTATTATTATTTTTTGTTTTATGGGGGCATAATTTCGGAAGCGACCTATTTTTTTTAGTCAGCGGAACTTATTTTTGTCAGTATAAGTGGCCACATCAATAAATCTAGCCACAACAGCAATGACATGGATTATGATTTAGTTTTTAGTTCTATTATTCTTAAAAACTAATTTTTATATATTTAAGTAAACATTATAATGTAAATGGAAGGTGATTGTCTTTGACCGGTACTTCTACATCCGGATATACCCTACTCCTCAAAATGACAACCATTGTTGTGTACTCTATGTCCATTGTCGTTACCTACCTCCTTTTCACCCAACGCCGATCACCGTCTCTCATTCGCCCACTCTTGGCGTCTCCCTCTCATCCTCTTCTTTCCCTTCAAAAATCTTCATCCCTTCCACTAGTTTGGTCCTACACATCGACACATTCATCCCCTGTACATTGTACATTAGTTATTTCTCTAAAATTAGGGTGCATCTTCACAACGAAGTTAAGAGATTCAATGAGACATGGTTTTCGATCAAGATACTGACGAAGGAAACATCATGAAATCCATAATTGGTTCGATCCAAAGGGAGAGTTCGACATCTTCATCCCCATCACAAATCGATTACAGATCTAGATTTATGTCCGATTTTACTAATCTATTTTTTTCATTCACCATCTTCCTTATTCATTTGCTTTCAAATTTTATTTGTTTCCGATTTTAAGATAAAGTTGTTGCTTTGAAGCATGAGATTGATGAATTTAATTTTCACACCCCCGGTCGAGGTGGCAGAACATGTCCCGCTGTGCGACTTAGTTCATTGATCACAAACAAATTGAATATACTTCACAAGTTACAACAATAACAACACAACGGTTATATTCCACTTTAAGCACTACTAGAATATAGGCCTTTAATGACACGCAGTGATTTATGATACACAAAAGTGTGTGTCCTAAAAATAATGTCATGTCTCCAAAAATATAAAGTATTTAGGACACGCATTTTTGCGTGCCCTAAATTTAGTGTCTAAACAGAAAAAATAAAAACACGGAGGACACCTATAATAAAACGCGTGTCATCTGAAAATGTCATTTTATAAATTTTAATTGAACGCCCTCCATCCTTTAATAGCTAGGGGAAATGAAATCCCAAAAGTTTAAAACTCCGCCTTGTGTTGAAAACCCTCGTCTCCTTTACATGGCTGAAAACCCCCTTCTCATCAAACTTCCAGAGCTCTCTCCCCGGCAAACTCTCCCCGTTTTGCCGATATTGCTATAAACTACAACATTCTTAAACCAGGGGATTCAATTAAATACTATAACCCAAACCTTTCTGGTAATTGGGAGCCACTTCGGGCAAAACGTAACCCTTATACCACTTTTTCTCTGAAGAAACCTCAGGTACATACGCATTTTCTCCCATCTCTCGATCTCTTCGATCTCCTCTTTGCTTACGATCCTACCTATGTTGCATGGTCAGAGTATCCACCACTGCTGTAATCCCTAAAAGATCTTAATCACCGCCGCTTATGTTACCTTCTACGAATTCAACGTTGACCTCAATCAATGGGTTAGGATTTCTTTTTCTGTTTTGATTTTGATTCATTTAGCTTTTTCGCAATGATGTGTACGTGAAACGACACTAGAACGATGGTAACGGTAGCTATGAACGTTAGTCAAAATTGAGTTTGACTTTAAGCACGTTCGATACCATTTCAATTTCCAGTATTTGAACATATCAATCGAAATTAGATTCGACTCCATAAGTATTCAAATCCAAACCAATCCATCGAAATCGGTTTTGACTCAAAGACACCATCATAGTCGATATCGCATTTTCTAAAATCAATACGTCAACACTCGATTCTAAATCAAAACTTTTATGTTCGACTGAAAACTTCAAAATACTATCGATACTATATAGCTTTATCTATCGAAATTCAAGCTTAATCGTTGAAAATCATCACTTGACCACAACTTCCGATCCTCAAATGCACATTTAATTGGCGACTTCATAATCAAATTGAAACTTCAAACTTAAAATTTTGCCTTTGATCCAGTCGATACGAAGTGTCTCCATTCAAACCACATCAATCGTTATCAACATGAACAAAATTCGAGTCAAAATTTACTAAATTGACAAACAAAACTTCGATTTTGACTTTTTGTTTGACTTTTGATTTCAAGCAATCACCGTCGATTCCAAGTCCTTTTTCAAGACTTTCGATTCATACATAAAAATACGATAATTAGATTTCTGTCGCGATATATTCCTGTGGGATCTAATGAAACTGATGGTTTGGTTGACTTTTCTCTTATCAAACAATGATTTTACGACTTTTCCATGATTATATATTGTAAATCTCATAATGTTTGGTCGGTTTCAACTTCTAGATGCATATGTTTGAATTTTCTTTTTGGAAGAGCGATCCTATCAGTTGAACTTTTGTCATTTTGTTCATATACAACACACTAGATGCATATGGATGATTGGAGAAGCTAAAGTTGCTAATGGTGAATAATAAAACCACACAGAAGTGTATGCACCATACTTAAAGGATCGTGATTGCCACAATGTGTATACATGGGATTCAATAATAACACAAGCCAATTGTTTTGATGATATGGTCAATTGAATTTAAAGCCCAAACTACTCCCACCTCTGTATAAGCATAAATAAACCATATTTAACATCTTTTACATGTTTCAATTATTAGGAATTTACAAGCTCCATTTTGGTACGATCAAGGAGGGTATCATGTTTCAATTATTATGAATTTACAAGAGTTTGCTCATTTCGTCTGAGATTACCTACAGCATACTTGAGCAGACTCTTGTGATCTTTGGTACGATCAAAGAGGGTATCATGGAGGTGTTGGAGGAGTGCTTGGGCTCTTTCAGCTCTGAGATGGTGGCTTTGAATAGGGCACGTTCGTTGACTTTCAGGGAGTTCCGGCCATGTGGGGCTCCGGATACTTCGGGGAGAAGGACCTGATTGCGAGCAGGCATTGGTTAGCAGATGTCACTAATGCCTTCCGCACTAGCAGTTGCCCCGATGGGGAAAAGGTCAGACTTCTTTCCTGTCTTCTGAAAGACAGAGCTTGAGACTGGTGGGAGGAGGTTGGGCGCTCCGTTGGTGATGAGGCAGTTGATTCGATGACATGGGATGATTTTGTGATTAGATTCAAAGTTGAGTTTGCACCAATGATTAAGGTGTAGCAGTTGGCGAGGGAGTTCCAGGACGTTCACCAGACTACTGAGACGGTGGATGGGATCACCACAATGCTCCGTGAAAGGGTGTTGTTCGTTCCACAGTATGTGGAAGACAAGGAGATGAAGAAGGCGAGATACCATGAGATGTTGAGGAGTGATATTCGACAGTTTGTGAGACGGTTCAGTTGCAAGACACTGGAGGATATGATTGTGAGAGCCAGAGAGAGGGAGATTGATCTTGAGATGGAGAGGAATAAGAAGTCATATCAGGATCAGAATCACATTTCAGGGGGATCAGACAAGAGACCCAAGGTATTTGATTCGAGGTCGAGAGGCCAGTATGGACAAAGTCGTTATGGCAAGTGCGGCAAGACATGCAACGGGGCATGTATGGTGGGTGGTTTTAGCTAGTTCATTTGTGGTGGTACAGGTCATATTAGCAGGGATTATGCTGCTACTACTACTATCACCACTCTGGTATGTGATCTGATTTTCTTCCATTGCAATTTGAGGGGCCACAAGAAGGCCCATTGTCCGAATCTGGCAGTAGCAGGACCAATGGTAGCACCCACTCCAGCGACGGTAAGGATTATTGATGGCCACTAGTGCAAGGGGAATGCGCTTATGGCGAGGAGAAGGGATTTTCAGTTGACAGTCGAGGAGGACCGCGTAGCACCTAATATGGTGACGGGTATGTATCTCCTCCATATCTTTTTATTTATGTTGTATTACCTGCTTATATTTGTCTGTCTTATTTTAGGATCATTCCTCATGACACAGTATCGCTACGTTTATATTGTTTGATGTAGGGCCTACCCAATATTTTTTTCGCTTTCATTTAGCAAGAGGTTTGCTGGAGCTCTAGGGGAGTTGGATTATCCTTTGGACGTTGAGATTGCAGATAATCGATATGTCTGGGTATTGAGGGTTCATCGGGGTTGTGTTCTTTAGATGTTTAGCGAGCAGTATCTGATTGATTTGGTCCCCATTCCTTTCCGTGGGAACAAGGTTATCATAGGGATTGATTGCTTGAGCCCTAATGGGGCGTGATCGATTGTGAGAAGCAGTTAGGGCGTATTCGGACCCCAGGTAGGGAAGAGTTGGTGGTTCAGGTAGAGAGAGATCACTGTAGGCCGATTCTATGTTTAGAGTCTAAGGCCAGGTGCTATCTTCATCGGGGTTGTTCCGAATTTGTCGCCTATTTTATGGATACCTGGGATAAGGGTAAGGTGATCGCGGATGATGTGCCGATTGTACGAGCGTATCCAGATGTGTTTCCAATGGATTTTCTTGGAAAGCCTCCGGAGAGGCAGGTGGAGCTTAGGATTGACTTGGTTCCTAGTGCATCTTCTACAGCCAAGGCACCGTATCGGTTAGCACCCCCAGAGATGCAGGAGTTGTCTGCACAGCTGCAGGAACTGTTAGACAAGGGGTTCATTCGTCCGAATAGTTCTCCATAGGGAGCACTGATCTTGTTTGTGAAGAAGAAGGATGGGTCTCATCAGATGTGTATTGATTACCAGGAGTTGAATAAGCTAAAGGTGAAGAACCGTTATCCATTGTCGAGCTTTGATTATTTGTTTGACTAGATAATGGGTGCAACTTGGTTTTCCAAAATTGGTCTTCTTTCGGATTACCATCGGCTGAGGATCAGAGAGGATGATATGCAGAAGACGGACTTTTGGATTATTTATGGTCATTACGAGTTTATGGTGATGCCCTTCAGGCGTACCAATGCTCCATATGCGTTGATAGACCTCATGAACAGCATATGCAAGCTCATGCTGGATCGGTCTGTGATTATATTCATTGATGATATCCTGGTCTATTCCAAAACCTAAGAGCTATATGAGGAGCACTTAAGGGAGGTTTTGGACACTTTGAGGAGGGAGAGACTTTATGCAAAGTTCTCCAACTATGAGTTCTGGTTATGCAAGGTGCGGTTTGTAGGGCACCTTGTCAACCAGAATGGTATTCTGTTCAATCCGGCCAAGGTCGAGGACATGATGATGTGGCAGGTTCCGAGGTCTCCATTTAAGATTCGGAGTTTCCTTAGTTTAGCAGGTTATTATCGGAGATTCATTCAGGATTTCTCAAAGATACCGGTTCCTCTTACTCGGTTGATGAAGAAGACCATCACTTTTTGATAGGATTCGATACTGGTTCGATGGTTCAAGTGGTCCAACCAGACCGGACCGGCCGGTTCAACCGGGAACCGGTCCCGGATCCGGTTCTTAAAGGCCAAAAAATCGGTATTCGTTTGAACTGCTGAAAATCAGTCGAACCGGTAAAACCGGTTAAAACCAGAAATTTTAAAATTTATTTTTATTTTTATATAGTTAAATATAAGTATGACATCATCTGGTTTTTCCGGTTTTTGAGACCGGTCCGACCGGTTGGACCACTTGAACCATCGAAGCAGTATCGAAGCTGCACTAGGAACCACTTGAACTTAGTTATATAAACATTGATTGTGGATCACCCGAAAATTTCAACTATGTGGATCTTGATACGGGTATAAGTTACACTTCATCATTTATAACCACAAGAGTCGACAAGAACATTTCTTTACAAAACGCGTATCCAAACAACCCAATGCTTCCACAATGGTGATCATTAAATAACTTTCATTCGAAGGAACTGGAAGTGAAGATTATTTTTCAACATTCAATCTTTCAACCCCAGAAGCAAGGTGAAGATGTACTTGAAGGTATGTGACAGATTGCATTGAAGCCTCCTCAATCAATTTGTTGCTATCAATGAACTTGCTGAAGTGATCCAAAAGAATTGGTCTCTCTGTAATTCTTTTCTCTGAAGTGTTTCAAAGTTGAAAGTGTTGATTATCAAGAACCTTTACAAGAAGCCTCTACACCCAATGTGTATTCAAGGTCAAATGTTTGAAGGAAGTCTAACTGTTCAAGATAAATTCATTCATGTAGAAATTCATATGTTCATCTTGAATTTATGAAGAAATAGAAGATAAAAGCTGAAGTCAAGAACGAAGAGAATACTGAAAAGAAAAGAAAGCTATAAACCAATTAGGAGATTGTTAGGTCATAAATTTTGGTTTATACTTTGCTTTTCATAAGCTATTAGAGTTCTCGGCCTAGGACCAAAAACACCATGTTTTGGTGTTGTTTGGACCGAAATCAGATGTGATTTCGGCTAGGCTTAATGTTGTCTTGTTTGGGTTTTGGTTTGGGCCTTTGTTATTAGGTCTAGGTATATATAGTGTTATTTTAGCCTTGTAAAAAGAGAGACGTTTTTGGGTGTTTCCATAAGCCAAGAACACGTTCTCGAGAAAAATAAAGAGAAAACCAAGTTTAATCTGAATCTTATGTACCAGACTATCATCAATATAGTGTGCATTGAAGATTCATCTTGTGTTTTTCGTTCCATATCTCGTTTTGCATTAATCACTAGATTAGGATTCCGCACCAATTCTAGTGAATCCGATTGATACGTTGCGATTTGGGGTTTTATAGACTTTGGAGATGCTTGGGATACTCATCTACCTTTTGTTGAGTTCTCTTATAACAACTACTGTCACACAAGCATAAAAGGCTACACCATTTAAAGCACTTTATGGCAAAAAGTGTCGTTCGCTGATTTGTTGGACAGAAGTCGGTGACACTCGGTTATCAAAACAACACGCATGGAACAAATTTCTAGCAAGGCCATAAATTATTCATGAAACCACCGAGAAAATCGTGCAAATCAAAGAACAATTGAGAACCGCTCTTGACCGTTAAAAGAAATACAATGATTTTCAACGAAAACCACTTAAATTTCAAATTGGGGATAGAGGCATGCTAAGATTATCTCTTTGGAAAGGAGTTATAAGATTCGGAAAACGAGGCAAACTCAATCCGAGATACATAGGACCCTTCTAGATCTTTGCTAGAGTAGATTTGGTAGCCTACCGACTCGCATTTCCCCAAGAACTTAGCAGCATGCATGATGTCTTCCACGTTTCAAGCCTTAGGAATTGTCTCTCGAAGGAAACGATTATTATACCTCTCGAAGAAATACAAATAAACAAGAAGTCAATTTCACCGAGGTGTCAATCGAGATTATGGATCGCGAAGTCGAAAGACTTAAACAGAGCGGCATTCCTATAGTCAAAGTATGATGGATGTAACATTTGCAATTTTGTGTGTTTCTTTTTAGCCCTTTAATGCAAATTCATTACATTTTGGTCCCCTAGCTAGTATACGGGGCGTACTCTATGAGTACGCTTAGCGTACTAGCCCATTAGCTGATCACGCATTCCACCCAAGTATGTGGGGCATACGTGGAGTACACATGGTGTACGAGGTGCAGGGGTAAATCCTAATTTTTAGGGTTTACACCCTATTTAAACAACTTAAACCACTTCTTGGACATTTATTGACCAACCTCCATCTCCTTATACCTTGAAAACGAAACCCAAAGTGCATTTGATGATATTTGAGCATGAAAGTGAGTTTGTTGGTGTTTTGTGGTGAAGAAGAATAAGAGGAACACTTAGAGGAATAGCCTGAGCTTGTAGATCCATAGTTACCTTCACATTTGCAATCCTTTTTAGGTAAAAATCTCTCACCTAGATGGCCATTTGTTCTAGATCTATCTTATGGAGTTATTTATGCATTTTTTAGTCTTTTGAGTTAAATTTGAGCTTTTGATCTACTCCAGAAGCAATGGGTGTTAGATCTTAGCTCCATGGAGGCCTCGTGTTCATAAAAATGCAAACTTTATGGAAGATATTGGTCCATGTAAGTGTTAAGAGCTTTATTAAGATTCTTTTTGAGTGTTGGGTCCCATTAAGGCATGCATGGGTGTAAAGTTGCCAACTTTACGTATTAAGTCACCCTTAGGGACCAGATCTAAGAGTTTGAAAAAAGGTCTTAATTGTTTAAGTGCTTAATGAAGTGATTTGGTGGTCTGCAAAGTACGTTAGGCTTACCTAGCTGGTACGCTGCAGGTACTGACCCCGGACGGAGTACGCTTAGCGTACGAGCTGAGTACGCCCTGCGTACTCAGCAGATGGACCTTTGGGCTTGCCGATTCTTGATGTTGGGCCATGCTTTGGACTTAGAAGATTGGGTCTTGATGGGCCATTTAACTTCTGATTTGGGCTTTGGACTAGTATATTGGACGTCCGTAGATTTAGGCCCATGATGGGTTTTGGGCCCAATTTAGAAGAATGGGCCATATTACGCTTTAGGTTTCCATTTAGGATTTAGGCCTTTTGAGTAGTTGGGTTGGGCCTTGGTTTTGGGCCAAGTAAGAAAAACGGTAAAATGATCTTTTACCCTGGTTATCGGCTAAGTAGCTTAGATTCTTGGTTATGGGTCGAGATCCAATTATTAATTGGATATTATTATGATGATGATGGCGTGAGGATTTTCTAAAACAGCAGACCGAGATTCATTTGAGTGTTTCAGTAGCTAGAGGTGAGTTTCCTCACTGTGTTTAGTGAGTCGAAGGCACCAATGCCGGCCCATGGTTTGTTATGTTTTAGATGCTAGATGTCTGCATGACTCTTGCCTATGTTATGTGTTTATATGTTTTTCGGGTAGGGCCCGATGCCGAGTGGGGCCAAATGACCATTCTTTATGCTATTTATCTTTGTGATTATTGCATCTGTTATGTTTTTAACTTTTTATATGTATACCCGGGAGGTTTCATTATATGTTTATTATGTATGGTATGTGGTATTTTGGGGAAGTCACCAAGCTTTGTGCTTACAATTTTCAGTTTATGATTTCAGGTACTTCTAGTTCGAAGGGAAAGAGCCCAGTTAGGTTGTTGTACATACCCCGTCTCGTTATGTGTTTCATGTTACTCTAATGTTTTGTGATGTTATTGATACAGTTGTTTCAGCATGATTTTTATGATGATGTTTTGATAATAGTTTTATTAATTTAAAAATAAAATTTTTCTTAGCTTTAATTTTTAGGACGTTTCAAGTTAGTATCAGAGCCTTAGTTTGAGGATTTCAGACTTACTCTTGGGTGTGTATGAACTCGAGCTGAGGGTTTCATAGAAAATTTTTTAAAATAAATGTTTTATAAAATGGGTTTTCTTATAAAAGAAAAAGGGTGTGGTGCATGCAATCGACCGAGCTCAAGTACGTTTTCCCAAAATATCCATACATGTTTATGTTATGCTTTGAATTGTGAATTTGTGAATCACATGCTAGATTAGGGCTAAGGGTCTGCTCAGGATTGCAGGATAGAATGCTAGGATAGATGCCTTTATATGCCTGTTGTATGAGCTTGTAGACTTACATGCTAATACTGATCACTTAGTGATAGGATGGCCTATTAGGGTTATGCTTGTTCCGATTACTCAATGCTCGAATTCTTCTTGCTTTGTGCTTTCTTAGAAGTTCCCCTTTAGCTTCTTCTAACTATTAAGCGAATATACTAAGTTACATATTGTTGAAACTAAATAATTTTAGAAGGTTAGATTTTAACTCTATTGTACAACTCTTGTTTGAGTCCAACCGTTGTAGTGGGAGACCTTTCATTTGAAGAATTATTTGCTGTCAACGATATGTAATTGTATTCGTGAGTTAGTTAGAGGGGTTAAGTGGTGTTCCCTCTGCATCTGATGGTGGAGAGTAGTGTGGTGTTTACCCTAGGAAACCCTAGGAAGAGATTTAGTGTGGGAAGCCTTGTCTTGTTGAGGATTGTATGTATGGACAGGAAGTGACTTGGATGATTCAAGGCAATCCTTGAGAAAAGTACAGATATATGAGGAAGGTAGTATGGACCCGTACTACTAGAAGCAGAGGATCTGTACTCGAGTCAAGGGGAGCTGTGAAAAAACCAGGGGGCTTGTAGAGTGTGAGACTCATCGATATTATTTATGCGTATTCTGATGGCTCAGATGGTCTATTTTCAGTATGGTGGCTCTTTGATGTAGGCCAGTTAGGGATTCTGGTGCTGGTGAGGGTTTAGGCTCAGGTTCTGGATCCGGGCAATTAGATGATGAGACACGGGAGTTCATTTCGTTTGAGATTACCTGCAGCATACTTGAGTAAACTCTTGTGATCTTTGGTACGATCAAAGAGGGTATCATGGAGGTGTTGGAGGAGCGCTTGGGCTCTTTCAGTTCTGAGATGGTGGCTTTCAATAGGGCACATTCGTTGACTTTCAGGGGGTTCCGGCCATGTGGGGCTGCGAATACTTCGGGGAGAAGGACCTGATTGCGAGCAGACATTGGTTAGCAGATGTCACTAATACCTTCCGCACTAGCAGTTGCCCTGATGGGGCAAAGGTCAGACTTCTTTCCTATCTTCTGAAAGACAGAGCTTGAGACTGGTGGGAGGAGGTTGGGCGCTCCGTTGGTGATGAGGCGGTTGATTCGATGACATGGGATGATTTTCTGATTAGATTCAGAGTTGAGTTTGCACCAATGATTAAGGTGTAGCATTTGGCGAGGGAGTTCCAGGACCTTCACCAGACTACTGAGACGGTGGATGGGATCACCACAATGTTCCATGAAAGGGTGTTGTTGGATCCACAGTATGTGGCAGACAAGGAGATGAAGAAGGCGAGATACCATGAGATGTTGAGGAGTGATATTCGACAGTTTGTGAGACGATTCAATTATGACACTGGAGGATATGATTGCGAGAGCCAGAGAGAGGGAGATTGATCTTGAGATGGAGAGGAATAAGAAGTCAGATCAGGATCAGAATCAGGTTTCAGGGGGATCAGACAAGAGACCCAAGGTATTTGATTCGAGGTCGAGAGGCCAGTAGGGCCAAAGTCGCTATGGCAAGTGCGGCAAGACATGCAATGGGGCATGTATGGTAGGTGGTTTTAGCTAGTTCATTTGTGGTGGTACAAGTCATATTAGCAGGGATTATGCTGCTACTACTACTATCACCACTCTGGTATGGGATCTGATTTTCTTCCATTGCAATTAGAGGGGCCACAAGAAGGCCCATTGTCCAAGGCTGGCAGTAGCGGGACCAGTGGTAGCACCCAATCCAGCGACGCTAAGGATTATTGATGGAAACTAGTGCAAGGCGGATGCGCTTATAGTGAGGAGCAGGGATTTTCAGTTGACGGTCGAGGAGGCCCGCGTAGCACCTAATGTGGTGATGGGTATGTATCTCCTCCATATCTCTTTATTTATGTTGTATTACCTGCTTATATTTGTGTGTCTTATTTTAAGATCATTCCTCATGAACAGTATCTTTTCATTGATATTGTTTGATTCGGGGGCTACCCGATATTTTCTATTGCTTACATTTAGTAAGAGGTTTGCTGGTCGTTGAGATTGCAAATGATAGATATCTCAGGGTATCGAGGGTTCATCGGGGTTGTGTTCTTCAGATGTTTGGCGAGCAGTATCTGATTGATTTGGTCCCCATTCCTTTGTGTGGGAACAAGGTTATCGTAGGGATTGAATGGTTGAGCCATAATGGGGCGATGATCGATTGTGAGCAGCCGTTAGGGCGTATTCGGACCCCAAGTGGGGAAGAGTTGGTGGTTTAGGGAGAGAGAGATCAACGTACGCCGATTCTATGTTCAGAGGCTAAGGCCAGCTGCTATCTTCATTAGGGTTGTTCTGAATTTGTTGCCTATGTTATGGATACCCGGGATAAGGGTAAGGTGATCGTGGGTGATGTGCCGATTGTACGGGCATACCCAGATGTGTTTCCGATGGATTTTCTTGGAGTGCCTCCGGAGAGGCAGGTGGAGTTTTGGATTGACTTGGTTCCTAGTGCAGCTTCGATAGCCAAGGCACCGAATTGGTTAGCACCCCCAGAGATGCAGGAGTTGTCTGCACAGCTGCATGAGCTGTTAGACAAGGGGTTCATTTGTCTGAATAGTTTGTCATAAGGAGCATCGATCCTGTTTGTGAAGAAGAAGGATGGGTCTCATCGGATGTTGTGACATCCCCGTTTTTACGGCCAGAAAAGACCGATTTTGTTTATGCTTTATAAAAATCAGAATATCGCTTTTAATGAAAAATGTTGCGGAATATGTTCGCAGAAAAACATGATAATCGTGTTATCAAAGCATTTCTAAAGAAATATATTTTTTATTCACTTTTAAAACATTTGGGATGTCATCGTCAATACAGAAACATAAGCATAAACAGAACTTACATTTATTTACACTAGTGATCTACATCTCTTTTAAATCTCTCAGTGTAATGTGACTTCATATCAACCCCTGTGATATAAATAAACTGAGTGGGTCAGGTTGGGAAACCTGGTGAGTACATAGGGTTTTCAACCCACAATAATATAATTATTATGTTTAAACAATCAAACAATCAACCCAATTACCCATCCCCATTATCTTCTTTATTCTTAAGGATCTACCCTAAGAATCAGCTATTTCTCATTCATTCATTCCTAAGGATCATCCTAAGGAAACAACATGAAGTTCATTGTTGCCAATGACACATTGGTCAAGCGCAGCTGCTAATATTGTCACTTAGGCGCACCTGCCAGAATTCAGACATTTTCTATGAGGCGCTACTGCCGGTATTAACCTTTAAACGCTACTATCATGGTCATAAGGCTCCCTATTAGGCGCAACTGCCGATACTGTCCTTAGAGCGCAGCTACTAGGACGTTTACCGTAGATCTAAATCATCTACGGGTTGTGGCGCAGCTGCCAGTGCTCATCTATAAGGTACTAGGTCCACTGCTGCCAATGTATACCTATAGGGCACTAGGTCCGTACTACTAATGTTCCTCTATTTCAGCTTTTATCCCTCATCATTCATCTACCCATGTTTTACTCAACATATTTTGTAGATATAAAATACTTTATACAGTTTACATCATTTAAAACATCTATAAAAATCTTTCACCAGCATAGACAGCAAGTATTCAGACAATATGCACACATAGCACGTAATTTATATTAAAATACTTCATATATATGTGTAAGATGAAAGGGACCATGCACTCACCTGAGAAGATGGTGACTCGGCGCTTGGACAACACTTCGTTACTCTTAACACAATTTTCCTCGACAAAACCTAGTACCAATATGACTAGGGTTTAGTCTGACGTTAACCGCGACTAATTAATAGTCTAGATATTATTATTATTATATAAGCATTAAATAACACTCAATATAACTCATAATAATAGCCCAAATAATTATTTTAAGGTCCCAATAATGTTACTATAATTAATTAGAAGCTATATTAAAAATAGCGTAAGCGTAGCTCACTTACAGCGGGTTTTTCGCAAAACCGGGCTTCGCTGGAGCAGCGTTCCTGAGCCGAAAGGCTCTTTGCTTGGAGCCTTCGGGCGCTCCAGGGCTTCCGCCTTGTGCTAGGGAGTTAGCCTAGGCTTTGGGGGGGGGGGGGGGGGGTTAGGGAGGCTTAGAGAAAGAGTTTAGAGAGAGAAAGAAGTGGGGAAAGGTGTGGGAAATGGAGGAACCCGACACCTCTATTTATAGACTGAATTCCTGATGGACTCGCCGAGTTGGGGCATGTGGCAGCCTTCTGGTGGTGCCACGTATCCAATTTTGGTGGTGCCACGTCACCCCATATCGTGTATCAGCTTTCAAACTTATAAAAATCATAACTCTCACATACGAGCTCCATTTTCAACGTTCTTTTTTTTTGAACGCGTAGTTAAAATCAAGATCTACAACTTTCATTTAGACTCCGTTGGCTAATTCTGGACCGATCTCAAATTTAAAAGTAGGAGGCGTTTAGACTGTTAAATGACCGCGAAGAATTCATAACTCCTTCATACGGACTCTGTTTTCGTTTATTTTTTTTTACCATTGAGTTCCTATTAATGAGATCTTCAACTCTCATTTAGGTTGCGTAAGCCAAAAACCGCTCGAACTAAAATTCGAGTTTCGGGCCGTGCACTGCTAAGCCGAATCTTAGAAAAATCATAACTTCCTCATACGAAGTCAGATTTGGGCGTTCTTTTTTTTTATGTTCTCGGTTTAACATATAATACAACTTTCGTTTAGATTGCTAAGTCTAAAAGTTGCTCCATCATAAATTTACTATTTACGCTTCCCGGTGTCGTGCCGGTTTTGCTGTAAAACTTCGACGGGCCATAATTTCCTCGTTATAACTCGGATTTCAGCGTTCTTTATATGTACGGAAACCCTGAGACATATTTTACAACTTCGTTAAGAGTATTTATTATAAATAATATTTTGCTGAAAATTCATTTTCGACACTTATTGCCTCTAAATTGACTAGCCCGGATCTACGGGCGTTACAATTATCTCCCCCTTAGGATGATTATGTCCCGGATTCATCAACGAAACATGATTGTATAATGACTTCATATGTTATCTATTCATCCTATGTAATAACTGTAACTTCTATGTTGCTTCGAACGAGTATCTAACTTTTGGACTCCTTGACTACAGGCGGTGCTCGGTCTTGCACCTGCTCTTTAGACTTTCAATCATTACCTTCGTGTCACAGCCTCATTCTTTATCAGAGACTCCTTCTTCTTCTTAACAAACTTAGGATAAGTTAATTTGATTACTATAATTGACCGATGTGTCATATTCTAATGACCTATTATCATATGTAGCAACGCTTAGACTCATGTCTCCTAGAGTCAAATTCTGGAATGGAATATGCCTTCCTTCATGGTCTAATGTGATATAGTCACATTTTAACATGTAGCATTTCTAGCTACCAACTTCTTTAACAACGAGGGCGATACTTCTATTGATCGCTTTGATTTCAATCGTTTGGTTTAAGTCGAACGCTACATCAAACTTGGTTCTCTGAACCACGTAACCAACTCCTCGTAGTCGGACTCAATGTGATATGACCACTAGGGTCGGGATAACAACAATCTTCTTAGTCATTACCGAAACAATGGTAACGGCATACTTGAATAAAACGAAATCAATTACTAGCTTCTTGGTAACCTTGTGACTTTCCCTGATCCAAGTGTGAGTCCTGTGCTTCCGGTAGTATAGGCCTCTACTACCATTCACACCTACTCATACTCGTTCCAAGTATTATCTCGTAGTTTTCCAAGTCATTATCACAAAAAAAACAATTTTAACACATAAAAATGTGTCTAAACAATCAGAAAAATTTCCCCTAGACTCTACTAGGACTTCTTCTATGCGTATCTTCAATCATCAATTCTGCTTCAACTTGGTTGGTGGTGGAAATTCCATATGATGGGATAACTTCATTAATTATACCAAAAGTTCTTTCTTTTTGCTAATCGAAAGTTTACTTCTCCCGTACTAGACGCATTTATTTATTATACACATTCGAAAGGAAAGATACCTCTCTTACGATATCTTCCAACAAGCGCCATTCACTATTGCAAACCTCCTCGTTTCCTCCATTTACTCAATTCGCTACGAGCCTTCACCATGACGTTGCATTCACGGAAGCATGCGTTCAGCGCATCGAGACGAGAATATAGATAGAGAAGATTTTAGACGCATAATCCTCTTTCTTACTTCGAAAAGTTACATGCCAGTTCTAATACCGTAATTAAATGTTTAGAAATCTGAACACATAAAATTTCCAGATCCGGTCGGAAACAGACCAAAGATCCGATCATATAATGCATATCATAAATCATTTAGCACATAAAAGCATGTTAGGAATTTTCCCTAAATAAGCTAGTTCTTGTGTCTATTCAGGTGTATTTCCTAAATTTTATTAGACACACTCCTCACAATCATTTCTTAGCATTCTAAGTTTAAGTCTAGAAATAAATCCATATTCCTAGTTCGCTTAAACTAATGCTCTGATACCAATTGTGACATCCCCATTTTTACGGCCAGAAAAGACCGATTTTGTTTATGCTTTATAAAAATCAGAGTATCTCTTTTAATGAAAAATGTTGCGGAATTTGTTCCCAGAAAAACATGATAATCGTGTTATCAAAGCATTTCTAAAGAAATATATTTTTTATTAACTTTTAAAACATTTGGGATGTCATCGTCAATACAGAAACATAAGCATAAATAGAACTTGCATTCATTTACACTAGTGATCTACATCTCTTTTAAATCTCTCAGTGTAATGTGACTTCATATCAACACCTGTGATATAAAGAAACTGAGTGGTTCAGGTTGGGAAACCTGGTGAGTACATAGGGTTTTCAACCCACAATAATATAATTATTATGTTTAAACAATCAAACAATCAACCCAATTAAGCATCCCCATTATCTTCTTTATTCTTAAGGATCTACCCAAAGAATCAGCTATTTCTCATTCATTCATTCCTAAGGATCATCCTAAGGAAACAACATGAAGTCCATTGTTGCCAATGACACATTGGTCAAGCGCAGCTCCTAATATTGTCACTTAGGCGCACCTGCCAGAATATGGACATTTTCTATGAGGCGCTTCTGCCTGTATTGACTTTTAAACGCTACTGTCATGGTCATAAGGCTCCCTATTAGGCGCAACTGTCGATACTGTCCTTAGAGCGCAACTGCTAGGACGTTTACCGTAGATCTAAATCATCTACGGGTTGTGGCGCAGCTGCCAGTGCTCATCTATAGGGTACTAGGTCCACTGTTGCCAATGTATACCTATAGGGCACTAGGTCCGTACTACTAATGTTCTTCTATTTCAGATTTTATCCCTCATCATTCATCTACCCATGTTTTACCCAACATATTTTGTAGATATAAAATACTTTATACAGTTTACATTATTTAAAACATCTATAAAAATCTTTCACCAGCATAGACAACAAGTATTCAAACAATATGCACACATAGCACGTAATTTATATTAAAATACTTCATATCTATGTGTAAGATGAAAGGGACCATGCACTCACCTGAGAAGATGGTGACTCAGCGCTTGGACAACACTTCGTTACTCTTAACACAATTTTCCTCAACAAAACCTAGTATCAATATGACTAGGGTTTAGTCTGACGTTAACCGCGACTAATTAATAGTCTAGCTATTATTATTATTATTATATAAGAATTAAATAACACTCAATATAACTCATAATAATAGCCCAAATAATTATTTTAAGGTCCTAATAATGTTACTATAACTAATTAGAAGCTATATTAAAAATAGCGTAGGCGTAGCTCACTTACAGCGGGTTTTTTCGCAAAACCGGGCTTCGCTGGAGCAGCGTTCCCGAGCCGAAAGGCTCTTTACTCGGAGCCGTCGGGCGCTTTGGGGCTTGTGCCTTGTGCTAGGGAGTTACCCTAGGCTTTGGGGTGGGGGGGGGTTAGGGAGCTTAGAGAGAGAGAGAGTTTAGAGAGAGAAAAAAGTGGGGAAAGGTGTGGGAAATGGAGGAACCCGACACCTCTATTTATAGGCTGAATTCCTGATGGACTCGCCGAGTAGGAGGACCTACTCGCTGAGTTGGAGCATGTGGCAGCCTTCTGGTGGTGCCACGTGTCCAATTCTGGTGGTGCCACGTCACCCCCTATCGTGTATTTGCCTTCAAACTTATAAAAATCACAACTCTCACATACGAGCTCCATTTTCGACGTTCTTTTTTTCAACGCGTAGGTAAAATCAAGATCTACAACTTTCATTTAGACTCCGTCGGCTAATTCTGGATCGATCTCAAATTTAAAAGTAGGAGGCGTTTAGACTGTTAAATGACCGCGAAGAACTCGTAACTCCTTCATACAGAGTTTGTTTTCGTCTATCTTTTTACCGTTGAGTTCCTATTAATGATATCTTCAACTCTCATTTAGGTCGCGTAAGCCAAAAACCGCTCGAACTAAAATTCGAGTTTCGGGTCGTGCACTGCTAAGCCGAATCTTAGAAAAATCATAACTTCCTCATACGAAGTCAAATTTGGGCGTTCTTTTTTTTATGTTCTCGGTTTAACATATACTACAACTTTTGTTTAGATTGCTATGGCTAAAATTCGCTCCATCGTAATTTTACTATTTACGCTTCCCGGTGTCGTGTCGGTTTTGCCGTAAAACTTCGACGGACCATAACTTCCTCGTTATAACTCGGATTTCGGAGTTCTTTATATCTACGGAAAACTTGAGACATATTATACAACTTGGTTAATTCTATTTATTATAAATAATATTTTGCCGAAAATTCATTTTCGACACTTATTGCCTCTAAATTGACTAGCTCGGATCTACGGGTGTTACAGATGTGTATTGATTACCAAGAGTTGAATAAGCTAAAGGTGAAGAACTGTTATCCACTCTCGAGCGTTGATGATTTGTTTGACTAGATAATGGGTGCAACTTGGTTTTCCAAAATTGGTCTGCTTTCGGATTACCATCGGATGAGGGTCAGAGAGGATGATGTGTAGAAGATGGACTTGTGGATTCTTTAGGATCATTACGAGTTTGTGGTGATGCCCTTCAGGCCTACCAATGCTCCATCCACATTCATGGACCTCATGAACAGCATATGCAAGCCCATGCTGGATCGGTCTATGATTGTATTCATTGATGATATCTTGATCTATTCCAAGACCCAGGAGCTACATGAGGAGCACTTAAGGGAGGTTTTGGACACTTTGAGGAGGGAGAGACTTTATGGAATGTTATCCAACTATGAGTTCTGGTTGCACGAGGTGCGGTTTTTGGGGCACCTTGTCAACCAAAATGGTATTCTGTTCAATCCGGCCAAGTTCGAGGACATGATGAGGTGGAGGTTTCGAGGTCTCCATCTAAGATTCGGAGTTTCCTTAGTTTAGCAGCTTATTATCAGAGATTTATTCAGGATTTCTCCAAGTTAGCGGTTCCTCTGACTCGGTTGATGAAGAAGACCATCACTTTTTGCTAGGGTCCTGAGCAGCAGGCAACTTTTGAGACCCTGAAGTAGAGATTGTGTGAGGCACCGATTTTGACCCAGCCGGAGGATGTTAAGGACATCCTGGTTTACTGTGATGCTTTGGTTGTGGGTTTGGGTGCAGTTCTGATGTAGAGGGGTTTCATGGTCGCTTACACTTCGAGGCAGTTGAAGCCTTATGAGGCGAGTTAACTGACACATGATTTAGAGTTGGGGGTATCATTTTTTCCATCAAGATTTGGTGACATTACCTCGATGGGGTCCGCTGTACTATCTACATGGACCATAACAGCCTGAGGTATTTGATGGATCAGCCAAATCTGATTATAAGGCAATGTCGATGGTTGGATGTGGTGAAGGATTATGATTATGAGATCCTTTACCATCCGGGGAAGGCCAATGTGGTGGCCGATGCTCTTAGCGGCAAGACGGTCGCGACTCTGATTAAGGATATTTGTTTGAGAATAACCGTGATTACTCCACTTTTGGAGCGGATTCGAGAGGCTCAGGTTGAGGCCATGAAAGAAGAGCACCTGAAGAGTGAGCGCATAGTGCGTCAGGTGGCTTCCTTTGATTATGGTAGTCGAGGGTTGTTGACTCTTCATCGGAGATTGTGGGTTCCGTATTAAGGTGATGTACGTCAGGTTTTGATGGAGGAGGCGCACAAATCAAGATTCTACATTCATTTTGGGGAAATGAAGATGTATAGAGATCTTCGTGTTGATTATTGGTGGCCCTACATGAAGCGGGATGTAGCTTGGTATGTGGAGAGATGCTTGACTTGCAGGAAAGTCAAGGCTGAGCATCAGCGACCTCACAACAAGATGCAGCCGTTGGATATTCCTGTTTGCAAATGGGAGGAGATTACCATGGATTTCATTTCAAATTTGCCTCGGACTGCGCGTAGAGTGGATTCGATTTGGGTCATCATGGATCGATTTACTAAGAGCATGCATTTTAACCCAATTCAAGAGAGTATCTCTACAGAGAAGTTGGTTGAGGTATACATTAGGGAGGTCATGGCACGATATGGGGTTTCGGTTTCTGTGGTTTCATACAGGGACGTCTGGTTGACTTCCACATTTTGGAAGAGGTTCCATGACGAGTTGGGTACTTGTCTTCATTTCAGTACAACTTTCCACCCACAGACCGGCAGTTAGAGTGATCGGACTATTTAGACCTTAGAGGATATGCTTCGGGCGTGTATATTGGATTTCGGTGGGAGTTGGGATATGTATCTCCTTTTTTCGGGGTTTTTGTATAATAACAATTATCACGCCAGTATTGATCGACCACCTTTTAAGATGCTCTATGGGAGGAAATGCATGACCTCGATATGTTGGGGAGAGGTGAGCGAGTCATGGGAAGTACCAAAGTAGTACTCAAGACTACGGAGTTAATTCAGCAGGTTCAAAGTAGACTCCAGACAGCTCAGAGTCGGCAGAAGAGTTATGCCGACAAGCGCCGATCAAATCTAGAGTTCCAAGTTGGGGATATGGTTCTCCTGAAGGTGTCACCTTCGAAATCTGTCATCCGATTCAGGAAGAGGGGCAAGTTGGGCCCCAGGTACATCAATCCTTTCAAGATTTTGGCCTAGGTAGGTCGGGTTGCTTATCGCTTGGACCTTCTCGAGGAGCTTAGTTAGATCCATAGCACATTCCACATCTCTCAATTGCAGAAGTGTTTAGTAGATGATTTTGTGGTGGTTCCATTAGAGGATATTTGGGTAGATGATCGCCTGAATTATATCGAGAAACCGGTGGTGATTATTGACCAAAGGACGAAAACCTTGAGGAACAAGGTTGTGGAGTTGGTGAAAGTCCAGTGGCAGCATCGTAAGTGCTCAGAATGGATGTGGGAACCGGATGATGAGATGAAGGAGCACTACCCAAAGTTGTTTGGGAAGACGTACTTCGAGGATGAATTTTGAAGTGGGGGAGAATTATAACATTCGCAATTTGGTATGTTCCCTTTTTAGCCCTTTAATGCAAATTCTTTACATTTTTGTCCCCCAGCTAGTACGCGGGTCGTACTCTATGAATACGCTTAGTATACTAGCCCATTAGGTGATCGCGGATTCCACCCACGTATGTGGGGTGTACGTAGAGTACGCATAACGTACAAGGTGCAAGGGTAAACCCTCATTTTTAGGGTTTTCATCCAATTTAAACAACATAAACAACTTCTTGGACATTTATTGACCAACATCCATCTCCTTATACCCTGAAAACGAAACCTTAAGTGTATTTGGTGATATTTAAGCTTGAAAGTGACTTTATTGGTGTTTTGTGGTGAAGAAGAAGAAGAGGAACACTTAGAGGAATAGATTGAGCTTGTATATCCATAGTTACCTTCTCATTTGCAAGCATTTTTAGGTAAAAATCTCTCAGCTTGATGTTCATTTGTGCTAGATCTATCTTATGGAGTTATTTATGTATTTTTGAGTCTTTTAAGTTAAAGTTGAGCTTTAGATCTACTCCAGAAGCAATGGATGTTAGATCTTAGCTCCATGGAGGTCTCTTGTTCATAAACTTGCAAACTTTTTGGTCCATACAAGTGTTAAGAGATTTATTAAGCTTCTTTTTTAGTGTTGGGTCCCATTAAGCCATGCGTGGGTGTAAACTTGCCAACGTTACGTATTAAGACACCCTTAGGGACTAGATCTAAAAGTTTGGAAAAAGGTCTTAACTGTATCAGTGCTTAATGAAATGGTTTGGTGGTCTGGGGAGTACGTTGCGCGTACTGACCCCGGACGGAGTACGCTAAGCGTACGAGCTGAGTATGCCCTGCGTACTCAGCAGATGGACCTTTGGGCTTGGCGATTATAGGTGTTGAGCCATGCTTTGGACTTAGAATATTAGGCCTTGATGTACCATTTGACTTCTGATTTCGGCTTTTGACTAGTATATTGGGCTTCCTTAGATTTAGGCCCATGATGGTTTCTAGGCCCAATTTAAAAGATTGGGTCATACTGGGCTTTAGGTTGCTATTTTGGATTTGGGCCTTTTGAGTAGATGGTTGGGGCCATTGTTTAGCGCCAAGTAAGAAAAAGGGTAAAATGGTCTTTTTTTTTGCCCTGTTTATGGGCTAAGTAGCTTAGATTCTTGGTTATGGGTCAAAATCCAACTATTAATTGCATATTATTTTGATGATGATGGCGCATGGATTTTCCGGACCAGCAGACCGAGATTCATATGAGTTTTCAGCAGCTAGATGTGAGTTTCCTCACTGTGTTTTGAGGGTCGAAGGCACCAATGTCGGCTCATGGTTTGTTATGTTTAGGATGCTAGATGTCTGCGTGACTCTTGCATATGTTAAGTGTTTATATGTTTACTGAGTGGGGCATGATGAACATTATGTATGCTATTTATCTTTGTGATTATTTCATGTGATATGTGTTTATGTGTTTACATGTTTATATGTATACCGGGCGGGGCCCGATGACTAACATATCTGTATACCGAGTGAGGCCTGATGTCATGTGGGGCCCATTATATGTTTATTATGTATGGTATGTCGTATTTTTGGTAACTCACTAATCTTTGTGCTTACAGTTTTAAGTTTATATTTTCATGTACTTCTAGTTCGAAGGGGAAGAGCTCTGGATGATTGCAATGCACACACCATCTCGTTTCACGTTTCATGTTACTATGATGTTTTATGATATTTTTGACATAATAGTTTCACGATGATTTTTATGATGATGTTTTGGATAATAGTTTTATTAATTTAAAAGCGAATTTTTTTAGTCTTAACTTTTGGAACGTTTCAATGAAACTCTAGGCGAGGACCGGAGTACACATGGAACGCGAAGACCAGATGAAGAGCAAGTACCCTCACTTGTTTGAGAACATCCTGACTGCAAGCTAAATTTCGGGACGAAATTTCCTTTAACGGGGTTGGACATTACAACCCGGAAAACATGTCATCAACCACCGTTAGAATTTAACGACAAACATGAAAATGTAATAGAGCAACCATGTAACCATTCGACATATATAAGTAAATATATTCAATTTTGTCTTTAATTATGTCAACATTTAGGCTCAAAAATCACTTCACACAACAAGTGGTTAGATGAGACATGTTCATCTCCAAGTTGAAGGCCCTTAACCTAGCCCCAACCTATAATCGTTAAATCTTAAGTGAGTGGGAAAGATATGTATATATATATATATATATATATATATATATATATATATATATATATATATATATATATATACGTGATTGACACTCCCACATGTGGTTGCTAGCTATAAACTAACGGCAAGTTGAACCAGGCATAACTTTCTAAACACATTTGCCACATGTGATGAAGCATCATGGTTTTCGGGGAACTTTCAACAGTCATAGCTCGTTTATAGGAACTCATCCTAACATTTTTATACTAAAATTAACTATCTTAGACAACTACTAGGAAATAACCTAAGAAAGTAGTGATAGTACACTCAAATCGAAGGAGCAAGATCAGGATAACTAAGATAACTAAACAACTACAACACGTTTTATAATAATAAAACTTGTGAACTCACCAACATTATGTTTGTAACACCCAAATTTTCAAATAATTTTTCACATTTTAAAAACACACTTTCATTCATAATTGTTATAAAAATATCATTGTATCACATAATCAGTTCATAACATCACAACCCAAGATCATAAAATGTAAAAGCTCCTCATGTGTGTACTGAACAAGCCGGCGCCTTCTAGCGATCCTCACTGGTACCTGAAACACATAACACCACACTGTAAGCATAAATGCTTAGTGAGTTCCCCAAAATACCACACACAACACATATTAGCCACTCGAGGCTATAACTCTGTTTGACCCTCTGGTCAATACGTCTCAATGGGACCCTCCAGTCCCATAACTCTGTGGGCCCTCTGGCCTTAACTCTGTGGACCTTCCGGTCCTAACTCTGAAAACTATGTATCATACATAGCATAAATCACATAGAAATCTCATCATGCAAAAGCATACAAAATACTCTGTCACATAACTCTAATTACCACTCTAGGTAAAGTATAGTGAGAAGACTCACCTCGGGTAACTCGGTAAATCTCGAACTCCGTAAAATCGGGTCTAGCCTCCGCCTAATCATATGAAATAAGCACTCTAAATCAATACATCTATCAAGGCTAAACTATTCCTTCTCTTAGTACTCTCAGAAGGGTAAAAGACCATTTAACCCTCTCATGGCACAAAGACCCTAAAGTTGACCAAACCCTAAAAGTCAACTAAAGTCAACTCTCCGGGTTACACTGCGTGTACCAAATATGTACGTTGGGTGTACCCGGCGTCCTCATAGAAACGGGGTGCGCGACCCCTTACGTTGCGCGTACTGGGATTATGCGCCGCGTAAATACCAGTTTCAGACTCTAAGCTCTTGAGGTCTTAAACAGTTAAGACCCACGTCCAACTTCTAGATCTGACCATTTCTAAGCCTCTTAATCCATAAAGTTGGTGAGTTTAAGCCTTTGCATGGCTGGACAAGTCACTAACTCCCATAACATTTCATTCCCAACTCTAAAAAGCTCATAACTCAAGCATGACCTCGTAACAACAACCAAGATGGAAACTTTATGGATCTATAACACAGATTTCACTGAAATGGGACAGATCTAGGTCCATGGAGTACATTACACTCATAAAGTCTCCACCTTTGGGACTTTAAACCCTAGAAATGGTCCATGCAATCATCTAACCAAATAAAGAGGAAAGTTTTGAACTTTATACCTCTAGATGAAGCTCCTTTCTCTGTAAATCTCAGATCCAAACTTGCACCTTAACTCCTAGCCTCCATAAGCTCTTCTCCTTCTTCTTCACTAACACACCAAGACACTTTTAGCTCCAAAACACACACACACTCAAGCTAAGGACGGTGGAAGGCTCTCTCTTAGGGTTTCACTCTCTGATGTGGAGGCTGAGAAATGAGCCTTAGCATCCTTTAAATAGTGCACAAGCCAAACATTTAGGGTTTGCATCTGGACCTGTTACGCCCAACGTACCCAGGCGAGTCCGCGTCCAAATTAAGCGCATGAGTACGCACAGCGTACTTATTTGCTACAAGAACTCTCTCAAGTGACCAATCTTGACAACTTGATAAAATGGAAGGGTTAAATAGCTTACCTGAATTTCGGGATGTTAAAATTCTCCCCCACTAGAACCAGATTACACCCTCGAAGTCTCATGCCGAAAACAACTCCAGATGTTGCTCCCGCATCTCTAACTCCGGCTCCCAAGTCAGCTCGGACCCCCTCCGATGTTGCCACTGGACCTGAACCAGAGGCAGCTCCATGTTCCTCAGAACCTTGACCTTCCGGTCCAAGATCGCGATCGGTCTCTCAACATAATTCAGACCCGCGTCCACCTGGATATCCTCCAATGGCACCACTGCCGACTCGTCGCCTATACACTTCCTTAGCTGAGACACGTTGAAGGTATCATGAATATGGCTCAACTCCGCAGGTCGCTCCAATCGATATGCTACCATGCCCACCCTCGCAATCATCCTGAACGGTCCAATGTATCAGGGCCTCAACTTGCCCATTTTCCTGAATCGGATCACTCCATTCAAAGGAGACACTTTCAGGAGTACAAAATCTCCAACCTGAAACTTGAGCTCGGATCGACGCCTATCCGCGTAACTCTTATGGCGACTCTAGGCCGTCAGCAATCTCTGTCTAACCTGTTGTATCTGCTCTGTCGTCTGAAGCACTATCTCAGTGCTGCCCATCACTCGCTGCCCTACCTCTCCCCAATAAATGAGAGTCTGACACCTCCTCCCATACAATAACTCAAAGGGAGGCATACCAATGCTTGAATGGTGGCTGTTGTTATAGGAAAACTCAGCCAAAGGCAGATACGTGTCGCAACTCCCTCCGAAGTCCAACACACATGCCCGAAGCATGTCCTCGAGCATCTGAATCGTCCGCTCACTCTGTCCGTCCGTCTGTGGGTGGTAAGCGGTACTGAAATGCAGCCTAGTACCCAACTCCTCATGGAACTTCTTCCAGAACCTGGAAGTGAAACGCACATCTCAATCTAAAACAATCGAGATCGGTACACCATGCCGCGATACCACCTCCCTCACATACACCTCTGCCAGCCTCTCTGCGGAAGATCTCTCACTGATAGCGAGAAAATGAGCGCTCTTAGTCAACCGGTCGACGATCACCCAAATTGCATCGACGCCTCTCGCGGTCCTCGGCAATTTGGTGATAAAATCCATGGAAATCTGTTCCCACTTCCACTGGGGAACCTCAAGCGGCTGCAACTTTCCATGTGGACACTGGTCCTCGGCCTTAACCCTGCGAAAGGTCAAGCACCTCTCTACAAACCACGCCATATCCCTCTTCATACCGGGCCACCAATAATCTCTTTTTAGGTCCAAATACATCTTAGTGGCCCCGAGATGGATCGAAAACCTCGACCTGTGCGCCTCCTCCATCAAAATGGCACGTACCCCACCCTCAAATGGCACCCAAATACGGCCCTGGAAGGTCATAAGCCCCCGGCTATCGGCAATGAACTCAGATATCTGACCAATCACCCGCTCTAGATTGCGGTTCTCCGGTCTCATGGCCTCCACCTGGGCCTCCCGAATGCTGTCCAACACCGAAGTCATCACTGTCAACCTCATAAAAACGTCTCGCAAAGGGGCACTCTCTGCCCTGCGACTTAAGGCATCGGCTACCACGTTAGCCTTGCCCGGGTGGTACAGGATCTCACAATCATAATCCTTTACCACGTCCAACCATCTCCTATGACGCATGTTCAGGTTGGGCTGATCCATCAGATACTTCAAGCTCTTGTGGTCCGTGTATATGGTACACCGAACCCCATAAAAGTAGTGATGCCAGATCTTGAGGGCGAACACCACAGCCCCCAACTCCAGATCGTGAGTAGGATACCTCGTCTCATGAGGCTTCATTTGCCTTGATGCGTATGCTATCACATGCCCTCTCTGCATCAGCACCGCACCTAGTCCCGATATCGACGCGTCACAATATACCACAAAGTCCTACATTCCCTCCGGAAGGGCCAACACTGGGGCTTCGCACAATCTCTGGCGAAGTGTCTCGAATGAGGCCTGCTGCTCCAGGCCCCAACTAAAAGCCACGCCCTTCCGGGTCAGCCTGGTGAGGGGAACAACAATCCAGGAGAAATCCTGGATGAATCTTCGATAATAATGGCCAACCCCAGGAAACTCCTGATCTCCGAAGGGGATCTCGGCACCTCCCAGCTCATCACCACCTCAATCTTGGCCGGATCGACCAATATCCCATTATGGTTGATGAGGTGTCCTAGAAACTGGACCTCTCGTAACCAGAAATCACACTTGGAGAATTTGGCGTAAAGCCTCTTCGATCTCAGAACTCCGAGGATCTCCCTCAAATACTCCTCATGTTGCTCTCTGGACCTCGAATACACCAATATATCATCAGTGAACACGATCACCGAACGATCCAACATCGGCCTGCACACCCTGTTCATGAGATCCATGAACGTCGTAGGTGCATTGGTGAGCCCGAAAGGCATCACCACGAACTCGTAATGCCCGTAACGAGTCCAGAACACTATCTTCTGGATATCCTCATCACGCACCCTCATCTGATGATATCCAGACCTCAAATCAATCTTGGAGAACCAAGACGCTCCCTATAACTGATCGAACAAATCGTCGATCCTCGGTAAGGGGTAACGGTTCTTGACCGTCAGCTTGTTCAACTCCCGATAATCAATGCACATCTGGTGTGAACCATCCTTTTTCTTGACAAAAAGGATCGACGCTCCCCACGGCAAGCTACTCGGCCGTATAAACCCCTTTCCCAGCAGCTCCTGAAGCTGCGAGGATAACTCCTGCATCTCTGGAGGTGCAAGGCGATAAGTGGCCTTGGCGATAGGTGCTGCCCCCGGAACCAAATCGATACGGAACTCCACCTGCCTCTCGGGAGGTACACCCGGCAACTCCTCGCGGAAAACATCCGGGAACTCACGCACTATCGGGACCCCATCGACCGACCTCGGTCTCTATGCACCTACCCTCGTATCCACCACATAAGCCACATACCCACTACAACCCTGCTATAGACTCTGCCTCGCTCTCGCGGTTGAACAAAACGCGGACCCAGAACGGGTAACCTCGCCATAAACCGTAAGAACTCCCCCACTAGGGTCTCGTATGGTCACCAGTTGTCGCTCGCAGTCGATAACCGCTCCAAATCTGCTCAACCAGTCCTTGCCCACGATGACATAGACATCTACCATAGCAATCAGGACCAAATCAATCGGAAACTCAATGCCGAAGATCTCGAGTACACATCCTCGAATCAAATCAGTGGCATACACTACTCTCTCGTCAGCTTTGGAAACTCGCAAAGGTTGACTCAACGCCTCACGACGAATACTGATGTGTTGACTAAAGGCTAACGACACAAAAGATCGACTCGCACCCAAGTCAAATATCACCAAAGCAGGTACAGAACACACAAGAAATGTACCTACGCATATCACAACATAAGCATAACACCAGAAACTCAAAATAAACAGAGGAAAGAATACATACTAGCCACAACATCGGGTGTCGCGCGGACCTCCTCCGCTGTCAACTGGAAGGCTCTCTCGCGAGCCTTCGGCGCCTCGTCCTTCACCGACCGACTCTCTGTAGCTCGAACAGCAGCAGGGACAAATCCCTGAGAAGCTCCCGGAGCTGACCCTCGTAACTGCGGACACTTGGCCTTCCGGTGTCCGGTCTGTTTGTAGTGAGAACAAACTGCAAACCCCTTGGGGTAATCCTTGGCCATGTGCCCCTCCTTGCCACACTTGTAGCAAGACCCTACTCTGCACACCCCCTCATGACTCTTGCCACACATGCCACAAGTGCGGCCCTTCTGGTTCCCTGATCTTGAATTAGCGGGCTTAGCCCGCTTGGCAGCCGGCTGGGACTGTGCCGGTCGCCGATCCCTCCCCTGAGACTCCGCCTCCTCCCTGGCCTGAGTCTCTAGCTCAATCTCCCTCTTCCGAGCATTTTCCTGAAGCTCGGAAAATGTCTGGTACGTCGAGTTCGCCACGAACTCGTGGATGTCTCTCCTCAAATACTCAAATACCGACTCATACGTGCCTGCTCGGAAGACACGTGCTCAGGGCAGAACATCGCCCTCTCATGAAACATCCTGGTGATCACAGTAACAGACTCAGTACCCTGCTTGAGAGTCAAGAACTCTTGGGCCAAACGCTCCTTTTCCACCAGGGAAACGTACTCATCACGAAACATAGCGGTGAACCTCTCCTAGGTCACCGCAGCAATCTCTGCTGAAGAATAGTGCGCTGTCACAAACTTCCACCAGTCCTTCGCCCCCAAGCGAATCTGGTTCAGCGCGAATCAAACTCTCAGATGCTCCAGACATGAACATGTGTAGAAGCACCCCTCAATGTCAGAGATCCACCTCATCGCGGCTATCGGATCCTGAGTCCCGTCAAACTCTGGTGGTTCGTGCTGCTAAACTCCCAGTACAACAACGTGTCACCCCCTGTGGCCTGGCAGCAGCAATGCCCGCAGTGGCTGCAGCATCAGTAAGAGCAGCATACCGCTCATCAAAAGTCTCAATCAGTGTGGTCTTTATAGACCCGAACATCTCTAGAATCTCAGCGCGGATGGCAGCAGCCACCTCATCATGAATCATCTGGCGGAGCTCCTCATCGCTCACACCCCCTTCGCTAGTCCTTGGTCTGTGGCGTGTCCCCACCATGATGTCTCTCTGAAATACAACACGAGATATTAGAGACTCGCTCGAGTGTACACACACTCGATATCCCAATCCTACCTGATCCTTGGTACCCTAAGGATTCTTACTTGGGTTGCGCACTGATCCGGTGCCTTCGGTAGTACGGGCCCAATACTACCATCCACACCGCATCAATATTCACCCCAAGTCCTCCTCCTAGGATCCCAAATCCCAAGTACTATATTCTCTCTCTATACATAGTCTACTCTATAGCAGATCTCTCATAAGCTCCTCACTGCTATCTATTCACTCTCAAGCATCTCCTAGCAGCAAAATCCTTAGGCTAAGGCATCACAAATCAGGTCACTCTAGTCCTAATAAGAATACCTAGCCTACTCTAGCATGCATATCATATCATAACATGTCTCATAACTCATAATGTAAGGGTATTTTGGGAAATCACCGTTCGGGCGCTGGCTGATCGTACACGTTGATCTCTGCTCTGCTCTTTCAAAAACTTTTTACTCTTGAGAAAAATTTTGTGAATTTTATTTTGAAAATCTCTCAAATCCTCAGTTGAGTTCAGATACGCCTGAAGGTGCACCCGAATCCCTCAAACCAAGGCTTTGATACCAACTTGTAACACCTAAATTTTCAAATAATTTTTCACATTTTAAACACACACTTTCATTTATAATTGTTATAAAAATATCATTGTATCACATAATCAGTTCATAACATCACATCCCAAGATCATAAAATGTAAAAGCTCTGCATGTGTGTATTGATCAAGCCGGCGCCTTCCTGCGATCCTCAGTGGTACCTGAAACACATAACAACACACTGTAAGCATAAATGCTTATTGAGTTCCCCAAAATACCACACACAACACATATTAGCCACTCGAGGCTATAACTCTGTTTGACCCTCTGGTCAATACGTCTCAGTGGGACCCTCCAGTCCCATAACTCTGTGGGCCCTCTGGCCCTAACTCTGTGGACCTTCTGGTCCTAACTCTGAAAACTTTGTAACATACATAGCATAAATCACATAGAAATCTCATCATGCAAAAGCATACAAAATACTCTATCACATAACTCTAATTACCACTCTAGGTAAAGTATAGTGAGAAGACTCACCTCGGGTAACTCGGTAAATCTCGAACTCCGTAAAATCGGGTCTAGCCTCCGCCTAATCATATGAAATAAGCACTCTAAATCAATACATCTCTCAAGGTTAGACTATTCCTTCTCTTAGTACTCTCAGAAGGGTAAAAGACCATTTTACCCCTCTCATGGCTCAAAGACCCTAAAGTTGACCAAACCCTAAAAGTCAACAAAAGTCAACTCTCCGGGTTACGCTGCGCGTACCTGGCGTCCTCACAGAAACGGGGTGCGCGACCCCTTACGTTATGCGTACTGGGATTACGCCCCGCATAAATCCCAGTTTCAGACTCTAAGCTCTTGAGGTCTTAAACAGTTAAGACCCACATCCAACTTCTAGATCTGACCATTTCTAAGCCTCTTAATCTATAAAGTTGGTGACTTTAAGCCTTTGCATGGCTGGACAAGTCACTAACTCCCATAACATTTCATTTCCCAACTCTAGAAAGCTCATAACTCAAGCATGACCTCATAACAACGACCAAGATGGAACTTTATGGATCTATAAAACAAATATCACTGAAATGGGACAGATCTAGGTCCATGTAGTACATTACACTCATAAAGTCTCCACCTTTGGGACTTTTAACCCTAGAAATGGTCCATGCAATCATCTAACCAAATAAAGAGGAAAGTTTTGAACTTTATACCTCTAGATGAAGCTCCTTTCTCTGTAGATCTCAGATCCAAACTTGCACCTCAAGTCCTAGCCTCCACTAGCTCTTCTCCTTCTTCTTCACTAACACACCAAGACACTTTTAGCTCCAAAACACACACACTCAAGCTAAGGACGGTGGAAGGCTCTCTCTTAGGGTTTCACTCTCTTATATGGAGGCTGAGAAATGAGCCTTAGCATCCTTTAAATAGTGCACAAGCCAAACATTTAGGGTTTGCATCTGGACCCGTTACGGCCAGCGTACCCAGGCGAGTCCGCGTCCAAATTAACCGCATGAGTACGCGCATCGTACTCCCTAGTACCCCCAACGTACTCATTTGCTACAAGAACTCTCTCAAGGGACCAATCTTGACAACTTGATAAAATGGAAGGGTTAAATAGCTTACCTAAATTTCGGGATGTTACAATGTTGACTTTCAAACCACATGTATTCTCAGGAGAATGGGCCTAGAACACAAGGGGAGTAACCCCGGTGTTGTAGCTAGAAGTTTATGCGCCCTATTATTTTACTTTGCTTTTGTGACCTACTTATATCTCGAACAATTATGTAATATATTTTATTTAATGAATAAAAAGTAACGTTGCCGGTCGGGGGTGTGACATGTTGGTTTTCATAATTTGACTTTGATTGACATTATATTTTATAAATTTGATACAAATGGTTGTTAAGTTTTTTTTGGAAAGGGAACTTCCCTAACGGGGGTTCTGGGCTAGCTTTCATGCACCGACTAATCTTACGTTGCAAACATGAGGTTATGTCACATGTCCTGGAGTCACTGTAGACGAACCTCCATGGCCACAAGGGCTAAGTAGTGTGAGGATTTGAATATGGGTCAATAGGTTATCCACCATATCTTCTACATGTCTTACGAAGTCAGTACAACCCAAACGTTTGTTATGTTATTTATTCAAAGAATGAGTTTTGGATGCTTAAATATTTTAAAACTGAAAAAAAAAATTGAAAATTTGAGATGTTGTAAATTTTTACAAGCTCTAATTGTAAACAAGTTGTTTCGTTAGAAATCTAAATTGTTGTGTTGAATGATAATGACCATTTCATCCTTCTCTATTATTATGTTTTATAAAAACTTAACCAACTTCTTGAATAATGGTAAAAAAAATATAAAACATCATACAAAATCCAAATAAAACATAAATTTAAATTAAACACAAATGAAAATCAAACTTACAAATTTTCACATCCACGACAACATACTAAAATCAAAATAAAATCCTACAAATTTAATTTGAAGCATTTGAAAATAATTGATTCACATTCTATTACACAAATTATTCCTGTATTCATTGCCTTGTGAACTCCATTTCATGTTGTTTACGCTTTGACCATCACTCTCTCCCTCTTGTACTTGATGAGTGTTCTCCCTATCTACTAAAGTTCTTTCAATAGATTTTACCTTCCAACTAATCATAGGTTTCTTTTGTGTCAGGTCTAGGATAAATTCAACAAAATCCAACAATAGACACATGAACATTTACCAAAATAAAACAACATTTCAACAAGAACATTGAAAAAAAATAACCATATTTTTGCAAAACTAAACAACATTTCAGCAAGAACATCATAAAATAACAATATTTCCGCAAAATCAAACCAACATCAAACCATATTTCAGGAATATTATAAGCCTTTAAGCAAAAATAGATGTATTTCAGCAACATTTCAGATGCATTTCAACAATAATATATGTGTTTCAGCAAAGATAAACCCTATTTAAGCCATATTATAAGCATTTCAGCAACATTTGATGCATTTTACAGTACTAGAAAAACAGTCTTTTACGACGCGCAAACAATGACACGCGGTGATTTATGATACGCAAAAGCATACACCCTAAAAATAATGTCATCTCTTCTAAAATTTAAAGGATAGAGGACGTGCATTTATGGAGGGCGCTTATCTTAAATGTGTGTCCTCTTCAAATGTAGCTTTATATTTTTTCTGCTTAAACGTGCGTTTTTAAAGGGGGGAAAAGAAATCGTCTGAAATTCTAAAATTTTGAAGAACCCCACGTCTACCCTCTCTCCTCAGTATCTCCCTTCATTCACTTCTTCCTTCTCTCTGTAAACCCTAAGCCATAGCTACAGCCATTGAACCTTAAAAACTCAATCCACACTTCACATTCATTCACTCAATCCGGCCCTTTAATTTTAGCAAACCCACCAAAACCCTAGGTCTTGCCTTTTATGCTTTCACATCCTGCCTTCCCTAGTTGTATGTTATTCTGAATCCTTATTTCTTTTCTCTATCCCTAATTTTAGCAAACCCACCGGACCTTTAATTTTAGCTTTCTTTTACTCCAAAATCTTCTTCTTCCCATGTAAAGATTGGAAAAGTTGCGGTTTCATTTGCCAACCATTCATGGAAGCTCATCGCTTCCAACGCAACCACAAAATCCACACTTGAAAGCCCGCAATCTTCTGCACTCTCAATCTATCACATTCACCTTTCCCTTCGTCTTTATCTTATTCTTCTTCCTCATATCTAGTTCAATTGTAAATACGATTCATTGAAAGAAGAGAAGGAGATTGCATTTATGTGATTACTGATTTGATTGTACTAGCTTCCAGTTGAATTCCACAATGGCATCGACGTAAAGTATATTGAAACCGAGGAAATCGACTTCGAGATATGCGAATTCGCCATCCTCTTCAACTACTTCATCTTCGAAACATTTTCCGGAGGCTTCTGTTGATTATCTAAGCTCTCCGGCTTCATCTGCTAGAAGCAAGCGGCAGTACTTTTATTCCGAGAGTTTGCCATTGGGTTTTATGAGATCGAAGGAGAATGTCACTGTTACTGTTCGGTTCCGGCCTCTCAGGTGATCAAATCATGGTACAAATTTATGGTTTACTGTATTTATTGCGGTTAATTTGGATGTAAAATAACTTTTTGAGGATTAATCCGAGGGAAATTCGACGAGGGGAGGAGATTGCATGGTATGCAGATGGCGAAACTATTCTACGGAATGAAGAGACTCCATCGATAGCTTATGCATATGGTATGTCCAAATTATAGATATGCTACTAATTAATGTTTTTGAATTGATTCTATTGATGATCAAGAGTCATGTTCTAAATTAGAGCATAAGAAAATTAGGTAAAACAGAACCAACTCTACAGTAATTAACATTTTAAAACTTTGGATCCTTTATTGCCAAAGCTCTAGTGTTCTTTGATATCATTGTATAGGGGGCTGGAGCAACTAGCTAAACAATTACTCATTGATAAACTGATAAACTGATTTATTGGTTTTTTCTTGTTTCAAACACAATGTTTGTTAAATTCTATTATTGAAGGGGACAGATATCCCAAATTTTCAACTGTCTTCTTTTTGTACCCAAACACATATCAGAATCAAGCAGCCATCTTAATGGTTTTCACATGATTAACTACAGTTAACTTAACAAGGTCAAGAATTTGTAACTTTAGGCTTATACTCTTAACCATGAAGTTTATGCTTTTGAGGTTCATACTTCATATTGATATACCTTATAAATCTCATTTTCTTATTTATAATTTGTACATAGATCGGGTGTTTGGGCCTACAACCACAACACGTCATGTATATGATATTGAAGCTCAACATGTTTTTAGTGGTGCAATGGAAGGCGTTAATGGTATTATTTCTCTTCATTTCATGTAACTTACACAATTTTTGTATCTTTTTTATTTTTCTAATCTTGACATAATCTATTCCAATTACAGGAACTATTTTTGCATATGGTGTTACAAGTAGTGGAAAAACTCACACCATGCATGTAAGTCCATAACCTTTTTTCATTATATTCTTCTACCAAATTTAGAGGTGGCTTGGAAGTCTTCAAATGCTTTTATATTATTTGGGGGTGGCCTGGAAAAAAAGGACTGTACATCGTGCATTGTGGTATGGATTAGTATGTTCTCCATCTCTCACTTGATTATAATTTATAGAGTAAATTACCCAAATGCTTTTATATTATTTAAGAAATGGATAGCAAGAGAATATAAAATGTCAATTTATGTATATAGGATGTTGCGATCAACTTATTTGAATATCAAGAGTATCCAGAGGATTTGATGGTATCATTTAAACAGGAGGTAACTATTATTTTCGTAAGTAGCATCAAGCATGCTAATTATCATCTTTTCCATATTTCTTTTGATTTTTTTGTCTTATTTGTGATTCTCTCAAGGCACGAGGCATGAATTGTCTTCATCATTGCAACCCACCGATTATTCACCGTGATTTGAAGTCTTTAAATCTTCTTGTGGATAAGAATTGAACATGTTCAAGATGGGTAAGAAGAAGAAGAAGACCGAGAAAAGTGCTACAGAGATTACATTACTTGTTGAAAATATGATGGCTGAACTTGAAGTTGTAGCAAAAGAAGATGCAGAGATAAACAGACAATCATAACCAGCTATTAATAAAATCAGAAACTTGCCACTTCTAACTGAAGTACTATCTAAGTAAAGTCTTTTATTTGCAAAAGTCAAACATCTGTTACATAGTATTGTTTATATCATTTACCTTTTTAAATTATTAATGCAGGATACAACTTCAATTTGAGTTTCTAGATCATGGAGTTCTAACTCTTTTGAAAAATTGGCTTGAACCCCTTCCAGATGGAAGCTTGACCAATATAAACATTCGTGCATAAATATTGAAGATCCTAACTGAGGTAGGTATAGAATCAACTAGGATTAATTATATGTCTTTTTTATGTTGCTATAACTAATTATTAGTTGTTCTTATCCTCCAGTTCCCAGTTGATTTAGATCAATATGATAGAAGAGAGCAATTAAAGAAAAGTGGGCTTGGAAAGGTTATTATGTTCTTGTCAAAATTTGATGAAGAGACCACGTCCAATAGAAAGCTTGCTAAAGACTTAGTTGACAAATGGGTAAGTATATATGGATGTTGAATAAAATAAAAATTCCCTCTTATCTTGATTATCATTAAAATTATAAATGTAATAAGGTGTTGTAGTTTATTTGCATGCGGGATGTACAGAAAGTTTCAAGTTTCTTGGGGCATTCCCTGTTCTATTGGAGATGGGTGTACTTTCTGTTTCCAGCTTGGATAGCATGTCCTCTCTTGACATGGTAAGTATGATTTGTCTTATCACTACCAGCCAATAGGAACAACCACCCCCGGCCTTCATCCTGACATCAGGAGGGGTAATCAGGTACCTACCTACTAAATCATGTTTCTTTTGATTGCACAAAGCTAATATCTGATACATGGCATTTCATTGCGGGACCAATTTGGGATCATCAAGTTAAAACAAATTTCACAGAGAATAGACTTCATAAATAAGTAGAGATTATGCTCCTCAAATCCAGTTTCTTATTCATTTTTCTTTATTACTCATTAAAACTAAAGTTCCAATCATGCATATAATGGGTGAACCAATGACAACCGAACCGATTAATCCAACCACAATAACTTTTGAATAAGAAGTAATGATTTTTGTTTCTTTAAACTCTATTTTTGGACACTCTTTTCCGTTGTTAGAGGCTTATGTAGGGTTATTTATTATCTGATTGACAAGGTTTACCTAAGCACACCAACAAAGATTGCAATCATTGCTCATGAAAAGAAACGTACATTTGTCATTCGGAAAGATGGCCTTCTTGATGCTGTTAAGATCATGAAAATTTTCCACAATGGAATTGAAACTCATACTTTGACTGTTGAGACAATAACAACAATGTGCAGAAATGTTAACATTTTTTGGAAAACTTTGTTTGCATGGGTAATGAAGTGATATATATATATATATATATATATATATATATATATATATATATATATATATATATATTGTAGGGGTTTGGAATCCATGGGATAAGAAGGCGAAGGCTATGCCTAATTTTGGAGATGATGAATACAAGCATATGCTTTGTGTAGGGGTCGCAGCAGTGGAATACCCAATTACATTGAAACTCGGAGAGGAATGGAAAGGGAGGCAACAACTTTTGGTTGTTCCTTCAAGTTATTGCAGTGGGAAGCTTGACCCCCACATAGTTTATTAAATCACTTGAAGGAAAATCAGAGACAATTACACACATATTCCAGTAAGAAACAGAGTTGGATGAGTATTTTTTAGTCTTATAGGAATGTATAACCCATGTTAGCAATGTATTATTCTTGTTTAACATTTGAATGATTATTTATATGATATATTATAATTTGTGCAATTTATTTATTTCTTGTGTATGAAATTTTATTTTATATTATGCAATGGATTGTATTTTTTGTATATGGTATTTTATTTCTATTATGAGACATAAAAATTAATAAATATATAAAAAAAAATTTTAAACATTTAAATTTACGATACGCAAAAATATGTGTCATCTTCGTTGATGACATGGCCTTTCTTGACAGGGGTTTTAATGATACCCATTGCGTGTCATAAATGTGCATCGTAAATGCACGTCGTCTATAGATGACGCGCAAAAGCGTGTCATCTCTCGTTATGACAGGGCCTTCCTTGACACGCATTTGTGCGTCGTCTGAGTGTTTTACGACACGCATTGCGCGTCATAAAAGGTTGTTTTTCTAGTAGTGTTAGTAACATTTTACATGCATTTAAGCATAAATAGATGCATTTCATCAAATTTCACAAACATTAAAACATTTAAGATAATATGTGTTGCAATTTAACAAGCTTGTATATGCAAATCACAAAACAAATCATTTTTTCAACAAGAACATCATAAAAGGAATTATTTTAGCAAGCTAAACCGATTTCAAGAAGAAAATTTGAAAAAGAACATCAATTTATAAAAAGGATTACCAAAAACAGAGGGCAACAACGACAAACTGGTGTGCGAGCGTTGCTCTTGCAGTGTGCAATGTTCGAGAGTGCTGACTGTGGGAAATGTCAGAAAGGATAGAGGCAAGAAGAGGGTAGAGTCGTGTTAAGTCTCAAAAAGATAGGCGAAATGTTCGACGGGTAGGATTAGGGCAAAAAGGAAAAGCATGATTTTTCTTCTTTTCATATGTGCCCAAGTGTGAGAAACAACCCCTTAGATGATGATGATTAAGATTGTATAAAATTTGTTATATTTATATCTAAAAGTTTAGAGTCCTTTATAAGCTCTACTAACTATACAAATTAATTAAAACTAGTAAAAAACATGGGCATCGCCCTAGGTCGGTATTTTTTTTAAACATTTCAATTAGGGCATTCATACTTTAAAAGATTTATTTTTACCTATAATAGCAATGTTCTTACATAGTGCTACAAATGCATTATTTGGTATCTATTGTTATCACTGGTAATTAAATATATGTGTTGTTATTTGAGAAAAATAAGACAGTATAGTAGAATATCGAAGGTGGGGAGACAAAAAGCGACAACTCCACAAACTAATGTGGCAAAAAGTTGAGCTGTCACATTTGGTAAATGTCAGGGACCAAAAGTAGGAAACTCTGGAACCCTTTGTGGCTAGCAGTATAGAATATCGAAGCTGGGGGAACTAAAGTGCCAACTCCACAAACTAATGTGATAAAAAGTTGAAGAGGGACCAAAAGTGGCAAAATATTGAAACTTTTGTGGCAAAACGTTGAAAAAATTGAGGAGGGACCAAAAAGAATAAAGTGCTGAAACTTTTGTGGCAAAACTTAGAATAATAGAAAATATACTATTCCTAAAACATTTATGCTTTAATATATATAAGATGTGTGCCTACGCAAAGCAACGACGATAAATAACTCTTTTGGCGGATAGTTTTCTTTCGGATAAATAATTATTAGATTTTATTATTAGTTATTATGTAATAAAAAAGTACTACGTTTAAATAAAATATTTATGTCTCGACATTATATTTATATTGTCTGTTAAGAAATGTAAATTAATGTATATAGATGTATTTAATATTTTAAAATTGTCATTTTACTCCAAATTGAATTTCTTGATAATATTTCTTAATTCATGTTTTCAAACTTTTGACAAGTATTAATGATTTATTTATGCCTAATTGGTTTGTTTAAAAAAAAATAACTTATACCTCTTAAAATTCATTATATGACTAATATGTTTTATAATATAGTATAAAATATAAGATATATTAATGAATAACGATTTTGTAATTATCAAACATATAATACTCATATTAGTAGTATTTTATAATAAAATAATCTATATTATTATAAATTCCAACAATATTGTCTATTTTTTCTTAAATTTGCAATGTATATGATGAAAGTTTGAATTTTTCTTGTTATTTATTATGAAATTGCAACTTTTCTTGTTAATGTTAGAATGGTTCATGTTAATTTGGTTGTTTCTGAATTATATGATATTTTTGGTCTCTAATCTTTCATGATTAGAATGGTTCTTGTTTATATGTGAATGGTGCTAGACTTTTGGTTAGTTTGGTGTTCTCAACAGGAAGAAAAGCAATGGTCAGTTAACTCTTTCTTCTCACTTTGGCATAACGAACAAGCAAAAAGGGACAAGATAGTAGACAACATTTCATCAAAGAAAATGACAAAAGTCACAAAATAATAGACAACAATATTTTGTTAAATCAATGTGTTTCAAAAAGAAAAAAAGAGGCATGAAGCAAGTTAAAAAATACATGAGTTTCATTTTTCACCTACGTAACACTATAACTACTCAACGGATTTTTATTAATTATATTCTCTTAGTAAATAACTAATACTGTATTTAATATACAAAATATTAAATTATCAAACAATTTGTTTTGACATCTGTTAAGAAGAAAAAATAAGTAAATTTTATTAGGCTAGAAGCCTATAATAGTGTAATACTATTTTTTTTGGGCTCAATTTAAATGGGCTATTGGGCTAATACAAGGGTAGGTTTTCCTTGGCCCTAGTTTATTCAGGTGACCAATCCGAACTTGTAAACCCGAAAACCCGATTTGGTGACCACCACAAAACCAACTAACCCGAAAAACTGCCTGACATTTATCTAGCATCAGCTCATGTATCAACCATTGAGATTAAACAAGTCTTCACTTTAGAGGTATTAATCTAATTATCTAAACACGTTATATGTTTGTTTATTTAATTTTTCTAAATGGATCCATGACATTGGGGGACAAAACCTTTCCACATCTTCATATTGAACACCCTCACAAAGAGGCACTTTAGGACTCGAGGAGCATAACGCATGTTTGGTAACATAAATATTTGTATTGCATTAATGCGATATTTGTTTTAATTATTTTTCTCTGTGTTGTAAAAAGCATTGTTGTACATGTACGCCTCATGTAATTGTCACATGACAATCACCAATGTCTCCGATAATATATTATTATGGATCTACCACTTATACACCTACTTTTTAATAGGTAGAAAGTTGGCTCTTTCTATTGAAGGGTTATTCTAATTGAATCTAATATAAATGAAATGGAAAAGGAGTACTGGAGTAGTTAGATCCTGTTTTTTTGTTTATACTCGAATACGTAAGCTTTTTATTCACGTAAACACATATGTAGTATGATGAAATACAAACAAATAACAAAGATTTGTGTAATTATTATTAATAGATATAGAGAACATGGATGGTTATTGGATTACAAAAGAGATGATATCACTTTTGGCTCTATTCGTTTGTTCAACATATATTGATCTCAACTCCGAGTTGACAACTCGTTTCATCTTCTTAGAGAATCAAACTACCATCTTGTCACCTAGAACAACTTGGTTTGTCTAGTATAGAAAACATGTCACATTCGTGCCAATCAAACGTATATAACGTTGTCTTCACTCAAGATACTAAATCGGCTAGAAACTTGAAATAAGTTAGAATATTTCATATATAACTTATGATTTCATTTTGTTTTTAAATTTTGTACAAAGTTCGAGCTTAACTACGTACGTGTTTGTTTTTATTGTTAAGTGTTTTTTTATACTAGTTTGCTGCTAGGAGTCCCTCTAATCGAATCCATAATCAATAGAAGTTGAAATAAATTTTCTATTTATAGAAAGTTGCAAATGAAAATTGGTTGGGCGCGAAACTATAGCATCCGTATTCCAGATACGTATTTTATTTTTTACTTAAATCTGATTAATTAAGAATCTAGGGATTTTTACTGAGGGTGTCAGGGAGCCTATAATAGGGCACGGTGCATTCGGCCCTTGGGTTGATCGTATTTTCTCGGGTTTTAGACCTATTTAAAGGGCACAAAACCCTAGGAGATGTCATTTTCAGCTAGGGATGAGATTTAGAATTGGAAAACCGGACCGAAATCGGAACTTTTAGAACCAGAATATGTAAAACCGGTCCGGGTCCCGGGTTTAAAGAATGGCTCTATCCGGGTTTGGGGTCCGGGTAAACCGGGTTTAAGAATCAGAACCGTTTTAGGAACCGGAATCGGTTTTAGGGGTCGGAACTGGTTTATGTGAAAAGTTTAAAACATGCATAGCTCATTCGGTTGAAGTCAGATTAGAATGAGGTTTTTTTCAAAGTGTAGTTTATAGTTTGTACATGATTTTAGACTATAATTTTGTCATTTTTGGGTTAATATTCATTGACTTACAATTTCTCAAAGTCGGGATATCAAAGCAAGAAGTTTTATGTTTTTCAGCTTTTTTGTATTCTGTGATAGTTTTAAAACATGCATATCTCATTCGTTTGATGTTAGATTGACATGAGGTTTTTTCCAGAGTGTAGTTTATAGTTTGTACATGATTTTAGACTATAATTTTGTCATTTTTTAGTTTATATTCATTGACTTATAGTCTCTCAAAGTCGGGATATCAAAGTTGTAAATTTTATGTTTTTCAGCTTTCTTTGTTTTCTTTGATAGTTTTAAAACATGCATATCTAATTCGTTTGAAGTCGGAATAGAATGTGGTTTTTTCCAACGTGTAGTATAGAGTTTGTACATGATTTTAGAATATAATTGTGTCATTTTTTGTTTCATAAAATTTTAAAATATGCTTATCTAATTTGTTTGAAGTCGAATTATCATGAAGGATTTTGCAACGTGTAGTTTAGAGTTTGTACATGATTTTAGACTATAATTTTGTCATTTTTGGTTTAATATTCAATGACTTACAGTCCCCCGAAGTTGGGATATCAAAGTTGAAATTTGTCAAAGTTCAACCACTAAGTAATTACCAAAAATAATTTGGTTTTCCGGGTTTTCCAATTCTAGACCCACTTTACCCAGTTCCATCCGACCCACTTTGATATTTTCGGTTTTCCCAATTCTATACCCACTTCACCCAGAAACGAACCGGAACCAGTTCCTATATACCAGTCCGGTTTTCGGTCCTACAAAATCTTGTTAACCGGTTCCAAGGTTTTCTAGGTCCGGGTCTACCGGTCGGGGTTTGGACCCACTCTCATCATTATTTTCAGCCTCCAAAGCACCCTTGAGTGAAACCCTTGTTGGATTAAGGTGTAGCTAAATTGGTATATACTTGAATTAGAAGCAAAATCCTTTTTAGATTTCCCTCATAACTAATAACGAGTGGAATGATATTTGGAGAGAGAGTGGACAATTTGTTAGTTTATTTTATGAATAATAAGTTAATTGGGAATTGAAATATTTCATTAACATATTATATGATTAATATATTAATTGAACATAGTAATAATTAATTAATTAATTAATCAGAACTAATTTGGATTTAATTCTAGGTTAACTACAATTAATCATGCAATGACTCTTTGGTTTCCAAGGGGGGTCCTTCTGAAACATCCCAAAAATACAGTCTGAAAATTTCTTTTTAATTTAATACTAAAACCATAGTAATCAAACAATCATATAAACCTCATAAACAATGTATCTCAAAAGTATCATAACATCGATTAAACATATCAGAGTATAATCATCCCTGGCTAAACAAATGGTGGGTGCACTGCAATCTTCCCGAGCTCCTCTTTTGAAAAATGATTACCTAAAACCAAAACTGAAAACTGTAAGCACGAAGCTTAGTGAGTCTCCCCAAGCTACCACATACCATACACAGAATCACATACTGGGCCTAGCGCACTGCATCGGTGTAACACCCAAAGTTTTGAAGGCCAAGAAAGGAAAGAAAACCCTAAGTTTAGGGGTCGACTCGGCGAATCCAAGGAGGGACTCGGCGAGTTCGAGCGGGATCCGGGTCGAGGAGTAAGTAACCGACTCGGCGAGTCGGCTAAGGTGACTCGGCGAGTCCGGTCTGTGCGTGGAAAACCCTAAATTCGGGACTTGGAGCCTATATAAACGTCTTAATCTTCTTCCTAGGGTTCCTTATTACCTCTTTAGCCCTGGATACCAAACCCTAGCTGTCATATCCATTGATTGAGCCAATTATTGCCTTGAAGAGTGCATTAAGCTTGGAGAAAGAAGAAGAATCTTGAGAGTGCAAAAAGGGGGCTGTAGATCCGAGATTGGGAAGACATTTATGAGCTTTTGGAGGTAATAAGCTAGTCCTTGGACTCCCTTGCACCTAGATCTATGTGTGTGTTAGGCATTCTTGGCATGATAGTAACCATTTCAAGCTAGAAGTCCGGATCTGAGGTTGCTACCTCAGATCCATGCTTGTTTTGGTCTAGTGTCCCATAAAGTATCTGCCCTTGAGTTGATTATGGAGCCTCCTTGCCTTAAACCCTAGTTTATGGTGTATTTTTCTTAGATCTCCTTCTCTACACGTAAAGTTTGCAACTTTACGTGAGGAATAGGCTTGGGAAGGGTAGATCTACAGATTTGAGTCCCTGCATGACTCAAAAGTCCTCTTCATGTATGAAGGACCGGATGGACTCGGCGAGTCCTTTGAGTGGACTCGGCGAGTAGCTTGAAGATGAGGAGGAACTCGACGAGTGGGATGAACAACTCGTCGAGTCGGATGAAGTTGGGCATAAACTCGGCGAGTTGGAAGAACAACTCGGCGAGTTGGATGAAGATTGCCTTGTACTTGGCGAGTCTGTTCTTGGACTCGGCGAGTCAGGTCGCGGAACCCCAAACCCTTCGAGTTAAGACTCGAGTCAACGAGTCGAGCAAGGACACAGTGAGTTGGATAGGACAGGATTCTGGAATCAGCAGACTCAGCGAGTCAGGGGTTGACTCGGCGAGTCAAGTCGCGATTGGAAGGACTTTGAGCATAAGAACTCGGCGAGTCAGTAAGCGGACTCGGCGAGTAAGGTTGACCTAGAAGGTTGACTTTGACCAGGACTTTGACTTAGACCAGAGTTGGTTTGGTAGTCTTTCGGGGGTCAGTTAGACTCAGTGTTGCATTGTTATTGGTAGCTCGGGGAGCGGGTGGAGCCGGAGTTCAGAGAGTTGCCGGGCAGCGGCTAGTGGGATCATCAACAAGTTCAGCCAGTGCAGGTAAGTTTCCCTTTGTGTGAATGGGTCTAAGGCCACAATGCCGACCCATGTAGTTATGAGTAGAAGACCCGGGGTTAGCCCTAGGCACAGTATGCTAGTATGATTTCGGGACGAGGTCCAATGGTAGAGGGTGGGTGCCCAAGGAATGGTTTATGTGATAGTTTATACTTGTTGTCTGTGTGATACTTGTATGTGCCTGGTAGGGAGGTGAGTGTGGGCGAGGTCCCGTATCTCACCAATAGCAGAGTGTGGATGGTGTTCCACATCTCAGTAGCAGCAGAGCAGGGGTGAGCCCCAAGTTAGGGAAGGAGTGAGGGTGGGCTGGGCCCGTATCTCACTATCAACAGGAGTATGGACGGGGTTCCATGACTCATCAGTAGCAGGACACGGGCGGGGCCTAGAGATAGGCGAGGCGTTAGAACAAGATCCGTTAGTATGTATTTAGCTTATGTGATGTGATGTGATATGTTTATGTGCTATTATATGTTAGTGGGCGGGGCCCTGTGACAGGCGAGGCCTAAGTGAAACAGATCTGTATCCGAGCGGGGCTCGAAGCCAGGCGGGGCCTGGAGCGGTGGGGCCGTTGTAGCGAGCGAGGGCCGGGGTAGGGGGCGAGGCCCAGGATAGGGGGCGTGGCCCAGTATGTGCAGTATGTGGTTATGCATGGTATGTGGTAGGGTGGGGAACTCACTAAGCTTCGTGCTTACGGTTTTCAGTTTTGGTTTCAGGTGCTTCCGGTAGCGGATGATGGAGCTCGGGATGATCGCATGGCACATATCATAGATAGTCAGCCTGGGAATGTTTTACTCTGATAATGAACATGTGTTTTGAAAACTAATACTCTGTTTATGTTTTGAAATGATGAATTTCCTTAAAGTAATGTTTTATTAAAAGAAATTTTTGGGCGTGAAAATTGGGTCGTTACAAGTTGGTATCAGAGCCTTGGTTTGAGGGATTCAGACATGCTCTCGGGTGTGTCTGAACTCAAACTGAGGAATTGGTATAAAAGTTTTCAAAATGGAAAGACAGTTTTGTAAAAAGAGAGTTTTGAGAAAGAAAACAGTTTTAGAAAAGCAAAAAGAATTCATAAAGAAAGGAACTTTGAAAAGAGGAAAAAGGGTGTGGTGCATGCAATCAGTCGAGCTCAAGTAAGTACCCCAAATACCCATACAAGTTTATGTTATGATTATCAGTTGATAGAACAACATGCTAGATTAGGACTAAGGATTTAGGAATGATGCCTTATGTGCCTATGATATGTGTTTGAGTTGCATGATAGTGCTGGTTAGACAGTAGTAGGATAGCATGTTTATGTTATGCCTGAGTTTATGAGTTTGTGTTGCATGCTAGTTCGGATTTTTTCTATTTGGATATGATTGCTTGAGTATGTTGTGGTTAGCTATTCCCCTCGTCCGAATGCTGCTTGCTTTGGCCCTATTGCGCAGCTCTTGTCTGACTCCAACCGTTGTAGGGACGAGTCTTTTACTTGAAGGATTATCTGAGCCTCGTCACATGTGATGGTATCCAGGTGATGGCTAATTGGCATCACAAGGAGACCTTCAACAGCTGAGGACTGATTGAGTTGAGTCAGAGGTTTCCCCAGGGTGAGCCTAGGATGAGATAGTGTTGGGAGCAGTAGTAATGGATAAGGGACCTGGTGGAGTCGAAGCAATTCCTGAGGAAAGTACGGATAGATGTGGAAGGTAGTATGGGCCCGTACTGCTGAAAGCAGAGGATCCGTACTCGATTCGGGAAAGGCCAAGACAAGACCGAGAACCTAGTAGGGAGTGTGTTTGGTCTCGCAACAGTGATGAGTTTTCTGATAGTGAATGGATTATATTTTCAGTATGGTGACATTGCAAGAGAGACCAGCGGGCGGATCAGGCACCGGAGAGGGATCAGGCTCGGGTTCAGGGGCCGAGCAGCTCGAGGAGCGAATGAGGGAGTTGATATCCGCCGAGGTTACGCACAGTATTTTGAGTCAGACTCCTGTGATCTTTAGCACGGTCAAGGAGGGTATATTGGAGATTTTGGATGAGAGGCTGGGAGCTTTCCGTACTGAGATGATGGCTTTGATGGAAGCGTGTACCTTGACATTTCGGGAGTTCAGGGCTTGCGGGGCACCAGATTATCATGGGGCTAGGGACCCATCGCTAGCAGCAGATGGTTGGCCGATGTTGCCAACGCATTTCGTACGAGTCGGTGCCCTGAGGGGGACAAGGTCAGACTCGCTTCCTGTCTTCTGAAGGACAGAGCGAGGGACTGGTGGGAGGAGATTGGTCATGCTTTGGGGGATGACGCCACGTTGGACGCGATGACCTAGAGCGATTTCTCGGCCAGGTTCAGGGCGGAGTTTTCGCCGATTATTGAGGTGCAGCAGTTGGCACGGGAGTTTCAGGACTTGACGCAGACCACTGAGACCATGGCGGAGATCACCGCCAAGTTCAGGGAGAGGGCTCTTCTTGTACCACAGTATGTCGCGGATGAGGAGATGAAGAAGGCCCGATACCATGAGATGTTGAGGGATGACATCAGGGAGTTCGTGAGCAGATCCAGCTGTAACACGCTGGAAGATATGATTTCTCAGGCTAGGGAGAGGGAAATTGATTTGGAGCAGATCCGGAAGAGGAAGCCGGATGAGGTTCAGGTAGCTGCAGGTTCGGGCAAAAGGCTCAAGAGATCGGATTCGAGGTCGAGGGGTTTTCAGGACCGCAGCCGGTGCGGGAAGTGTGGCAGGGCGCACGGGGGCGCGTGCAGGAGTGGTAGCGGTGGTGAGTCTGGCTGTTTCAAGTGTGGTCGGACTGGTCATTTTAGCAGGGATTGTACTGTTACCACCATGCAGGGATCCGACTTGATATGTTTTCACTGCAACCAGTGGGGCCACAAGAAGGCCCAGTGTCCCAGTTTGCTTTCGGCAGGACGGGTGATGGCACCCGCCCTTGCAACCTTGAGGATCACGGATGGCCGTCAGGGCCGGGTAGAGGTGCCTGCGGTGGGAGGCAGAGCTTTTCAGATGACTATCTTAGAGGCGCGATCAGCACCGGACGTTGCAGGTATGCGATTTCTGTTTTCAGTTCTTTTATTTGTGCATGATTATATTGTTATGGTTCTGCATCATTATCGGTATGAATATTTTATTTTTTGAGTGGTTGATTGTGATCGAGTTATATGTCATCTGCATACCTTGGATATCCGAAAGGTAGTGAGGGGATGTGCCCTATTGGAGAAGGTTGCATGGGATGCAGTAACTGTAGCATGCTTGGGAGGGACTTGGTATGTCTCGCTAGATCGGAGTTGTGTAGTGTTAGAAATGGATTGGTTAGATCCCTAGCTATGGTAATCTTGGATTCCTCAGCAGATTGATTATGGAATGGTAGCAAGGATTGGGATTTCTTTTGAGTATTGAGCAACAAGGAGTAAGCAGGATCGAAGTGGGGGAGAATCCTCCGAGTGTGCAAAGGTAGGAGCACGCAGACCCAGAATGAGTGTGCGACCTTCGAGAAGGAAAGGAAGTAGTTCAACGTTCGATGGATTGAGGATTTCAGGGTTGGGAGTTTGAGAAACTCCCCATCAGCTAGTGCGTGTGGTGGTAATGGTTAGTACGTGGTTCGGAATTCAGGTTATGGATCGCCCGTAGGACTCGGGGGAGTCAGAATGAGGATCTTGAGAGCTAATGGCACGTGGGTGCCTTCGGATTAGCAGTCAGTGGTGGAAGTGATGTAAGACTACGGGGCAGCCGTAGCATTCACTAGCAGTCAGCAATGGATGGTGACGTAAGACTACGGGTAAGCCGTAGCATTCCTTATTAGCTTCGTTAGCAGAGTTGGGGCGAGGCCCTTATCTCCTAGTGATCTGATAGTGATCAGGAATGGGTAGTGGATGAGAATGATAGGGAGTTGCCTGTATAGCCCTAGAGAGGTGAGACCTTGGGAGAGGCCGCTCCAGGATATAGTCGGGTGAGACCCGTGGGCGAGGCCCGTATGAGATTAGCAGTGTAGGTGAGACTTGAGAGCAGGGTTGCTCAGTAGTATGGTTGGGTGAGACCCATGGGCGAGGCCCGAGCGAGAGTGATTAGACTAGTGGGACTAGAAGGATAGAGGCGGGTGGGACCCATGGGCGAGGCCCGTGAGTTTTAGCAGTGCAGGTGGGACCTGGTAGGGACGTTAGTGTCAAGATAAGGGATCGGGGATCCCATGATTGTAGTTCCTGAATGGCAGAATAGATTGAGCAGTTATAGGTGGTCGAAGTTTCTTCGGAAGTCGCTGGGAGCGACTAGTGGTGGTGTTGGGATTAGCTACCGGTGGAAGCCGGTAATCCAGATATTGATAGGTTGGTAGGGACCAGGGTGGTCTCAGTTCATCCGGAAGGCAGTCAAGGAATAGCAGAATTTTCAGTCAGTAGTACTGCAGGTAAGTAGTGTATGGTGGAATTCAGTTAGTTGAATCGAGGGGTGCTCGGCACCAAGTATTGGCAGAGAGGAGTGTCAGTGATTACTGACGGTGATGAACCGTTCTGGGGATAGCGAGGGATGATGGAGTTGGTGAAGGATAGGACCTTCACAGTGTCAGAGGAAATAGTTGGATATGGAGCTTTGCCTTGGGAAGGCAAGGAATTTGCACAAGTAAAGAAGGGGTGAACCCCTATAGGTTCAGTGCAGTACTCGGTGAGTACCAGAAGGATTGTCAGTTGAGTAAGTTGTGTTTCTAAGTTGTTCAGGGTCAGGTTTGACCCGAGGTTTAACCGCGAGATTTATGTTAGTCAGAATGACCAGGTGGAAGACCAGCGAAGGTAGGCAGTTGGTGTTGGCATAATTGGTGGGTATGGGAGGCGGATCGCAGGCGGTGGGCCATGGCAAACTTCGAGGACGAAGTTTAATTTAAGTGGGGGAGAGTTGTAACACCCAAAGTTTTGAAGGCCAAGAAAGGAAAGAAACCCCTAAGTTTAGGGGTCGACTCGGCGAGTCCGAGCGGGATCCGGGTCGAGGAGTAAGTAACCGACTCGGCGAGTCGGCCAAGGTGACTCGGCGAGTCTGGTCTGTGCGTGGAAAACCCTAAATTTGGGACTTGGAGCCTATATAAACGTCTTAATCTTCTTCCTAGGGTTCCTTACTGCCTCTTTAGCCCTGGATACCAAACCCTAGCCGTCATATCCATTGATTGAGCCAATTATTGCCTTGAAGAGTGCATTAAGCTTGGAGAAAGAAGAAGAATCTTGAGAGTGCAAAAAGGGGGCTGTAGATCCGGGATTGGGAAGACATTTCTGAGCTTTTGGAGGTAATAAGCTAGTCCTTGGACTCCCTTGCACCTAGATCTATGTGTGTGTTAGGCATTATTGGCATGATAGTAACCATTTCGAGCTAGAAGTCCAGATCTGAGGTTGCTACCTCAGATCCATGCTTGTTTTGGTCTAGTGTCCCATAAAGTATCTGCCCTTGAGTTGATTATGGAGCCTCCTTGCCTTAAACCCTAGTTTATGGTGTATTTTGCATAGATCTCCTTCTCTACACGTAAATTTTGCAACTTTACGTGAGGAATAGGCTTGGGAAGGGTAGATCTACAGATTTAAGTCCCTGCATGACTAAAAAGTCCTCTTCATGTATGAAGGACCGGATGGACTCGGCGAGTCCTTTGAGTGGACTCGGCGAGTAGCTTGAAGATGACGAGGAACTCGACGAGTGGGATGAACAGCTCGTCGAGTCGGATGAAGTTGGGTATAAACTCGGCGAGTTGGAAGAACAACTTGGCGAGTTGGATGAAGATTGCCTTGTACTCGGCGAGTCTATTCTTGTACTCGGCGAGTCAGGTCGTGGAACCCCAAACCCTTCGAGTTAAGACTCGAGTCAGCGAGTCGAGCAAGGACTCAGTGAGTTGGACAAGACAGGATTCGGGAATCAACAGACTCGGCGAGTCAGGGGCTGACTCGGCGAGTCAAGTCGCGATTGGAAGGACTTTGAGCATAAGAACTCGGCGAGTCAGTAAGTGGACTCGGCGAGTAGGGTTGACGTAGAAGGTTGACTTTGACCAGGACTTTGACTTAGACCAGAGTTGGCTTGGTAGTCTTTCGGGGGTCAGTTAGACTCAGTGTTGCATTGTTATTGGTAGCTCGGGGAGCGAGTGGAGCCGGAGTTCAGAGAGTTGTCAGGCAGCGGCTAGTGGGATCATCAGCAAATTCAGCCAGTGCAGATGAGTTTCCCTTTGTGTGAATGGGTCTAAGGCCACAATGCCGACCCATGTAGTTATGAGTAGAAGACCCGGGGGTTAGCCCTAGGCACAGTATGCTAGTATGATTTTGGGACGAGGTCCAATGGTAGAGGGTGGGTGCCTAAGGAATGGTTTATGTGATAGTTTATACTTGTTGTCTGTGTGATACTTGTATATGCCTGGTAGGGAGGTGAGTGTGGGTGAGGTCCCTTATCTCACCAATAGCAGAGTGTGGATGGTGTTCCACATCTCAGTAGCAGCAGAGCAGGGGCGAGGCCCAAGTTAGGGAAGGAGTGAGGGTGGGCTGGGCCCGTATCTCACTATCAGCAGGAGTATGGACGGGGTTCCATGACTCATCAGTAGCAGGACACGGGCGAGGCCCAGAGATAGGCGAGGCCTTAGAACAAGATCCGTTAGTATGTATTTAGCTTATGTGATGTGATGTGATATGTTTATGTGCTATTATATGTTAGTGGGCGGGGCCCTGTGACAGGCGAGGCCTAAGTGAAACAGATATGTATCCGAGCGGGGCTTGGAGCGGCGGGGCCGTTGTATCGGACGAGGCCCGGGGTAGGGGGCGAGGCCCAGGATAGGGGGCGTGGCCCAGTATGTTCAGTATGTGGTTATGCATGGTATGTGGTAGGGTGGGGAAGTCACTAAGCTTCGTGCTTACGGTTTTCAGTTTTGGTTTCAGGTGCTTCCGGTAGCGGATGATGGAGCTCGGGATGATCGCATGGCACACACCATAGACTAGTCGGCCGGGGAATGTTTTACTCTGATAATGAACATGTGTTTTGAAAACTAATACTATGTTATGTTTTGAAATGATGAATTTGCCTAAAGTAATGTTTTATTAAAAGAAATTTTTGGGCGTGAAAATTGGGTCGTTACAATCGGGCCCCACCCAGCATCGGACCGATGTCCGGAATATGCCCGGCATTGGACCGAAGTCTGGCATAACTTGGGCCCCGCCCACTGCATCGGGCCCCGCTCGACATCAGACCAAAGCCCAACATAAACTGAACATAACATACACATAAACATATAACCTAATCACATATACTACATAGGGCTTGCCCGACATCGGACCAAAGCCTGGATCATATAACACATAACATAACATAAACATGCATGAATCAAAAAGACATCAAGCATTCATAACTACTTCTTGGGATTGCCCCGGCAATGGACAGAAGTCCAGAAAACATAACATATAACATGTAAGTTAATCCACTACATCGGCCCCGCCCGGCATCGGACCGAAGTCCGGAATACATAACATATAACATGTAAGCCAAACCACTACATCGGGCCCTGCCCGGTACTACTAACATCTAAACGGGCCTGCATTGTGGCCTTAGACCCGTTCCTACTAGGAGAGGACTCACCTCACACTACTGAAGTCACGCGAATAAATCTCGAGCTGATGGCTGACAAATCATCGAGCTGTCAACATCTAAATAGACCCAAATTAATAATTGGATCCCAAATATATATCCATAAGTCCTTTCTTGGGTAAAAGACTACTTTACCCCTAACTTAGCTGGATTCAAGCCAAAGGCCCAATCCAAAGGCCCAATAGTCTGATAATCAACTAAAGCCCAACTATGGTCCAATTTTCTAAATTGGGCCCAAATCCTTCACATCGTCTTACTTAAAAGGCGCAACAATTTATTTGGTCCAAACACTTAGCCATCCAATAGTCCTATACCTCATATTCTTCAAGGCCCAGCTATGGCCCATCTATGGCCAAATTTTACGAATTGGGCCCAAACCTGTCCAATGGGCCTTATCCTATAGCCCAGTCCAATACTCTAGTCCTTATACTTGCTCTTGTATGGTCCATCAATAGCCCAAAACATCTAGGCCCAACAGGAGGCCCAACTCCAAACCCAACAAATTAGAGCTTTCACACAAAATAATGATTAGGGTTAAGTGTTCTCACTTAACCCATTAAGGACTTAACCCATTAAGTCCATTATTCCACTAAGTAAATGATATGGGGTAATTTGGGCTTAAAACACAATCCAATCCCAATGGTCCAAAAGTGGGTCCCAATAAGCCCAATCTAATAAATTCACAATTAGGGTTTCTAAACCAAACACAAGCCAACCAAGTCCAAAATTAAGCTTTTTTAGGTCCATTAGGGTCCTACTAGGCCAGCCACCACCCACTGCCACGTCGGTGGCAGCTCACGCCGGCAGGCGGCGGTATTTCCAATGGTGGTGGCTTGAAATCTTGACTCAAAAATCGCACATTCAAATTCACATCCATAAAATATCCACTCCCACACATAATAACACACACACATCCACCTCTCACGGTAGTTGGTGGCGGCAGAAACAGTGATAGTGACGGCAGCCACCACCTTGAGGTGGTGGTGATGGGTTTTCTTGCCAACAAATCGCATATAATACCTCCCAAGCCATGAACAGCCTAAATACTTGACTGTTCCTATATTTAGCCACCTCATAGGTGGTTGCCGTCACCGAAAAAAGGTAGAAGAGGTGGTCAGAAGGTCACTGGCGGCAGCGGTGACGCGTCTGACGTCGAGCATGCGCAAAAGGGACGGAGGAGAGGAGAGAAAGAGATAGCAAAGGGTCTTACCAGGAATTTTCGACCATTTTTGAATCCAAAAACGTTGTACACAACTTCCATTGTGGGACTCGGTGATTCCTCTGGCTGCCACAACGTCTCCGGCAGCAAGCTTCGGTGGCAGTTGGTCTTTGTTAGGCGGCGGCGGCTGAAGATACTACCGAAGGTGGTGGCGGCTGGAGTATAGCGATTAGGGCTCACTGTTTCATTCGAACGAGTGGGAAAAGAGATACGGGTATATCCCGTGTCTTATTCCAAACATTTGAGCAATTGTACAACTTCAACCCTCCTCAGAAGATTTGTTTTTCAATTTAAGTCCCAAAAATTACCCTACAACCCTCCACTTGTGAATTATTTGCAAGGCTAATCCGAAAATTATCTTTTAACCCTCTCTTCCATAATTCCTTTCATAATATGTCCCAAAGTTACCAAATAGCCCCCTGAACTTTCAAATATTTTCAAATTAAGTCCAGAATTTGCACTTCTAGCCCCCCAACTTCTAAAATTGTAACAATTGACCCTCGAGGCCAACACCTTGCTATATAATTATTTATTTTAGGGATACTATTCATTTTATATTTTATTTATTTATTTATTTATGTAATAAACGGGGTGTTACAGACACAGTACCTATTTTCATGCACTAGATTCTTTAACAAAATGGCTGAATTTGCTATCCCATCTCTTATCTCATCTTGTCTTCTAGTTGTTAGGTTTGAGTACAAGCCATTAGAGGCATTAAATTGTTGGTGTTAGCTTTATGAAGTGCAAAGGAAAGGAATCAAAAGGTTTATTTGCTATAATAAATCTTAAGGTATGTAAACCCTACTTTTTCACTTTTTCGAATTTCATAGGGTTTTTCTAGGGTTCATGATGTTCATTGTTTGTTGCTATCAATTAGAGAAAACATAGATCCTTATAGGTTGCATGTGAACTTAAGTGTGAAGATTTTTCCGCTTTACATGTTTTGATAACATATATAATCCTTTAGTGGTATCAGAGCGGGGTTTTATATTGATTACACATGAGGTGAAATGATCAAGATTAGAGCTTATAGAAAAGAAACCCTAGCCTCTTGTAATTTTCGACTTTTGCTAGGGTTTCTTGAAACCCTAGCCTCCATGTCTTATTAATTAAAAGGATAGGATTAAATTTAAATTATTTAATTAAGGTTTTAATTAAGATAGTTATTTAATTCCTAAATGATTTAATTAATTTAATTAATTGCTTAATTAAAAAATAAAAATTAAATCAATTTGGTTTCAATCGATTAATTAATTATATGATTAATTAATTTAATTAATTGTTTAATTAAAAGATAAAGAGCAAAATAACTAAATATTGAATACAACCATTTAAAGATAAAAACTTTCTTTTTATTTATACCATAAATCCTTCATAAACTCTATTTCTTGGCAACGGTTAACTTCTTTAATGAACATAATGAATGATCTACAGTGATGACTAGGTGAAATAAAAAACTTCAGTGCTGGTGAATGGGTAGCTACTTTGATCTAACTAGAATGTAATGTTAGATTAAACATAAAGTAACTTGATCCAAGATCACAATTATTACAAGCAAGCTCTGGTGAACATAAGTTCAATAAGGTAAAGTTATAATTATGATGCACATTCATTAACTCCTGAGAAAAAAAATTGAAACTCCAGGGATATGTAAAGATAGGTTTTGAAAGATATAATTTCCTTCGATGATCAACATAGGTGTGCCCTAGTTCAATTGATCTAAAAGTTAAACACATTAGGTAATATAGATTACCTGTAAAGCCAAAATATGAAGTGGAGGAAATTGTATCATGAATTCAAGACTTGTCTAAAGAGTATAGGCGATGCTCAAGTTTTAGATACAAAAAATAATCGTAGATGCAATTGCACTTGTGAAATATCTAAGTAACTGTATCATCCATAAAATTCATAAAAATTTAAAAACTTTTTCAAGCATCCAAAAACCATTACTTATTACAAAATGTTTTCAAATTAGTTTCATAATAGAGTATCCCATAAATCAAAATCATAAAATGTAAGAAGGTGCGCAATCAAGCCTTTGCCTTCCCGCGTTCATTCGAAGTACCTGAAATAAAATCCAAAACTGTAAGCCCGGAGCTTAGTGAGTTTCCCTCAAAATACCAATGCCATACAAACCATAACAATATCATAACAAACAACATGCATATAGAGTCTGCAGTATGACTGAACCGCCCTTACCGGGCCTTCAGTCTGTCTGGCCCACTCTCACAACCTTCAGCATGTCTGGTCCTCCCTACCGGGCTTTCAGCCTGTCTGGACCGTTCTCTAGGCCTTCGGCCTGACTAGTACGCCCCATTGGCCTTCAGTCTATCTAGGCTGCCCTAGGTATGTTGGCCTACCACATAAAATAGGACCGCCTCAACCCGCCCCCAAGCATACAATCAGCACATAGATAACAAATGCTAACATGTACAAAGAGTCAAACTGATCTAACAGATCGCTAATCATAGCATCATCCTATATACCAGGATACCGACCTAACAGGCCACTAAACATATCATCATCCTATATACCAGGATAACAATCCTAAAAGGGTCGGCAGTGGTGCCTTCGACCCTGTTAGTATAGTGAGGAAAACTCACCTCACAAGTAGTGTTGTAGTGACAATATCGAACTCCCAATCACAGATTTGAACTCAACCGCATGTAACCACCATGTGACTAATTCCATCAAAATTCCAAATTACCAAAATACCCTCAAAAGTCAAATTTTGTCAACCATTGGTCAAAGTCAAAGTCAATGGTCAAGGTCAACAGTCCATGTTGACCCAACTCGTCGAGTGCAACTTACTGACTTGTCAAGTTGCTTCAGAACTCAGAAATCATGAAAACTTGAGTCAACTAGCCGAGTTGCTAAACAACTCGTCGAGTCCAAGTAGTGTTCAGAAGATTGGGAAAACCTTAACCAACTCGTCGAGTTATCTCACCAACTCACCGAATTCACTCAGAATCCAGAAAGCGGGAAAACCCTTATCCAACTCGTCGAGTTGGCTAAGCAACTCGTCAAGTTCCTTAAGCTCTTTTCTCATTCAGACACTTTTAAGTGAAACCAAGGCTCCAAACTGTAGATCTAACCCATTAGGGTGTAGTTCCCACGTAAAGTTGCCAACTTTACGTGTATGCAAGGCCTCAAGAGACTAAACACCCAAAACTAAGCTTAAGAAGAGGTTTAGGGCATGGAGAAGGGCCAAGACTAGATAAAGCCGATAACTTTATGTCCACGGGGGCCTAAAGGAGTCCAGATTTGAAACCATTTCCTCATGACAAGCTCAAACCCGAGAGCGACTCTACTTTGCACTAGAAATGGCCAAGAGAAGTTTTAAGCAATAAGAGGTCACGGTAACAGCTTTGTACCTCAATATGAATGCCAAAACGAAGTAGATACCGGATCTACAGCCTCCTTCTCACTCCAATCTCTTCAATCTTCAATAGTCCTTTCAAAAGAGAACCAAAAATGACTTTCCAAGCTCACATACCCACACAATAGGGTACTTATGGTTTTCTATGGTAAGGGGGTGATGAGAGAGGGTACAAAGGAGCCATAAGATCCTTTAAATAGGGTGCAAACCCTAAAAATCAAGGTTTTCACATACAGCTTCAACTCGTCGAGTTGGGTTCTCCAACTTGTCGAGTAGGATTCATAATCTATGCGACCTGACTAGTTTCTACACAACGAGTTGGGCCACCAACTCGTCGAGTAGGCTTTCTTAATTGCATAAAGTCCCTAAAATCTCATTCCTGTAAATCGGGATGTTACGGTAACTTTGCGCAGACAAAGTTAGAACAATGTTTCACCAATTTTAATGGTTATTGAAGAATTGAGTATCATGATTCATTGTTCCTTAAACTTCCAATAGATTGTTGAAAGTAGTAGGATCAATATATTTTGTAAAAACATCGGCTATTTCTTTAGTTGAAGGAACAAAAATCAATTTGATGTCACCGTTCAGGATGTTGTCCTTGATGAAGTGATACCTTATATTAATGTACTTTGTCATTGAATGTTGAATTTGATTATGTGAAATATAAACTATGCTCCTACAATTACAATACTTATCTGAAGTATTCTGTAGTCGTAGTCCATAAGTTGGATTTTTTCCACAATACTTGAGAGCATCAACTAGCAACAATGACATATTATGCTTCTACAGTTAAGAATGAAATATGGTTATGCTTCTTGGATGACGGACTCACGAATATACCACTAAAATTGACATCCTATTGCTATACTTTTTCTATCGATTATACATCTTGCATGATCTACATATGTGAAAGCCAATACATACCATATGATCTACTTAGCTATGAACCTTTGTTGATAAGAAATTATCAATCAGATATTTCTTGATAAGTTCATAGGTATATTTCTCTTGGTGAATGAAGATTCCTTGACTATTTTTCTTCATTTAAAATCCCATAAAGAAGCTTATCTCTTTGTCCACACTCATCTAAAACGTACTTGTCATGAGCCTAGAAAAATCATCTTCAACATTGGAATCAAATATAATATCCCCAACATAAATATCTAATCATAAGATCTCCGTTGTTGGATATTCGGAAGATGGTAGGGTCAATGATTCCACGCTCGAATCCAAATTCGATGACAAACGTTGAGAGAATTTCATATCAAGCCCTGAGTGCCTGCTTCAAGTCGTATACACATTTCTCTAATTTATAACAGTAGTTCGGGAACACGACGCTATCAAACCCTGGAGGTTGCTATAAATACATGTAACGCCCGTAGATCCGGGCTAGTCAATTTAGAGATAATAGGGGTCGAAAACGACTTTTTGACAAAAGATTATTTAGAATAAATAATCTTAACCAAGTTGTAGAATATGTCTTAAAGGTTCTGTACATATAAAGAACGCCAAAATCCGAGTTATAACGAAGAAGTTATGACCCGTCGAAGTTTTACGGCAAAACTGGCACGACACCGGGAGACGTAAATAGTGAATTTTTGATAAAGGACTTTTTAGCGTTAGTGATCTAAATAAAAGTTGCAGTATACATTAAACTGAGAACATACAAAAAAAGAACGCCCAAATCTAACTTCGTATGAGGAAGTTATAAATTTTCTAAGATTTGACATAGCAGTGCACAGCCCGAAACTCGAATTTTAGTTCGAGCAGTTTTTGGCCTACGAGGCCTAAATGAGAATTTAAGATCTCATTAGTAGGAACTCAACGATAAATATACAGACGAAAACAGAGTCCGTATGTAGAAGTTATGAATTTTACGCGGACATTTAACAGTATAATCTTCTCGTACTGTTAAATTTAAGATCGGTCAAGAATTAGCCGACGGAGTAAAAATGAAAGTTGTAGATCTTATTTTTACCTACGTGTAGATATAAAGAACATCAAAAACGGAGCTCGTATGTGATAGTTACGAATTTTAGAAGTCGGAAGTGTGTTGTGCGAAAATGGGTGATGTGGCACAATCTTGGCCATTGCTTTCTCCCCAAGTCTTGCCACTAGATGGTGAAATGTGGTACCAAGTTGAGTTATTTTTCAGCCTATAAATAGAACCTCTCACACCCTCATTTTCTTCACACATTTCCCATTCTTTCTTCTCTTTACTCTCTCTCTAGAACCTCTCTCTTGCCCCGAAACCCCCCGAAAAGCCTAGGGAACCTCCCTAGCATGAGGCGGAAGCCCCGGAATGCTTGACGGCTCCGAGAAAAAGAGTTTTTCGGCTCGGGGACGCTGCTCCAAACAAAGCCCGGTTTTCTATAAAACCCGCTGTAAGTGAGCTATGCCTACGCTATTTTTAATATATCGTTTATTTAGTTATAGTAACGTTATTAAGAACTTATAATAAGTAATTGGGCTATTATTATGGTTTATATAAGTATTTTTTAACACTTATATAATAGTAATAATAGCTATACTATTAATTAGTCTCGACGAATAATAGACTAAACTCTAGTCGTAATAATACTAGGTTTCGTCAAAGGAAATTATTTTTTTAGAAGCGAAGCGATGTCTGAGTTCGGAATCACCACCTTATCAAGTGAGTGCATAGTCCCTTTCACGAACATGATTCTAATACAAGTATTGATTGAAGTATTAATTATATGTTTATGTGCGAGTTAATTGATGTTGCCTGAAATACATGTTAAAGAACATACCTGATTAGATATGATGATTTAGGATAAAGAGTAGACCTAAATTAATTATGAGGAATATTGGGTAGTATTTTTTTACGAGTACAAGTGAGTTATACTCAGAGAATAGAACTTTAGTATATGTCACTTATCTGGGAGCATGGATTAGACACAGTCATTGTCCCTAGTCCGAGAGTATGGATTGGACATAGTCAAATGTCATTAATTCGGGGTATGGATTAAGACATAGTCAGTTGTCCTTAGTCCGTGAGTATAGATTAAGACATAGTCATTCATCCTTAGTCCGAGAGTATGGATTAGGCATAATCATTCGTCATTAGTCCGAGAATATGGATTAGTCATTCGTCCCTAGTCCGAGAGTATGGATTAGGCATAACCATTCGTCATTAATCTGAGAGTATGGATTAGGTAAAGCCGTTCATTTCTAATCCGGGAGTATGGATTAGGTAAAATGATTAATCTCAGGTTTGAGAGTATGGATTGTCTCGTGGTGAGGATCGACGGGGTGGGATAAGAGTTGCTTATACATATATGGTGAAATTGTATATTTTGTGAGTTCTAAATTATATATATGATATAACATTGTGGGATTGAAATCCCTATGTACTCACCAGGTTTCCCAACCTGACCCACTCAGTTTATTTATATCACAGGTGCTGATATGAAGTCACATTAGACTGAGAGATTAAGGAGATATAAATCACTAGTGATAATGAATGTAAGTTCTGTTTATGCTTATGTTTCTGTATTGACGATGACACCTCAATGTTCTAAAATAAATAAAAAATACATTTCTTCGGAAATGCTTTGATAACGTATTTATCATGTTTTTCTGGGAACAAATTCCGCAACATTTTTATAAAAATGGTACTCTGATTTTTATAAGGCATAAACAAAATCGGTCTTTTCTGGTCGTGAAAATGGGGATGTCACAGTTGGTATCAGAGCATTAGTTTAAGCGAACTAGGAATAATGGTTTATTTCTAGATAAAACTTAGAATGCTAAGCGATGATCGTGAGGAGTGCGTGTAATATATTTTAGGAAGTACACCTGAATGGACACAAGCACTATCTTAATTAGGAAAGATGCCTAAAATGCTTTTATGTGCTAAATAATTTGTGATGATTTATGCTATCGTTTGATCGGATCTATGGTCTGTTGCTGACCGGATCTGGAAATTTTATGTGTTCAGATTTCTAAACGTTTAATTACGATATTAGAACTGGCATATAATTTTTTGAGGTAATAAGGAGGAATATGCGTCTAAATCTTCATTTATCTTTATTCTCGTCTCGATACACCAAACAACTGCTTTGGTGTGCAGAACATCATGGTGAAGACTGGTAGTGAATTGAGTAAATGAGGAAATGAGAAAGTTTACGATAGTAAAAGATACCTAACGAAAGATATCGTAAGAGTGATATCTTGCCTTTAGAATGTGTCTAATAAATAATACGTCTAGTACGGGAGAAATACATGTTTGATTAGTAGAAAGAAAGATTTTTGGTATAATCCATGAAGTTATTGTTGGATATAGTGTCTAAGTCCATAACTTTATTTGGTATGAACTTGACCCGACCCGGCATGGTCCATTTGGGTTGCATGGCATTGCAATATTTGGATAGACTAAATGAGAGAATAAGGCACTTATGATTATTAATATATTATAAGCTCTAATATATTAATAATAGTATTATTTAATTATTATTTGGTCAAGTATTAATATAGTATTAATTTGGTGATCAAAGTGAGACTAATTAAATATATAGGGTTGATTATGACAATCATCAATTCTTTTATGGTGGATTAATGATCCATGGTTTATGGGTTATGGATGTAACCATTTGGAGCTCCATGGATAGTCCATGGGAGTTACAAACCCATGGCTCATGAGAAATGAAGAGTCATGACAATTATGGGTCTTCATGATGAAACCCTAATTGTGACACCACTATAAAAAGGACCCTTTGGCTAGCAAAATCGGACCTAGTGTTACTAGAGAGGGCACTAGAGTATTCTTGTGAGGTCATAGCTGATTTTGAAGTGTAGAAGTATTCTCTCTAGTTATTCCAAGGTTGTAGTGTTGTGTGAAGCATTTGAGGCACAACATTTGGGGTGCTAGGCTCACAAAGTCTTGAAGGAATCCAAGCAACAACAAGGTATGTATTTCTACTAGTTTTTATGTTTTATGTAATCCCCATGCCATGCTAGTTTGGAAATAACCTTGAAAAAGAAATTTGCATGTATATAGAGAAAACATAGATTCAAGGTTATTAGGGTTGCATGTACACTTAGGAAGTGTTAGAATGCTCAAAACCCATCAGTGGTATCAGAGCCTAGGATTGTTTTCTGTATACTTGATGCAAAACTGCTTGAAAATCGAAAAAACTGCTCACTGACGACTGGACTTGCCGAGTTCATGGGGAGGACTCGCCGAGTCCATGAACTAATTCATCCTACTCGTCGAGTAGGATAATGCACTCGACGAGTAGGAGCGTGCTAGGGCAGCTTTTCGTGTTTTGTTGCTGGAAATGGATTAAAATCATTATCCCAATCTGTTTTGGACTTGTAAAATCTGTTTTTCAAAGTCATAATGATTATGTTAACCCATGTTTTGCATGACTTTTATCAATTTTCAAGTATTGTATATGTTTATATGATTTCTTGAAACTGCTTGACATGAATTTGTGTTGTTATGAGTTTTTAGAAGATCATAGGAATTATGTGTAACCTCCATGCTTGTTTAATTCATGATTTTAATGTTAATGATGGTGTCCATAACTTGTCCTCAAGTTATGGATAACCAAAAGTCACTTCTTTAAAAGTTGTCATTAAAGAATAGTAGGTTTCATAAAATGAAGAGTCTTCAACTTTATGAAGCATTAAAACTCATAAGTTACAAATTTGAAGAGTCTTGAAATAGTTTCAAAACTTTCCCTCAAGTTTTGGAATTTGTAAAGTCTTACACTTTAATTCCAAATTAAACTTTTTTTTAAAAAGTTAAAAATTCAAACTTTATGGACTTCATTAAATTAATTAAAGTGTTTAATTAAAAGAGTTAATAATTCCATAAAGACATGGTTTAAGTTTAATTAAATTAAGAGTATAGTTTAATTAATAGATTAAACCACCAAGTATTTTAAATGTTTAAAATACACCCTTATACTATTATTATAATTTTATTATAGATATGTATAAGAATATGTCATTCTTACCGTTAGTAGGCCTCATTCACGAAGCCGGTCTAAAAGGGGGTGTATAAGGTTGTTGCCCATAAAATGGTGACTTAATGGGTGTCCACTCTCACCCACCGCTTCCTTGATCGGTGGAGGGTCGTTAGCCGAACGGGTAGGATACGACTTTAAATACTCATTAAAAGTATAATGAATTATAAAGTAACTATACATTATAAGTTCTCAATCTTAGTTACTTTAGGAAAATGTGAAATTGGTGCTAGCCCATAAAATTACACTTTGTACCTTACCAAGTCGTTAATGGAGCGTGTGTGGTTAACCGGCACACTAACATGGACTAGTAAGAGTGGCAAAGGGTAACTTGACTTTATTATAGATCGGTGGAGCGTGTGTGGTTAACCGGCACATCGATTAGGTAATATTGTTGAGGGTACCAAGTCAATTTGTATGGTTATTCACACCTTTTTTGTGATCCTCGGCATCCCAGTCACAAACTTGAGAGGGCACAATCGAGATTCAAACATGCCATTGAAATTTCAATGTATCTCAAAAGATCTAGGAGTTTCAAATCCAATTTAAACTTAATTATATTTCGTTTTTTATGGTGGAAATTGGTAAATCGTCATTTACCTACCTTTAACTATTTTATAATTTGGATTACGGCATCCCTCTTCCACTTATAAATAGGTTATTGGGTCCTAGCCTTAATATTTCATATTGGGTGTTATATTAAGGACCTTAAATCAACTAACTTGAATTTCTCCCATTATAGATGTCTAGTTTAGACAACTATGGTCTTCCCAAATCTTTAGGAAGAAGCTTCCTAATGAAGATGATATCCCAAATGGCAACCAAGGTGAAAGATCAATCCCTTTGGTGTGCATTAGTGGGACTGGAAATCATACTTCACTTCCTCCACCTCCTCCAATAAATATCCCTATCCCACAAGTTTCAAGACCTGATAAGTTCTAAGTCACTCAATCCCTATTGGCAAACAAAGTCTATATGTGCTTAGGTCTTGGAGATTAAGTCACATATTGACAAGATGGGAGAGTCGGGTGTCGAAGTCTCAAGGTAGCAGGCTGTTGACTGGGTCACTCCCTGATGACAGATCATGACATGACCCTTAATGATCTTATCTATTTGCTTGATGATGTTGAATCAGCAATGATTTGGAGCATTGGTAAAGCAAAATTTGATTGGAAGATCAACTTCCCAAACTTCCATGGACATTGAAAATGGTAACATTGGAAGTTCAGAAAACCTTTCTCTTCCCAATTGAAAGGGATTGGCCATAGTCAACTCGGTTGACCAAATGGTAAAGAGAAAGGCTAAGTCTGTGATAGTCCCGTGTACCATTTCCAAAGAGTCCATATGTTTCTATTGCCAAAGGAAGGGGCATTGGTTGCGAAGCTACCAAATTTACCTAAAAATCCATAAGGATAGTAAAGTCAAATGTTTGACTCTGCTTTAGGTAAAGTCCATTATCTAACTTTATTAAGTTTCTATTCTAAGATTCTTATTGCATGATGTGATTGGGTCATATATTGATGTTTAAGAATCAAAGAAGAATGAAGAAACTTAAAGGAAGTATATGCTGATTCTGATCGTGAAGATGGATTTCGATTGCATGGTTTGGTGATCATTGAGTTGTTACTTAAGAGTTAGATATATTGCTTAGGAATAGATAACAACAAGTTTTCCATATGGATTGTAAGGATAAGTTTTTCGCAAAGTTTTAAAATAAAAGAAAATGGTTTTGATTTTATTTATTTTAAGTATCCTTACAATGGGATTTGTGAAAAGGGTTGTTGCTTATATGTTTCCATTGATAAGCAATATGGGTAAATTGATTTGATTCTTTCATTAGTGGTAGTGTCATAATTTACCAAATAAGGAAAGATTGTCATCACCCAAGTTTCAGTTGGATAGAAACTTGGAATCATGCAAGTTGTAATGTGTGATGAATGAGAATTTTCATCTTTGGTAAATTAAGACTAATAACTTGTTCACATTCGCATGTGAGTCAAGCGAAGGACTAAAGGATCGGGTACATTAAGTTGTGCACTAGTCAGGTCCACCACAAAAGGTAGATAAGATTATTCGTTATGATTTACTAAAGCTTAGTAAATACGGTTATGCTTATGAGTTTAAGTGTAATTCTAAAACATTGGAAAGGTTTCAATGTATGGCAGAATGAATAAGAAGAATCAAATAAGGCAGAAAGATAAAAGTTTCTCCAATCTGAAGAGATGGGAGAGTACTTGTGTATTTTGTTTTATGATTATCTTAGTGATTATGGAACCATATTACAATTGATCCTCTAAGGACACCTTAGTGTGTTTGTTGCCTGAGGAGAGGAATCGTGAATTGTTGAAATGGTTAAATCAAAAGATAATTCATATTTCGTTCCAAAAACAAATCCTGGAGTTATACTTCAAGATTGTAACTTGAGTGACATAGTCTTTAGAAAGTTCATAACACTTTTCAAATGTAGAGTAAGATGTTTCCTATTCTTGTACATTTGAGATTGGTAAGTTGTGATGTTTTGGATAAAACAAAGACCAGCTAACACCAATAGTAAGAAGTGTTTAACTTGATAAGAATCTGCACTAGCTCTTGAATATATGTATTAATCCTTGACAAAGAGAAGTCTTATAAGTCAAGAGGATAGTGGGAGTCTAAAAGATTCTGAAATAGTTTCAAGAACTAATCAAGAGTTTTGTTAATCACTAGCCCACTGATGGGTTTTATTCATATGAACATTCCTATATGCACATACAAACCCTAATGCTTGGATCTAGGTTTCTCTAATTGAACATGCATTGAATCCAAGACTTTTGAACAATAGATCTAGGTAATAGCATAAGAAAAACATATCTAGAAGATTACCTTAAGTTGCTTGCTTGAATCTTCTTGTCCTTGGAGCTTAGATTCACAATTGTCACTCCTCTAATGGCTTACAAACACCAACTTAGCAAGAGGATGATTAGAGAGAGAGGGGAGGGAGCTAGAAATTGGCCAGGGTTCTTCCAAAGGCAAGAGTGCCGATTTCATTAACCCCTTGGGTCTATTTATACTTGTAAGGCTCCTAGGGTTTCACCCTTAAAACCCTAATTGGATAACTTAGGCCCTAAGCAATCCAATCCCTTTATGATAAGCCCTTGGACGAATTCTAGGCTCTTCTAAACTCTAAATTCGTCCACCCCTTATCCTTAAGAGATTTAGCCCAAAGTACAACTATCATACAATTGACAGTTTATGCCCCTTTATTAAATTAATCTCTTTAAGTCACCAAATTAATTCCTAATTAATTTACGACTTATATTAATCAAATAATAATATTATTATTCCTTATATTATTCTCATAATATATTAATAATATTTCTTCTCTCATTATAAATCATCCTGTCAAGTTGCTATGGTGAAGGCAACCCAAAAGGACCATGCACAATCGGGTCAAATACTTGCTTAATATAGTTGCAGCGTTAGACACTATTCCAACACCCACGACTTGAGGTTTGTCACCTATCGTGTTGACATATTTTGTGCTCATCCCAGTTAAGGTTGGCTTTGCATTGGAGTTCTAATATTTCTCGACTGTGTGCATAACAACCTGGAAGCAATGGTAGGCCCTTGTGTTGCCGAGTGGGAAGAAATTAAGATTGCATAAGTTCAGTCCATATGAATTTGGAAGTGTCACTAACCTAGTCCTGTGATTATGGTTTTGACAAAATTCAAATGGAAAAGAACACATACATCATAAAATCTAAGTGTCATAAGGTTTCTCTTCGATTCATGAAAATGATGGTGAGAAAACTTCCACTGAGAAGATTTTAAGTAGATAGCGGTTGTGATATTTGCATTCTCATATAGTTAGTGTAGCGTGTGTGGTTAACCGACACACTAACTAGTGAGAATTGAAAAAGGTCTAGACAAACATGTGAGCTATCTAAGGAAAGGTGTATGTTTTTGATAAAGTCTTATCAAAGCAATCTAGTATCAGAAATATGAACTTTGGTAAGAAAGTCAATAAAGTATTGATTTCTAGAAGTCCAGTTGATTTCTGAGTACATGTCAAAGCTAGTGGGAGCATAAAGTGTTATGCTGGTAATCATTATGCTAGTCGGAGCATGATGACTATGTTAAGTATTGCAAGTTAGCAATGTTAATTATAGAAAACAAAAGTTTCAATTTGCTTTGAAATGTTGTTTGCTATAATTAAGGGAGAGGATTTTATACTTCATTCCAATTCTACCAGCTTAGATTGAGTTTTATCAACTTTAGTCAAGGATATATATGAATGTTATGTTGGAATTGTTCAACATAAGGAATTTCTATATATGTTGCATTCTCAAAATTCGATTATGATTACGACATACCTCTTCATAGTTCGAATTGTGAGAACATGGCAAATAAAATTTTTATAGCATGAATCATGTCCCATATGCTTCGGATATAGGATTGATTGCATGTACTATAATATTCATCCATTCTAAATTTTCCTAATGCTTAGGGAATTAAGAAGGGAAAAGGGATTAGAATTGGATATGACTAAAATGATTAAGCAATTGTCGAGGACAGTTTGAGGTTTACCAAATATTGGTTACTCATGGACAATTGGAAGTATAGAGTTAGGACCATATTGACATATTTTGAAAAGAGTCAACTCTTGTTCAAAAGTGATGGTCAAAATGGGAATATGGAATTGTTTCCATAGGTGGAAGTTACTCTTTGAATCTGTGTAAGATTAGAGAACTTAATGCAAGAAGGAATATGGAATTGTTTCCATAGGTGGAAGTTACTCTTTGAATCTGTGTAAGCTTAGAGAACTTAATGCAAGAAGGATGTTCAAAGGAATGTACTTTGAATTTGAGACTTCATTTCCATGGAATTGTTTTCCATTGGAATGCTTTGTAATGTCTGTTGCCAAGTCTTTGTGACTTCTGTGCATAGTCATTACAAGGGGATCATTGCATATAAGTTTAGAATCTAACTGATTACAGTAAATGACAAGAGTTTGGTGTTCTTGTATTTACAACAAGGATTGGAATTGTGAAATGAGCATCATTGGAATATTGTCAATTGATCTATTTCACACAGAGAGGACCATATGTAAACATAGTATGCATACTTAGAGTATGGCATAATTGTTGTTTGGAAGACCATAGTGTACATGCTTGGAGTATGGGACAACTAATGTTTTAATTTAAGCATAAAGTTGATTAATCGAAACATAAATAATGAGTAATCAATATGGTGCTTAAATAAAAGGTGTTTTATTTACACTCAAAGTGTTGGGGCCATATAAGATTAGTATTATTCTTGTGTTTCACTTTGCATGTTTTGACTTTCAGAATAATTATGTTATCGTATATATCATATTACTCAAACCATCCACAGTCAGTCATATGTTGGAAGTAGATATGAATCAAGACTGTCATGAATTTGGCTTGTATGATTTGTCTAAAGTGCTTTAGACAATGCAATGGTTGCTACAACATTCATGAGTACTCATAAGGGCTGAGTATTGGATTCAACCCACGCTCACTTGCATCACTTCGTGGAATTTATCTCGAGTGATTGTGAGACGGTAATATCATATAAATCTTCAAACCTAGAGATATGAGTTGTTGACTATGAGTTGGTTATTCATTGATTGTACGAAAACGCATTGGTAACTCGATGTTATAAAACGTGCCTTTGTGAATAATTCAACAAGTAGTTAGTACAAGCATATCAGTCGAAGTTTATCTATTCCTTCTAGAAATAGAAGCGATATCTGGGCCCCTCGATGATTTGGTTTTGACCTATGTACCGGGCCCGGTCAGAACCTAATTGATGTGTTCAATTTAGTTCTATGTCAAAACAAATCGGAGATCGAGAAACAAATTCTAGACAATAAGTAAGACCATGTTCCATGTGTTTGTCCGGCTGATATCATGAGAATAGAGGATTATATGGTCACTTATCTTAAATGGCGTATCATCATCATCTCAGTTCCGAGAGACTTTGAAAGAGCTACGATTGCTAGTCGGATTTTGAAGTCATATTTGCAAATATAGTTATTAGACTTATCCAAGTGGGAGACTATTGGATATAGTGTCTTAGTCCATAACTTTATTTGGTATGAACTTGACCCGACCCAACATGGTCCATTTGGGTTGCATGGCATTGCAACACTTGGATAGACTAAATGAGAGAATAAGGCACTTATGATTATTAATATATTATAAGTTCTAATATATTAATAATAGTATTATTTAATTAGTATTTGATCAAGTATTAATCTAGTATTAATTTGGTGATCAAAGTGAGACTAATTAAATATATAGGGTTGATTATGACAATCATCAATTCTTTTATGGTGGATTAATGATCCATGGTTTATGGGTTATGGATGTAACCATTTGGAGCTCCATGGATTGTCCATGGGAGTTACAAACCCATGAGTCATGAGAAATGAAGAGTCATGACAATTATGGGTCTTCATGATGAAACCCTAATTGTGACACCACTATAAAAGGGACCCTTTGGCTAGTAAAATCGGACCTAGTGTTACTAGAGAGGGCACTAGAGTATTCTTGTGAGGGAATAGCCAATTTTGAAGTGTAGAAGTATTCTCTCTAGTTATTCCAAGGTTATAGTGTTGTGTGAAGCATTTGAGGCACAACATTTAGGGTGCTAGGCTCACAAAGTCTTGAAGGAATCCAAGCAACAACAAGGTATGTATTTCTACTAGTTTTTATGTTTTATGTAATCCCCATGCCATGCTAGTTTGGAAATAACCTTGAAAAAGAAATTTGCATGTATATAGAGAAAACATAGATTCAAGGTTATTAGGGTTGCATGTACACTTAGGAAGTGTTAGAATGCTCAAAACCCATTAGTTATCCCATCGTCTGACATTTCCATCACCAACCGAGTTGAAGCAGAATTTATGATTGAAGATACATGTGGAAGAAGTCCTAGTAGAGTCTAGTGAAAATTATATGATTGTTTAGACACATTTTTATGTGTTAAAATTGTTTTTTTTTTGTGATAATAACTTGGAGAACTACGAGATAATACTTGGAACGAGTATGAGTAGGTGTGAATGGTAGTAGAGGCCTATACTACCGGAAGCATAGGACTCACGCTTGGATCAGGGAAAGTCACAAGGTTACCAAGAAGCTAGTAATTGATATCGTTTTATTCAAATATGTCGTTACCATCGTTTCGGTAATGACTAAGAGGATGATTGTTATTCCGACCCTAGTGGTCATATCGAATTGAGTCTGACTACGATAAGTATGTTACGTGGTTCAGAGAACCAAGTTTGATGTAACGTCTAACTTAAGCCGGAAGATTGAAAGAAAAGATAATCAAAGAGATCGGTAGAGGTATCACGATAGTTGCTTATAGCTAGAAATGCTACCTTTTAAGATGCGATTAGAACACGAAGAAATGTATAGTCTGTTCTAGAAGACTCTAAGAGACCTGAGTCTAAGCGTGGGAACATACAATGATAAGTCATTAGAATATGACACATCAGTCCATTGTAGTAATAAAATAACTTATTTTAAGTTTGTTAAGAAGAAGAAGCAGTCTCCAGTAAGGATCGATATTGTGACTTGAAGGTCATAATTTGGAGTCTAACGTGAGATAGGGAGCAAGTGCAAGATCGAGCACCACCTGCAATCAGGAAGTCTTAGAGTTAGATACTCGTTCGAAGAAACATCAAAGTTATGGTTATTACTTAGGATGAAGAGATAACGTATGGAGTCATCATGTGAGCCCTGTTTCGTTGATGATTTCGGGACGTAATCATCCTAAGAGGGAGATAATTGTAACCCCCGTAGATCCGGGCTAGTCAATTTAGAGATAATAGGGGTTGAAAATGACTTTTCGACAAAAGATTATTTAGAATAAATAATCTTAACCAAGTTGTAGAATATGTCTTAAAGGTTCCGTATATATAAAGAACGCCAAAATCCAAGTTATAACGAAGAATTATGACCCGTCGAAGTTTTACGGCAAAACTGGCACGACACCGGGAGACGTAAATAGTGAATTTTTTATAAAGGACTTTTTAGCGTTAGTGATCTAAATAAAAGTTGCAGTATACATTAAACCGAGAACATACAAAAAAAAGAACGCCCAAATCTAACTTCGTATGAGGAAGTTATAAATTTTCTAAGATTTGACATAACAGTGCACAGCCCGAAACTCGAATTTTAGTTCGAGCAGTTTTTGGCCTACGAGGCCTAAATGAGAATTTAAGATCTCATTAGTAGGAACTCAACGATAAATATACAGACGAAAACAGAGTCCGTATGTAGAAGTTATGAATTTTACGCGGACATTTAACAGTATAATCTTCTCGTACTGTTAAATTTAAGATCGGTCAAGAATTAGCCGACGAAGTCAAAATGAAAGTTTTAGATCTTATTTTTACCTACGTGTGGATATAAAGAACATCAAAAACGGAGCTCGTATGTGAAAGTTACGGATTTTAGAAGTCGGAAGTGTGTTGTGCGAAAATGGGTGATGTGGCACAATCTTGGCCATTGCGTTCTCCCCAAGTCTTGCCACTAGATGGTGACATGTGGCACCAAGTTCAGCCATTTTTCACCCAATAAATAGAAACTCTCGCACCCTCATTTTCTTCACAGCTTTCCCATTCTTTCTTCTCTTTACTCTTTCTCTAGAACCTCTCTCTAGCCCCGAAACCCCCCGAAAAGCCTAGGGAACCTCCCTAGCACGAGGCGGAAGCCCTGGAGTGCTTGACGGCTCCGAAAAGAAGAGCTTTTCGGCTCAGGAATGTTGCTCCAAGCAAAGCCCGGTTTTCTATAAAACCCGCTGTAAGTGAGTTACGCCTACGCTATTTTTAATATATCGTTTATTTAGTTATAGTAACGTTATTAAGAACTTATAATAAGTAATTGGGCTATTATTATGGTTTATATAAGTATTTTTTAACACTTATATAATAGTAATAATAGCTATACTATTAATTAGTCTCGACGAATAATAGACTAAACTCTAGTCGTAATAATACTAGGTTTCGTCAAAGGAAATTATTTTTTTAGAAGCGAAGCGATGTCTGAGTTCGGAATCACCACCTTATCAAGTGAGTGCATAGTCCCTTTCACAAACATGATTCTAATACAAGAATTGATTGAAGTATTAATTATATGTTTATGTGCGAGTTAATTGATGTTGCCTGAAATACGTGTTAAAGAACATAACTGATTAGATATGATGATTTAGGATAAAGAGTAGACCTAAATTAATTATGAGGAATATTGGGTAGTATTTTCTTACGAGTACACGTGAGTTATACTCAGAGAATAGAACTTTAGTATATGTCACTTATCCTGGAGCATGGATTAGACACAGTCATTGTCCCTAGTCCGAGAGTATGGATTGGACATAGTCAAATGTCATTAATTCGGGGGTATGGATTAAGACATAGTCAGTTGTCCTTAGTCCAGGAGTATAGATTAAGACATAGTCATTCGTCCCTAGTCCGAGAGTATGGATTAGTCATTCATCGCTAGTCCGAGAATATGGATTAGGCATAACCATTCGTCATTAATCTGAGAGTATGGATTAGGTAAAGCCGTTCATTTCTGATCTGGGAGTATGGATTAGGTAAAATGGTTAATCTCAGGTTTTAGAGTATGGATTGTCTCGTTGTGAGGATTGACAGGGTGGGATAAGCGTTGCTTATACATATATGGTGAAATTGTATATTTTGTGAGTTCTAAATTATATATATGATATAACATTGTGGGATTGAATTCCCTATGTACTCACCAGGTTTTCCAACCTGACCCACTCAGTTTATTTATATCACAGGTGTTGATATGAAGTCACATTACACTGAGAGATTAAGGAGATATAAATCACTAGTGATAATGAATGTAAGTTCTGTTTATGCTTATGTTTCTATATTGACGATGACACCCCAATGTTCTAAAATAAATAAAAAATACATTTCTTCGGAAATGCTTTGATAACGTATTTATATGTTTTTCTGGGAACAAATTCCGCAACATTTTTATAAAAAGGATACTCTGATTTTTATAAAGCATAAACAAAATCGGTCTTTTCTGGCCGTGAAAATAGGGATGTCACAATACACCTCCTTTTTCAATTCCCCATTGAGGAAAGCATTTTTTACGTCCATTTGATGAACCTTGACATTCTTGTGCGCCGTGTGCACCAGGAAGGTGTTTATGACCTCAATCCTTGTAACTAGAGCAAAGGTTTCGTCATAATCAGTTCCTTCTTATTAAATATATCCTTTTGGCAACCAGTTTAGCTTTTTTCTAATCAGTACAATAGAGTCATCGAGTTTGTTGTAGTATACCCAACGAGTACCTACTACAATGTCTCCCCTTGGCTTAAAAGTGTCTAAAATTTGTTCCTTTTGAACTCAATAATCTCATCTTGCATGTCCATAATCGATACATGAACTTCTAATGCTTCGCTTTTGCTTTTAGTTTAATGTAACATCCCAAAAACTAACCATAAATTTTATGAAAATTAGAGTATGAAATTACTAAAAGGGAGTTCCATCCATAACATCATAAAACATATTATCACAAAATCATCATCAAAAGCGGAAGATAAATTCGTGTTTTGAAATCAAAGTCATAATAGATAAACATATAGTAGATGTCATGCCCCTGAGAATGTCCAGATATCCCAATCAATCCAGCTCCTTGTCTTTTGAACCTAAAGGACCTACAACTAAAGACATAAAGTAGCATCTGTAAGCCTAAGGCTTAGTGAAAAATCATAACACTTATTTGTTATATAGATGATATGCAATTCACATCATGCACATAAACATAGAGTAATCCTACCACATAACATATGCTAGCATAGATAACACTAGTTGAACTAAATTCCCTCCAATAGGCTTTTATCTATTAGATCTATCATTAACCACTTCCTTCTGAGAGGCTTTTCGTGATCTTACATCCTTTTAATCCAACTAGATTCCCTCCGAGAGGCTTTTCATGGTAGAACACACACACACACACAGACACACACACACACACACACACATATATATATATACACACACACATCATATAGTCCACATAATAAGTAAGTTCATGAGAACTCACCAGATTAGAAGACAAGATGGAAATCCACAAACTCAAGCTAGAGGTATCAAGTCTTCCCCAAAACAACACATTAAACAGGTAAACAAAAATTGTTGAATGAGTGGCTGATCTGGTCAATTACACCAACACAATTGAGCCTGGGGTTCTTCATCTTCTTCAGATCGAAAAAGTGAATCCCGAATGGAAACAGGTAAACAAAAACTGTGGACAACAGCTCCGACGGTAGTTGGCGATTGTGAGGAGGGGAGGGCGTAAATCTCCGGCGACCCTCCTTGGTCCATTTGTTTCGTCTCCGTCAGCCACAGATCGAGGAAAAGAGGCACGTTTGAAGGCACAAAATCAGGGGCGAATGGTGAACAGCAAGGAGGTGGCGGGCAGCAGGTGAATCGGAAAAGCACCACCGGTGCTAAATCCGGTCAAAGAAGAAGAAGAAGGAACGAACAAGGGCAGCTAGGCTTCAAGTGGCAATGACGGTTGTTCCTTTAGTCCGAAAACAATTCACACAAGGAGGGAAGGGTAGAGAGGATGAGATAGCGGAGGTAGCTTTGGATCGCCGGCAGTCGCCTTCGACAGAAGAAGCCCCCGACGGGACTGTTTTGGTCACCGGTAGGTAAAAGTAGCAAGTAGTGGGGTGTTTGGGGGTTGATCTTCAACGGGAAGCGGTCTATTGGGGGTTGGGATGGAGGCAACAACCTCTTCCCTCTCATTTGTGCGTTTTCTGGCGATCAGAGGACCACCCACCTCCAGTGGGCGAGTCTTAGCAGTCTGATGAAGAGGAAATGAGGGAGAGATGAGGGTAGAGTGAGAAAGTGTGAACATTTTGATAGATTTCTATTCCAACAAGCCTCCATTATTAAAAGTCTTATCTTAACTTTTGGGTGATATTGTAGGGTAACAAATTTGTATAAATATTTTGTGATATGAATCTCAATTGCTTGATTTTCGTGTCATAATCTTGTTTTGTAAAAAAAATTATAAAAGTGCTTGCTTATTGTTCCTCTCGTGGTGATTCCAGAAACACAAATGAAATTCAATTCCAATTAACAAAAGTCCGTAAAATGGCGTTAAATTTTTTGTGATTAATTGGATATGAATTCGACAGATTTTACGAATCTGTTTTTGGTCAAGATTAAAAATATGATTAAAAAAATGTAAAAAAATAATAGACCACAATCTAGGTTCAAAAACATGCTCAAAAACAATTTACAAGGCTCGTAACTATTCCAAACGAAGCAGTGTACAGTTTGTTTCAGGAAAATCAGATAAATACTGATTTTTGTAACTTTAAAGATACGTAACTTTCTCATACGACCTCCATTTTGGATGTTCTTTATATCCACGAAGTCAGCAGAACGTAATCTATATGAATATCTTATCCATGACTATTAGTTGTATCTGATGAAAAATTTTATTTTTAACGCTACAAATGAATTAAATTTTTGGTGATTTTCGATTCGATCTTAAACGCTAGATGGTTCGAGCAGTTTGAGATGTTCTTAAAAGGTAATTATGAATATAATATTTTTACTTTACATATTAAACATAAAATTACACACAATTGGTCAATAATACATAGCAGTTCATGGTGGTTTGACCGCCGAACTCTGACCAATTTTTACCAATTGATACATTAATCCATTCAGTCATTTTCCCACGACTTTAGGAGCTCTAAAGCTTAGATCTGGTCCTCTCCGTGACTTAGATGTATTAAGTTTCTAACTTGATCCATCACACACCCCCAACAAGAAAAGATTCCAAACCCTAGATACTTAAGGAGGGCTAAATGTATCAAGACACCTATTAAGCACCCAACCCCTAGAGTTGCTCATCTAAAGTTTCGAGAAGAGTTTCTTATTCCCAACAAGCCTTAAAAATCACAGATTTACGGACATGCATGTCCTTTAATTTTAGGACAAAATCATGGAAATAATGGCTTAAACTTGAGCATGTGTCACACCCCCGGACCAGACTGCAGAAATGTCTGGAGGCGAGTGACTTCATTGTGTAGTATCATAACAATTGAATATACATGAAACATAGTGAATCCATACATCATACATTAAGATAACAAACTTACATTGTTTACAATACTTGTTCTGTTCAAAAGTTAAACATGAAATAACAAGAGTAGCAATAACATAATGCAGCGACGCCGGTCTTCGATCGTGGTAATTACCTACTTACTAGATCCCTGAGAATACAAGTCATTTTGAAAAGCGTCAACATAAAATATGTTGGTGAGTTCATAAGCATTTTTGTATAAGAATTTGTGATAGTTTAGAAACCCATAAAATTCCTATGTTTTCTTGTCAAAACAGTTGTAAGTCTTGTTTCCAATCTAGTATAGTTGCATGTGTGTGTGTGTGTGTTTTAGTTTATCGTCTTTCAAAATTGTATAAAATCGTTTTCTCCAGAAAATCCTATATTTTCTTATATAAAATAGTTGTAAGTCTTGTTTCCAATCGAGTATAGTTGCATGTGTGTTTTAGTTTATCATCTTTCGGAATTGTATAAAATCGTTTTTCCCCAGAAAATCCTATATTTTCTTATATAAAATAGTTGTAATTCTTGTTTCTAATCGAGTATAGTTGCATGTGTGTTTTAGTTTATCATCTTTCGGAATTGTATAAAATCGTTTTTCCCCAGAAAATCCTAAATTTTCTTTTTTAAAATAGTTGTAAGTCTTGTTTCCATTCGAGTATAGTTGCATGTGTGTTATAGTTTATCATCTTTCGAAATTGTATAAAATCGTTTTTCCTTAGAAAATCCTATATTTTCTATGTGTGTGTGTGAAATCGTTCGGTGGTCTTAAAACCCTAAGACTAGTAAGGTGAGAGAAATCAATAGGCGATTGTGGACAATCCTCACAATGCAAGTGGACGATCAACATAACGAATGTGGACAATCACTACCATGCATAGGGGCGGTCAACACAATGTGCCAATTTATTGGTAAGGTTTGGCCTACATAAATTTCAAAATAACATTATCATATTCTGGTGAGCCGTTATAACCATATTAATATGACGGAGGTCTGTCTTGGCGTTTCTCAAGCAACCAAATTGATTAAAGACATTTGTCACCCTAGACTGGTCGGTCTAGCTGTAGCAAACAGCGAAGGTGCGGGGTGTCAACCCCGTATAGATCTATACACAAATTTTTGCTCTCCCTCCAGGAGACTCTGGTTACAACTCTTTACAGGACTTTAAACGTACACTAATATATATATATATATATATATATATATATATATATATATATATATATATATATATAGGTACTTTGGAGATTCGTCTGACTAGAATACCAACAGATATTTGTGCTAACAGTTGTACTCGTTAATTAGATATATCGTTTTGTTTTGTTTATTGAAAAATACTCCATATTGAATCATAATTATCAAAGATGATTCAATATTATCGATATTGGCAAAAATGGCCCTTCTTTTTATAAGGTATCAAAATAGACCCTTATTTGTCAAAAGGTGTCATAAGTGGCCCAAAACTTGGTGAATTGTTCAAAATGGCCCATTTCTTCTAAAATGCTCATTTTGGACTTATATTTGAGAAAATGTTCAAAAAGCCCTTGTTTATCCAAAAATTTCATTTTTGGTCCTTTAGAAATTGAGATGTTTAATAATTTCCCAAATTTATCCCATGATCCAAAATAGTCCTTATATATTTATATGGCCGAAAGTAGTCCCTATAAATGTCATTAATTTCATATTCTAACCACTTCCAAATATTTTGTCTAACAACTTGTTTTAACAATTTATGATTTATATTTCATAAACATATTAGTTTTTGTTTCTACATCTAATTTGTGATATATATATATATATATATATATATATATATATATATATATATATATATATATATATATAGTTTAAAACCTTGAGACTTGCTAAAAACCTCGAGTTCTTTAACCAATATATAGGGTTCATAACTTTAAGCACATAAATCAAAACATATATGCATAAACAAGCAATTATACTAAGATTTCGCAAGACCCTTGATTTGTATTCTCCCCCCAAAACAATAAAAGCTCGAACAAAATAGGGGTATGAAGCTCACCTTGAGTTGGTTGATGAGTTGGATGGAATGATAGGGTGAAAAATCTCTAGCTTAAACACTTGGATGAGTTGAGTAACTTCCTTGGAAGGAATGTTGTCCTAAAAACTCTAAGAAGGACTTGAAAATGTTAACCTTTAGCAAGATCCTTGTTCTTGCCCTTGAGAGGAGTATTAAAGAGAAAATGAGGGAAATGAGAGAAATGGTGAAGTTTAAAATTCTTTCTTAGGTTGTTTCTTTAAAGGGATAAAAAAGGGGAAATATGTGCATGCAAGTCTGATGGCTCGATCATTGTTATTTGGTGGGTAATGCATGGGTTACTGTGATTTGCATGAGGAATAGGAATTACATCAAATCACAAAGTCAAACCCTCTTATCCTTATCTTATTCTCATTATGGCTTAAAATAATAATATCTTTATAAATCTTAATTATTATTTTAAATGATCAAATTTGGCTTAAAATGGGGGTTTAAGGGGTCTAAGTTATGAAAAATACGAGTTTGGTGGGATTCCCGATGTCAAAATACCTCAAAACGGTGAAATGGTCTGAAGTGTTCCAAAATCTAGAGCCAAATGGTGAATTCCGGAGTCAAATAGTGATTTCCGGAGTCAGATCCACTGTTCCGAAGCTCTTCTCAAGTTCCGGAGTGGAGTTTCGGGGTCAATCCTCAAGTTCCAGAGTCAAGGCTTGAGTTCCGAACTCGAGTTTGCGAAGTCAGCTCATCCGGAGTCATTTCCTTCCAAGGCCGCGAGAGCTTCCGGTCCGTAGTGTGAGATCTTCTGGAATGATGCGAGACCTTCCGAAGTCAGCAGTTCTGGATCAGTAGGTCATCCGAAGTGAGATTGTCCGGGTGAAGGGATTTCGGAGTCAAATCCAAAGGTTCCAAAGTGGGACGGTCCGAAGTGCGAAGCTGTCTGGTGCGGTTAGGAGGTTCCGAACTGGACTTGCTCCTTAACGTTTTCTCCTTTTATTTTGAGTTGGTTTTGACTAAGGAAACTACATTGGGGGATTAGGGGATATTTTAGGTATATAGAGAGATTTGGGAGAGATTTGAGATACATGGAGAGATTTGAGATACATATATGTTTTTCATTATAACAATACATGGCTCATTAGGAATCATAATGTAAAGCTTAACATTTTAGCACAAGTCTTACAATGGTTGATGTTCACATGAGGACAGAATTTCCTAGCCAAAAATGCTAGTCGTGACATCATCCCCCCGTTAGAGGGAATTTCGTCCCGAAATTCTTTCAAAAGGGAGGATCATGAACGCGAGGATAAGTGAGGGTACCTCTGCTTCATCTGGTCTTCGCGTCCCTAAGTGAATTTCTGGTCCACGCTTAGCGTTCCATCGAACCTTCACCATCGGGATGCGGCTTTGTTTCACGCGCTTAACTTCCTTATCCATTTTCTCGATAGGCTACTCAATGAATAGAAGGTTCTCGCTCACTTCAATCTCGTCTAGTGGAACTGGGAGGGTTTTGTCCAATAGACACTTCTTTAGGTTCCACACATGGAATACAGCGTGTACATTACTGAGTTCTGAGGGTAGTTGGAGTTTGTAGGTTACCGAACCGATCCGGGCAAGGATCTCGAATGGTCCGATGTATTAGGGATTTAGGTTACCTCTCTTTCCAAATCGTATCATCCCTTTCCAAGGGGAGACTTTTAAAAACAGCCGGTCTCCTGCTTGGAATTCCAGAGGCTTTAGCCTACTATCTACATAGCCCTTTTGTCGGTCTCGTGATGCTTGGAGTCGTGCTCTGATTAGGATTATCTTCTCTGATGTCTCTCGAAAAATCTCGAGTCCAGTGCGTGTGTTGTTGGGCATTTTCCCTTTTACCAGTTGGGTGTCTCCCAACCTCAGCCCAACAGAGGATAATTTGCGCTTCCGGCCACACAGGGCCTCAAAGGGTGCAACTCCTATGCTCGAGTGGCGGATGTTGTTATATGAGTACTCGATTAGGGACATGTGGGTATCCCAAGCTTTTCCAATGTCTATTACACATGCCTCTCTTTGGTGTGTGGGTTCTTGTTTACCTCGATCTCATCAAGTGGGATTTCTAGAGCTTCAGTGGTCCGACACTTATGAGCGTTAAATACATGGAATGTGAAATGTACGAAGCTGAGTTCTTAGGATAATCGGAGACTATAGGTTATCCGGCCTATCTTGATGAGGATTTTTGAATGGTCTTCTAGGGATCGTGATCCTGGTGTCCTAGAAGTAGAGTTTCTAGGCCTTAAGAGTTGGCACTATGGTTACCAAGATTGAGTTAGCGTGTGGTGTAGTTGATCTTATGAGTGTTAGGTTATCTTGGGGGTTTTCTTCCTATGGGATCCCGAGCTAGAGGTAGGTCGACCTCTGCCCGTTCTTTGATGTTGACCGAACAAGTCTCTGATTCGGGGTAGGGAGTATCAATCCTTGGTGATGGGTTTTTATTTATTTATTAGAAATCAGTGGTTTTATAGGCAATTCAACTTTCCCCCTTATGAGTCAGATGTGTGCTTTCCATGGTTAGGGGCTTGGTCTAGTGTTTTCCTTACCTATTATATCGTTCTTGTGATCGGACACTATCTGCTTTTGCGACCGTACTAAGTAGTATCGGGGGTTTGGTTATTAGGATGGTTCCAAGAGTCGAGTTGATTCCAACTCAGATTATCACCTGGTTGAGGTTTACAAAGGAACTTAGGGAATATCTGGGGAAGGTTGTAGACCTTTCAGATTCCCTTGATGCCTTTTGTTTCTTGCTCTAATCTTTATTGGGGCTGGAAAGGAGCACGACATCTCTTACATAGGAGCTCATGGGTCTGGATGCTAGAGATTTGTTGTTACAGGTTGGGAGGGTTTTGTTATTTGGTTGTGTAAGACGGAAGTCTCTTTGCAGTGCTCGAAGTTTGTAAGGTAAGAATCAAGTCAGTCCGTGTCAATTGATGACGTTGGACTCCTTATTATTACAGATGTTACATCGATTAGGAAGGGATGGTTGTTAGGAATGATAGGGTGTTCTCTGTTCATGTTCTTATCACTACTAGTTTCGTTTTTGTTGTTACGAGAGGTATCCTTTAGGTGACCCCGATTATTTTCGGGTCGATCAAGGAAGGGATTGTTGAGCTGGTGGAGGATCGCCTCCGAGCATTCAGGAGTGACTTGGTGTCCAACCATTCAGGTACGCGCACACTGTCCTTCAAGGACTTCAGGGGGAGTGGTGTGCCGGACTTCCATGGGGTGAAGGACCCCATTGATGCTAGGAAATGGATCGCAGACATCGAGTCTGCACAGTTGACGAGCTTCTTCATGGAAGGGTCGAAGGTCGGTTTTGTTGCAGGTTGTTTGAGCGATCGAGCCAGAGATTGGTGGGAGTTAGTCGGTGATTTGTTAGGAGCCCCAACCATCGAGGCTATGACTTGGTCAGATTACGTGACCCGATTCAGGGCTGAGTTTGCACCAGCTGTGGAGCCTCAGCAACTGGCCAGAGAGTTTTTGGATATGAGACAGACTGCGGATATTGTTGCGGAGATCACCACCAAGTTCCGGGAGAAGGCGTTGTTGGTACCCCAGTATGCGGGGGATGAGGAGATGCAGAAGACCCGCTATCATGATATGTTGAGAGACGACATTCGGGAGCATGTAAGTTATTCGGCCTGCCCGAACCTGGAGTCCATGATTGCCAGGGCGCGGGAGAGGGAGATTGATTTGGAGCACCTCAGGAATAGGAAGTCAGAGACTGCGCAGGTTGTGGGGGTTTCGGGGAAGAAACCCAAGGGATTCGACACGAGGTCGAAGGGACAGCAGGGGCGGGACCGCTGTGGGAAGTGTGGTCGGTCACATGAGGGAGTTTTCCACATTGGGTTGGGTTTCGGCTGCTATAAGTTCGGCAAGATTGGGCATTATGGCAGGGATTGTACTGCCCCGCCCCCACAGTTCAGGCATCAAACTTGATTTGCTTCTATTGCAATCAGAGGGGCCATAAGAAGGCCAACTACCCTAGATTGTCAGCGGTATCAGCAGCAGCGCCAGTGGTGTCGCCGACTCCAACGACAGCATGAGTTGTGGATGGCCGGAAGGTCAAGGCGGAGACTCCAGTGGTGCGGAGCCGAGCGTTTCAGTTGACAGCCGAGGAGGCACGCGCCGCATCCGATGTGGTGACGGGTGCGATTTCTTCTCTCTAATCTTTTATGTTATGTCGCTGTGATTTTGATATGTGATAGGTATGTTATGTTTAGGATTGTTCCATGTGAACGGTATCCCAGTTCAGGTGTTGTTTGATTTGGGTGCTACCCGATTGTTTGTCTCTCTTGTGCTTAGCAAGAAGTTTCCTAAGTCCTCGGGCATGTTAGATTACCCTCTAGAGGTCGATATTGCGGACGACCGGTCAGTGCGGGCATCAGAGGTTTTTAGGGATTGTGTTTTGAGATTGTTCGAGGAGCATTACCTAGTATATCTGGTTCGGGGGAACAAGGTTATTATTGGTATGGGTTGGCTAAGCCCCAATGGGGCAATGATCGACTGCGCGCAACAGTTGGTGCGGATTAGGACCCCAAGTGGGGGAGAGCTGGTGATTCAAGGCGAGAGGCCACAGCGAGGACCAGCCTTATGTTCAGCAGCGAGAGCTAGGTGCTACCTTCAGCAGGTTTGTGCGGGATTTGTCGCCTATGTTATGGATACCCGGTAGGCGGGTAGGGCGGCGGTGGGTGATGTGCCAGTGGCACGAGAGTTTACAGATGTATTCCCCGAGGAGCTGCCTGGGATACCTCCGGAGTGGCAGGTAGATTTCAAGATCGACCTAGTCCCTGGTGCGGCTCGGATAGCCAAGGCACCGTATCAGTTGACTCCTCCTGAGATGCAGGAGTTGCCTACACAGTTTCAGGAGCTATTAGACAAGGGATTCATTAGACTGAACAGTTCACCCTGGGGAGCCCCGATTCTGTTTGTGAAGAAGAAGGACGGGTCGCATCGGATTTGTATAGACTACCGGGAGCTGAATAAGGTAACGGTGAAGAATCGTTACCCACTTCTGAGGATTCATGACCTCTTTGACCAGCTACAGGGAGCGTCTTGGTTCTCCAAGATCGATCTGCGTTCAAGATATCATCAGATGAGGGTCAGAGATGAGGATGTGCAGAAGACTGCTTTTCGGACGCGTTATGGCCACTATGAGTTCGTGGTGATGCCTTTCGGGCTCACCAATGCTCCTGCCGTGTTCATGGATCTCATGAACCGCATGTGCAGATGTGACAACCGTCACTTTCTAGTCAGGTCAAAGTCAAAGAAAGTCAACAAGTCAAACTGGACAACTCAACTAGTGCTAGTATGATTAGGGATTTCTATATGGTTACTAATGTATGACTCAAAATCTTAAATGCAACGTAACACTTGAAAGTTTCAAATGTTCAAAATTCTAAACCCTAATCAGATTGAGGAAAGTAGCAACTCTATAAAACACTATTACGTGCCCTTCGGGGTGTATAACACCCAAAATGGGATGTACCTAAGTCTACGGTCTTTGAACTATGAAGAAAAACATTAATAAAGGCTCCCGACAAAGTCTCTCTCAATCTCTCCCATTATATCTAAATCCCTCCCAAATCTCTCCAAGTATATGAAATCTCTCCCAAATCTCTCCAAGTATGTGAAATCTCTCCAAGTACCTTCCTTAGTCAAAACAACCCAAAACCAAAGGAGAAAAACCAAACGAACGCTCCAGACATCATGACACTCCTGACTCCGGACGAATGCTCCTGACTCCGGACGCTCCTGAATCCAGACGAATGCTCCTGACATCATGACCCTCCTGACTCCGGACGAATGATCTTGACTCCGGACGCTCCTGAATCCGGACGGATGCTCCTCACATCATGACACTCCTGACTCCGGACGCTCCAGAATCCAGACGAACGCTCCTAACATCATGACCCTCCTGACTCCGGATGAATGATCCTGACTCCGGACGCTCCTGAATCTGGACGAACAATCCTGACATCATGACACTCCTGACTCTGGAACCCTCGCAGGTTGGCACCCTTCTCCCGTTTTTCGATCCTTTTCACGTTTTAAGCCCGTTTTTCATGATTTTAACGTGGGATTTTCACCCAAACTCATATTTTGACATATAAGACCCTAAATATTCATAATTTAAACACCTTTTGAGAGAAATCCTTATCTAAGAATAATATCTATTGGATAAGATTTTTAGGTGGAGTGTTCACTTTGCCTTAAAAGTTATGACACAAGCAACCTTCCATACCCACTCCATGTCACTGTTCATGTTTTATGTCACCAATTTCATCATCCCTATTATCTTCCTTGTTACCTCACACCCTTTTCCCAACAAGTTATCTTGATCAAAGATCTAGAAAAATCCTTATCACTCCTCCCACCTTACTCACTCTTCACCAAAGAGCAAACTCATTTTTCTCTCACTTTCTCTCTCTAAACTCCAGATTTCAAGGTTGTTCTTGAGCATTTCCTCTAATTTTGGTAAGTATCTTCATCCTACATTTGAATACTCTTTACTTCTTCCCTCAAATCATGAATCTCTTCACAAATATCGTCATATATGTGCCTAGAATCTTCAAACCTTCAACCATCTCCCAAGTGTTCTTGACTTGGAAACCTTTCTCTTCAACATTCATCTAAGGAAATCACTCGAGGTGAGCTCATACCCCTACATTTTCATGTTTTCTTCAAGCTTTAGGGGGGGGGGGAATTCAAGTTAATACACCAAAAAATTAATTAAATTCAAACAACAGCTTTCATAAGAAAAGTTGAGTCCTAATCACGGACTGTTTCGACCACCATAGACTTAATATTTTTCAAAACTGTTTAATATGAAAATATTTCAGGTTCATACCTTTAAAATGAATACTTTCACATCTCCATACTATTTTTCTAAATTTCATGGCGATTTTTACAAAACTACCTATCATTTCAGAAACCAATTCAGACCAGTCTGTTAATATGAACATTTTCACACAAGTTAGGGACTTCTAAAAATCATAAAAATTATGAACAAACTTGACACATTTTCTAAACTCTCAAAGTTTACAGATTTGGTTTTCGACTTCGTATGATTTTTCTATGAATTTTCTTAAACAGTGCAGAAAGGTTAAAAACTAGTTAACAGCTTACAACTTTCATAACACTTTGTAACATGTTGAGCAAAGTGCATAACAATAATTTTCTAAATGTTGAATGTAATTCTTGTTAGTTTGTCATCATAAACAGAAATTAATCATTCGTGATAAGGTTTTTCATTCATTCCGAACACATATAATAAAACTAGAATAGGTGTAGTTATGGATTTTACAATAAATGCATACTACATAAAAAAGGTTTTACTCTCAAATCAAACGGGTTTTTCATATACTACATGTTAAACTATACTAGTAATAGTTTATGGTTTTCATTTCACGAATTTGTTACATAAAAGGTGATTTCACTTCCACCACGGAAGAGGTTTTATACTCAAACTATATGTAAACTAGTTAACGTAAGTTGTGAGACTATTCTTCCATCGTACTCTTCGAGTACGGGTTTGAATTCCTGTAAGTTACAACCAGAGTCACATGTAGGGAGAGCATGATAATTGTGTATAGATCTATATTGGGATTGACACCCCACACCTCGCTGCTAGCTACAGCCGGACCTGCAGGTCTACGGGTGACAAGAGTCATAGGATCTTAACGTCTGGAAAACTTTGTTGCAGGTTAATTCTCGTTGTAGTATGGTTATAACGACTCACATAGGGAGTTAAAAATCTTTCAAGTTTACGGGAAAATTCTACTTTAAAAAGGGGGTTTATTTATCTAAAACTACATATTCTCGGTCTTGGGATTTAAGACTACATGACTTTTATAAGGAAAATATTGAATTTTCTGGAATCCTACTATATCGCTTTTACAAGGAAAACGGGTTCTTTCTCAAATAAAATTCTTATGAGCTCACCAACTTAATTGTTGACACTCTTTCAAAACTACTTGTATTCTCAGGAAACTAGTGAAACAGGAAATCAACAGCTTTTAAGGATGAGACGTTAAATCGTCAAACATTTCATTTTGTCATCATAGTGTAATTGATTTGAAACATGTAAACACATATTATGGTGTAACTTTTTCAATTATATTTATGATGGTTGTATTTACTTTGAGCACTATTATACTCGTTGTTGTGATACTATACGTGAAGTCCTCCACCCCCGGACATTTCCGCCATCCTTGGTTTGGGGGTGTGACAGATTCGTATCAGAGCATTGTTTATAGTGAACTAAGTATATCGAACCACATAAGATATACAAACTATAAATGCATTGGGACTAATTCTCTGATTTAAACAGTTTCAAATAACTATACTTTTTAGAAATAAATAGTTTCTTGTTAAAAGTATAAGTACATACATGCATACCGGTATAATGTCACGTCTAAGGAAAACACAAAAGTAAAATGAGGAGTTGGACACTACGAGTAGGCCTTGGGATATGTAATCATACTTGGGACACATATAGCCTGATCAACTATATTTATCCGAGGTTTTATTGTTGTATGTCGGGGAATGGTCGTAGTGAGGAACAAGCCTAAAAACTTCCCTTACAAGAAAATCGTTAAGAACCAAACATAACATTTAAAATACTATAGGAGTAGTTTGTGGTACTATAACTTATGTGAAAACTAAACAAATTCTTGCTAGTAGATATACAATCACTAAGTGGATATGCTAAAGTTATATAACTTAGATATCATAGACTTAGAATCTGTGATCATTGCTTTACTTCCTGTTCATTGTTTGGTTGTGGTTTTGGAGTATGATCACTTATTCGAAGGTCTATCATATCTTTTGTTATATGTAACTGGTATGCACCATTTCATTATAGAAGTTACTAAGGAGGAACGAACCCCTATAAGTATTTGTAGGAATAAGATTATTATATGCCTGTTACCTCACCCCTATTCTCGCACGGACATCATGGCAAGGTTTTACTTATCAGGAGATCCCTACTTTTCGAACCCGGAGAGTTAGCGGGAGATTGGGAAAAGAGTCGGAAGCAGAGCCAGAGGTCGACAACTCTCCTTACATAGCCAGGACTCTCGCAAACCGTTTCGACTACATCGAACCTGTGCCCCGTTAGGCAGCATTGATCGAGGGGTGGAGTCGCCATTAGCAACAGCAATTGCCATTTGGAGACCAACGAGGTTGCAATGACCTCAACCATGGGGGACCGGTTAACAGAGCCCTCCCGGTGATGACTCGGCAAATCATGAAAATCGAGTTAGGAAATTGCGCACTGCTACAGACGCTACCATCTCACAAAATCGAGACTTAGAAAGAGACTGCTATTTTAGAGACCAACTCATTAAGGACCTTATCGCCGCTCAGGCGAAGGCAAATGAATATCAGGATAGACACTCGACACTCGAAGAGAGAGTAGTCGCAGCCGAGCATAGGTTGGTAGAACTACAGGACACATCGGCTTCGTTTCAAGCACCACTGGGGACGTATTACCGTTAGCAGAGTTCATTCTACTCACAAGACCTTGTAGATTAGTTCTATGAGTATGTGTTGGTGCTACTCCCCTCCATATGTAGGCCCGACCCTGCGATTTAGTGATCACACTAGTCGAGAGATTTATTTGCGGTCCAAACTTTTCCTTGCAGTGATGTGGTGTAGACCTGCATCAGGCTCAAAACCTTTCTCTAAAAACTAAATATACTAGAATCATACAAATGAAATGGGCATGCGTATTATTTCATTGGGAGCAATACTACTAAGAATTCATAAGTTTATTACATATAGACTCTCATTATGAATTGATTTCTAAACACCATAGAAATTGGGACAGAATACACTCAGAACTAAGATAAACTTAGTGAGATAACTCCCGACATATAAGCCCTTATTCAAGGCTCATTATCATCTCACCTTTTCAAACCTCATAGTTGAAAAGTGCCTTTTTCGTAGGCATATAGGGTGCGATCATACCAGCACTAATACACCGGATCCCATCAGAACTCTTCAGCTAAGCGTGTGTGGACAAACATAATCCTAGGATGGGAAAAACTTAACGCACGTACAAAACCTACTTCTACCCACTACCATAACTCCGTCTCAGGAACGTTAGCAGAAACATCGAGAATAGTTCAATAAAGTGCGAAATTTATATATGTGTATATAAATGGTAAGGTTATAACCAGAGATAATCATCCCCACTCACGACATCATTTCTCCCCATACAACAGGGTTATGTCTTCACAAGAAGGTAACCAGCCAACAAGCAAGGCAACAATCTTGCAGATAGACTCTGCTACTTTTCAAGCTACGGTCACGGTAGCCGTGACAGCCGTCATGGCGCAACTCAATGCTAACAATGCCAGCATAGGTGAAGGCGGTGTCGGCAATACTAACCGCAGTAATAGTCAAGAGCACCAGTGGGTGTCCACCAACGAAGGCGTCTCAGGCCACAAACCTAAGAACAAGAAACGAGAATTTTGGGACAAAAAGAAGCGCAACGTATCTCAAAAATGCGCTAAAAGACAACAATCTGTGGCCGCCCCTGTAATTACAACAGCAGTCACAACTCATGCCTCGACACTAGCCACAACGTCTGTCACTCAAGCACCGGTTAGAAAATATATGGGAACACTCCCAAAGTGTAACAAGTGTGGCTACCATCACAATGGGGTTTGTCGGGTGCTGCACTATAAAAACTGCAACAAGAACAGACATAATGCCCGCTTCTGCAGGACCCCGACCCAACGCATCGTTTCAATCACCAATACCAGTGTAAGTCTAGTATGCCACTTATGCGGTGAAATGGGACACTTCAAGAAAGACTATTCAACTGAGAGGAATGACGGGGGAGCAGGAGGAGTGTGACAAACAAACCAGCAAGAGCAAAAAGGAACCTTATTAGAACTTTTGTAGTGTTTCCAACAACAAAAACGTTTAATTACCATATGTTTGTAATGAATTTGGTATGTTTGCTAAAATTATCGTCGTTCAAAAAGTAGTTAACATACTCTCTCATTCAATCAAATCAAAGACACTCGTATATGACCTTAGGATCACAACCGGTGAGTTGTGATGACTTAGTGTGTACATCAGGGTTAATTATAATCAAAATACTACAGACTTAAAGCGAATAATTCCATCCTGACTCATGTTCCATGTCCAGTAGTGGGGTTAGGGTAGAGCCACTCACTCGACGGTTTCATCAATACCAATTTACATATGACTTGCATATATTGATCAATAATAGAGTGATCGGTCGAGGATCATGAAATAAAGTATCATCACTAGCTATCAGAACACCCTTACCACCAGTTGTAGCTACTGTGGTATGAATCATTTGCGGATAACAATAACATCGATCAAAACGGAACACACTGAAAAGAAACACATGATGCACCATCACTCTAACGAATATCTCTTACGAATACAATTTAACACATGTATCACTAAAAAGATCTGTTGTCGTCATTTGATTTCGATTGGTATAGTCCTCACCTTCCCGATTTAACGACTATGAAAACACCCTTCACCTAACCCACTGAATCTCGAAACCCTCGTCTTTCTTAAACACAAATCTGACACGGACCTCTGGGTCATATCTTGCTGCGAAACCCCAAAACACTCAGCAGAGGAGTATTATACCTTCCGAAACCTTTCCACAAGTATTTCCAGAAGACCCTTCGGGAATGCCACGCATGCAGCAGATAAGGTTCAAGCACAGAAGCTTTGGACGAATACGGTTAGTCTATCACTACTAAGTGTATACGCAAGGATAATATATAATTAAGATTCTACGGACATTGGATGTGTGTTTCCGCCCTATTTCCCGTTCCTTGTCTGGTTGTGGGCTTGGGGTAGGGTCACCCATCCAACTGTCTTACCAACCCTAATTACATACGACCTATATGCTCAAGTTAATGATAGATGGACCAGGTATGAGTCCGTAACGCCCGTAGATTAGGGCTAGTCAATTTAGAGACAATAAGCATCAAAAATGACTTTTTGATGGAATATTATTTAGAAGGATTAATCTTAACCAATTTGTAGTATATGTCTCAGGGTTTCCGAAAATATAAAGAACGCCGAAATCCGAGTTATAACGAAGAAGTTATGACATGTCGAAGTTTCGCGACAGTACCAGCACGACACAGCGCGACGTAAATAGTGAATTTACGATAGAGCAATATTTATCCAAAACAATCTAAATGAGAATTGAATATCTCATCGATATTAGTGTGACGACGGAAAGACGGACGAAAACTGACGTCAGACGAAGGAATTATGAGTTTATAACGGAGTTTTCCTGTCTCGGCCTACTAAAAATAATATAAGTAATATAATTATAATATATTAAAAATAAAGTCAAAATAAGCCAATGGAGTCTAAACGAGAGTTGTAGAGCATAATCTCACCTTCACGTCGATATAAAGAACGTCGAAAATGGAGTTCGTATGCGAAAGTTATTAATTTTTGAAGTTCGTGGCGCGAAACCCCAAAACTGTCGGATACCACAACGTGGCCAGTCTTCTGACACCTCCGGGAGTCCCCCAGATGCAACTTGCGATGACGCATGCAATGACGACCAAGCCCACGACGTGGCAAAGGCCAATTTTGCCCTATAAATAGATTTGAAGGGCCAACCGAGTTTGGTTGCTCATTCTCTCATCTCTCACCCATATTACCTCGATTTACGTGCAAAGAAGTACCCCCGAAGCCCGGGTATCAACCCCGAGACCCGAAGCAAGTCCCGAAGCCCGAAGATCCTGAGAAGAAAAGAGTTTCCGAGCCGAAGCTCTGCCCACGAGAAACCCGGTGTGTGAAGATATCCCGGTTTCACCGAAGAATACTATTTGAAGAGTCGTAGTGCTGTCCGATCATCTTCTGATCAAGTGAGTGTATAGTCACTTTCATCTTACACATAGATATGAAGTATTTTATAAAATACGTGCTATGTGTATATATATTGTTGTTTATACGTGTGAGTGTATAGTCCCTTTCATAACACGATTTTAATACAAGTATTGTGTGAATGTATTAAGTATATGTTTTGGGTGAGTATGTGATCACTTTCTTCTAACATATATATATTAAGTATTTGCTATGAAATACGTGCTATGTGTTTATATATTGTTGTTTATTTGAGATGAGTGTGGAATGGATGTTTTATATAGGTGTTAAATGAGTTAATCTGTATATGTATTTTATATCTACAAATATTTTGGGTAGAACATTGGTAGAAGAATTAGATGATGTGTGATGATAATTAGGTGATGAGAAATAGGTGATGATAATTAGGTGATGATAATTAGGTGATGAGAGATAGGTGATGATAGAAAGGTGATGATAATTAGGTGATGAGAGATAGGTGATGATAGAAAGGTGATGATGATTAGGTGATGATAGATAGGTGATGATAAATAGGTGATGTGAGATGAGAGGAGATACCATATCCTTGACCGGCGATGTGGCAATTTGGCGATGTAGTCATCTACTAGAGTATAGATGGCGACCACGGACTATTCTAGATAACCCCGTGGAAACACCAGCAGGCTCATAACCTATAGGTGATGAATTACGAGTTCATGCGATGTTGTAACTACGTTACTATGAATTACGAGTTCATGTGATGTTGTAACTACGTATTCATGCGATGATAGCCTAACCCTTACTATGAATTACGAGTCCAGGCGATGTTGTGACTACGTATTCATGCGATGATAGCCTAACCCTTACTATGAGTTATGAGTCCAGGCGATGTTGTGACTACGTATTCATGCTTTAGGAACGAATATATATAAAGGAAATGCGATGTAAGAAGATGAGAGGTAAATACGATGTAGGAGATGACCCTTAGGATAATTCCTTAGGAAAGGTACTTAAGAATAAACGAAGATAATGGGGATGGGTAATTGGGTTGACTGTTTGATGATTGAATATAATAATTATATTATTGGGGGTTGAAAACCCTATATGCTCACCAGGCTCCCAAGCCTGACCCACTCAGTTTTCTTTGCATTACAGGTAATGGCACAAGGGTATAAATTGGTGGACTTGACGAGAGAATTTGGATTATAGATCAGTAGTTATAAATAACTGTTGTAAGGTCTATTTTATATTGTTTATGCTTTTGGTCGGTATCGGAACATGACATCCCGAGGTTTTATTATTTAATGAAAATACATTCTCTTTGAGAAATTTTTTGATGAATGGTTATCATATTTTGTTTTTGGGACAATTTCCGTAACTGTTTTCCTTAAAAAGGATTACTCTGATTTTAAAACAAAGCATAAACAAATCGGTCTTTTCTGGCCGTGAAATTGGGGATGTCACAGAGTCCTACCATGAACCTCAGGACAAGGCTACCCAGGAGTGTGAGTGAACGTTCTATCATCCGAATAAGTCTATTCGCGTAAACCGAACCCATATGCTCCCTACCGATCCAATCAAACAAGAAACACTAAAGCATTCCCTATGCAGCGGTCCGAGGAGAAGTTATTACTTATGACTTAGTACAAATTCGAGAAAGGATGAAAGCATCTCGAAACCGGCAAAAGAACTACATGGATAAGCGGCGCAAACCCTCGGAATTGTGGGTTGGTGACCGAGTTCTGCCAAAGGCCTCACCGTTGAAAAGAATCATATGTTTTGGTAAAAATGACAAACTAAATACAAGGTACAGCGGGCCATTCGAAATCCTCGCTAAGATTGGCCCGGAAGCATACAAACTTCGACTGCCACAACAACCTAATAATGTACATCCAACCATCCACACGTCAAATTTAAAGAAATGAATGTCTGGCGAGACTCTTGTGAAACCTCCCGACGAAATCAGAATCGACGAGAGTCTCCATTTCGTGGAAGAACCGGTAGAAATCATGGATCAAGAGATCAAAAGAACAAAGTCAAAGTCTCATCCCTGTTGTGAAGGTCCGTTAGAACATAAAACGAGGACCCGAGTTCACCTTGGAACGCGAAGACCAGATGAAACAAAAATACCCGCATCTTTCCCCGAATCTTGAAATCCCGGTCAAAGTGCTAATTTCGGGATGAAATTCCTTCTAACGGGGGGATAATGTGACAACCATCACTTTCTAGTCAGGTCAAATTCAAAGAGAGTCAACAAGTCAAACTCGTCAACTCAACTAGAGCTAGTGTGATTAGGGAATTCTTTATGGTTACTAATGTATTACTCGAAATCTTAAATGCAACGTAACCCTTGAAAGTTTCAAATGTTCAAAATTCTAAACCCTAATCAGATTGAGGGAAGTAGCAACTCTATAAAACACTATTACGTGCCCTTTGGGGTGTATAACACTCAAAATGGGATGTAACTAAGTCTACGGTTTTTTGAACTATGAATAAAAACATTAATAAAGGCTCCCGACAAATTCTCTCTCAATCTCTCCCATTATATCTAAATCTCTACCAAATCTCTCCAAGGATGTGAAATCTCTCCCAAATCTCTCCAAGTATGTGAAATCTCTCCCAAATCTCTCTAAGTATGTGAAATCTCACCCAAATCTCTCTATGTATCTTCCTTAGTCAAAACAGCCCACAACCAAAGCAGAAAAACCGGACGAATGCCCCTGACATCATGACCCTCTTGACTCTAGATGAATGTTTCTGACTCCGGACGCTCCTGAATCCGAACGAACGCTCCTGACTTCATGACACACCTGACTCCGAACGAATGCTCCTGACTTCGGACACTCCTGAATCCGGACGAACGCTCCTGACATCATGACCCTCCTGACTCCAGATGAATGCTCCAGAATCTGGACGAACGCTCCTGACATCATGACACTCCTGACTCTGGAACCCTCGCAGGTTGGCACCCTTCTCCCGGTTTTCGATCCTTTTCGCGTTTTAAGCCCGTTTTTCATGATTTTAACGTGGGATTTTCACCCGAACTCATATTTTGACATATAAGACCCTAAATATTCATAATTTAAACACCTTTTGAGAGAAATCCTTATCTAAGAATAATATCTTGGATAAGATTTTTAGGTGGAGTGTTCACTTTGCCTTAAAAGTTATGACACAAGCAACCTTCCATACCCACTCCATGTCACTGTTCATGTTTTATGTCACCAATTTCATCATCCCTATTCTCTTCCTTGTTACCTCACACCCTTTTTCCAACAAGTTATCTTGATCAAAGATCTAGAAAAATCCTTATCACTCCTCCCACCTTATTCACTCTTCACCAAAGAGCAAACTCATTTTTCTCTCACTTTCTCTCTCTGAACTCCAGATTTCAAGGTTGTTTTTGAGCATTTCCTCCAATTTTGGTAAGTATCTTCATCCTACATTTGAATACTCTTTACTTCTTCCCTCAAATCATGAATCTCTTACACAAATATCGTCATATGTGTGCCTAGAGTCTTCAAACCTTCAACCATCTCCCAAGTGTTCTTGACTTGGAAACCTTTCTCTTCAGCATTCATCTAAGGAAATCACTCGAGGTGAGCTCATACCCCTACATTTTCATGTTTTCTTCATGTTTTAGGAGGGGAATACAAGTTAATACACCAAAAAATTAACTAAATTCAAACAACGGCTTTCATAAGAAAAGTTGAGTCCTAATCACGGACTGTTTCGACCACCATAAAGAGAATATTTTTCAAAACTGTTTAATATGAAAATATTTCAGGTTCATACCTTTAAAATGAATACTTTCACATCTCCATACGATTTTTCTAAAATTTATGGCGATTTTTACAAAACTGCCTATCATTTCAGAAACCAATTCAGACCAGTCTGTTAATATGAACATTTTCACACAAGTTAGGAACTTCTAAAAATCATAAAAATTATGAAAAAACTTGACACATTTTCTAAACTCTCAGAGTTTACAGATTTGGTTTTCGACTTCGTATGATTTTTCTATGAATTTTCTAAAACAGTGCAGAAAGGTTAAAAACTAGTTAACAGCTTACAACTTTCATAACACTTTGTAACATGTTGAGCAAAGTGCATAACAATAAGTTTCTAAATGTTGAATGTAATTCTTGTTAATTTTTCATCATAAACAGAAATTAATCATTCGTGATAAGGTTTTTCATTCATTCCGAACACATATAATAAAACTAGAATAGGTGTAGTTATGGATTTTACAATAAATGCATACTACATAAAAAAGGTTTTACTCTCAAATCAAACGGGTTTTTCATATACTACATGTTAAACTATACTAGTAATAGTTTATGGTTTTCATTTCACGAATTTATTACATAAAAGGTGATTTCACTTCCACCACAGAAGAGGTTTTATACTCAAATTATATGTAAACTAGTTAACGTAAGTTGTGAGACTATTCTTCCATCGTACTCTTCGAGTACGGGTTCGAATTCTTGTAAGTTACAACTAGAGTCTCATGTAGGAAGAGCATGATAATTGTGTATAGATCTATATTGGGATTGACACCCCACACCTCGCTGCTAGCTACAGCCGGACCTGCAGGTCTACGGGTGACAAGAGTCATAGGATCTTAACGTCTGGAAAACTTTGTTGCAGGTTAATTCTCGTTGTAGTATGGTTATAACGACTCACATAGGAGTTAAAAATCTTTCAAGTTTACGGGAAAATTCTACTTTAAAAAGGGGGTTTATTTATCTAAAACTACATATTCTCGGTCTTGGGATTTAAGACTACATGACTTTTATAAGGAAAATATTGAATTTTCTGGAATCCTACTATATCGCTTTTACAAGGAAAACGGGTTCTTTCTCAAATAAAATTCTTATGAGCTCACCAACTTAACTGTTGACACTCTTTCAAAACTACTTGTATTATCAGGAAACCAGTGAAACAGGAAATCAACAGCTTTTGAGGATGAGATGTTAAATCATTAAACATTTCATTTTGTCATCATAGTGTAATTGATTTGAAACGTGTAAACACATACTATGGTGTAAAATTTTCAATTATATTTATGATGGTTGTATTTACTTTGAGCACTATTATACTCGTTGTTGTGATACTATACATGAAGTCCTCCACCCCCGGACGTTTCTATCATCCTTGGTTTAGGGGTGTGACAGCAGACCAATGTTAGATCGGTTTGTGATAGTTTTCATCGATGACATCTTGGTTTATTCCAAGATGCGAGAGCAGCATGAGGAGCACTTGCGGGAGGTTCTAGATACTTTGAGGAGGGAGAGCTTGTATGCTAAGTTCTCCAAGTTTGAGTTCTGGTTGCGCGAGGTGCAGTTTCTTGGGCACCTTGTCAACCAAGACGGGATTTTGGTTGATCCGGCCAAGGTGGAGGTCGTGATGAGATGGGAGGTTCTGAGGTCTCCATTTGAGATTCGGAGCTTCCTGGGAATGACAGGCTACTATCGGAGGTTCATTCAGGACTTCTCCAAGATAGTTGTGCCCCTGACCCAGTTGACGAGGAAAGCCGTGGTTTTTCGTCGGGGGCCTAAGCAGCAGGCTACGTTTGAGACATTGAGACAGAGATTATGTGAGGCACCAATCTTATCCCTGTCGGAGGGCATGGAGTATTTTGTTGTATACTGCGACGCATCCATCTCAGGTTTGGGCGCAGTATTGATGTAGAGGGGGCATGTTATTGCTTACACTTCGAGGCAGCTGAAGCCTCACGAGGCGAATTATCCGACGAATGATTTGGAGCTGGGGTTGTTGTTTTCACCCTCAAGATTTGGTGTCATTACGTCTATGGGGTTCGTTGTACCATTTACACGGACCACAAGAGCCTGAGTTATCTCATGGACCAGCCAAATCTGAATATGAGGCAGTGTCGGTGGCTTGATGTGGTGAAGGATTATGATTGCAAGATCCTCTACCACCCGGGAAAGGCCAATGTCGTGGCCGATGCGCTTAGCCGCAAGGCACCGCTGATCAGGGACATCTGTCTGAGGATGAAAGTTGTGACTCCGTTACTTGAGAAGATTCGGGAGGCCCAACAGGAGGCCATGAAGGAGGAACATCGAAAGAGCGAGCGAATCGTGGGTCAGGTTTCCTCCTTCGACTCTGATAGCCAAGGATTGTTGACTCTTCACCATAGCATGTGGGTCCCTTGTCATGGGGGTGTGCGCCAGGTATTGATGTCAGAGGCGCACAAATCCAGGTTCTCTATCCATCTTGGGGCGACAAAGATGTACAGGGATCTTCGTTTGGATTATTGGTGGCCCTGTATGAAGAGGGATGTATCTTGGTTCGTGGAGAGGTGCCTGACTTGTAGGAAGGTCAAGGCTGAGCACCAGAGACCTCATGGAAAGGTCCAGCCATTGGATATCCCGCTATGGAAGTGAGAGGATATTACAATGGACTTCATTACGAAGCTTCCCAGGACCGTGCGATGAGTGGATTCGATTTGGGTCATCGTTGATCGATTGAGCAAGAGCGCCCGTTTTATTCTAATTCCAGAGAGTATTTCGGCCGAAACGTTGGCTGACATCTATATCCGGGAGGTAGTGGTGCGGCACTGGGTGCCAGTTTCAATGATTTCAGACAGCGATGTGCGGTTCACTTCCAGGTTTTGGAAGAAGTTTCATGACGAGCTGGGTACTCGACTGCATTTTAGCACTCCCTTTCACCGGCAGACGGATGGTCAGAGCGAGCGGACCATCCAGACTCTGGAGGATATGCTGCGGGCATGCGTTTTAGACTTTGGAGGTAATTGGGGTACTTACCTTCCATTGGCTGAATTCTCCTATAACAATAGCTATCATGCGAGTATCGACCGTCCTCATTTCAAGATGTTGTATGGGAGGAAGTGCAGGACCCCGATATGCTGCGGAGAGGTTGGGCATAGATTCATGGGGAGTACCGAGGCGGTACTCAAGATGACAGAGAGGATCCAGCAGGTTCGGAGCAGGCTTCAGACTGCTCAGAGTCGGCATAAAAGTTATGTCAACAAGCGTCGATCGGGCCTGGAGTTCTAGGTGGGGGATATGGTGCTCCTGAAAGTGTCGCCTTGGAAGGGCGTCAGTCGATTCAGGAAGCGGGGCAAGTTGGGACCTAGGTATATTGGACCCTTCAGGGTTGTAGCCCGGGTGGGCAAGGTGGCATATAGGCTGGATCTGCCAGCCGAACTCACTCAGATTCATAGCACTTTTCACGTCTCCCAGTTGCGGAAGTGTCTGGTGGACGATTCGGCAGTGGTACCCAGTGTTCTAAAAGGCGCGCCATGGCGTGAAGCGTGGCTTCGCTGTTACGAAAAGATTCATAACGTTGCTGTTAGGCGTGGCGCGTGGCAAGGCGTGATATGGCGCGCCATGGCGCGTTATGGCATGTTATGGCGCGTGTTTTTTCATTTGAGACACAGTTTTTTCTCTTTGTTATGTCTTTTCAAATCGGAGATACAAGTATTGTGGTTTTTGTTAACTTTTTGTTATTGGTTATTGATCCAACACTTCTAAAAGGTAGTTATATTTAATATAAATTTATATTTATGTGGTAATATAATTTTAAATTAATACAAAATTGCCGCCTTACATCACGCCTTGAAAAACGCCATGGCTCGTTAAGCTTGAAGCTTAGCCTTGCCGCCACGCCACGCCTCATGCCATTTAGAACCTTGGTGGTACCTTTGGAGGATATTTAGGCTGATGACAGCCTGAACTACATCGAGCGACCAGTGGCAATCCTTGACAGGAAGTCAAAGGATCTGAGGAACAAGAAAGTGGAGTTGGTAAAGGTGCAGTGGCAACACCGAAAGGGCTCGGAATGGATGTGGGAGCCGGAGGACGATATGAGGGAGCGTTACCCCGAGCTTTTTCAAGATCAAGCAGCAGACTTCAATGACGAAGTCTAAGAAAAGTGGGGGAGATTTGTAACACCCGATTACTGGTACGCAGTTAATTCAAGCATTTCTTGTGTTTTTCTCTGGGACTCAAGGAGTTGGAGGCCCAACTCGTTGAGTAGAGTCGAGATCCGCAGACAGTTTAAGTGACCTACTCGACGAGTCGGAAGACTGACTTGGCGAGTAGGTTTTGTTTGGGTAAAACCCTAAATTGAGGGTTTGCACCCTATTTAAACACCTTATCTCAGCCTCCATCGTCCCTTATACACCCAGAAGACATCATATCGAAACCCTAGCCGTTTTTGTGTGTTCTAAGTCCATTTTGGTGCTTTTTGGTGGGTTGTGAAGCTTGAGAAGAGGAAAGGAGCTTGTGAGACCAAGGGGAAACAAGAAGATCCAGAGTTTGGAGCTCATTTTCAGCTTATTGGAGGTATGAAGTTGAATCTTTGTTTATAGATCTTGACTTTTGGGCCTTTTCCTTCATCTTTCTAAGCCATAGAGAGGTTGTATTCGGGATGAAGTGTTAGAAGTCAGTGTATGCTTTAGATCCAGGTCTATTGGGGGGTATTATGGCACAAAGGTTCCCATTTTGCTGCCATGAACACCCCATGCACCTTGGAGGCTACCTTTTATGGCTTTTTGGGCCAAATACCCCTTGCATGTGTACCAAGTTTGGAAATTTACGTGTAAAATGGACATTAGGATGCTATATCTATTGTTTTGGTGTGTTAATACCCATTTAAATCGACTGTATAGTGTTGGTCAAGGATGGTCTTGATGAGATGTTCTTGGAACTCGGCGAGTCGCGGTGTATTGACCACTAAATCCTTTCTGTGGATGGACTAGTTTTTAGGGAGGAAAGTCCCGTAGATGTTTAGACGCGGAAAGGGACCTAGGAATCATGGGACTCGACGAGTGTATGAACAGACTCAACGAGTCCAAGGCAATCTCCCAATCTTTGAAGATGGACTCGACGAGTTGTTCATACAACTCGGGATTCGTAGACTGGACACATTCTTATGAAGGAGATGAACTCGCCGAGTTCAAGGAAGAAATCGGCGAGTCGGATGAAGATGGTCCTGATGGTTTGAATGAAGGAGGACCCGTCGAGTTCTTGCTAGACTCAACAAGCGAAGTCGGGGTTGGATCGGGTTAGTGGAATATGGACTCGACGAGTTGGTAGAACAACTCGGCGAGTCAGGTCAACTGAGTGTTACTTTGACCCGTGTTGACTTTGTCTGGTTTGGTATGACCCCGGTTAGGGTTGCATACTCAAATGGAAAACTTTGAAGCATTGTCGTGTAGGGATCGAGGAGTCAAGGGTAGTCGAATTGTACACCGAAGATAGTTCAGTTACTGCACGACATCGAGGTGAGTTACCTTCTAGTAGGGGTGGGTCTAAGGCCACAATACCGACCCACCATCAGGGGTATTTGGTGGTAAGTTGTCTCTGTGATAATTATCTTGGTGTGCTTATGTGATATGGTCATGAGATATGCCTGTATGATATGCAATGTGTATGGTAGTGGTAGTAGCAGGGAATAGTTCTTCCCTAACATCGGTCGTTAGGATCAAAGGGTAGGTCAGTACCCAGATATGCCTGACTGTATGATTATATCTTGATATTTTATGATAGCATTAGGAGGTGAAATTGTCCCCGGTTACTGGTTGAAAGATACCGATGACAGATACCGGTTGAAAGATACCAATGGCGATTACCGGTTGAAAGATACCGATGGCAGTTACCGGTTGAAAGATACCGATGATATGATATTGTATGTGGTATGATGGGGGAACTCACTAAGATTTGTGCATATAGTTTTGGTTTTGGTTTCAGGTACCTCTTCATCGAAGGGGAAGGAGTCAGCGGTATATCAGCGCATCACACACACATGGTTTCCGCATTGGGTTTCTGGGATTGTACTCTGATTTTCATTACTTTTGATGTCATGGGTTGGGACACAACAATATGATTTTTTAATGTGTTGTTTTATTGACAATGTTTTGGTAAAATGTTTTATAAAATATTAATTAAAAAATAAAATTTTTGGTCTCGAAATTTGGGATGTTACAGTATTTGCATTTGTTGCAGTGTGGAAGGTTTCCAAGATATGATTTTCTCGGTGTGGGCGGAGTAGGGTTAGTAGGGGTAAGGACTGCTCCCGCTTGTTGCCTCTTGGTAAGCCTCTGAGTTGAACTGCCTCCTTTTTTGTTCCTGAACTTTCGCTTCACAACCTTAGGTTTAGAGTTTGGGGTGTCTCGGTAAGTTGTCCTTCGTTGGTTTCCCTGGTTCTTATTGCGGTTGAAATTATCGACACCGCTTCCATTTTTGGTTGCGTTGTTGGCATTGAGGTATGCCATGACAGTTGCCACGACAGCCATTACAGTGGTTTGGAAAGTGACAGAATCTATTCGTAGGACTGGTGCTTCGTCGGGGTGTTGGTTGTCCTTGTGAGTGGACATTATTCTGTTGCAAGATAGGAAACAGTTTTGTGAGTAACTATGGTTATTTCTACTCATATCTTGTCTATGATTATAGATATGAACTTATGCATGCACGCATACAAATCACATGTTTTGTTATACGTTTCTTGTTGTTTCAACCTACGTCCCCATGATGTATTTACGATGGAGAGTAAAATTAAGCATCGCACGAATGTTACGTTTTATCGGGATGTGGTATAGCCACCTATACAATGGTTGGATTCTGATTACATGGGTTCTTGGAGGGCGTACCTCTCTTGGTTTACTATTACTAGTTGCGGTTTAAGACATTATAAGCCTAAGGTGAGTAGTGTGGTGATTCTCCTATGCCGAAATGGCACACAAAGTGCTCGGCCATTTTACTCATTTCATGAGGGTCCCCTTCCGCTCTTTGTTTTGCTAAGGCTATCCTAGTCTTAGCTGTAATCGGATGTCGTCTCGGAGTGACCACTTCCTCCTCTATTGGGGTGTAGACGGTTCATAGGGCTCTCTAGTTCTACTTGTTGGTTTCATAAGGCTTTGGAATGGTGTTCTTGTTGTTTGTGGGGAGTCGGATTTACATGGTCGTATATCAAACTTCGCCTACGGTATCCATTAGTCCACAATGGAGAGTCGGAAATCGAGAGTCTAGACGGGTCACTCGTGGCCCATATAGGGTGGGTGCTTAGATCGTGAGGGTGTTAGGGATCGGAGCATGGTGCACGTCAATTGTGGATCGTTGGCTATCTGGCGGGTAGTTGTGTTGTCCCTTGTGGGAATGCGTCCTGAACCTGGTAGGTGTGAATCACTAAGCTTGCCTTTATGTGGGTATTCTTTTGTTACTAGGTACGTCTATTCCAAGAGTACTTATATTAGAAGTTTACGTATATGGGAAGAGAGAGGTGAAAGGGTCTCTTTCCTACTCCCAATAGGGTAAGACTTGCTAAGGGTGTCTTCGGCGCTTTCATCCTTGCTTGGGTCCTAGTCAGAACCCTCCTTTCATAATTCATCTCTTGGTATTCCTTATGACCCACCTCTGGGTTTTCCTCATGGACCTCCATTGACCCCTCCTTGACCTGTCCTCAAGTCACTACAACAGGGTAGTAGAAGTCTTTGTGAGGAATTTCAGTTATATTTGTTTGTGCGAGAATATGGGTATGAGAAATATGGGGAAGATTTTATGGTTATCCTAAAATACTCCTATAATATTTTAAACTTGGTGTTCAATTCTGATGTTGCTCTTGCTTGCATAGTTGGTAAGTTTTAGGTTTGTGGCAACACCACCATCACTCCCAAGCACATTATTGGTCATATCTAAAATAAATATAGTTGATCAACCTATATTTATCCCAGATATGATTACATAACTGCCTAGGTTTGACTGGAGTGTCCAATCTTTTAGTTACTTTTGTTTTCTTCTCATTATGATATTGTGGTATGTATACTTATATAAAATACTTATATTCTTAAAGTATAATTTTAGTCAGAGTGTTTTAGTCTCATTGTATCTATAGTTGTATATCTTGTATGGCTAGATATACTAGTTCACTATAAACAATGCTCTGATACCAATCTGTCACACCCCCCGGACCAGACGGCGGAAACGACTGGAGGCGGGTGACTTCATTGTGCAGTATCATAACAATTGAATATACATGAAACATAGTGAATCCATACATCATACATTAAGACAACAAACTTACATTGTTTACAATACTTGTTATGTTTAAAAGTTAAACATGAAATAACAAGAGTAGCAATATCATAATGCAGCGATGCCGGTCCTCGATCGTGGTAATTACCTGCTTACTAGATCCCTGAGAATACAAGTCTTTTTCAAAAGCATCAACATAAAATATGTTGGTGAGTTCATAAGGATTTTTGTATAAGAATTTGTGATAGTTTAGAAACCCAGAAAATTCCAGTGTTTTCTTGTCAAAACAGTTGTGAGTCTTGTTTCCAATCCAGGATAGTTGCATGTATGTGTGTGTGTGTTTTAGTTTATCATCTTTCGAAATTGTATAAAATCGTTTTCTCCAGAAAATCATATATTTTCTTATATAAAATAGTTGTAAGTCTTGTTTCCAATCGAGTATAGTTGCATGTGTGTTTTAGTTTATCATCTTTTGGAATCGTATAAAATCGTTTTTCCCCAGAAAATCCTATATTTTCTTATATAAAATAGTTGTAAGTCTTGTTTCCAATCGAGTATAGTTGCATGTGTGTTTTAGTTTATCATCTTTCGGAATTTTATAAAATCGTTTTTCCCCAAAAAAATCCTAAATATTCTTATATAAAATAGTTGTAAGTCTTGTTTCCATTCAGGTATAGTTGCATGTGTGTTTTAGTTTATCATCTTTCGGAATTGTATAAAATCATTTTTTACCATAAAGTCCTATATTTTCTATGTATGTGTGTAATCGTTCAGTGGTCTTAAAACCCTAAGACTGGTGAGGTGAGAGAAACCAACAGGCGATTGTGGGCAATCCGCACAATGCAAGTGGACGATCAACACACCGAATGTGGACAATCACTACCATGCATAGGGGCGGTCAACACAATGTGCCAATTTATTGGTAAGGTTTTCCCTACATAAATTTATAAATAACATTATCATGTTCTAGTGAGCCGTTATAACCATACTAATATGACGGAGGCCTGTCTTGGAGTTTCTCAGGCGCCCAAATCGAATAAAGAAATTTGTCACCCTAGACTGGCTGGTCTAGCTGTAGCGAACATCGAAGGTGCGGGGTGTCAACCCCGTATAGCTTTATACACAAATTACAGCTCTCCCTCCAGGAGACTCTGGTTACAACTCTTTATATGACTTTAAACGTACACTGATATATATATATATATATATATATATATATATATATATTTAGGTACTTTGGAGATTCGTCTGACTAGAATACCAACAGATATTTGTGCTAATAGTGGAACTCCGTTATCTATTACATAAATAACAATAGTTGTACTCGTTGATTAGATATATCGTTTTGTTTTGTTTATTGAAAAATAATCCATATTGAATCATAATTATCAAAGATGATTCAATATTATAGATATTGGCAAAAATGACCCATCTTTTTATAAGGTATCAAAATACACCCTTATTTGTCAAAAGGTGTCATAAGTGGCCCAAAACTTGGTGAATTGTTGAAAATGGCCCATTTCTTCTAAAATGCTCATTTTGGACTTATATTTGAGAAAATGTTCAAAAAGCCCTTGTTTATCCAAAAATTTCATTTTTGGTCCTTTAGAAATTGAGATGTTTAATAATTTCCCAAATTTATCCCATGATCCAAAATAGTCCTTATATATTTATATGGACGAAATAGTCCCCATAAATGTCATTAATTTCATATTCTAACCACTTCCAAATATTTTGTCCCAACAACTTGTTTTAACTATTTTTGATGCAAAACCTTATGGTTCTTGATATAACAATTTATGATTTATATTTCATAAACATATTAGTTTTTGTTTCTACATCTAATTTGTGATATATATATATATATATATATATATATATATATATATATATATATATATATATATATATATAGTTTAAAACCTTGAGACATGCTAAAAACCTCGAGTTCTTTAACCAATATATAGGGTTCATAACTTTAAGCACATAAATCATAACATATATGCATAAAAAAGCAATTATACTAAGATTTCACAAGACCCTTGACTTGTATTCTCCCATAAAAACAATAAAAGCTCGAAAAAAAATAGGGGTATGAAGCTCACCTTGAGTTGGTTGATGAGTTGGATTGAATGATGGGGTGAAAATCTCTAGCTTAAACACTTGGATGAGTTAAGGAACTTCCTTGGAAGAAATGTTGTCTTAAAAACTCTAAGGATGACTTGAAAATGTTAGCCTTTAGCAAGATCCTTGTTATTTCTCTTGGGAGGAGTAATAAAGAGAAAATGAGAGAAATGAGAGAAATGGTGAAGTTTAAAATTCTCTCTTATGTCGTTGCTTTAAGGGGATAAAAAGGGGAAATATGCATGGAAGTCTGATGGCTCAAACATTGTTATTTGGTGGGTAATGCATGGGTTACTGTGATTTGCATGGGGAATAGGAATTACATCAAATCATAGAGTCAAACCCTCTTATCCTTATCTTATTCTCATCATGGCTTAAAATAATAATATCTTTATAAATCTTATTTATTGTTTTAAATGATCAAATTTGGCTTAAAATGGGGGTTTAAGGGGTCTAACTTATGAAAAATACGAGTTTGGTGGGATTCCCGACGTCAAAATACCTCAAAACGGTGAAATGGTCCGAAGTGGTCCAAAATCTAGAGCCAAATGGTGAATTCCGGAATCAAATAGTGAATTTTGGAGTCAAACCAATTGTTCTGAAGCTCTTCCCAAGTTCCAAAGTGGAGTTTCGGGGTCAATCCTCAAGTTCTGGAGTCAAGGCATGAGTTCCGAACTCGAGTTTGCGAAGTCAGCTCATCCGGAGTCATTTCCTTCCGAGGCCGCGAGAGCTTCTGGTCCGTAGTGCGAGATCTTCTGGAATGATGCGAGACCTTCCAAAGTCAGCAGTTCCGGATCAGCAGGTCCTCCAAAACGAGATTGTCTGGGTGAAGGGATTCCGGAGTCAAACCCGAAGGTTCCGAAGTGGGAGGGTCCAAAGTGCGAAGTTGTCCAGTGCGGTTAGGAGGTTCCGAACTGGACTTGCTCCTTAAAATTTTCTCCTTTCATTTTTAGTTGGTTTTGACTAAGGAAACTACATTGGGGGGTTAAGGGGAGATTTTAGGTACATAGAGAGATTTTGGAGAGATTTGAGATACATGGAGAGATTTAGGAGAGATTTGAGATACATGGAGAGATTTGGGAGAGATTTGAGATACATGGAGAGATATAGGAGAGATTTGAGATACATATATGTTTTGAATTATAACAATACATGGCTCATTAGGAATCATAATTTAAACCTTAACGTTTTTGCACAAGTCTTACAATGGTTTATGTTCACATGAGGATGAAATTTCCTAGCTAAAAATGCTAGTTGTGACAGCATGGGACCAAAAACTACCTAAATCCTCGTATCTGAAACATATAACACTTGAATGATCACATGGATCCATAAAGTTGCCAACTTTATGAGATTGAACCATCCAAATTCTAACACCAAGAAGGCATGGGGGAAAAATAGATAGATTTATACATATAAATCATAAAGATTAGATTTTGAAGACTCACAAGGGTCCATAAACATGCTCAAGATAGATGAGGAGAGTTGGTTGCTGGAACTAAGCTCAAGATGGCCTTCTTCTTCTTCATCAAAAAACCACCAAAATACACACAAAATCAAGGGTAGGCAAAGGAGGATAAGGTTTTCTTTTGGAGACTAGGGGAGAGCGAATGAGGTTGAAGGTGAGAAACCCTAGCCATCACATTCCTTAAATAGGGGCTCAAACCTCGGATTAGGGTTTTTCATTAAACAGCGGCCACACAATGGCGATATATGCCACGTTGTGGTGCCAACTTAAGGACCAAAAAACTCTTGCCTTGGCCATGTCGTGGGACTCCATCACCATGTCGTGGCCACCAGAAATACAAATTCAATTTATTAAAATTACTTAAAAAGGAACATACCTGAAACTTGGGTTACATCAGGGCCCATTATGTATGATGGGATGGGGCCTGATACGTGAGGTGCACAAGGCCCGTTTGGATTGCATAGGCAGGGTGTAACAACCCAAAAATCACGACTAAAAATTTCTTTTAAAACATTACTAAAATCATATTTATAAAAATCGCATCATAAGTCATAACATAATTTCTAGAGTATTAAATCAAAACATAACATCATCATCAGAGTCAAACGTTCCCAGGCTAACTGACTATGGTGTGTGCACTGCAATCTTCCCGAGCTCCTCTTTTGAAAACCGAGAACCTGAAACCAAAACTGAAAACCGTAAGCACGAAGCTTAGTGAGCTCCCCCAATCTACCATATACCACACAATAACATATAAAGCACATACTGGGCCTTGCACTGCATCGGACCGAAGTCCGGACTAACTGGGGCCTTGCCCCCTACATCGGACCGAAGTCCGAAGCTGACTGGGACCTTGTCCCCTACATCAGACCGAAGTCTGAAGCTGACTGGGACCTTGTCCCCTACATCAGACCGAAGTCCGAAGCTGACTGGGACCTTGTCCCCTACGTCAGACCGAAGTCCGAAGCTGATTGGGACCTTGTCCCCTACATCGGACCGAAGTCCAAAGCTGACTAGATATAGCATAACATATCCACTAGCATGAACACACATATACTACATCGGGCCATAGCCCGGCTCACATAACACATAAATCCTGTCTGAACCACGAAGGCATCAAACATGCTAACTACTGCATCGGACCGAAGTCCGAAGCTGACTGGGACCTTCGTCCCCTACATCGGACCGAAGTCCGAAAACTACTGCTAGCTAAACGGGTCGGCATTGTGGCCTTAGACCCGTTCCTACTGAAGGGAAACTCACCTGAACTGCTGAGCTCTGCTGATAAACCTCTGGCTGCTACTCGACAATCTCCTGAACCGTTGTTCCTCTAGTTCTCCGAGCTGTCAATATCCATATAACACTTAGTCCAACTGACCTCCAAAGGTCAACTAGATCAACTCTGGTCAAGGTCAAAATCCTGGTCAAAGTCAACCTTCCAGGTCAACCCTACTCGCCGAGTCCTCCTAATGACTCGCCGAGTTCATATGCTCAGGGTCTTTCTATTCGCGACTTGACTCGCCGAGTCAGTCTATGACTCGCCGAGTCCAACTAGTTCCAAGTCCTGTCCTGACCAACTCGTTGAGTCACCACCCGACTCACTGATTCGAGTCTCAACTTGAAGGGTTTGGGTTTTCGCGACCTGACTCGCCGAGTCCACTAATAGACTCACCGAGTCCAAGGTAATCTTCAACCAACTCGTCGAGTTGTTCTTCCAACTCGCCGAGTTCATGCTTAACTTCATCCGACTCGACGAGCTGTTCATCCCACTCGTCGAGTTCCTCCTCATCTTCAAGCTACTCGTCGAGTCCACTCGAAGGACTCGCCGAGTCTATTCAGATCTCCATACCTGCAGAGGACTTTTGAGTCATGCATGGACTCCATACTGCAGATCTACCCTTCCCAAGCCTATTCCCCACGTAAAGTTGCAAACTTTACGTGTAGAGAAGGAGATCTAGGCACCATTCACCATAAACTAGGGTTTAAGACAAAAGGGGCTCAACAATCAACCCATAGACTGATGCTTTATAATTCTCTAGGCCAGGATACACATAGATTTGAAGTAGCAACTTCAGATCTGGGCTTCTAACTCGAAATGGTTCATGAACTTGTCCTAAAAGCCCCAAATCCCATGATAAAGGTTGATCTATATGCAAAAGAGGGAAGGTCACGACTCATTACCTTCAAATGCTCTGGAAGACCTCACAAACTCTGGATCTACTGCCAATTCTTGAATCCCCAATGTGTGCCTTCTTCCTTCTTCCTTCAAACCACCCAAAATGGCAAGAAAGCTTGAATGAGCAACAATGGAGGCTTAGGGTTTCTGGTTCTGGACTATAGGGCCGCAACTAAGCCCTAGGAAAGAGAATAAGATGCTTAAATAGGGTACCAAGTCCCGAAATTAGGGTTTCCAAACCCAGACCTGATTCACCGAGTCCACTTGCCGACTCGTCGAGTCGGTCAATTGCTTTACACCCGGATCCCGCTCCGACTCGCCGAGTTCCTCCCTGGACTCGACGAGTCTACCCTCTTCAACTTAGGGTTTTTCCTTTCTTTTCTTGACATTTCTGATCTCGGGTGTTACACAGGGCCCGTATGGTTATGTGATAATTTGGGAAATCACTAAGCTTTGTGCTTATTGTTTTGTGGTTTAAATGTTTTAGGTACTTTTAGTTCCAAATGGAAGGGCCCGACATGATCGCACAACACCCCCTCTAGTTTATTTCGCACTATTTATTTGATTCTCTATGATGTTTGAGAACACGCTATACATTAATTGGTTTTGAAACAAAGGTTTATATTGTTTTTTGTGCTTTGAAAATGAAATTTTTTACTAGTATTTTTGGGACATTACACTAGAAATACCAAGAAGCTTTCCTACAATGACTAACCGACATACCCATACTTTATCATTATTAACATAAACCCCTAAAGCGCCCAACAACAAATAACATGCATAAGGCATCTCTCCTAAGCAAGCATTCTAGCATGCAAATCTTCTAGCATGCATATCATACTATAGCACATATAATATATAAACAAGTATAAGTATTTTGGGAATCACTTACTTGAGCTCTGGTTGCTTGCACTCATCATATCCTCTTCTTTTTATAAAACCTTTTAGAAAAATGTTATGTAAAAAGATTCTCTCAGTCTTCAGCTTGAGTCTAGATGCACCCAATGATAACCCGAATCCCTCAAACCAAGGCTCTAATACTAACTTGTAACATCCCTAAATATAAAGTAAATTTTCCATTTTTAATTATGTTGGGAATAAATCTGATATGACGAATGCGTAATATCAAGAATAATCAATAATCAATCACTTTAATATGCAAGTAATCTGATAAAGGTTTTGTGTATATTGATTATGATATGAATGTACAAAGAAACCCCTAATCTGGAAAAAGTTTCCATCAAAAGCTAACCTAATGATTATTTATAGGGAACATAAAATATTTACCATAAATATAAAACCAATGCCTTAGAAGAGCTCTATGAAAAACTTCTACTATAAAGGCACCGTAGAGAATCATAAAACAATTAACCCTAAAAAGGCTTCCCTAAATAACCAAACATGCCAAATCAGTTTCAATAGCTCAAATACTCAACAATCTCCCCCCTAGATGTTGAAATTGATGAAGATCGCGATTTTCAATCTTCTTGGCATTTCTCCCCCTAAATTGTGAGACTCATCAGCATATGGAGTCTTCAAAGCGAGAGAAACAAATATCGTCTTCTAAATACGAACTCCCCCTTGAATAATCATCACTCCCCCTTGTATATTTAATAAATACCATGGTGAAAATCACCAACAAACTCCGCTATCCCGAGTTGCCAGAAAAAAAAAAAAAAAAAAAAAAAAAAAAAAAAAAAAAAAAACCTTCAAAACTCATCAGATTAGACGAAATAAATCCTTTTAGAATATACCCAATTCTCAAAAATTAAAACCGGAAAAATAACAAAAATTAATTTTGTATTTTTCGATTTTTAAATATTAGACAAAAAGAATGGAATTAGAAGCAATTATTTAGAAGGGATTAAAAAGAATAAGACCAAAGAAAAGGATAAGAAGTGAATATTTTGGTAAGAAGGGGTTAAAATGGTAAAAATCTATTTAATTTGTAAAGAATTTTGGATATAGGGTAGAAACTACTAAGTTGAGTAAGCTCCAAGGACTGAACATGTAAATTGAATTATATTATATCCTTAAATTTAACGAAGACAATTACGATCTTTGACTTGAAAAAGTCAAAATCATGTTAACGAGGATATGTGATACGCAGCAAATCCCGACGAGCAACAATTCCGAACCCAAAGAAATCCCGATTGAGACATTTTTCAGTCATGATTGTGAGACCACTGATCAATTCCGAACACAGATTCGTTCCGAACTCATTTTTTATTTTGATTTCCGAGGACCCGGAGTATGAACACAATGGATATACGGAAGAAACTCCGAACGACTTCAATTTGTGATATAGTTGCGAATCCGAATCTTCCGAGCCTAGAACTGCGAACGACAGAACTCCGAATCGATTGCAACCTCCGAACCTTGAACTCCGAACGCTCGGAGCGATTCGGAGACGAACGTCAAATTCCGATTACGAACGTAAGATCAGTTCCAATTACGAATGATTTGTTCAATACCGATTCCATTTGAGACCTGATATCCATATTGATACAGAGTGCAGATTTTTGATTCCGAGCCCATCTCAATCCCGTAATAATTCCGACTACGAACCAGGATGATTTCGTTGCCGATTCCGATTGAACTTCGTGGACGGGATGTAATCAGATCATTTGGAGACATTAACACTAGAGTTACGTATTTGGTCCCATGAGAATCAGTGAAGTAACACATTCAGCCCAATATACCGATCAAACATTATCTTTGATTATAATTCCGAATTCAGCCCTTTATATCTTCAAATATCCGAAACTATCCCCTTTTGTCAATAAGTCCGAATGTAACCCTCCAGTTACAGTACACTGACAGCTTGCACCCATTTTGCTGAAATATATCAGATGGCACCTCTTTTTTTTTGTAGAAAATGTCTTTTTTCACCCCCTTTTCCAACTTTTCCACCTTTTGTCATTTCCAACCATTAAAAATCAATAAAAATTGATTTCTTCAACACAATTTCATATCTTTGACTGATTTTTCACTAGATTTCACCAGATTTTGTCCTCTTTTTGGATTTTTTTTTTTAAACAAAACTTTTATGAGACCTTTGGTAACCATTTGAGATTCAACATTAAATTTGGCTTCTTGCACATCCATTTATTTGAAGAAAATCAATCATCTTCTGAAAATAATACCCGCTTTTTAGTTGAAAAACCAAAATTTCCATAAATTTCATTAAACCAACCAAATTCTTTTTTCTCTTTTCTCCAACTTCTAACATATTCATCTGAAGAAAAATTGAATTTTCTTTGAACATTCTTGACTTCAGCTTTCTGAATCTTTTCACATGAATTAGGTACTTGTACCTTGGGCATCCAAACCTTCTTCGTTTTACTCTTGTTCTTTTTCTTCTTCTTCTTTCTTTCCTTTCTGATTTCTAGGCTTCAGAAATGAATTTCGGATCTAAACAACCTCTTTATGTTTCTGAATCTGAACATTTGAAGACTTTTGGACACAATCCTTAGGAGTTTGGTAAATCTGAACATCTTGAATTATTGGCTTTCTGTAAGAAACCAATCCTTCAATAACATCATCAGAACTAGAAAAATCATCTGTTTGAGTTCCAATTGAACAAAACTTATTCACTTTCATGATTTCAGAAGTTTTGCTTTGTGATTCAGCTTTAGAACAACTAGATTCAGATTGTGACACTTCTGAAAGGCTTGAAACTTTTGACTCCCCCTCAACAAGAACATCTGGAGTCACCTTTTCTTCAGAAACATGAAGAACATTATTAACTTCATCAAGAACTTCTTCTTTTTCTTTTCTTTCTTTCTCTAACTTCTGTTGTATATTTTCTCGATATAAATGTCCATAGATAATACAAAATTGTTCTACTATTCTCTCATTCTTTTGTAATTCACGTTCATTAACACGTGAGTATTCTTTTATTTTCTCATCAACAAAAAAATATATAACTCAATAACATCCCTCAACGTAAAATCACCAAGAACATGAAACAAAGTCGCTTTGTCGACACCATAGATTGGTTTAATGACATTTAATCCAAGTTCTAAAATGGAGTTACATAATAAAAGATTCATTAGATCTTCAACAAGTGACAGAACTTGAAGAGAGAGAAAGTAGACCTGATAAAAATTCTAGAGAGAGAAAGCGGATCTGAGATGATTTTTAGAGAGATAAAGTAGATCTAAACATAAAAGTTCGAATAAACACAAAATTTTTCTTCTAATTCCCTTCCAAAACACGATTCAAGAATAAATTAGATGAAATAATGAGTAGAAGATAACAGATCTGAACAAGATTTTGCAATAAAACGAGGTATTAAACTTTTTCTTTTCAGAAAACTTACAAAACTTGAAAAACAATGTGATATTCATGATAAAATATCGCCATAAACAAGATCGATTCTTGCAATAATCACTGAGATCTACAAGATCCTACTCTGATACCACTTGTTGGGAATAAAATATGAGATGGCGAATGCGGAATATCAAGAACAATCAAGAATCAATAATCATAATATGCAAGTAATCTGATAAAGGTTTTGTGTATATTGATTATGATATGAACATACAAAGAAAACCCTAATCTAGAAAAAGCTTTCATCAAAATCTAACCTAATGATTATTTATAAGGAACATAAAATATTTACCATAAATATAAAACTAATGCCTTAGAAGAGCTCGATGAAGAACTTCTACTGTAAAGACACGGTAGAGAATCATAAAATGATTAACCCTAAAAAGGCTTCCCTAAATAATCAAACATGCCAAATCAGTTTCAATATCTCAAATACTCAACAAATTATAATAAAACCAATCCATCATCATTACATAAAAGGTAACGAAGGTATAAGTTTGAAATTCCAAAATCAAATATCATAGTAAATAAAATAAAAGCCACTACCGTGGAAATCTCTCGTAGATGCGATATAATCAGATCGTGTTCTTCCCTTTACTACCATAAATACCTGAAACAAGAACAACAAATGAATCGAGAAAGTGAAAATGAATATTTTCCACATAAATTATATGTGATTAGATACATATAATCACATGTGATTATATGCATTTAATCACATATGATAATTGTGGACAATATTTATCTTTGTGTTTGCGATTCAATAGTTGTTCCCGTGTATATAATCATATGTGATTATATGTATCTGATCACATATGATTTATATAGGCATCATTATTTTTTGTCCATATAAATCATATGCGATTAGATACATATAATTATATGTGATTATATGTATTTAATCATATATTACAGTTGGCAAAGAACAATTACTGAATCGATAATGTGACAATGAATCGTATCCACATAAATCATATATGATTGGATACATATAATCACATGTGATTATATGTATTTAATCAGATATGATTTATATAGACAATATTTATTTTTGCGGTTTCGTTAAATAGTTGTTTTTGTGTATTTAATCACATATAATTTATATAAACAACATTTGTTTGTTCCAAATAAAATCATATGTGATTTGAAAAATATAATCACATCTGATTAAATGTATTTAATCACATATGATGAAAGTGGAAGAAACAATTATTGAATCAAGAATGCGAAAATGAATCTTAGCCACATAAATCATATGTGTTTACATACACATAATAGGAGACTTAGTGTAACTCACCTCCTTGAACATGAAAATCAGCTAGCGTGAGCTAGATGGATTCTTGCCTTTTCAAGAACCTACACAACAATTATAACATTATTTAGCTTGTGCTTTGTTGTATTACTCTTATAAAACTTATGTATATATTTTCTTATTTTCTCTTTGATTGTAGTGCTCTTTTTGGGATCTATTTTCTTACCTTTAAACTCATTCTTAAATTTCGATAAGATAATATTGGTAAAGTTCCCCCTTTTATATTTTCATAAATATAAAGATATCATTCTAATGATTTTTGGTTGATTTTATATTAAATTTACAAGTTAGTAACTTTAAGCTGTCACTTTCCGGACCACTCAACACTTTTGGAATAAAATGTACCAATCTACTAAGAATTACATCAGTCCCTTTATATAGAGGAAAAAATACATCCATATCTAACTATAGGATTTGGAATTTTGGTATTTTGAGTTCTAATGAATTTATTATGATTTTTTAAAGACGATGCATGAAATCTGTGACAGCATGAACCAACCTGAGAAGATTGCCAATTTTACCCCTTAAGGAGTTGGAATTTCGAAATGTGATTCAAAGTTTGAAGAAACTAGATATACTAAGATTTCTAAAAAAATAAGTCTCATGATTTTTAGGTGTTCTTATTGACTTGCACGAATTTTAGAATTTGGAGGACATATTTGGAAAAATTGATCATAATAGCTTTTAAATCACTTTTGGTGTTCTATTAAGGACTTAATGGTTAAGCCTAAAGTTTATCACTTTTTATATGATTGTTGGTTACTTATTAGGCTATTGAGATGTGAAATTCAATTTAACCTAAGGGCCTTAATGCATGCATATTTATAGACATTCTTTATTTTGTGAACAGAATCTATTTAGTAGATTAGTTCCTCCTCTATAGCAATTAGAGAAGCTTCTATAAGATGGACCAACAAAAACAATTGATATATTTTTATCTTCTAGTATTGATCCATCACAAAATATATTTTTTAGAGAAAGTAGCATTGGTTCAAGTCTAGTTGATGCAAAACGACTAACAAAAAGAATAAAAGATACCTACATAGATTTGTGATGCCACCGGCCACTCTTTGGCAAGCGAAATGTAATTCATCCAAAATTAAGCACTTTTTTAAACAGGTCCTTGCAAAGCTTTTTATCATTGTCAAATCAGCCCCTAATTACTAAAAAACTCTAAGAGGACTTTCAAACAGTTGGTGTGCAACACAAAAAACTCCACCTCCATGTGAAGTATCAGTGTATGTATGATGATCCCATTTTCATTCCAACACACAAATTTGGTGACCAGTGAAACAAGATCGGAGAGGATAAGAGAGGGGACGGTTTTCGATGACTTGGTTTTTCGACAAGTTGATTTTGTGGCCTTTTGTTTCAGATCTGGTAAAATCAAATCTGATGGCTGATGAAACAATATGAGAGAGGAAAGGAGAGGGAGGTGGTTGCCGAAAAGGTGGTTTCATAACTAATTCGAGAAGGTGATTCAGGGCGGCGTTTCGGGAAGAGGAAAGGCGGATAAAGCTTATTTCTGACGAGAATACGAGTAGAGATGGAAGGAACCGCTAGATCGGGAGAAAAGGGAGAGGAAACAGTTGGTTGATTCAGACGTTGGTCCGACGATTCCGACGATAGACGGTGACTCCGGTAATGGTCCTGTGGTCTAAGTGGGTGGTGCAAGTTCAAAAGAGGTTGAGAGACGTCATAGTGGAGTGGGGTCTTTCGTATTAGTCTAATTAAAAAAAAATGTCTCAAATGTTATCATTTGAACATATATATATATATATATATATATATATATATATATATATATATATGCGAAAAGTGAATATATGGTTGTCATATAGATAATGTTAGGTATAGAACCATCAAAATTGACTTCATTTTGATTAAAAAAAACATTTTTCTTTCATTGTTAGCTTCTTCTTATTGTCTTTGAACTCATATTATACTTGATTTCGTGATTCATTTCAAATATCTATCTATTTCGAATGTGTTTTTTATTAGACCTCTAGTAGGTTGTATAACTCCTTTAACACCTATCTTATGTATACTTGTACGATTTTTCTATGGTGGCTTATGGAAAGATTTTTAGTGGGTTTTTTAATGAACAATTTCAATCTTTCAATGTAGTTTTTTTGTATTAAATTTCAATTTGGATACCTACAAGTAGTCGGTAAATATTCTTATACATGATTTGTGGTTCAATATCAAACTTATAAAATTCCATAAATATATATAAAAAGCTTAGTATAAACTCTAAGAGAGGACACAAGAAAGATGGTAGAGAGATTTGATTGCATTCTGTTAAAATCGTATAGTTTTTCATAGTTCTATATTTAACATTAGGTATATGACAGCCACATATTCCCTAAGCCATATATATATATATATATATATATATATATATATATATATATATATATATATATATATCACCTACCACATTACCAAGCATAACCAAATTCCTTACACCTTCAGATTCAACATACAAATATGAAAACAAATACATGAAGATAGTCTATATATCCATGAAATTATTATCATAATTTGACTCAAACTCCATTAAAATGTCGTCATGTTTCGACTAAGTTGATAGTATAAAACATATAAGTTGAATTTTGTTGCTGAAAATAACCAAAATACCCATAATAATATAATACAATGAATAGAAAAGGAGAAGAAATGAGGAAATACCTTCATTGGTTACATCAAATCGGAAAAATCCTTGCCCCGTGTGCCAATCACCCACCACCCCTCAATCCCTACACTTTCAAAGCACATGACCCCTCCCCAATCCCCATCGTAGCTCGTCTTTCTACCCCAAGGACAATAAAGTGCGAACATGGTCCTTAAATCTCTTTGACCCTTCGTTGGTGTTAGTAGACGTTGGTGCTGGTGAAGGTGGTAATATGTGTTGTTGCTCGTGGATGTCTTCATCAACCCTATATTACGATAAAAGAAGCCCAAAAAAACTACATGAATAACACATAATCTTTTAAATCGAAAGAAACATGCAACTTGGGTTGCATACAACTACAACAAAGAAACCCAAACGGACTACCTGAATGTTATTACATTAACATAGCAAAATTGACTGACTGAAACATGGTTACCTAGATAATCATCAAGAAATGTTTGAAGATATTAAAGAACGTGAAGAATATAATGAGAATGTGGTAAGAATTGTATTTATTTCACCTGGAACGGTCTATAAGAATTTAAATATGGAAAAGAAAGCCACAAGTTGTTGTTCTTTTTCTTCTGATTTGTTACACATTGCCATTCCCAATCATCTAAGTAAATGTTGGAACATAGTGGATAATAGAGTAGCAAAGGAATACCGACAATCGCTCAAATTTCTTAACCTCCTGTAAAACTAAATTCAACAAATAATGAAATCGATTAAAAATGAGAGAAATCGCAAATTAAGATGAGAAACAATGTTCGTCATTGAAACCTCTTATCCACCATTTTCTTCTTTTAAATCGAGAAACGCCGGAAGAATGGGTGAGAGAAAATGTGTCCTCTTTTCAAATTGTATCCATAAATGCTAGAAGATCAACAACCTGCTATTACACATATATTTATTATTTACCATAGCAATAACTGTAAGAACTCAAAAGCCCTACAAAATTAGAGCAGACATGTATATATATTGTTGTTCAAAGTCAAGCTCATTTAGCCAATCCACATAGGGCTATAAACGTGTTGTGTTTAACAACTCTATAAAAACTCTGAAGTGTCCATCCAATTTTTGGCTTAAATTTAGGATATAGATTCGTTGGATTTACCAAGTTTTTAGGTAAATATAATACACACATAGATACATGCATCTCGACTGAATTTAATTTTATAAAAACATGCTTGCTTAAGCAAAATATTTTCCTTTACTCTTAAATTCAGGGTGTTATATCGAATAATATCACCTTTTGCACTATTACTTTCCTCCTATAATCGAACATAAAATATTTAATGTTTTTTCCCTTGACATGAATATGTGTTCTCATTTGATAATCTTTTACATACCATACATGTGCTCAGACTTTTCCGATTAGTGGAGTAAGTGTGTCAAATTTGATGCAAGAAAAAGTAGGCATCTTGGTAATGCAAGACAACCCATGAATAGAAAAGTTGATAGGAAAATAAATCGATTAGATCAAATGATTAATGATAATACTCAAATTCAGATATAGCTTTCTAGGTCATGGGCAAATTGAATGCATGTAATGATGGTTTTTGTCTTTGTTGGCTTGTTCTGAAGATTCAAATGCCCTAGGTGGATAAAAAATACCCTTAGGCCTTAACGTTTAACAAATTAAATTACATAAACTAATTTTTTTTATTAAAATGACGATAAACTTTATAGCAATAAACAAAGCAAAGTCATAGTATTTTAATGAGTAATTATATATCCTAACAGCTAACCGACGATCCATGAAGCTCTCATAGCATTCTTGATTGCAAATTGGTTGATCAATTCTTCATAGTCTATACTATCTAAGATTTCGTTCTCGATAGATATCTATTTCTAATAATCTATTTCAAAATCATTCATTGATTTCATTCAACATTGAATCATACAATCGGATTTCAATATGATAATATGACATAATGACAATACAACATAGTGATAAACAATTAAACATTCATTAATAACATTCAAGAATCTAATTATCTAAAACATTGAACAGTTAAAAGATAATCTATTTAATCTAGTTATCTAAAACATTCAAGAATCTAATTATCTAAAAAATTGAACACAATTAAACATACCATGAATCTGAAAAATTGATAATCTATTTAATCTATAATTCATTCAAACATTCAACTGATCCAAGTATGCAATGTTGCAATTGAATTGACTATCATAATTTACTAACTCGCCTAGAATAGAATTTGATGTATAAGAGGATGAATGATGAATCGATGATTGTTGTGGCTGAGGCGTGTGACAACTGTTGTGCTGCAATCGATTTTTTTTTAACGGAAAGTCGAAAACGCTCAATTGTTGCAATTCGTTTGCTGCTCTGCTTCGCGTGTTGCTGTTCCGATGATATTGGATTTCTTGGGCTGAACGATACATCATGTACTATAAAAAAAATGGCCCCTCAAAATTTTGGGCCCTGTTCCATTGCCCATATAGCCTCTGCCCTAAGTCGGGCCTGGTCTTTGTTTTAATTTGCTTTATATATATATATATATATATATATATATATATATATATATATATATATAAAAAGAGAGAGAGAGAGAGAGGGAGAGAGAGAGAGAGCTATGTTCAAATGTTTTTAGCAACTATTGTGTGCATAAATGCACCAATAGGAATTTAGGGATAATAAAGTTATTAAAAATAATATAAGGGTAATTTTGTAACTTTACATCACCTTCATTTATTAAACCAAAAATAATTCTCTTATATAAATAGAAAACTCCTTAATTAATGGAACAGTTACCATAAAAGGCCCTAAACTAACCCTAGTCGTCCAAGTCATTGTGTGAGGACGTGTTCCGTTGGTTCCCTTTTTGCTATCAGTCGAGAAAGAGAAATCTAGAGGGGAGGGGTTGTGTGATCGGAAGAGAAGTGGATGAAGGGAAGTGAGGCTGAAATCGAGTAGGAATAAGAAAAGGGTGTCTGGTGGTGTCGATTTTGAGGTAAGTAGGCATTTTGTTTCATCATGTATCATTAGTTGCCATCAACGACCAATTAACCATAGTTGCAAGTATGTTTTTCTTGTGTTTTGATTTTTGTTTGATGTCAATCGATTCCAATTTCAACCACGCTTCTATCATTGACTTTATGTTGAGGTTTGTTTTATTTTCTTTCCATTGATTTCTATAGAAGGTTATATATAAAATAGTAATCGATTTTAATAGAAATTGCAGCTTTTCTTACAAATTCATGTTGGTAGTGCAGTTACAATTCTAATCTATTGAACTCAAAATTCGACTTTCTTTGTCAATAAATTAATTTTATGTGTTGTGCTTATGCAAAACTACAAAAGAGTACAACAGGCTATTCCGGCCAAATTTTCAGCTCAAATTGTTATTTCTTATTTTCTAATGGAGGATATGATTGTTCAAACATTCAAGAATGCCTAGAATTTTGTTTTCATGGCAGAATTCTCACATATTGTAAATGCCTAGAATTTGATTTCATGACATTCTCATAAAATATAATTTTTTTTATCAAAGATAGATTTTAATCGTTGTAGATAGGAAATCATTTTACTAAAATTCACATGGTTCTAAATTTCACATGGATATTGGCAAACTGGATTTTGATTGCAAAAAAAAGTTATTTAAGTGCATTCTGTAATGTATTTTGTCAGAAATTATTTATATAAACGCATTCTGTTAGAAGGTTTTTTGAGAATGTTTGAATGGTATTTAAGTGCATTCTGTCAGAATTTATTTATATAAATGCATTATGTTAGAATGTCTTTTGAGAATGTTTGTTAACAACAAGTATATTTGTTTAACGGGTAATAGTAAGTAATACTAACCAGTAATATATCTTATTTTTTTTCAAAATTGCATGGAGAAGAATTCAATATTGATCATACAAGAGAAATATTTGGAATCGAGTTCAACAACAAGTACATATGTGAAGATCAAGTGGATATTCGGTTAGAATATGTATAACTATATTTAAAATGTATAAGGATTTTATTCTGTAAGAATATTTATGAATTTGTATTTAAGTTCGGATGTATAAGAATATATTAGAATGTTTGTTATTTTTCAACATCTGATTCAAGAATTTCATTTTTCTTCAATAATATTCTATTAGAATAAAATTCTAAAAGAGCATCATTCTAACAAAAAATATTCTGACAGAATAAAATTGGTAAAAATTGAAATTGAATTAATTAAAAAATTCAGATTTTTTTAAATTAGGAGAATTAGTCATCCCTAAAAATTCAAAATTCCGTTTATAAATGCAGTTAATTGTCCAAGATACCCTTTTGCTAAAAATTGTGTGATTATATGGTACATGTTACCCCATTGTAATATCATACACTCTCAAATCATGTCCATTGATTAATTTCATCCGTTGGTCCAGATCTGTGCATTCTGACATACAATACTTAGTAAAAACAAAATAACTTAAGTCTCTATATGTATATATATATATATATATATATATATATATATATATATATATATTAGGTTAAAACCCGTGCAACCCATGGGTGTAAATTTTAAATTGAATTTAAAAATTAATTATGTAATAAAATAATATTTCATTAATTTAGAAAACTTATGAATTGTAATATTGCATATTTTAATAACTTTGTGATTTGTACGTGTTTAATTACACAGTAATGGTAAGTATTTAATTACAAATGAAGATTTTTAAAACCTTGATTTTTGGTGTATGATTCTCGTTGAACATACGGAGATGATGCCTTACCCATGTGTGTAATGAGGTAAAATAATCTAGTACTGCATGCTAATAAAAAGTTTAACTAATCATGTATTGTATATAAATGTAAAGTAATCATAAAACATTGAATATAAAATAAATATTCACAGATATCGATGTTTTTTAAGATATCTGGTATTGATGTACTTGGAACGTTGGATCTTGTATTTAATTTCTTCGATCTTTTATTTTGCAAATATAATTTTCTTTGTCTTCTTTTCTCTTTGGCTTGAAAGTGGTACATGTTATTGTTGTTTTAGGTGTAGCACCTGGTTCTTGGTACGTGTTCTTTTATTAAGTCCTTAAAATATTCTGCATTTTGGCCTTGGACTCGGCGAGTTGAAGGACCAACTCGCCGAGTAGAAGCGGGATGAGACGCGGGGTTTAAGCAGTGGACTCGACAAGTCGGGTCCCGGACTCGGCGAGTAGGCCCTGTCTGGACAAAAACCCTAATCTGAGGGGTTGCACCCTATTTAAACACCTTAACTCGGCCTCCTTCGTCCCATTTGCTCCCAGAAGACCCCCATAGCAAACCCTAGCCGTTATTGAAGCAATCTAAGGCTTTTGGAGTGATTTTGGTGTTTTGTGACCCAAGGAAGGAAGGGAAAGCTTGAAGGATCAAGAGGAGGCTAGAAGGATCCGATTTTGAGCATCATTTGCAGTCTATAGAAGGTATAAAGTCTATACCTTGTTTGTTCTTTTGATAGATCCCATTTTGTGGAGTTCTAGGGCTTTTCTAAGCCATTTTGGTCACCAAGCATGGTTTGGGGTTGATGTTTCGGATCTGGGTCCTTAGAGGGGTCACAAGGCAGAAAGGAGTGGCTTTTGCACTCAAAGAAGGCCCCATGCATTATAAGAGTTTATTTTAGGACCTTTTGAGCTCAAAGTCCCATGCAAGCACGTAAAGGTTGTAACTTTACGTGCTAGATCGATTGTAGAAGCATAGATATATCTTATGATCAAGGGTTGTACATCAGAAATTGAAGATTTAGTGAGTGGATGTGACCAACTCGACGAGTCCATTCTTGGACTCGGCGAGTCTAAGGTTTCTGTCCCATATTAGTTGATGGTCAAAAGGACCCAGTTGAGTGTGGAAAGGTTTTAGGGAGTCCCGGGGAGTGACCCAACGTTCTGGGCCAAGCCATTGTTTTGGAAATTCATGGACTCGGCGAGTGCATGAGCAGACTCGGCGAGTCCAAGGCAATCTTCTTAAGGATGAAGATGAACTCAACGAGTTGTTCATCAATTCGGCGAGTCGAGGACAGAACTTGTTCATCAGATGAAGGTGAACTCGACGAGTTTTTCATCAACTCGGCGAGTCGGATGAGTTTTCATGTGATGTTCATATGAGGGTGAGGGACTCGCCGAGTTGACGGCCCAACTCGGCGAGTAGGGTTAACTTGAAGTTGACTTTGGCTTGGACTTGATTGGGGGTAGAATAGTCATTTTACCCTAAGAGTAGATGTCAGTTTCTGACTAAGTGTTTGTGGGGGATTGTAGCCGGAGGATTTCTGGAGCAGCAGCAGACAGAGACTTCCCACACGGATTATCAGTAGCTACTTGTTCGAGGTGAGTTACCTTCCAGTAGCGGTGGGTCTATGGCCACAATGTCGGCCCACCAGTAGGAGTTGTATGATTAGATGATTGTCTTTGTGATATCATCTAGGTTTGCTACTACTTGATATGTTATATGTTAGCATGATATGTTATATGTGATAGTAGTAAAGTTCGGTTGTAAGGACCGAAGGGTAGTTCGGACACCCCAAATATGTCTGATAGTATGTTTATGTTATGATATATGTGATAGTAGTAGTAAGGGGTGGAATAGTCCCCGAGGGTCGGTTGTTAGGACCGACGGGCAGGTCAGCACCTCAGAATGGCTTGACACGAGTAGGACAGCACCCCAGAATAGCCACATGGGTAGGTCGGCACCCCAGAATGGCCGTACGGGTAGGTCGGCGCCCCAGAATGGTCGTACCGGGTACGTCGGGCACCCCAGAATTGCCTGGCAGTATGTATGCTACGTGATTGTATGGTATGTGGCACGATGGGGGAACTCACTAAGCTTCGTGCTTACAGTTTTCAGTTTTGGTTTCAGGTACCTCTTCAGCGAAGGGGAAGGAGCTGGCGCGGTAGCGGCACATCATACACACACTTTTTGTTTTCCACACTATGAGTTATTCTGGGATTTGTACTCTGACATGATTATGTTTTTATGATTCGGTTTTCAGATACGAGACATGTTTTTATTAAATGATATGATCGGATGATATTTTGTTACAAATGTTTTGCAAATCACTTCATCAAAAATAAAATTTTGGACGTGAAAATTGGGTCGTTACAATAGGATAGGCTATAAAATGTATAAGGAGGTAAAAAATATGTTTTTTATAATAAAATTGAAGAAATAAATGTACCTTTGTAAGCATCGGTAACCAGTGTCGAGCAATATTTATTTGCAGCGGACAAAAAAATTGCCTAAGTATCAACGGTTTTAGTTGTTGCGGATAGATGTGTTGATGTGGTATCCAATTTAATATTATTTGTATTATCTATGAGGAAACTATTTAATTTTCTAGTCTTTTTAGAAGAAATTGAATGCATTGTATGTCTACAACATTAACAGATAACTCGATTTAGTTAATAAAATAACATGTCTAACAGTACACAATAAGTAATTCATATATAATATGTATATGTTGAACAAAGGGGTAAAATGTAATTTTTTTGACATATTGACAAATTATGATTATATTACAAAGAAATAACATATAAACCTACAATTTGCTAGTACATAATATGTAATTGAAATATTTTTATTAAACTTTATACTATGGCACATTAGTTTCACATATATCCATGTTCTTATTTTTATACAATTAATATAATATTTCAAAAAAAGTATACATATTAAATAATAAAAAAATCTAACGTTTAGGAATGTGTAAGTTATGTTTGAAAGTTTATAATGAAATATGTTGAAAATAGTGATATATAAAAGTAAATATACTATTGAAATATTGTTATTACATCATATAAAGATTGTAATTAAAGATTGTAATTAACAACTATGTAAGAATCCCATTTATATTCCATTAACCATAATATTAAATTTTAAAAAAGGAATATTATTCTAAGAGCAAGCATTTACATGTGAAAGCACATGTAAAACGACATAAAATTAAAGTTGTAAAAAATGATATTGTTAGAAAACATATAAAACAAAGTAAAAAATGATTTTGTAATCTAATTCCAAAGGAGGGGCTAACATGGTTTAAAAGAATCAATGTTTGAGATTTGAGCTTATTTTGTTAATAATTTCCATAAGGGTCTGTTTTGGTCAAATTCATAAAGTGTAGGGGCTGAATTGGTCGATTAGACCAAAAATTGAAATTGGGGGAAAAGGGGTCAGGTCTCCGTTTTCTTCAATTTGAGAAAAAGAAACAACCGATCGAAGAAAGGGTTCCGATGGCCTTCGATCGGTAAAAGAAGCAGGGGGAGGATCTCTGGGGTTTCACTGGACCGAAGGAAGGAGAAGAACGAAGAATGAAGTTGTTGTCGATTCTTGGTGGGTGAAGGTTTGAGGATGTGAGCACCTCTGATGTTCAAATTGTCTGCAGAAAAGGGAAGAAGCAGGGAGCCTACTTCTTTTTTGCTCTTGCAGTAAGATGTGAAGGAGGATGGGGGAAGGTGGGCTTCGAGAGAGAGAGGGGGGAAAGGTCTTTGGTCCTCAGTTGGTCCGAGAAGAAGAAATACAATTGAAGGTAGGAAGTGGGTCGGTGGTGGTAATCTATCGCAAATAGGGAGAAGTCGAAATACTGCGACCTCCTTATGGTTGCTCTCTTCGTCAGCAGTAGTAAACAGAAGGGGTAAGGACGAAACACTGAGGCTGCTCTTCTTCTACTCCTGTTAGTGTGGTGCGAAGGAGAAGAAATGTTGCCTCGTGGTTTGGTTGGAAATCTCCACCTCCGGTGGAGGTTTTTTCGACTGAAAGTGACGAAGAAAGAGGGTGTGTATGTAATGCTCACCGAGAACAGCCATCTACAATGGTGTTTGGCTTGCTTCGATCAACAGCAAAGAGGCTGCTGCCTCCTCCATTTTATAGAAAAAAAAATAACAACTTGTGGGGTGTTTCTTGGCAGTTCACGAAGCAGAAAAACAAAAGAGATACGAGAGATAGTTTGGCTATTTGTTTTGGTTGAATAAAGGTGAAGGATTTCTGCGAATATGGCTGATTATTTGTGTTTCTAATATGTGTGTACTTTTGGTTGATCATTGAAGCAATACCTTTGACAAGATCTTATGCAGACTTTTGAGTGTGAGGGAAGCTTTTGAGTGTAAAATTGTATATTATATGATCTTCTTCCCTTTTTAAGTAGATTTTACATGATTTGATTGTATGCCTTTATGCAGTTTTGTTTTGTCAGGGCTTGTAGAGGCTACAGCTCTTCCATATCTTGGTATTCAAATCGGAGAATGAAGTGTTGATGAGAAGGCATAAATAATCTTTTTTGCTCAGGTGTATGACTTTTTAATTTTATTTTACTATTACATTGTTGAATTAACTTATTATTAATAGATTAAGTTGTCTTGTTTGTTTATGTTTTTCAGCTTCACAATAGCTATTTTACTTGCAACACTTTATAGTGTCACCAACAGAAGTGGACAAAAATACTTGTATAGCTATTGTAATTAATTAATTATCACTTTATCAGTCATAAGTCATAACTCGTAACTGAAAACATACTGTTTTTTTTTTGTTACAAACTTATTGACATTTCATAAAATTAATTTTCCAAATCGGAAGACTCCTTTTGATTTTCAAAAAGGGTGGCTTTTGTGGGCTGGAATAGGTCTTGTTGAGCCTTGATTACTATCTCACTTACTGGAGCTGCCATGGTCTTTTTTAGTGGTGAGCCACCTCAAAGATAGGTAAGTAAATCTATATATTAAACAATTAAAAAAGTCATTTAGAAATTTAAATTTTTAAATATATGTACTTCTATTTTTTTAAGCATTAAAGGGAACATTCCTCAATTAATAAACTGATTTGCATCTTTGGTCCCAGATAGTTGTTCCGACATTGGAAATAGTATGTATATAGCATTCTACTTTTGAATAAAGGACTAGTATTATAAAAACCCTAAATTTTTAACGCGTAATTGGAAAAAATCCTGATATTTTTTTTATTATTGTTGTGGCTACAACTTTCTCGCAGAATTATCACTCTAGCCCACTTAACGAGTTTCATGGTTAAGTTGGTTAACTTTTTTGCAAAATTAGTCCTAAAAAGTTCAAATTTAGTCCCTGAGGTTTGAAAAAATTACACCACTTGGATTTTTAACTTTATTTTTCGTTTTTTGTATACTTTATTTATTTTCGGTTTTTTTTATAAATATATGTACATTTTTATTTTCTTTTTATATATACTTTATTTATTTTTATTTTTTAACTTTATTTTTTTTAACCTTTTTACTTTTTGTTTTCTATTTTTTAGTGTATATATAGAGTATATTAGAGTTATTTTAGGTTTTTTCATATTTCTTTTCGTATTATATTTTATTTTTTTTCATCTGTATATATTTTTATTTTTTTATATTTTTTGTTATTTATGGTTTTTCTAAGGTTTTTTCATATTACAATTTTTGTTTTCTATTTTTTTTTTCCTATTTTAGTTATTTATGGTTTTTCTAATGTTTTTATTTACTTTGATTCAAGTAAACGAACTTGAATTCAATATAAATTACTATAACAAGTTTTTTTTATGAATACCGACTATTATTATTATTTTTTATTTTTTTTAGTCTATTATCAAATTGAAAAATATTATCTTGAATTTAATCTATTGATATCATATATAGAAATATGATTTAATTTGCAAGTTATATAACACATTGAAACACTAATTCTCAGCAAACAACTAATTTTTTTTAATTTTCATTTTTTCATAACATAAATATAATAGCACTAAAGAAAAAAAAGAATAAAAAGAGAATAATTTGGACCGAAATTACAAATATAAACATAACTACTTTATTTACTTGAATAAAAATAAAAAAATTACAACAACTATAAATTATCAAAATTGTAATATACTCTAATATATTAATACATTTTATATTTTTTGAAAAAGGTCAATAAAAAGATAAAAAAACAAAAAAAACAAATAATTGGAAAACAAATAAGAAAAAAATAAAAAGATGAAAAAAAATAAAATATAATACGAAAAGAAATATGAAAAACCCTATTAAAAAAACTCTAATATACTCTATATATACACTAAAAAATAGAAAAAAAAAGGTAAAAAGGTTTAAAAAAATTGTTGAAAAATAAAGTTAAAAAAATTGTTGAAAAAAATGAAAATAAATAAAGTATATATATAAAAAGAAAATAAAAAATGTACATATATTTATAAAAAAACGAAAATAAATAAAGCATACAAAAAACGAAAAATAAAGTTAAAAAACAATGTGGTGTAATTTTTTGCAAACCCCAGGAACCAAATTTGAACTTTTTAGGACTGATTTTGTAAAAATGTTAACCAAGTTATCCATAAAACTCGTTAAGTGGACTAGATTTGATAATTCTAAGAGAAAGTTATGGCTATAGCAATAATAAAAAAAAATATTAGGTTTTTTTCCAATTACGCGTTGAAAATTTAGGACTTTTATAATATTAGTCCTTGAATAAATTAAGTTTTCTGGCATACATTTGTTTTTAGTATGAACATTGAACTCTTTGATGTGTTTTTTTATTTTAAAAAAATAAAAATTATTGAATATATTGCTCCATTAACACTTCTTTAATAAAATCAAGGTGTTAATTGTTAATAAATATATAAACCAACATATTTACATTCAATCTTCAAGAGTTCCCTTTTATGTATTTATACATTTAATGAATGGCATGAAGGGGAAAATACTTAAATAAGCTTAAAATATGCATTTTACAAAATCTATTTTTTGTTATTTCATGATGTCGTAACACTATATTTGAAATTTTGGTTATGTTAAACATAAAAGTATTTGGTAAAAGATAAATATAAAACTAAGAATTGATAATAATAATAATAACAAAAGAATGTTTCTTGGTACTTAATAACTTGAATTGATAAATCTAAAGTATATTTTTGTGAATTCTTAATTTACAGTAACATATTTATAATAACTTGAACTAAAATCATAGTTTTAGTGAATTGAAGCTTACAGTAACATTGAAATAATTAAAAAAGAATATATATAGTTTAATTGATTAGTTTATTATAACATTATACTTTAAATTATTTGTAAAAGATACATATACATACACATCAATTAAAACAGCAATGGATGAAAGAAGAAGATGAATACTCGAACAATACTTTCATCCATATGTTAAATAGACATATGAAAAAGTAAATCCAATATGCATCCAATTTAATAAAGAGAAGAAACAGGAGAATGGAGAGTAAAGAAAAACCAAAAGATGTTATAAAAAAAGAGAGATATACAGAAGTCGTATAGGAGGATAGAGTACAGATTAAAGATTCCTAACCTTGTGGATGATTATGTAGTAAACGATCACAAAATCAAGGAAATTAATCCTGGTACCGACAGGAAGGATTGAAGAACTTATGTTAGATATAAATAGATAGAAGTTAAAAAAGTATCATTTAGAAGATTTAAGAAAAACCCTAATATCATCTCCTACATGAGTTGTAGATAAACCCCATTTCATTACATAGCAAGCAATTTGAAGGAACTCCTTTTAAGATTGGAACATGAAGATATCCCAATTGATATTGGTGGTAGTGGTGATGGGTCCTAAGAGGAGGTGGTTTTAATCCTAGGGGCCCAAACTGTTTCCTATATTGCCTACATATTTTTTAGAATTGCAATTACTAAGTCTTCTCATTCCGCCATTGTTGATGAATTACTTCATGCAATTTATCATAGGTCAATCTATGGCCTAGCTACACCTTAATATAGAAGAAGTGTGTCCAAAGTTAGGAAAAGATTGTATCTTGAAGATGTGTGTTCCGATTAGGAAGTGGTTGTAGCATGAGTTTATGATCATTGTCTCCTATCTTGCTTAGCAGTATGCATCTAACTTTATTTTAACTAATTATTTTGAGTTTTTAACTGAATCATACAACTTTTAACCTCATATGATCCTCTTAGTTTACATACGTTTTTTATGTGGTGATCTCTCTTATTTTCATAAAGCTTTATGTATTTGAATGTGTTGTTTTATCCGTTGTTATGTTTGTTTATTCTATGGATTATGTTATTAGGAAAGAGTGTTTTTTTGTTCTTTGATCCTTTCGATGTTGGCAATATTAGAATGACACATGAAGACTCCCACAAAATCATTTCTAGAGCATGATTTAGGCTTCTTAAAACTCATTGGATATGAAGCTCATAACAATAGTGAAGGAGTGTGCCGATGGTGAAGGGAGATCAATGGTGATATAGTCGGCGATGATGTTCACAATGAAAGGGGCTAAAGAGAGAAAAATGCAGAAGGGGTTGGTGGGGTTTGAGGGTAAGTAGACCCCTTTTTATTTTTTATTATTAAAAACTATAACTTAGTAACAAAAAATGAAATCTTCAAGAAAGTCTTTATATTTTGGCCTCATAATCAATTTAGTAATTATATTTTTTTTTATTCAGTTAATTCCCAATATTAGTAATTGTTTGCATTTTGATTATTTTACCTGCTAGTCAGCAACAGAATATGAGTACTTTTCACAAATATGATCAAAATATAAGTTTTTTTCTAAAGTAAATTAACTTAAATTTTTTATAATATTATCTTGGTATCTTAATATAATGTTTTATATGTGGCACAAAGTATTATCTTACTATTACTTTATTGTATTTCTTTGTTATTATCATACAATATTCTCTTTAAAATGAACATAAGAATCTAAAAATTACAAAAAGCTATCTTTAGAAAAGATAAAAAACCTTGTTAGACAAATGATATCAAGGTTGTTAAAACACAATCCTTATCATATGATTGTATGATCACCTAGGTAAAATGATCTTATTAGAGATGTATATTTCATGTTTTAAAGGATTTATTGTTAACTGAATGATGAACTGAGAGACATAAATATATTTTTGGTGTTCTAGAATATGTTTTGTTAGGATCTTACATTATTAACAACCTATATGGGATCTTACGATCACGATTTTACGAAGTAGAAAACTATCTTATATAGTAGAAATAAAATATCTAAGATTAATGTAAGATAATATTATAAAAATGATTATTTTTAAAAGATTTTTTTTCATAACTTAAAAAAAATACCATAATATTAATATAAGATAATACAATCCATTAGACAAAAAAAAATATACTAAGAAATAAGATAATGTTGAAAAATAAAAAATAAAATCTTTATATATTGATCATATTTGTGAAAAAAATCATCATATTATGTCAGTGACAGGTTTACCGGATAAAATGATCAAAATACAAACAATTGCCAGATTTTGAGACTTAATTAAATAAAAAACATATAAATGACTATCGATTATAAACCAAAATATAAGATTGTAACACCCTATTTATTTAATATATAAATAGATAAAATTAATATAAATAGTAGCCCTGAATGTGGAATAATTTAGCAAGGCGTTAGTTCTGGGGATTTAAAAGTTATAAATTTAGAGGTTGTGGGTTAAAAGTGTAAGTTTCGGGGATCTATTTTGTAAAGGTTTTTAGAAGACGGGGGTTGTTTGGGAACCGAGGGTTCTATTTGGTAAGCCTTGGACTTGTTATGAAACGATTTTGAGAACCGAGGGTTGTTTGGGAAAAATTCATACCTAAATTGTAAATGATTTCAGGAGTGAGGGTAGAAAAGTTAAATCAGGGACTTAGTTTAAAAGAAGAATGAGAATGAGGGACCATAATGGTCATCCTGGAAATAAGTTGGAATAGCAACGGGTATATAAGCTATATGAGAACCCTAGCCCTAACGCAAGGTTCAACCGCCATGTGTGAAGTCGGTCGCCCCTTCCCCCCCCCCCCCCCCTTCTCCTCGTTTTTCCGATCTGATCGAGTCGCCGCTTACCATCGGGACACCGTGTGTGGCTTGGAGGACCACTGAGACCGGAGCATGGGCTGTGAACGAACAGAATAACATCGGAGTCTGTTGCTGTTGTTTGCTGTCGGCGATTGCTGGAGACGAGGCCGACGTCGGGGTCATCGCATCTCTATCTTCTCCAGTAATGACAACCTTTCTCTCTCTCATTCCTCTGCCATTTCTCTCATGATCGTCGTCATCTCCGCCCCGATAGCTATCACCTTTTTGTTGATATTCTTCTAGTCACCGTAAACCATCAAAGGATGGCAGTGATGTGTGTATTTGACGTGTATTTCTATTTTTTAGCAAAGGATGTGATTTTTGTGCATGTTCCGTCGTCACCATGGAAGTGTGTGGGTGAAAGGGTGGCTGGCAACGCATGAAGACCACCATGGAATCCAACCATGGTGGTTGTCGCCGGGAGCTGCTGCCAAACGTCACTGCCACCCCAAGACTATCGTTGTTACCGCCAAGCGGTACCAGGTGGTGGTTGTGTTACTTTTCCGAGCTTAGGGGTGGGTGTGTGTTATTTCATTGATGTATGATTGGGTTTGTTGGCTGGATAGATCAAGAAATCCACTGCCACGAGCCACCGCCGGCCACCACTAGGGTGGATGTGTGTGTGTGTGTTAGAGTAGTTAGTGTGTGTTTGTTTATGGATTAAAAGCTTGTAATTGTAATTAGTAAAAGATGTAATGAAAAGAACCATAACCAACACCGTAAGGTGGTGGTCGCCGCCGTGAGCCGCCGTTGACCACTACTACCCGAGGTGGTAGTGGGTGGTGCCCCACAAGCAAAACCCTAAATGAACTAATGAAACTTTAATGGGCTTAAAGATTAGTTTTGGGCCTATTGGGCCATGTTTGGATGGAAAACCCTAATTAGGGTTTGGAAAACCCTAATTAGGGTTTAGAAAACCCTAATTGTGAGTATTTGGGCCTTGGACTTATTGGGACCCACATTGGGCCATTGGGATTGGATTGTGTATTAAGACCAAATTATTCCATATCATTTATCTAGTAGAGTAAAGGACTTAATGGATTAAGTCCTTAATGGGTTAAGTGAGAAACACTTAACCCTAATTTCACTTGGACTTTGAGTTGGGCCTTCCTATTGGGCCTTGGTGATTGGGATAATAATGGACCATCCAAGAGCAAGCAAATGTACTAGAATAATCTAATAGACTTAGGATAAGGCCCACGTAAGGAGTTTGGGCCCAATTTGGAAAATCGGGCCATCGATGGGCCATAGTCGGGGCCTTGATGATTATAAGATTTTGGACTATGAGAATGTCAAGTGTTGGACCAAGAATGATTGATTGGGCCTTAAGGCAAGACCATGTAGAGGTTGGGCCCAATTTAGAAATTTTGGCCACAGTTGGGCTTTGGTCCATTATTAGACTTTTGGGCCTTTGGATTGGGCCTTGGGCTTTAGCCAAGCTAAGATAGGGGTAAAGTAGTCTTTTACCCCAAGTATTGACTTATGGTTATGAGTTGGAACCCAATTATTAATTGGGTGTTATTTTGATATTGACATACTGGGAATCTGTCATCCAGTAGCTATGGTTTGGTCAGAGGGACTTCAGTAGTGTGAGGTGAGTTTTTCCTCCAGTAGGAACGGGTCTAAGGCACCAATGCCGACCCGATTAAGTAGTAGACTATGTCGGGGTGAGCCCGATGCTGGGGTAAGCCCGATGTAGTTTATATGTTTTCGGACTTCAGTCCGATGTTGGGGCGGTCCCGAGAAGTAGCTATGTATGCTTGATGTCTTTGTGATTCATGCATGTTTATGTGTTATGTGTTATATGTTCCGAACCTTGGTCCGATGTCGGGCAAGCCCGATGCAGTATATGTGATTATGTTATATGTTATGTGTTCCGGGGTAAGCCCGATATCGGGGCAAGCCCGATGTATGTTAGTCATTATGCCATGTATTATGTATTCGGGGCAAGCCCGATGTATGCTAGTTTATGTGTTATATGTTCCGGACTTCGGTCCGATGTCGGGGCAAGCCCGATGCAGTTTACATGATTATGTTATGTGTTTATGATATATATGTTATGTTGAGTATGTGACGGGGTAAGCCCGATGCCGGGGTAAGCCCGATGTCGGACAAGAGCCCAATGTCGGGATTTATCTCGATGCAGTTGGGAAGAGACCTAGAGTTATGTTATTTGTTATATGTGCTATGTATGGTATGTGGTAGTTTGGGGGAGCTCACTAAGCTTCGTGCTTACAGTTTCAGTTTTGGTTTCAAGTACTTCAGGTTTCAAAAAAGGAGCTCGGGAAGGTTGCAGTACACACGCCATTTGTTCAGTCTGGGATGTTTATACTCTGACATACATGACAGTTGTTATAGTATTCTGAGATACATTGTTTATGATTTTTCTATGACGTATGATGATTATGCTTTTTATCATTAAATTAAAATGAAAATTTTGGCTTGTATATTTAGGATGTTTCAAGTTGGTATCAGAGTCTTGGTTTGAGGGATTCAGACACACTTTTGGGTGTGTCTGAACTCAAACTAAGGAAGTGGTATAAATTTTTTAAAAGAAAAGAGTTTTAGAAAAGCGAAAAGAATTTTTAGAAAGAAAAGAACTTTGAAAAGAGAAAAAAGGTGTGGTGCATGCAATCAGCCGAGCTCAAGTAAGTACTCTCAAATTACCCATACAATTTTATGATATGATATGATTATCAGCTTTATTAGAACAGCATGCTAGATTAGGACTAAGGATCTAGGAAGGATGCCTTATGTGCCTGTTATATGTGTTTCAGCTTTATGAGAACTGCTTTCTAGTACAGATTAGTCAGGGTGATAGCCTGAGTAGTATATGCTTGATTATGTGTACTCAATGCCCAAATGTTGTTTTCTTTTTGCTTTTAGAAGTTCTAGTTGTCTTTCACTAACTAGTAAACGAATATGTTAAGTTACATATTGCCATGACTAAATAATTTCAGAAAGTTAGGTCTAGCTCTATTTCGCAGCTCTTGTTTGAGTCCAACCATTGTAGATTAGGATCTTTCATTCGAATAATTATCTAGTCTGAGTAATATGTAATAGTATTCGCGAGCTAGTTAGGGGAAGAAGACAGGGACTTCATATGCAGCTGATGGCGGAGAGTGAGTTAGTGGAGTCAAGGCAGTTCTTGAGGAAAGTAGGGATATATGTGGAAGGTAGTATGGTCCCATACTACTGAAAGCAGAGGATTCGTACTCGAATCAAGGAAGGGTGAGATAAGACCAGGGAACTTGTAGTGTGTGAGATCCCTCGAGTTTTGATGAGTATTGTGATGTTAGTGATGGTATATTACCGAGTATAGTGACGCTACGTGTTAGACCAGATGGTAGTTCTAATGTCGACGAGGGATCAGGCTCGGACTGTGACAACCGTCAAATTCTGGTCAATTCAAAGTCAAATAAAGTCAACAAGTCAAACCGGCCAACTCAATTTGCCCGTAGGTACTAGAGTTTAAGTTATGTAATTTCTAAACAACTCTCTATTCTAATGAGAGATCATAAATCGAAAAGTGCGTACATCTAGATCTCCTTAACCTAAAACTGTGGTACGTGGCGAGCCAAACCGATAAAACAATGTTGCATACTTATCGGGAGTATGCAAGATCCTTAAACAAGGCTTAACGGGGCTTACGGACCTTGCATTTCGAAGCCAGACACTCACATTCATCACACACGAAACCGCTCTCAATCGTTTTCACTCTATCTCTTTGTATGAGAAATCTCTCCAAGAATGTCAAATCTCTCCCAAATCTCCCTAAGTATGAGAAATCTCTCCCAAATATCTCTTTGTATGAGAAATCTCTCCAAGAATGTCAAATCTCTCCCAAATCTCCCTAAGTATGAGAAATCTCTCCAAGAGTGTCAAATCTCTCCCAAATATCTCTTTGTATGAGAAATCTATCCCAAATATCTCTTTGTATGAGAAATCTCTCCAAGAATGTCAAATCTCTCCCAAATCTCCCTAAGTATGAAAAATCTCTCCAAGAGTGTCAAATCTCTCCCAAATCTCTCTAAGTATGAGAAATCTCTCCCAAATATCTCTTTGTTCGAGAAATCTCTCCAAGAATGTCAAATCTCTCCCAAATCTCCCTAAGTATGTGAAATCTCTCCCAAATATCTCTTTGTATGAGAAATCTCTCCAAGAATGTCAAATCTCTCCCAAATCTCTCTAAGTATGTGAAATCTCTCCCAAATATCTCTTTGTATGAGAAATCTCTCTAAGAATGTCAAATCTCTCCCAAATCTCCCTAAGTATGAGAAATCTCTCCAAGAGTGTCAAATCTCTCCCAAATCTCTCTAAGTATGAGAAATCTCTCCCAAATATCTCTTTGTATGAGAAATCTCTCCAAGAATGTCAAATCTCTCCCAAATCTCCCTAAGTATGTGAAATCTCTCCCAAATATCTCTTTGTATGAGAAATCTCTCCAAGAATGTCAAATCTCTTCCAAATCTCTCTAAGTATGTGAAATCTCTCCCAAATATCTCTCTGTATGTGAAATCTCTCCCAAATATCTCTTTGTATGTGAAATCTCTCCAAGAATGTCAAATCTCTCCCAAATCTCTCTGAGTATGTGGAATCTCTCTCAAATCTCTCTCGAAATCTCTCCCAACTTTCTATAATCACTCGGGGCATTCCGACCCTCGAATTTGGCGAAAACAGCCCAAAAGCGGAAGTCTACGCGAAAAACAGGCTTGAGGAACCGAAACCCCTCTTAGGACCCGAAAGTCCTCTTAGGAACCGAAACCCCTCTTAGGAACCGAAAGTCCCCTTAGGAACCGAACCCTCCTGATGAAGAAGGCTGCTGAACCGAACCGAACCTCACTCAAAGAACCGAACCGAACCTCACTCAAAGAACCGAACCGAACCTTCGCTTCTGACCCTTCGGACCGAGCCTTCGGATGAGCCCCTCGCCTTCGCCTTCTTCTTCTGGTTCGCACTTCGTTTCCGGCTCAGCACCAGCAAGGACCGAACCTCGGCCTAGGGACCGAACCTCGGCCTAGGACCGAGAGGTCTCGTTGGGAACGCATTTTCTCCCGGTTTTCGACTAAATTCGCATTTTAGGCCCGTTTTTAATTGTTTTAACACGAGATTTTCACCCAAAACTTTATTTTAACATATAAGGACCCTTAACTATTAATTAATCACATTTTTAAGGATAAAACCTTATCCAAAAGAGAGTGGGTGAAGGACAAAGGTAGAGTGTTGACTTTACTTATTTCTATGACACAAGCAACCACTCCCATACCCACTCCATGTCACTATTCACCACCAGCCCATCCCTAGTCACTTCATAGGTCCTTTCTCACTATTTTCAACTATTCTCACGTTCTTAGGGCTGGAACATCCATCCTCTCTCCTCACACTTTAATCATTCTCTCATTTTTATCAAGAATCACACTCCAAACTCTCTCATCTTTTTCTCTCTAATTCGAGAATTTCAAGGCATACTCCAAGACTCTTCTCCTACAATTAGTAAGTATCATCATCTTTCTTATGATTATTACACATCCTCCTACTCAAAATCAAAGATTGCTTACACAAACATGATCACATTCTTGTTAGATCTTCGAATCTTCAAGTGATTCTTCAAGTGTTCTTGGGTTGAACACTTCTCTTCTTCAACACTTACCTACTAAAATCACTCAAGGTGAGTTCATACCCCTACATTTTCATGTTTTCTCAAGTTTTTAGGGGGGGAATACAAGTTAAAACACCAAGAACATAACTAAACTTTTCTAACAGCCTTCATCAGAAAAGTTCAACTCCATTCACGGACTGTTTTGGACATCTTAAACATTTTAGTTTTCAAAACTGTTTTAGGTGCATGTAGTTCCACCTCTTAGCTTTAAAATGACTACTTGCACATCTCCATACGATTTTTCTACAATTTATGGTGATTTTTACAAAACTGCCTATCATTTCAAACATCAATCCGGACCAGTCTGTGATTATGGACTTTTTCACACAAGTAAGAGGTCATTAAAAATTATAATAAAAAATTATGAACAAACTAGACTCATTTTCCAAACTCTCAGAAGTTACAGAACTTGATTTGGACATCTTATGATTTTTCTACAAATTTTCCAATAACAGTTACAGAAAACGTTATTAACAGAAAAACACTATAAATTTCATTTCACCTTGTAACATGTTGAGCAAGGTATACATCATTATGTGATTATGTGTTGTTGCAATATATGACAATTTTGTATTCTTATATAGACATACATCAGAAAACAAATGGATTTTTACCTCCACAAGTATGGCAAATATATAAATGATATTACAAGGCTATATCCATTAAAATATAAACATTGATAAATTATGACAAGTAAGGCTTATGCTCACTACCCACACAAATATTTAATAAACTATAATAGGTATAGTTAGGGTTATTTTACATAACAAACACATGATTAAAGGTTTTACACATACAAAAGAGTTATTACCACTATGGATAATTATGATAAACTATAATAAGTATAGTTGAGCCATTATACCCCCACAAACGAACACGCTAGTTATAATCGGTATAGTTATGGCACATATATATATTACAAACAAAGTGACAAAATATAATAGGTATAGTTTATGTTTCATCTACACTATGAACTTAATTACAAGAAAGAAATTCACCATCACCACCACTTTTGATAAGCTATAATATGCATAGTTCATGTTCACTACCACTATCACTATTTGATGAACTATGATATGTATAGGTTATATTCCCCATCACCACCACTTTTGATAAGCTATAATATGCATAGTTCATGTTCACTACCACTATCACTATTTGATGAACTATGATATGTATAGGTTATATTCCCCATCACCACCACTTTTGGTAAACTATAATATGCATAGTTCATGTTCACTAGTCACTATCACTATCCGATGAACTATGATATGTATAGTTTATGTTCACAGTCACTATTACTATTTCGTACACTACACTAGGGTTTGGTGCCGGTTTTTGGATTTAAGTCCGCATTAAATTTTCGCATTGTTAGACTTCAACTATAATCGTTGAGCGTATATGCTTGAGTCATACAAGAATTTAGTCTGGATTAGCTTAGAATTGGTGGTGCCCGCCTCATCTCCTGTTCCTCGTTGGGTTGTGGACCTAGGGCAGACCCACTATATTCAACGTTTTATCTAACTTAAATCTTATATAACTTATATACGCTGGACGATTATAGGGGAAATCTACGGGTCAATCTAGGGTTCATTAACACATCATATAGGAATATTCTGTTTACACTTAACTAAGAAAATATTGGATTTTCTGGAAATCAACTCTATCGATTTTATAAGGAAAACGATTTCTACTCCAAACAAAACTCTTATGAACTCACCAACTTAATTGTTGACACTCTTTCAAAACTACTTGCATTCTCAGGAAATCAGTGAAACAGGAAAACTTCAGCGCTTTGAGGATGGGACGTTAAACCGTCAACAATTTATTTTTGTCATCATAATGTAATTGATTTTGAAACATGTAAACATATACTTTGGTGTAACTTTTTCAATTATATTTATGATGGTTGTATTTACTTTGAGCATTATTATACACGTTGTTGTGATACTGTACATGAAGTCCTCCACCCCCGGACGTTTCTGCCATCCTTGGTTTGGGGGTGTGACACGGACTCTGTAGTCGAGCAGCTCAAAGATCTAAAGAAACGAAAAATAGACTCTTTGTCAAGAACCAAATCAGTTCTTATGATCTTCTCAATTCATCCATTCCAATCATTCAAAATATATATATATACACAAGTTTGAATTAAAGATAAGTTATGCCAGATAAGAGCTACTATGATAAACACTAGATAACAGAAAACAAAGAGATAATCATAAAAGGTTAAAAGGGTAGATACGTAATTTTGTTCCATTGGAAAGGAACTTGGTCTGCAGCCCTCTAAACCACAATCAGCAAGTATATCCAGAGTATACTTTCTTTGACTAAGAACAATTCCATCTGGCGTTCGAGCTACTTCAATACCAAGAAAATATTTCAATGGCCCCAAATCTTTTATACTAAACTGACTATCAAGAAAGGCCTTTATTTTAGCCATATATTGATCATTATTTCCTAAGAGAATAACATCATCAACATAGATGAGAGCCGCAACATACGTGTCCCTTTGTTTGAAAATAAAAAGAGAATGATCTGCCTTTGAATGTTGAAAACCAATCTGAAGAAGAGCTTTAGTAAATTTATTGTACCAGTTTCTAGACGCTTGGCGTAGACCATACAACGACTTTTGAAGGCGACATACTCTAGTATCTCCTTCCTTTGCAAATCCTTGTGGAATTTTCATGTAAACCTCTTCATCCAAATCTCCATGTAAAAACGCATTATTTACATCGAGTTGATGAATGGTCCACCGTTTCATAACAGCACCTGCTAAAAAAGTTCTCACGGTAACAAGTTTAGCCACAGGTGCAAACATCTCATGAAAGTCTAATCCTTCCATTTGAGTGAAACCCTTCGCAACGAGTCTTGCTTTGTAGCGTTCAACATCCCCAGATGGCTTGTATTTGATTTTGTATACCCATTTTGAATCAATAGCTTTCTTCCCGGGAGGAAAGGTTGTCAAAGTCCACGTGTTATTTTTCTCAAGGGCTTGGACTTCTCTTTTCATAGCATCCCTCCAACATTGACTTTTAACTGCTTGATAATAATGTTTTGGCTCATCTTGTGAAGATATGGCAGCCAAAAAGGCTTTGTGTGAGTTAGTAAAACTTTTATAAGAAACAAAATGAGAAATGGGATGTACCTTAGAAGAAGTTGTATTGTCATTGGAATGGGAATGGTCTATAGAAGGTGGTAATTCAACTTCAAAATCTTGCAGGCGAGTTGGTTTAGTGCGAGTTCGTTCTGGACGTCGATTGTGAGCTATCTGTGGCTCATCACGTTGGGCAGTCTCTGGCTCAACACTCGCGTTTGGGCTGCGATGCGGGCTGCTGGTCTCACTCGATCGATTATTTTGGGCCGAGAGATCAAAAAAGTTGTCAAAAATCCCAAGACTCGTTTCAACCTGATCAATATGATCGTAATGGAGGTTTGGATCCATGTAATCTTTATCTTCTATTTCATTCCTGCCATCGTTTTCATTCACCCTTTGGAAAGGAAAAGCACACTCTATAAACTTAACGTCTCTAGAAACAAGAATCTTTTTGTCCTCAATATCAAAAACACGGTACCCCTTTTGCCCCTGTGGGTATCCAATGAAAACACAAGGTCTCCCCCTTTCTTCAAACTTATCCTTTCCAGCTTTATTCTCTTTAACATATACCAAACAACCAAAAACCCTCATGTGTTCATATTGAGGCTTATAACCGAACAAAATTTCATATGGTGTCTTGTTTTTGACTGATCGAGAAGGCAATCTATTTATGATGTAAGTGGCAGTTAGAACACATTCTCCCCAAAACTCAATAGGAAGACTTGCTTGGAACCTGAGGGCTCTGGCTATTTCAAGTAAATACCTGTGCTTTCTTTCAACAACCCTGTTTTGTTGTGGGGTGTGAACACATGACGTTTCAAGGATAATGTCATGTTCCTCATAAAATTTGAGCATATTGTTGGATACAAATTCGCCCCCGTTATCACTCCTAATCCTTTTTATTCTCCGTTCAAATTGTGTCTCAATCAACTTGTAAAAAGCAATTAAGTTGTGACTTGCATCTGATTTTTGTTTTAACAGGTATACCCATGTTGAACGACTATAGTCGTCAATAATAGTTAGGAAATATCGTGCCCCTGACAAAGACGGAACACGGTAACCTCCCCATATATCACAATGAATGAGATCAAAAGGTGCAGAAGTTTTAATAGAACTAGCTTGAAAAGGCAATCTGGTTTGTTTTGCTCGAATACATGAATCACAATGATCTATATTTGCTAAGCTACTTATAAAACTAATGTGTTGTAGTCTAGAATTTGAAGCATGTCCCAACCTCCTGTGCCAGATCTCTGTGTCTACTTTGACAGCCATCGCCTTAATTCTAGCATCCACCTCTTCCATGTTGTATAGACCATTCCTACATTTCCCCATGCCAATCAGCTTCCTCGAATGTAAGTCTTGTACATAACAAAAATCCGGGAAAAATGTTATAAAGCAATTGTTGTTCTTGGTAATCTTGCTAACTGATAAGAGATTGCACTTAAAATTTGGTATGTAAAGGACATCATTGACTTTCATGTTACTCGGCAAACAAGCATTCCCAACTCCCTCAACAGGAACACTATCACCGTTTGCTATGTTAACCGGAACCCCATCAGAGGACCTTTTTAGATCTAGCAAAATGTAATCATTACAAGCTATATGTTCCGTGGCACCGGAATCAATGACCCACGGTTGGCAAAAGTCAATCTTACTAGCCATATTGACCTCCGACTTAGGACCATCATTCAATTGTTGCAATAGTTTCTTGTATTGTTCCACATTCAGTCTGGGTATTGGGTTGACCTCAATTCCCACAGCTACCGCCCTTGGCCTTTGCTTCGCCTTCTTTTGATCACTGGTTGGTTTTCGTTGTCGAGTATCCCACCAATCAGGATACCCAATCTTTTCAAAACACCCTTCTATAGTGTGTCCAACTTTATTGCAGTGCTTACACTTTAGGCCTTCACGATTGACGCGCTTGTCGGAATGGTTGCTATCAAAATTTTGCGGTCCCCGAACTTGAAACGCAGCAGCTTCAACAGCTATTGCAGGTTTTCTTGTGACAGAGATGTTCTTCTGTTGTTCGTCCTCAGCCACCAGATGATACATTGTTCCCAAACTTGGTATAGGCTTAGTGCTAAGTATTTGGGTTTTTATGGTTCCAAAAGACTCATCAAGGCCCATTAAAAACTCATATATATGCGTTCCTTTTCTTTAGCCTCTACAAGTCTTTTTCCCAAATCACAAGTGCAATTGTTACAGGTGCACTTAGGTAAAAGGGAAACTGATTCAATTTCGTCCCATACTCCTCTCATCATTGTGAAGTAGGACGAGACTGAGAGCTTGTCTTGTCGCATATTGGTCAGAGTTCGTTTAATTTCATATGCTCTCGGGGCACTTTCTTTTCCGAATCTCTCTTAAAGATCTTCCCAAATCTGCTTAGCTGTTGTTGCATACTTCACACTATTTCTGATCTCCTTCTCCACAGCTATGGTAATCCACCCTTTAATGATTGCATCACTGTGTTGCCATGCTCTGTATTCTGGCTGATCTTCTACTGGTTTTGAAATGGTTCCATCGATGAAACCAATCCTATTTTTGGCAACAAGAAAGTCATTCATCTCACGGGACCAGTCTGCATAGTTGTTGTCATTCAGACTATCATTCACATGCATCTGTCGTGGGTAATCGGTGGGATGAATGTAGTAAGGAGAATCAGGATCAGAAGATGGAGTTTGAGCCTTGTCTTTACCACTAGCTGATGCATCTTCAGATCCGGCCATGGCGACCTTTGGAATAGAAACTCAGCGGATCAGAAGACCTGCTCTGATACCATAAAGAAACGAAAAATAGACTCTTTGTCAAGAACCAAATCAGTTCTTATGATCTTCTCAATTCATCCATTCCAATCGTTCAAAACATATATATACACAAGTTTGAATTAAAGATAAGTTATGCCAGATAAGAGCTACTAGGATGAACACTAGATAACAAAAAACAAATAGATAATCATAAAAGGTTAAAAGGGTAGATACGTAATTTTCTTCAAGATCAGATGTGGGAGTTCATTCCATCTGAGATTACGTGCAGTATCATTGACCAGACTCCTGTGATCCCCAGTATGATCATAGAGGGCATTATAAAGATTTGTTATGAGAGGCCGAGTGCAATCTGCACTGAGATAGCAGTCATGATAGGGACCCGTACGTTGATGTTTCGGGAATTTAGAGTTTGTGAGGCTTCAGATTGTAATGGGGTTAGGGACCCCATTGTTAGCAGCAGATGGTTGGTAGATGTCACCAACACTTTTTGTACCAGACGTTGTCTCGAAAGGAGACACGATCCAACTTACTTCCTGCCTCCTGAAGGATAGGGCGTGTGATTCATGGGAAAGAGGTTGGTAGTGATTTGAGTAATGATGTGGTCAATGCTATGTCATGGGATGACTTTTCGATCGGATTTCGGGCCGAGCTTGCCCAAGCAATTGAGGCGCTGCAGTTGGTGCAAGAGTTGTTAGATCTCCGCTAGACTATGGAGACAGTGGCAGAGATCACTGCCAAGTCTTAGGAGAGAGATTTTAGTTGGTTACACATTATGCAACAGACGAGGAAACGAAGAAGGTAAGGTATCATGACTTACTGCAGAATGATAGCAAGAAGATCGTGAGTATCTTGGGCTGCAAGACCCTGACTGATATGACTTCTAGAGCCCGGGAACGGAATATGGACTTGGAGCACATTGTTAAGAGGGAATTAGATCAGTTACTTATATAGAAGGGTCTTGGGAAGAGGCCCAAGATTTCAGAACAACTTTTGAGAGACCGCAGGGTCAGATTCGGTATAGCACGTGCGGTAAACTGCACGGTAGAGCCTTTAGTTCCAAGGGTTTGAGTAAGTGTGACTCTGGGTTATCCTCTGTTTGTGTTTGAATTATACTTCCAAGAAATGGCATATGCCAATTGCATACCGAGAATTATTAGCGGATAGTGAAATATCATATCCTAAACCACGGGATTTGGGAGAGTACAACGTCATCTTGGTTTATTCCAAGACTAAGGTGATGGGTTTGAGCCATAAGAACTTTCCTATGTGCACATGCAAACCCTAATTGCTTGGATCTAGGTTTCTCTAATTGAACATGCATTGAATCCAAGACTTACAATACTAGATCTAATGTAAACAATTGATTCTAATCATATGAATTAAGATCTAGAACTATACCTTGGATTACTTGCTTGATACTTCTTCTTCTTCTTGGAGCTTAAAGTCACAATTGTCACTTCTCTAATGGCTTACAAACACCAACTAGCAAGAAGATGATTTAAGAGAGGGAGAGAGGTGAGAAATCGGCTCTAGGGTTTCCTCAAAGATTGATTGGCCGATTTCTCCAACCCTAAGGGTCTATTTGTACTATGAGCTCCTAGGGTTTCACCTTAAACCCTAATTGGATAACTTAGCCTCAAAGCAATCCAAAGATACTTCTAGATAAGGCCTTGGATGATTTTTAAGATATCCATATCCTTAAAATCGTCCCTTCCCATATCCATAAGGATTCATAGCCCTAAACACAACTATCACACATTTGACAGTTTATGCCCCTTTATTCAATTAATCTCTTTAAGTCACCAAATTAATTCCTAATTAATTTATGACTTATATCAATCAAATAATATTATTATTCCTTTAACATATTATTCTTATAATACATTAATAATAATATCTCTTCTCTCTTTATAAATCACCTTGTCAAGTTGCTATGGTGAAGGCAACCCAAAAGGACCATGCACAACCGGGTCAAGTACTTACCAAATATAATTACAGCCTTAGATACTAATCCAACATTCTCCCACTTGGATAATTCTAGTAACTATATATGCAAACACAATCCGATTAGCAATCGTAGCTCTCAAAGACATTGTCAAACTCTGATCTTATCAGTATCCTGTCCTTTAGATAAGGGATCGTACAGTCCTCTGTTTAGATATTATGCGGACAATCTTATGGAACTTGTTGTCCAACAATTGGTTTCTCGATCTCAGATTCATTTGACATAGAACTTAATTGAACACATCAATTCAGTCCTGACCGGGCCCGACACATAAGTCAAATCAAATAATCGAGGGGCCCTGATATCGCTTTTACCCTCTTAGGATAAAAGTAACAGATAAACTTCGACTTATATGCATTTACTATTTACTAATCAATCATACACAACAATGCATTTTACGACATCAATTTACTGATGCGGTTTCGCATTATCAATGCACAACCAATTAATAAACAATAAACCATATATTTTGGTTTTAAGACCATATGATATTATCGTCTTGCGATCACTTGTGTCTCATTCCAAAAAGTGATCCCAGCAAGCGCGGGTTTATTCCAATGCTCAAAACTTGTTCATAAGCACTCATGAACGTTGCAGTAAACCTTTGCTATGTCTAATACCTTTTAGACAATCTTCATACCAATTCATGACAATCTTCATTCATACCTACTTCCAACATATGAACGATTGTGGATCATTCGAATAATTCGATTATTCTTAATAACTCAATTATTCAAAAAGTCAAAACATGCAAAATGAAACAATAGTTAAACAATTAACGTAAGACAGTAGCTTTACTTATAAATAATACTCCTTTATTTAAACATCAAATGTCAATTACATTTATCTATTACATGTTTCCAAAACTATCTAATCTAAACTAATATCGTCTTTCAGCCCAATGCTCCTAGCGTGCTGCAGGTGCTTAACCCTGCTCAGTCCCTTCGTAAGCGGATCTGCTGGGTTATCCTCCGACGATACCCTCTTTACTACGAGGTGTCCTTCTTCTACTCGATGTCTAATAAAGTGATATTTTCTGTCGATATACCGAGATCTACCATGATCCCTCGGTTCCTTGGTTAAGGCAACCGCTCCCTCATTATCACAGAAAATTTTCATAGGCTCCTTTATGGTAGGCACAACTCCAAGATCACCAATGAAGTTCTTCAACCACATCGCCTCCTTTGACGCTTCGCTCGCCGCAATGCACTCTGATTCGCACGTTGAATCAGCTACTGTTTCTTGTTTGGAACTTTTCCAGGTCACCGCTCCTCCATTAAGGGTAAAGACCCAGCCCGACTGCGAACGGTAGTTGTCCCTGTCGGTATGGAAGTTGGCATCACTATACCCTCGCACCTTTAAGTCATCACTCCCTCCGAGGACTAATAACATTGGTCCTCCGAAGGTACTTAAGTATATTCTTGACCGCAATCCAGTGAGCCCTGCCAGGGTTCCCTTGATATCTACTGACCATGCTTAAAGAAAAGGCCACATCAGGGCGAGTACAAGTCATAGCGTACATGATTGAGCCAACTGCGGAAGCGTAGGGTACTCGGCTAATCTCAGATATCTCGGCTTCTGTGACATCCCCATTTTCACGGCCAGAAAAGACCGATTTTGTTTATGCTTTATAAAAATCAGAGTACTTCTTTTCATAAAAATGTTGCGGAGTTTGTTCCCAGAAAAATACGATAAATACGTTATCAAAACTCTTTCGAAGAAACGTATTTTATTCATTTTAAAACGTTTGGGATGTCATTGTCAATAAAGGAACATAAGCATAAACAGAACTTACATTTATTTACACTAGTGATCTACATCTCTTTAATCTCTCAGGGTAATGTCACTTCATATCGACACCTGTGATATAAATAAACTGAGTGGGTCAGGTTGGGAAACATGGTGAGTACATAGGGTTTTCAACCCACAATAATATAATTATTATGTTTAAACAATTAAACAATCAACCCAAATTACCCATCCCCATTATCTTCTTTATTCTTAAGGATCTACCCTAAGAATCAGCTATTCCTAGTTCATTTATTCCTAAGGAGTATCCTAAAGAATAGGTACAAATTTCATCGTTGTGAATGACGCATCTGTCAAGCACAACTGCTAGTTCTGTCACTAGGGCGTAGCTGCCAAAATTGTGACATTCTCTATGGGGCGCATCTTCCGAAATAGTCCTTTAGGAGCATCTGTCGGGGTTATGAGGTTCTCTATTAGGCGCTTCTGCCGGTAGAGTCTTTTAGGCGCATCCGCTGGGTTTTACTGACAGTATCGTTTTCGAGAGTCCACTCGCAATACATATCAATGGGTTTTTAGAGTACACCAGTGAACACGTCGTTCACAACACCTACAGGTCGCGAGCTTGCTAGTGTTCCACTGGAGTGTCTAGAATAGTCCGTGGTTGTCATCCATACTCTGTTGAATGACGGGGCCATCATTTGGGTAAAAGGCTTCTCACATCGTCCACCTCTCACCCTCACCTCACGGTCTATTTCACCTCTCAACTCATCATCCAACTCATATTTCATCTATTACATCTACCCATGTCTTATCCGAACATTTTCGTAGATATAAAATACTTATACAGTTTAAATCATTTAAAACGTGTATAAAATTGCTCATCCATAATAGATAACAAGTATTCAGATAATATGCACACATAGCACGTAATTTATAAAAAATACTTCATATCTATGTGTAAGCTGAAAGGGACCATGCACTCACTTGAAAGGTGGCGACTCAGCACTCGGACAGCGCTTCGATACTCTCAAAACAATTTTTCTTCGATAAAACCTAGTATCAATACCACTAGGGTTTAGTCTAATGATAACCGCGACAAATTAATAGTCTGACTATTATTACTATTATATAAGCGTTAAATAACACTCAATATAACTCATAATAATAGCCCAACTAATTATTTTAAGGACCTAATAACATTACAATAATTATTTAAAAGCTATATTAAAAGTTGCGTAAGCGTAGCTCACTTACAGCGGATTTTAAAGAAAACTGGGCTTTATTTGGAGTAGCGTTTCGAAACCAAAAGACACTTTTCTCGGGACTCCGGGAGCCTCGGGGCTTCCCTTGGGAGCTAAAGGGGTTTACCTAGGGTTTTAGGAGGTTTAGGGATCCTAGAGAGAGAAAGAAACTAGAGAGAAATGATTTTTGGTGTGAAAATGCGGGCAGCCTCGGCCTCCTTTTATAGCTGCGAGGCCTCGGTTACGCTGGGCGTAATTCCAAGGTACGCTGGGCGTACTCTTGCATCGTACAACACGTGTTGTGGCTTCGGTGGGGCGACGTGGCTTCTTCTGGACCGAGGGAATACAACTGTACGCGGGGCGCAATTCTTTCCGACGCGGGGCGTACTCCGGACGCTAGGCGTCTCTTCGCTACAATGGGCGTAACCCTCGCACCAGGTGTCACCATCCGAAGCGAGTTCATCCGATGGCTGGGAGTTCGGCCACGTCATCATTTCATGCATCAGCTTCGCAAGCTCATGCTTCAACTTTAAAAATTCATAACTTTCGCGTACGAGATCCGTTTTTGACATTCTTTATATCCACACAAAGGTGGGAACGTACTCTACAACTTTCATTTAGACTCCGTCAGCTAATTTTGACTTTATTTTAAAAGATATATTATTAACAGGCCGGAACAGGATTGGTCCATTAAATTCTCATAACTTCTTCATCCGACGTCAGTTTTCGCCCATCTTTTTCTCGTTACGCTGCTCTTAACGAGATCTTCGATTCTCGTTTAGGTCGTGTCGGCTAAAAACCGCTCGATCTAATATTCGAATTTCAGGCTGTACACTTCTAATCCGAAACTTCGAAAGATCATAACTTCCTCATACGAAGTCAGATTTGGGCGTTCTTTTTATCGACGCTCTTATTTTAACATATTCTACGACTTTCGTTTAGATCGCTAAGGCTAAAAAGTCCTCTATCGTAAATTCACTATTTACGCTTCCCGGTGTCGTGCCGGTCCCGTCGCAAAACTTCGACGGGTCATAACTTCTTCGTTATAACTCGGATTTCGGCGTTCTTTATATGTACGGAAACCTTGTAACATATACTACAACTTGGTTAAGATTATTTTTTCTAATTAATATTTTGCCAAAAAGTCATTTTTGACCCTTATTGCCTCTAATTTGACTAGCCCGGATCTGCGGGCGTTACAATTATCTCCCCCTTAGGATGATTACGTCCCGGAATCATCAATGAAACAGGGCTTGTATAATGAATCCATACGTCATCTCTTCATCCTAGGTAATAATTATAACTTCTATATTCCTTCAAGTCTATCCCTTAGACTTATTGACTGGAAACAGTACTTAATCGTGCACCTACTCTCTACCTCAGGTTAGACTCCAAATTATGACCTATCATCATGTGATGCACGTTTAGACTCAAGTCTCTTAGAGTTAAATTCTAAAACAGACTATGCCTTTCTTCATGTTCTAATGTGATATAATCACACTTTAACATGTAGCATTTCTAGCTACCAACTTCTTTAACAACGAGCGCGATACTTCTATTGATCGCTTTGATTTCAATAGTTTGGTTTAAGTCGGATGCTACATCAAACTTGGTTCTCTGAACCACGTAACCTACTCATCATAGTCGGACTCAATGTGATATGACCACTAGGATCGGGATAACAACAATTTTTTTCTTAGTCGTTACCGAAACAATGGTAATGCCATACTTGAATAAAACGAAATCAATTACTAGCTTCTTGGTAACCTTGTGACTTTCCCTGATCCAAGTGTGAGTCCTGTGCTTCCAGTATTATAGGCCTCTACTACCATTCACACCTACCTATACTTGTCCCAAGTATTGTCCCGTAGTTTTCCAAGTCATCATGCAAGGAATCACATAGCAGTTTAACACGTCAGATAACAAAAGGAAGGCTTTATTATTATTTCTTGAAACTATTACATAGGTGTTCAAGTTCACCCTAGACTATGCCTCTAACAGGCTACATCGCGAGGTACTATCTACACGACCCCTTCATAACTCGATCTTTGGATGTCAAGCCTTCACTCCTGAATCCTCGCATTGTCATATGCTTCGTCAAGGATCATTTGAAATGCTCTTGCCTTTGGCTTTGGCGGCACATTTGGCTTTATAGCCCCTTCTCTCTTTGGGCAATCTTGATTGAAGTGCCCTTCCTCATTACATTCGTAACACACCCTTTTGTTGAATTTACACTCATTGGCATAATGCTCATGCTTCCCACACTTGAAACAAGTCACCTCCTCACCGCATTTTCCAGAGTGTTTCTTTTTGCACTTCTCGCACCATCTTTCTTCACTCCCTCCTCTAAACTTCCTGGTACTGGACTTGCTTCTCTCACCGGGCTTCGCAGACCCCTCAAGCTTCCTCTTTTCGCCAACCTTGGTCTTGTTGGCGGCTCTTCCCTTGATCATCTCCTCAACCGACTTGGCAGCCCAGATAGCTGCCTCCAAAGTAGGTGCCTGAAGCACTGGCACCGCGTACTCCCATGGAAGTCCTTTTGCATATTTGTCGATTTTCGTCAGCTCATCCGGAACAAGACGTATGGCGAACTCCATCTTCTCTGTGAAGTTGTTGGTGTATTCATCAATACACATGCTTCCTTTCTTCAAGGTAAGGAATTGGTTTTCTAGCTCGAGCAGATTTTGGGCTGAGCAGTACCTACGTTTGAACTGCACCAAAAACTCTGCCCACGTCAGTTGCAGGGGCTCATTGGGGCTTAGAGTCTTCCCCAGAGTGTTCCACCAACGAACCACGCCTCCTCTGAACTGGCATACCACAAACGTTGTTTGTAGTTTGCCTGTGCAACCACACGTCATGAAAGTTAACCCCATCTCCGAGATCCAATCCATGACCCCGATCGGATCTTCCTTTCCATTGAAAGTCGATGGCTTGCAAGTCAAAAAATCCTTGTACTTGCATCCATTCCTCTCGAATCCGTCATCTTGGTTGTTTTGTCGAACTATTGGTGGGTTGACTTGACCAACGGTTCCACTGTAGTTCCCCTCCTCAGTCTGCCCTTCGTTCAACTCGGGTTGTTCGATCTGTATGGTCGCTTCCTCTCGATTTTGTTGGAGCAAACGTCTGGTTTCCTCCATTTGACGATCCAACATCGCATGGATCATTGCTTGCACTCCGGTCATCGTTATTGGCTCAACAACGGCTACCACAACCGGTATTTGCTCAATCACTAGGGGCTGATCTCGGTTCCCATTTGCATTCACGTTTCCACTACGGGTCCTTGCCATCTTGATCTATACACCGAATAAGGTGAATCTAGATCTTTATTTAGGATTGACGTTTAAATCATCCTTATCACCCTGAAACGTTTATATGATAGTTCTAATATCGTAGTTAAACGCTTAGAATTCTAAACACATAAGGTTTCCAGATCCGGTCGACAATAGACCATAGATCCGAACAAATAACAGCATATCAGGCACAAGCATTTAGCACATAAAAGCATTTTAGGCACAATCCCTAAAATAACCCAGTGCTCACACCACACAATCATCGCTTAGCATTCTAAGTTTAAGTCTAGAAATAAATCAATATTCCTAGTTCGTTTAAACTAATGCTCTGATACCAACTGTGACATCCCCATTTTCACGGCCAGAAAAGACCGATTTTGTTTATGCTTTATAAAAATCAGAGTATTTCTTTTCATAAAAATGTTGCGGAATTTGTTCCCAGAAAAATATGATAAATACGTTATCAAAACATTTTCGAAGAAAAGTATTTTATTCATTTTAAAATGTTTGGGATGTCATTGTCAATACATGAACATAAGCATAAACGGAACTTACATTTATTTACACTAGTGATCTACATCTCTTTAATCTCTCAGTGTAATGTCACTTCATATCGACACCTGTGATATAAATAAACTGAGTGGGTCAGGTTGGGAAACCTGGTGAGTACATAGGGTTTTCAACCCACAATAATATAATTATTATGTTTAAACAATTAAACAATCAACCCAATTACCCCATCCCCGTTATCTTCTTTATTCTTAAGGATCTGCCCTAAGAATCAGCTATTCCTAGTTCATTTATACCTAAGGAGTATCCTAATGAATAGGTACAAATTTCATCGTTGTGAATGACGCATCTGTCAAGCACAACTGCTAGTTCTGTCACTAGGGCGTAGCTGCCAAAATTGTGACATTCTCTATGGGGCGCATCTTCCGAAATAGTCCTTTAGGAGCATCTGTCGGGGTTATGAGGTTCTCTATTAGGCGCTTCTGCCGGTAGAGTCTTTTAGGCGCATCCGCTGGGTTTTACTGACAGTATCGTTTTCGAGAGTCCACTCGCAATACATATCAATGGGTTTTTAGAGTACACCAGTGAACACGTCGTTCACAACACCTACAGATTGCGAGCCTGCTAGTGTTCCACTGGAGTGTCTAGAATAGTCTGTGGTTGTCATCCATACTCTGCTGAATGACGGGGCCATCATTTGGGTAAAAGGCTTCTCACATCGTCCACCTCTCACCCTCACCTCATGGTCTATTTCACCTCTCAACTCATCATCCAACTCATATTTCATCTATTACATCTACCCATGTCTTATCCGAACATTTTCGTAGATATAAAATACTTATACAGTTTAAATCATTTAAAACGTGTATAAAATTGCTCATCCATAATAGATAACAAGTATTCAGATAATATGCACACATAGCACGTAATTTATATAAAATACTTCATATCTATGTGTAAGCTGAAAGGGACCATGCACTCACTTGAAAGGTGGCGACTCAGCACTCGGACAGCGCTTCGATACTCTCAAAACAATTTTTCTTCGATAAAACCTAGTATCAATACCACTAGGGTTTAGTCTAATGATAACCGCGACAAATTAATAGTCTGACTATTATTACTATTATATAGGCGTTAAATAACACTCAATATAACTCATAATAATAGCCCAACTAATTATTTTAAGGACCTAATAACATTACAATAATTATTTAAAAGCTATATTAAAAGTTGCGTAAGCGTAGCTCACTTACAGCGGATTTTAAAGAAAACTGGGCTTTATTTGGAGTAGCGTTTCGAAACCAAAAGACACTTTTCTCGGGACTCCGGGAGCCTCGGGGCTTCCCTTGGGAGCTAAAGGGGTTTACCTAGGGTTTTAGGAGGTTTAGGGATCCTAGAGAGAGAAAGAAACTAGAGAGAAATGATTTTTGGTGTGAAAATGCGGGCAGCCTCGGCCTCCTTTTATAGCTGCGAGGCCTCGGTTACGCTGGGCGTAATTCCAAGGTACGCTGGGCGTACTCTTGCATCGTACAACACGTGTTGTGGCTTCGGTGGGGCGACGTGGCTTCTTCTGGACCGAGGGAATACAACTGTACGCGGGGCGCAATTCTTTCCGACGCGGGGCGTACTCCGGACGCTAGGCGTCTCTTCGCTACAATGGGCGTAACCCTCGCACCAGGTGTCACCATCCGAAGCGAGTTCATCCGATGGCTGGGAGTTCGGCCACGTCATCATTTCATGCATCAGCTTCGCAAGCTCATGCTTCAACTTTAAAAATTCATAACTTTCGCGTACGAGATCCGTTTTTGACATTCTTTATATCCACACAAAGGTGGGAACGTACTCTACAACTTTCATTTAGACTCCGTCAGCTAATTTTGACTTTATTTTAAAAGATATATTATTAACAGGCCGGAACAGGATTGGTCCATTAAATTCTCATAACTTCTTCATCCGACGTCAGTTTTCGCCCATCTTTTTCTCGTTACGCTGCTCTTAACGAGATCTTCGATTCTCGTTTAGGTCGTGTCGGCTAAAAACCGCTCGATCTAATATTCGAATTTCAGGCTGTACACTTCTAATCCGAAACTTCGAAAGATCATAACTTCCTCATACGAAGTCAGATTTGGGCGTTCTTTTTATCGACGCTCTTATTTTAACATATTCTACGACTTTCGTTTAGATCGCTAAGGCTAAAAAGTCCTCTATCGTAAATTCACTATTTACGCTTCCCGGTGTCGTGCCGGTCCCGTCGCAAAACTTCGACGGGTCATAACTTCTTCGTTATAACTCGGATTTCGGCGTTCTTTATATGTACGGAAACCTTGTAACATATACTACAACTTGGTTAAGATTATTTTTTCTAATTAATATTTTTCCAAAAAGTCATTTTCAACCCTTATTGCCTCTAATTTGACTAGCCCGGATCTGAGGGCGTTACAGCTTCTATACTCGGACTTTGAGTCTTACTCAATTTGGCATTACTCTGTATCGGTAGTTCTCCCTTCTTCGAGTTTTGCATACAAAAATGTTTTAGTACTTTATCCAAGTAAGTATTCTGACTAAGTCCTATTAGTCTTTTACTTCGTTCTCTCACTATCCTTATTCCCAAAATATAGGAAGCCTCTCTGAGGTCCTTCATAGTGAAGCACTTCCTGAGCCAGGACTTAACCTCCTGCAAATTCAGGTTTTCGTTTCCTATGAGCAGTATGTCATCGACATACAAAACGAGGAAGCTAACTATACTCCCACTGGCCTTGACATATACACATGATTCATCCTCACTTCGTACAAATCCAAACTCTTTGACTTTCTCATCGAAGCAAAGATTCCATCTGCGAGATGCTTGCTTAAGTCCATAAATGGACTTCTCAAGCTTTCACACTCTATTAGGATGCTTCAGATCGACGAAAGCCTCTGGCTGAGCCATGTAAACATCCTCAGCCAACTTCCCATTAAGGAAAGCGGTCTTGACATCCATCTGCCGTATCTCAAAATTATGAAATGCAGCAATGGCTAGCATCACCCTAATAGATTTTATCTTAACAACTGGTGAGAAGGTCTCATCATAGTCAACTCCGGGAGTTTGAGTAAAGCCCTTCGCCACCAATCATGCCTTATACGTGTGCACATTCCCATCCATGTCGGTCTTCTTCTTAAAGATCCATTTGCACCCAACCGTCTTACGTCCAGGCACATTGTCAACCAAATTCCAAACTTGGTTGTCATACATGGACTGAATCTCGCTGTCCATCGTCTATTTCCATTTTGCAGACTCTGGGCCTGCCATGGCTTCCTTATAGCTATTAGGTTCATCTAGATTTATTAGTGTACCATCACTAATATACGTGTCCCCTTCGGTAGTAATATGAAAACCATAAAACTGGGTTGAACTCTAACTCTTTCGGAACATCTAAGAGGTAAGGATTCGTCAATCGGTTCAACCGGAGTTTCCTCCTCGGGTTGAGCGCCAGTGTTAGATGTTCCTTCATCGCACGACTCTTGAACCTCTTCAAGATCGATTTGCCTCCCATTGTCCCCTTGGCTTATGAGTTCTCGCTCTCAGAAAACCCCTCTCCTCGCAACGAAGACAACATTGTCACTCGTTCTATAGAAGAGATATCCAAAGGATTTCCGTGGGTAGCCGATGAAAATACGTCACTCACTACGAGGTTCGAGCTTGTCATGAGTTTCTCGTCTTACGAAAACCTCACAACCCCAAAATGAGATAGGTAGTGAAGCACGACTCATCATAGAACGAACCATGTCTAACAGGGTTCGATTACGCCTTTCTACCACACCATTCAACTGCGGTGTCCTAGGTGGCATCAATTGCGAAACTATTCCGCATTCCTTAAGATAGTCGTGGAATTCAAGACTTAGGTACTCTCCTCCTCGATCGGATCGAAGCATCTTGATTTTCCTACCCAATTGATTCTCCACTTCATGTTTGAATTCTTTGAATTTTTCAAATGTTTTTGACTTGTGCTTGATTAAGTAAATATACCCATATCTACTATCATCATCGGTGAAAGTCATGTAGAAGCGGTTTCCATCCTTTGTGGTGGATCTAAAGGGCCCACACACGTCGGTGTGTATGAGATCCAATAAACCCTCACCCCTCTCACAAGTGCCAGTGAAAGGTGACTTGGTCATCTTTCCAAGTAAACAAGATTCTCACGTGTCATCTTCCCTAACGTCGAATGACTCCAACACTCCATCCTTTTGGAGTTGGGCTATGCGCTTCTTGTTGATATTTCCAAGACGACAATGACACAAGGATGCTCTATCCATACTGTTGGAGGAATCCATACATAACACATCATTTCCTAGGTTATCTACAACCATAACAGTTTCATAAATTCCATTACAAGGCATTGCTTCAAAATATAAAACACCATTTAGATATGCATAAATCGAACCATTCTCACTATTAAACGAATATCTAAATCCTTGTCTAAACAAACCATGAAAAGAAATGATGTTTCTTGCCATATCTGGCGACTAGCAACAATTATTTAAATCTAAATTCAATACATTACTAAGCACTAAAGAATACACTCCAATCTTGGTAACAGGCGACGATCTTCTGTTCCCTATGATTAGATTTATTCTTCCAAGCTCCACATCCCTATTTCTTCCTAGTCCCTGCAAATCAGAACAAATGTGGTAACCACACCCTGTATCAAGAACCCAAGAAATAGCATGGGATGGATTATTAGATTTAATTATGTATATACCTGCAAAAGATGGCTTGATCTTTCCATTTTTGATGGCTTGCAGATATTGCGGGCAACTTCTCTTCCAATGCCCTATTTTGTGGCAATGATGGCACTCTGCCTCCTTTGGGTTAGGGTTGGGCTTAGCAGGATCAATCTTGGTCCCACTAGAAGAGGAACCATCTTGGGACTTTCCCTTGAGGTGGTTCTTCGAAGAAGCCTTCTTCTTCTTGCCCCTTCCCTGCCCAATAGCCAAAACAGGAGCAGCGGATGGATTGGGAGTTGGTGCAACAGACTTGTCCTTTAGGTTGCTCTCAGCAGTCCTTAGGAGCCCTTGGAGTTTGCTTAGGGTGACCTTTTCCTTGTTCATGTGGTAGGTCATCCTAAATTGATTGTAGCATGAGGGCAAGGAGTGAAGAACAATGTCGATAGCCAAATCTTCCCCAAAGTTGACATTCAACTTGCGAAGACAATCGACATACCTTTGCATCTTTTGCAAGTGCACGGTTAAAGACTCTCCACTTCCCATTTTAGCAGTGATCATATTAGTTATGATCTCATAGTAATCTTGCCTCGCGCTTTGGTGATATCTCTCCATCAAGTCTAGATGCATCTCATAAGGATACATGTCCTCATAGGACTTTTGGAATTCGGAGTTCATTGTGGCTATCATGATGTAATCGACTTTCGTTGCATCACGCTCATGTGTCTCAAACACAACCATTTCTTCGGGAGTAGCAGTTTCTGGATTGATCTTTTCGAGCTTCTCATCAAGAACATACTCCTTGTCCTCATAACGCGCGATCGTGCGAATGTATCTTATCCATTCGCTAAAGTTCGATCCATCGAAAGTCACTTTTTGACAAAGGCTCATTAGCGTGAATGAGCTAGCAACAGCGTTGTTTGCGTTAGACATCTACAAATAGAAAGGAACAAAGTTAATTAGAGTTAAGTCCCTAATTAACACCCAAAATGGAAATTTAGGGCTAGGACCCAACAACATTATTTACACATTAGAAAAGGGATACCGTGATCCAACATGCAAATAATTTGGAGGTAAGTGAATGACGATTCACTAATTCTTCACCATGAAAAACATAAGCTTAAGTTTTAAATGTATTGAGAATTCCTAGATTCTTTGAGATTCATTGAACCTTTCAATGGCATGTTTAAATCTCGATATGCCCCTCTAGTTTGTGACTGGGATACCGAGGATCACAAAGCGGGTGTGAATAACCATGCAAATCGACATGGTGCCTTCATTGTTACAATCACATATTCGATGTGCCGGTAAACCACACACGCTCCACCGAACTATGACAAACAATGAATCACCCTTTGCCACCTTTGCTTAGAACAAATTAGTGTGCCGTTTAACCACACACGCTCCACTAACATCTAATCAAGGGTGCAAAGTGTAATTTCATGGGATTGCATCAATTCACTTTTCCTAAGGTAACTAAGATTGGGAATTTTATAAAATAGTTTAGTTACTTTAAACATATTCATTATACTTATTAATGAGAAGAGATTTGCCTTATCCTACCTGTTCGCCTAACGACCCTCCACTAGTCAAGCAAGCGGTGGGTGTGAGTGTACACCCATTAAGCGTCATTTTATAGGCAGCAACCTTATACCCACCTTATAGACTGACTTCGTGAATGAGGCCTACTAACGGTAAGACTAGCATCTTTAATCATACATACATACATACATACATATATATATATATATATATATATATATATATATATATATATATATATATATTAAGCTTGTAATAATATATTAGTATAGTGTTGAATTTTAAACTTGTAAAATTCTAGGGTTTGAAATTTAAATTATTCAAATTAAACTTTTAATCACAAAACTCAAATTTCAAAACTTGAGGACAAGTTTTAAACTTTCAAAACATAAGGGTCAAATAGCAAATAATATAAATCAACTAATAAGATTATTTCAATTTGATCTTATTCAACATTACTTGCAAGACAATTTACTAATTCAATTCAAATAATCAATTATTATCATATAAGGAAATTACTATTCAACTAATTGGTAATTATCTTTTGTTTGGTCAAGAATATACCCATATATATGTTTAAAATCGGATTTTAATGACCCAAAACAGTTAAGGCAAGCTTCCTCAAGTAAAACAGCAAGAAATCCTGAAACTCCCTGTTTCTGACGCTCGAACTCGCCGAGTTCCCACTATGGACTCGCCGAGTTGGAGCTACTCCCCGAGTCCACAGTGGAACTCGCCGAGTTCATCAGGCAGAATCACAAAATCAAATTTTTCAAGCAACAAGCAGTCAACCAATGCATCAATTCAATAGAAATCAATCAAAACTCTGATACCACTGATGGGTTTGAGCCATAAGAACTTTCTTATGTGCACATGCAAACCCTAATTGCTTGGATCTAGGTTTCTCTAATTGAACATGCATTGAATCCAAGACTTACAATACTAGATCTAATGTAAACAATTGATTCTAATCATATGAATTAAGATCTAGAACAATACTTTGGATTACTTGCTTGATACTTCTTCTTCTTCTTGGAGCTTAAATTCACAATTGTCACTTCTCTAATGGCTTACAAACACCAACTAGCAAGAAGATGATTTAAGAGAGGGAGAGAGGTGAGAAATCGGCTCTAGGGTTTCCTCAAAGATTGATTGGCCGATTTCTCCAACCCTAAGGATCTATTTATACTATGAGCTCCTAGGGTTTCACCTTAAACCCTAATTTGATAACTTAGCCTCAAAGCAATCCAAAGATCCTTCTAGATAAGGCCTTGGACGATTTTTAAGATATCCGTATCCTTAAAATCATCCCTTCCCATATCCATAAGGATTCATATCCCTAAACACAACTATCACACATTTGACAGTTTATGCCCCTTTATTCAATTAATCTCTTTAAGTCACCAAATTAATTCCTAATTAATTTATGACTTATATCAATCAAATAATATTATTATTCCTTTAACATATTATTCTTATAATACATTAATAATAATATCTCTTCTCTCTATATAAATTACCTTGTCAAGTTGCTATGGTGAAGGCAACCCAAAAGGACAATGCACAACCGGGTCAAGTACTTACCAAATATAGTTACAGCCTTAGACACTAATCCAACATAAGGAGCAGCATGAGAAGCACCTGAGGGAGATGCTAGAGACTTTGAAGAGGGAGAGACTTTTTGCAAGGTATTCCAAATGTGAGTTATGGTTGCACGCGGAGCAATTTCTTGGGCACCTTGTCAATCAGAAGGGTATTCTAGTCGTTTCGGCCAAGATAGAGGTCATGATGCAGTGGGAGATTCCGAGGTCTCCAATTGAGATTCGAAGCTCCCTGGGTCTAGCGGGTTATTACTGGAGATTTATTCGGGTTCTTGGAGATGGTGTGATATTTTGGACTGGCTAGTATTGAAACACTAGCAATGGTAAGCGTGGTTTTCAGCAGATTGGGCATAGAATGGTAAGAAGGATTGAGAATCCTTCCAGTATTGTGTGTTGTAAGACGTTAGTTGAATCAAAGTGGGGGAGAATCCTCCAAGGATTCAGAAGTAGGAGTAGTTTTGAAACTAGGTTAAGTTTCGCATCCTTGTTAGGAAGGAAGACAGCCCAAGCGACTGTATGGTTTGAGGATAGTGTGAGATGGAAGTTCGGAAAAACTTGCCAATAAGGAGATCGTGTTCCTGTAATGTTTACCAGCAAGCCTTAGGGAATCAGGTTGGGGATTACAGTCAGGACATGAGTTCAGTTGAGTGCGGGTCAAGAACGTGTCGATCCAGTATGGAGAGTATTGTAAGTCTGCGGGTGTAGCCGTAGCATTCACTAGCAGCCAGATAGTGTTAGAGTGTTGTAAGTATGCGGGTGTAGTCGTAGCATTCACTAGCAGTCAGATAGTGATAGAGTGTTGTAAGTTTGTGGGTGTATTTGTAGCATTCACTAGCAGCCAGATAGTGTTAGAGTGTTGTAAGTCTGCGGGTGTAGCTGTAGCATTCACTAGTAGTCAGATAGTGATAAAGTGTTGTAAGTCTGCGGGTGTAGCTGTAGCATTCACTAGGTTGGTAGATAGCGTGAGTGCGTTTTTAGGACGCGGAAGGAACAATAATACCCACCGGTTCAGGTGTAGCAGTGAGGACATGGAAATCCATGGATTGGATTTTGGAATTACCTAGACGGATTAGACCTGGTTAACCAATGATAAGACTGTAGAAGCGCCACTACAACTATGAGAGCAAGGAAGCAGGGGACTGCTTAAGGTCATTCATGAAATGAGGCTACCAATGGTCATATAGCAATCATTTTTAGCCTTGGGTTTGGTGACGTCAGGATTCGACGTATAGACTCGATCAGTTAGATCAGAAAGTTATTAGAGCCTCAGTGGCATGGTAACTAGTGGCAACTAGTTCTAGAGAAGGAATTTGTTCAGAAGTCGTGTGAGGCGACTAAGTGGGAGTCCTTTTAGCTCAGCGACCGGACTGGAACCCGGTATTTCAGATGACTGACGGATGAAGTGAGACCAGGAAGGTCTCGATAGATTTTGGAAATCGGTCATGTAGCAACATGTTGTTTCAAGCAGTTTCAGCGATTAGGAAGTATTAGTATTGGTGTTTAAGGTTACGTATACTAATAGAATGGTGGGTTGACTGGGAAGTGACAAGTCACTCACAGTGGGATTACCTGAGCTTTGGCCAAGTATAAGTGATCTGCATGGATATTTGGGTTTGGGAATTATATGATGCGAACCTCGAGTTATCAGAAGTTGAGTAGTCAGTTGAAGGATAAACGGACTGGGTTCAACGATAATGATTCAGTATGAGTGGTCTGTCAGGGATTCAGACCATCTCGAGACAGCAGATTTTGGACAGAGTAGATGTGATTTTGTTGCAAGGAATTCATTCATCTGCAGATTCTAGAGCCTTGCGAAGGTTGGTCACCATTACCCTAGAAAGGCTAGGGTGTGCCCAGGATGGCGACCATGTTACTAGAGTGGTTTGAAGTGAAAGGAATGGCAAGGAATGATTTCGAGGATGAAATCTAAATTAAGTGGGGGAGAATTGTAACACCCTGTTTATTTAATAGATAAATAGATAAAATTAATATGAATAGTATCCCTGAATGTGGAATAATTTAGCAAGGCGTTAGTTCTGGGGATTTAAAAGTTATAAATTTAGAGATTATGGGTTAAAAGTGTAAGTTCTATGATCTATTTTGTAAAGGTTTTTAGAAGGCGGGGGTGTTTGGTAAGCCTTGGACTTGTTATGAAAGGAATTCTAGAACCGAGGTCTATTTGGTAAAAATTCATACCTAAATCGAAAAGGATTTTAGGAGTGAGGGTAGAAAGGTTAAATCAGGGACTTGGTTTGAAAAAAGAATGAGAAGGAGGGACCATAATGGTCATCATGGAAATAAGTTGGAATAGCAACGAGTATATAAGCTATATAAGAACCCAAACCCTAACGCAAGGTTCAGCCGCCATGTGTGAAGTCGGTCGCCCCTTCCCCCCCTTCTCCTCGTTTTTCCGATATGATCAAGTCGCTGCTTACCACCAGGACTCCGTGTGTGGCTTGGAGGACCACCGAGATCGGATCATGGACAAAAACGCCGGAGTCCGTTGGTGCTGTTTGTTGTCGGCGGTTGCTGGAGACGAGGCCGACGTCGGGGCCGTCGTATCTCTATCTTCTCCGGTAATGACAACCTTTCTCTCTCTTGTTCCTCTGCCATTTCTATTATGACCTTCGTCATCTCCACCCCGATGGCTATCACCTTTTTGTTGATATTCTTTCCGGTCGCCGCAAATCACCGTAGGATGGCAGTGATGTGTGTATTTCACGTGTATTTCTGTTTTTCAGCTAAGGATGTGATGTTTGTGCGCGTTTCGTCGTCACCATGGGAGTGTTTGGTCCTATTGGGCCATGTTTGGATGGAAAACCCTAATTAGGGTTTAGAAAACCCTAATTTTGAGTATTTGGGCCTTGGACTTATTGGGACCCACCTTTGGGCCATTAGGATTGGATTGTTTATTAAGCCCAAATTATTCCATATCATTTATCTAGTAGAGTAAAGGACTTTATGGACTAAGTCCTTAATGGGTTAAGTGAGAAACACTTAACCCTAATTGCCATTTTATGTGAAACCCTAATTTCACTTGGACTTTGAGTTGGGCCTTCCTATTGAGCCTTGGTGATTAGGATAATAATGGACCATCCAAGAGCAAGCAAATGGACTAGAATAATCTAATGGACTTAGGGTAAGGCCCATGTAACGAGTTTGGGCCCAATTTAGAAAATTGGGCCATCAATGGGCCATAGTCGGGGCCTTGATGATTATGAGATGTTGGACTATAAGAATGTCAAGTGTTGGACCAAGAATGAATGATTGGGCCTTAAGTCAAGACCATGTAGAGGTTGGGCCCAATTTAGAAAATTAGGCCATAGTTGGGCCTTGGTCCATTATTAGACTTTTGGGCCTTTGGATTGGGCCTTGGGCTTGAGTCAAGCTAAGATAGGGGTAAAGTAGTCTTTTACCCCAAGTATTGACTTATGGTTATGAGTTGGAACCCAATTATTAATTGGGTGTTATTTTGATATTGACATATTGGGAATCTGTCATCCAGCAACTATGGTTTGGTCAGAGGGACTTCAGTAGTGTGAGGTGAGTTTTTCCTCCAGTAGGAACGGGTCTAAGGCACAAATACCGACCCGTTTAAGTAGTAGAGTATGTTGGGGTGAGCCCGATGCTGGGGTTAGCCCGATGCAGTTTATATGTTTCCGGACTTCGGTCCGATGCCGGGGCAGTCACGAGAAGTAGCTATGTATGCTTGATGTCTTTGTGATTCATGCATGTTTATGTGTTATGTGTTATATGTTCCGGACCCTAGTCCGATGTCGGGCAAGCCCGATGCAGTATATGTGATTATGTTATATGTTATGTGTTCCGGGGTAAGCCCGATATCGGGGCAAGCCTGATGTATGTTAGTCATTATGCCATGTATTATGTATTCGGGGCAAGCCCAATGTATGCTAGTTTATGTGTTATATGTTCCGGACTTCGGTCCGATGTCGGGGCAACCCGATGCAGTTTATGTGATTATGTTATGTGTTTATGATAGATATGTTATGTTGAGTATGTGTCCAGGTAAGCCCGATGTCGGGGCAAGACCGATGCCGGGGTGACCGATACCCGATGCGGTCGGATGCCGGGGTAAGCCCGATGTCGAGTAAGCCAATGTCGAGATTTGTCCCGATGCAGTTGGGAAGAGTCCCAGAGTTATGTTATTTGTTATATGTGCTATGTATGGTATGTGGTAGTTTGGGGGAGCTCACTAAGCTTTGTGTTTACAATTTCAGTTTTGGTTTCAGGTACTTCAGGTTTCAAAAGAGGATCTCGGGAAGGTTGCAGTGCACACACCATTTGTTCAGTCTGGGATGTTTATACTCTGATATACATGACAGTTGTTATAGTATTCTGAGATACCTTGTTTATGATTTTTCTATGATGTATGATGATTATAGTTTTTATTATGAAATTAAAACGAAAATTTTGGCTTGTAAATTTGGGATGTTTTAAAGATTTTGCTTAAATAATTCCTTGAAAAAAAATACCAGGCGTGGTAAATATAGTCATTTTATATATACAAAGCACATGCAATTATATAAACAAATGACATTCAATTAATTTAATAAACTTTAGGGATACAACCTATCAATTTTCTTGATTAAGGAATAAAATTACAAATTTGAACGAACCATGGAGACTAAAGGTGTAATTTGCTCTTTATAATATAATCAATAATATTTAAGAAATATATTTATTTTTCATTATAAAAATTATATTTCCATGGTCTTCACACGCGCGCGCACACACACACACACATACACACACAAACATATATATATATATATATATATATATATATATATATATATATATATATATATATATATAACTCACTCGTCTTATTCTATATTGGGTCATAAAATAACGAGAAAATTACTTACCAGTGTAATCATCTTTATCGATTTGTCCACATTTATGCAACTTCTTTATTTTTGTATACAGTTGACCATTTAATTTGTTATATGTGTTCACATATTGCCATTGTCATTGGCTATAACAGGTGACAATGTTTATATGTAAACACATAAATAAGTTAAATGGTTAAATGTGTACAAAAAAAGTTGTCTAAATGTGAACAAAACGTAAAATTAATTACTCTGTTAAGTCATTTTCCTCACTTTTAATAGTGATTTTATTTTTCATATTTGTTTGTATTATTTTTTTCAAACATTATTTTTAAAATATCCATAATTTCTTAAATATTAAATAAATATTGATCAATTCTAAACTTTACTTTTTAATTTAATAAATATGTTTTTGGTTTTGTGATATATTTTATATAGCCACTTATAAATTTTTTCTTTATTTTTAAGCATATACAATATTTTTAAAGTAAATAGTATCTAACAATAAAATTAAATATGTAACAATAAGTATGAAGGGTTTTTTAAAAAAATAAAAAAAATATATTATTTAGCAAATAAAAAAAATCTATATAATATAAATGTTTTAAAATTATTACAACTTTTTAATACTTTTTAATTAGAAGTTTATAAAAATTTATTTTTTAATACAATGTTTTAAACTAGTATTTAACGAAAGTATTTTAAAATGTTATAAAAAAAATATTAAATTGTCATACAAAATCTGTGACACACTTTAAAAATGTTGTAAAAGAAAGTTTAGAAATAATTGTATGAATGTTATAAAAAAATTGTATAAAATGTACAAAAAATAATAATAATAAAATAAAATAAAATAAAATAAAATAAAATTTAAAAAATTCTAAGAAAAATTTGAAAGATTTATAAAATATTTGGTTTAAAAGCACTTGTATTAAAATTATATGAAAGTATAGAAAAAAGTATAAAAAAAAATTACAAGCAAAGTTTAAAACACTGTATTAGAAAAACCTATAAAAAAGATTCATAAAAATATTGAAAGAAATTATAAAAAGTCTTAAGAAATTTATAAAAAAAAAAATTATTCACATTTGTACAAATTTTTTTGTATACATTTGTCCAATTAACTTGTTAAATGTGTTTACATATTATCATTGTCACATGCGGTAATATGTGAACACATTTAACAAGTTAAATGGTCAAATGTGTACAAAAAAATTAAGTTGTCTAAACATGAACAAGACGAAAAAATAATTACCTCGCAAGTCATTTTCCCGAAAATAAAATATAAAAAATTATTGAAAAGTTTATATTACAATGGATTTATTTATTTTGAACAAACTATGCCTTTGATTATTTTTATAATAAAATTCTACATGTACGTATTCACTTATTATTATCATAATCAAAGAAGATGATCCACTTCTAACTTCTAAAGTTCTAATATAAAAAGGAATGTTATATTTTATTTATCATAGTCTTTATGATATGAAGATTAAAAAAAGAAAAGTTGTACTTGAGATATAAATAAAAATATAAAAGCAATCTAAGTTATAGAAAATCTCAAATTAGAATTTGTTCTAAGATTTAATTAAAGCTATTCGAGTTGTCATGTAATTTGGGGTAATATCATAAAAAACACTATTTTTTTGGTTTTTTAGATTAATTCTTTTTTTTTAAAAGACTTTATATTTTTCTTTTTTCACTTGTAATCTTTGGGTTTTATATAACTTTTTTTCTTAAAAACTTCTACTTTTTTTCTTTGAAAAACTTGTTGTTTATTTATTTATTTTAAAAATCCCACATATTTGGCGATTGTTTTCCAAAAAAACATAGGTTTTTTTGAAAAAAAAATAAAAATAAAAATCTAAGGGTTTTTAAGAAAAACAAAAATCTAGTTTTTTTTTGAAAATTTTTGTTTAAAACCGGAAGATAATCAATAAACCTACTCAAATGGCCACTCAGAATAAATGAAAAAATAAATACAAATTTTTTTTACAAAATATAATTTGAGATTTAATCTAGAAGAAACCTAAAATATATGACTTTATATGATATAAACCTTAAAACATTATTATTTTAAGTTTGTAAACAATTATAATAATCAAGATTTTTTTTTTCAAATGAAAAACGATTTAGTGAAAGCGTCACCATAATATTTCAATGGTGACTTCAAGTTCGAGCTCATTTACAGGGCAAACTCAGCCTCGAAGAAGGTTTACAAGGAAAACTTCTCACACATAAGACATAACTACAAAAGAAAATTTTAACAAATTCAAATATTTAAACTTCTAACTTCTATCAAATCCTATACATCAATCTAGTGGGCATCACTAATGAAGATTATATAAGTATAACAATTCATAATTCAATGAAGTTAATGATTAAAAAATTCTTAAGAAATTAATAAATTTATGATTCTAATTTGATTGTTTCAAAAAATAAGTTGTCATAACATGTTCATTTAGTGCTAATTATTATTTGGATAAATTTGAATTATCAAATTATACAATTTGGATGCGACTAGATAAATTATATATGGTTTTTCAACTTGATTTTAGCCTACATTTAATTAATATTTTGAATTGCAAACTAGTTTTAGTTACCATATCTAAAAGCGAATAATTATTTTTATAGTTATAATTATATGTTATACTTTAAAATGTATTTCGAACTTCTAATTTTTTTAAAGTAATTTTTACTTTTTAGACTCTTTTATATTTTATTTTTTATATAGCTTTAGACATTTGTAAAGTACCAATTATTTTTATGCGAATAATAATTATATATAAATAAAAACTATAACTATAGCTATTAATTAGTTTTCCTATAACTCTATAAAAGGACAATAATAGAAAGTTTTTATTTTTATGTTTAGGTGAAAGATGTAAATGTTAGGAAATAGTTAGAAACTTAGAATACGAGTCGGGTTCAAAAATCAAACCCATTAACCCGGTTTCCACTCAACCCAGAGTCATACCCTCATCAAAACGAACCACACCCACCAGCCACCAGCCACCACCACGCCTGGATGGGCCAATCCTCTTCCACCAACGCGCCGTCGCCACCGCGGTCAACACAGCGCCACCACCGCTCTATTAGTCTATCTTCATCCTTTTCAGCTCGATCAGAAATTTTTTCTTTTATGCACTCGAAAAAGGAGCCATCTTTTGAGATTCCTGACGCTGTTCCAACTACAATCGACTATACATCTGAAATTCCCGACGAATGTTTAGCTATAGTTTTCCAGTTCCTCAGCTCCGGCGAACGGAAGCGTTGTTCCCTCGTATCTCGCCGATGGTTACTCGTCGAAGGGGAGAGTCGCCACCGCCTTGCTCTAAACGCCCAATCTGATCTTCTACCTCTTATTCCGTCAATTTTCGCACGGTTTGACTCCGTTACCAAACTCGCGCTCCGGTGTGACCGCAGATCCGTTAGTATAAATGACGAAGGGCTGATCCTTATCTCGTTCCGGTGCCCTAACCTCACGCGCCTGAAGCTCCGCGGATGCCGAGAAATAACTGATGTAGGTATGGCCGGCTTAGCGAAAAACTGCAAGGGTTTGAAGAAATTCTCTTGTGGATCTTGCATGTTCGGTGCTAAAGGCATAAACGCCCTCCTCGATAGCTGTTCTTATCTCGAGGAGCTCTCTGTTAAACGATTAAGAGGCATCAACGACGGAGGAGCAGCGGAGCCGATTGGGCCAGGGGCGGCGGCTTCCTCGCTCAAAAGTATATGTCTTAAGGAGCTATACAACGGCCATTTCTTCGGACCTTTAATTAGCGGTGCAAAAAAACTGAAGACGTTGAAATTGCTCCGATGCTTAGGCGATTGGGATAGGTTATTGGAGACGATAGCGACTGCAGATAGTTGTTTGGTTGAAGTTCATCTGGAGAGACTACAGGTGACAGATGTTGGGCTTTCATCCCTCTCTAATTGCTCCAAATTGGAAATTCTACACATCGTCAAGACACCAGAATGCACAAATACTGGGGTCGTCGCCATTGCTGAGCACTGTAAGTACTTAAGAAAGCTTCACATCGATGGATGGAGAACAAACAGGATAGGAAACGAGGGTTTGACAGCGATTGCTAAACACAGTGCAAACCTTCAAGAACTTGTTCTAATTGGGGTCAACCCTAACTCAGCAAGCCTAGAAGCAATCGCTACAAACTGTCAAAAGCTAGAAAGATTAGCTCTATGTGGAAGCGAAACAATAGCTGATGGGGAGATTTCAGGCATAGCATCAAAATGTGTTGCTTTGAAGAAGCTCTGTATAAAAGGGTGTCCAGTATCAGATGAAGGAATCGAAGCTTTTGCTTGGGGTTGTCCTAATTTGGTGAAGATCAAGGTAAAGAAGTGCAAGAATGTGACTAGTGAAGTTGGAGATTGGCTACGAGCTAGAAGAGGGTCATTGGTGGTGAATTTGGATGTGTGTGAAGTTGAAACTGAAGCTGTGGATGCAAGTGCTAGCGATGGAGTTCAAGAAGATGCAGTGGAGTTTCCCCCAATCATTAGCCAGGTAACTGTTGGTGAACCTGAACGTGAACATGAACCTTCATCTTCTACCTCAAGCTCAAGCGGGCGTCGTGCATCCATCTTCAAAACCAGGTTTGGCTTCTTTGGAGTTAGGGTTTTTGTTCCTTGCACTTTCAGAAGGTGGACAAATGGTAATAGCAACACATGAGTCATGAACACACTTAAAAATTGATCAAAAGCTTGTGTTGTGTTGTTAATATCTGATTTCTTTTTTCTTTTTTCTTTTTTCTGTTCTTGAATTTGATCTGGAGTTGAGGTGTTGTTTTGATTTGCGTTTGATTGTAAGTGTCAAAGTTGTCCTTTTTATTCTTTTCTTCACATGGAAACACTTGTAGTTGTTAGTAGGATATGGCAATGTGTGAGTGACATTGACACCCAAAAACATGTAAGTCATTTGTTTATGTTGGTTATGTAAGATTTAAAACAAATATCAAAGTAGGTTGCTATTACTTGATTATATGTGGAACAAGGGGAGGATGAAGTATTGGTGTTATGGTTGTGAGAAAATGTGTTGAAAATGTTCAAAACTTTTAAGCAATGTATGTTTTAACTTTAAGTGTGTAACATGTTGTGATGATGAGAAATTTCTTAAGTTGTACATAGGGTCATTGGACAAGTCCTCTAAAGCAAAGCAAGTTTTGGGAATTTTATGATTGGAATGTTGTAGTATAGTATTTATGAAGTCTATGTAAGCGAAGTCATTTTTTTTGGACGATGGACGCAAAAGTTGCTCAGAACGATTTTTCGCTTGTTTGGTTCGGGTTGACCGTTGAGGTTGGAAATTTAGAAAAAAAAAAAAAAAAAAAAAAAAAAAAAAAACTTGGTCACAAAATGAGAAATTTGGTGCGCACAAGGTTCTAAATGGCATAAGTCGTGGCATGGCGTTAAGGTCGAGCCATGGTGATATCATGATGTATTTTTGTTATTACTTAATTATATTGAACAACTTATACATGCAAAAGAAAATGCATAATTATATATTAATATCAAATATATCAATTCAAAGAAAATGATATATCAAAAACTAATTATAAAAAGTTGAACAAAACCTAATGGTTTGAGCTCGATAAAAAAATATGAAAAAGCATTTTGAAAAAAATCTCATCCCATATACCATATCGTGCCAGGACACTCTTCGCATTGGTACGTGTCATGCCTAATAACACCACCATGTTGGGACATAAGAGTAGTGTTTTGCTGCTATGGCACACCATGGTGTGTCTTTTAGAATACTTGTCACACACTTAAAAAGGAAAAATGTGTTTGTTATGAGCACACGTACACGAGCGATTGTTGACTTTGATTTTTGTTTTTTGAATTGAAAGTGGAAAATAAGTTCTTTTTTAGCGATAAGTTTGATTAAAATAATGTTTCGATTATTTCACTTTAAGTTTACGATCATCGTTTGGGCCTTGGGAGTGAGGATATGGTTTACATCGCATGGGTGGCTTGTATACTATCTACGACAGCTCTTCAGGGCTAAGTGGCATGATCATATGACTTTTTTGGAATCATTACATGATTACTTCAGTTATTAGGTTGTTGTTGATCGATTCTTGAAGAGTGTGATATGGCAAATAAGGAAGGTTGGACCTTTGTGGATCGACGCAAATGCATGCAACGAAAGAAATCAAGGTTGGGTAAAAGCTTCAGCTTTGTTTAATCTTGGAAAATGTTCAAAATTTGATACATAATCCATGTTATTTGTGGATTGGAAATTATAAGGTTTTTGCAACGTTAGGTAGGTTTGATAGACTTAATAATGGTATTGGCACTCACGTGGATATGGAGAAAAAGTAGCTATGTATGCGTGAGGATGGAGCTCCTCATAATGTTAAGCTGTATTCCTATGCCAATGCAATTTTAGATAGTAAATATAGACAAGCTCTTAAGAAGGTAGGTGTCGAGTTACTTGACGATGCCATAAAGTTGGATTATAGGATTACATGGTCAAGGACACAACATTTTTGTCTAATTATAGGTAATGTGAAGTAGTTCCTATCTATTCCAGATCTTTAATCCACATGCAAAAATAAAGGCTCAATAGACTATGAGTTAAAGTATATATGCGAGCTTTGGGTTATGTTTAAATTTCTCAATACATGTGTACGATGAAAGGATTAAAACGTAGTTCTCAAGAAGGGATGAAGTTATGGTCACTTAATTTTGTTGTTCCCAAAAGACTTGTATAAAAAGACTTATATAGATTAAAGGTTTGAAGTAAAAGTTCTCTCAATAAGATTGCTAAAAGATGAGGCTTGATTGTCTATATGTTCGATTGTTAGTGATTTTAGTGTCACATGGTCATTCTAGTGTAGTGGAATATATAGATTACCAATGGAATTCAAGTCTTGATTTTAGACAAGTTAGGAGATGTGGAGTACACACTTGTATAAAACGAGTTTGAACATATCATCCCTTAATTAAGGGATAAAACCAACATTTAATGTTGACTGATCTTATCTTTAGTAACCAAATTAATTCGGATGAAGGTGGTTCATGTTATGAGCACTCTTGCACCATAAGCACATGAAGATGAAACAATGGAGCAAATTAGACGTCGTTGGAAACGGGAGAAAGATTACTACATCTATAGAGACCACATTATGAACAATATGCCTTATCCTTTATTTGATTCCTACCAAAACACGAAGAATACAAAGGAACTGTGGAATACCCTTGAGTCTAAGTGCATCGTTGAGGATGCTTCTAATAAGAAGGTTTGAATTTATTTTTAAATTTATAATTTAACATGCTTAGATAGGTAAAGTCCGTTAAAAATTCATAACTTTGTCATCCGACGTCTGTTTTCGTATGTCTTTATATCGTTGAGTTTCTATTAACGAGATATTCCATTCTCATTTAGACTGTGTTGGCTAAAAATTGATCGATCCAAAAATTCGAATTCTGGGTTGTGCACTGCTATGATAAATCTTAGAAAAAAACATAACTTCCGCATACGAAGTCAGATTTGGGTGTTCTTTTTATGCATGCTCTCGGTTTAACGTATACAACGACTTTCATTTAGATTTATAAGGCTAAAAAGTATTTTATCGCAAACTCACTTTTTACGTCACACAGCGTCGCGCCGGTTTTGTCGCGAAACTTCGATGAGTCATAACTTCTTTGTTATAAGTCGGATTTCAGTGTTCTTTATATGTACGGAAACTTTGTGACATATACTATAACTTATTAGAGTAAATTACACGAATGGTCCTTATGGTTTGGGGTAATTTGCATGTTTGGTCCCTAACTTATTTTTGTAACTCGGAAGGTCCCTACAGTTTGTTTTTGTTGCACGTTTGGTCCCTATTTTACCTAAAAAGACTATTTTGCCCTTGATTTTCTAATTTATTTAAATAAAATGGGATATGTAAGGTAAGGTAAAGTGAGGTGAAAGTGAGGTTGGGAGTGTTTTTATTTAAATAAATTAAAAAATCAAGGGCAAAATAGTCTTTTTAGGTAAGACAGGGACCAAGCGTGCAACAAAAACAAACAGTAGGGACCTTCCGAGTTAAAAAAATAAGTTAGGGACCAAACGTGCAAATTACCCCAAACCATAGGGACCATTTGTGTAATTTACTCAACTTATTATAAGTCCCCAAATTGCTTGTGTATCAATCAGATCCAATTGATGGTGCGGAATCTCAATCAATTGGATGATGTCAGATTAATATAGAAGAGAAGGAGAAGAAGAATAACTTGAATCTAATGTATTGATGATATGATTGAGTGATGCTCCTTACAATAGATTCTCTTTAACACACACTTCTTCTCTCTAACTTTCTCTCTCTTCTCTAGCCTTCTCTAACCGTACACTCCCACATGCACTCCTCTATTTATATGGACCTCCAGCCATACACATGTGTACAACTGCACACCCTGTGTACGGCCGTACACACAAACCGCAAACACATACAACATTACATAAAAATATATTTTCCTAGAAAAGCAAAGTATAAACCATATTTTTGACCCAACAATCTCCCCCTTGGTTTATAGCTTTCTTTTCTAATTGGCCCAACAAACTCCCCTTAAAAAGTAGCTGGCTTTTTCTTGTTAATCTTCATTGGGAGCTTGGCTTCAGCATTAATCTTCAAATTTCTTCACAGCATCAAGATGAACATATGAATCTTCAATAAATGAATTCATCTTGAGCGGTTGGGTTTTTCTTCAAGATTTGACTTTGAACGCACGTCGGGTGAGGAGGCTTGATGTACTGATTCTTGAAAGATAGCGCTTTCAGCTTGAGAATCTTCAGAGAGAACAACAGAGAGAAATAATATTCTGGATCACTTCAGTAGGTTCATAGATAGCAACAAATTGATTGAGGAGGCTTCAATGCAATCTGTCACATAATCTTCAAGTACAGCTTCACCATGCTTCTGGGGTTGACAAATTGAATGTCGAAAGAATAATCTTCATTTCTTGCTCATTCGAATGCGAATTCTTCGATGCTCACGAATGAAGCCTTGGCTCAGAAGATCTTCAATACAGTCTTCACGAGTCTCATCTATGTCTGAAATCACTTTTCAAGACAAAACAAAACTAAAAGAAAAATTAGCACAAAAAATATATATATATTTTTGGATTTTTGATATTTTCTGGAAAAATAAAAACAGAAACAAAAATATTTTTGGATTTTCTAAACAATAAATAACACTATTTTTGGATTTTTAATTTTATGATTTTTGTTTGATTTTTGAATTATTTTTAGTTCTCCCCCTAAAATTTGTGCATAGAGGAAAACTATGAACAAATTTAACAAAAATAAAATGATATCTAACTTTAAGAATGATTTGGGATCAAAGTTTTTAGACAACCTTTATCCGCTTGTCGGTACCTTCTATCTTCACGTCTTTGTCTGGTCGATCGCCGGTATTGTTGTCCACTTAAACACGAAAAATTGTGACAAAATTAGGACATACTATAAGTGACAAGACAATGTGATCCTAAGTTCCTAGATATTATATCTGATCCTAAGTTTCTAGATACTATAACTTAAGGACCATTCATCTGACGACGACTAGGGATATTGTTGTCCACCTAAATTGAGCAGCGAGATCTATAGATAATCTTTGAGTGTTCAATTTAATTGTACTGGAACATGTTTCCCGCTTCCAGATATGCCCCGGTAATCAAGGACTTCCAGAGTACTCCTTACATCGGATGAGCAGACCATCATTAGGGGAGAAGACAGATTCAGAGTATTATCACTTATAGTGCATATGCTGTGTACCAGGTCGGATTGTTAGTCACGCAAAGGACACATCATACGGCTAACAGATAAGAGGAATTTCATATATATATATATATATATATATATATATATATATATATAATATGCAGAGAAATAGAGTTGCATATGTTACAGTCCAGGTCAGATCTCTTCTAATCACGCAGAGGAGGTAACATATGACTAACAGACAGAAAGAAAGAAAATGATTTTCTACAGACCTAATTTATCAGAATTTACCAGTTGCCCCATCAATACCGGAATTAAGGACAGAATCCGCACATGGAGGAAAAGTTAAACCACGGTTCCAGATACGGGTTCATTTAATGTGACGAGTAAATTCCCATATATATATTTCCCTGCTCAACCTATCCAAGCGTCGTATTGTCAGGCTAAACGGTTCTAACTAGGTCAAGATTTGTCAAGTCATTTGATTTCTTAAGTTCAACTCTGCCTAGTCATGTCCATTTAGAATCTTTCGTGCCTACCGACGCATCAAACCAGAGCATAGACCCTTCAACTTTGGGTACGTTACGCAGACTCAGATTGCCCGTTATCACTCACTTCCCAAAACATCTCCCTCAAGCACATTCCATAACCAACATATTATTATTTTTTGATTTTTTTTTTAAAAAAATTCTAATTTTTGTTTTGTTTTTATTTCTCCCCCTAAATTTGTGCATAGGAGAGAAACGAAAGTAAATGCGCAAATTTAAACTATCCTAAAACAAAAATTAGTCTTTAAAGCGAATCAGCTTAAGAAAAACTCAGAAGTATAGAGAAGAAAAACTCAAACCGTAAGTCACCGATTGAATTTGCATCCGGAAGGTCTAAGAACAGCACACGTAATCTCAGAACAGATCCGAAAATTCTTCATGTCATTAAGCACAAACCCCGTGAGTGATCTCTTCTTTTCTTCCTTTCCCGCAAAGGGCACATACTCCCAAACAATGTTCTGAGTGTTGTACAGTTGAGAGATGTCTCCTATCATGTGCCAAGAACAGCCACTACCAACAAACCGAAGTCTGATGATATGCCTCCATAGCTGCTCCGACATAGAGCGGGATTAGTTGGTCTTTGGAACCCAGTCCATTTTGAAACTGGGTCGACCTTTGTCATCTTTGCACGATAATCTCTCCCATGACATGTCCTGCTTATCACAAACAGAAGATCTAAAAATGTTATAAGCGTTAGAAGATTTTAGAGAGTGAGCCTTTGGAACCCATTTGTAGTTGGGTTTAACCCATTTCTTTTTCGATCTGATGGGTGGCTCAGCACTTGATTTTGAACTTGATGTCGGCCGTTGAGATGACTTTGATTTTGACTTCATGGGAGCATCTCTTGGATTTGACTTCTTGGCTGACATTCCCTTCTTGACCTTGGGATTTGATTTCTTGGCCTTGGGAGTTGAACTCTTGCCCTTCGTGTCATTACAGTCGCCATTGTCTGAACGTGACCTTGAGGGGTTTCTTTTGAAGTATCTCCCTCTTGGAGTGTTCTGCCACCCTTGTGTATAGTAGGGAACGTATGCTCGATTAGGACAATTTCTGGCAATGTGTCCAGATGTTCCACAGTGAAAACAAGTCTTTTTCTTCACTGTGAAGTTGTGTCCAGATGTTCCACACTTGCAACAAGAACTCTGTTGCGTTGGAATTGGTGGCATGTATTTCTCAACGGCAGGTTGATCAGAAGCAGTTGAGTTCGAAGCAACAGATTCAGAGTTCAAGGAGATGTTGGTTTGTTCAATGGTGTTCTCATTGTTCTCATCCTTTGCTACTTTACCTGCACATAAAGTGGAAGCATTAGTATCTTCAACTTGAATACCTCTTGACACAAATCCAGCTGGTTTGCCATATCGAAGATGTGCCTCCCTGTCAATTTCGTCCTATGTCATAGGGATGGACGTGTAGTTATGATTGAAAGGTGGAGGAACACTATCATACCCTAGACCCTTGTTTTGATTTTCTTTGAATTTTAATTGGGTTTCATATAAGGACTCGACTGTCTTACTTGACGCAGTGTAATTTTTGAAACTAACATCTGTTTTTCCACACTTTATTTTCAAAGCGTCAAGTTCTTCAGTTACATCATCAAGTTTTTTCTTAATGTGATCATAATTTTCACACTTGTTGCTGTAATCTTCTTGTAATTTCCGGAAATCCTTGATTTTGGTTTCTAATTGAGCTTTTAACGGTTTCTGTTCTTTCCTAAGAGTATAGCCTTCGTATTTGAGGTCCTCATTTTCTCTTTTTAATAAATCAATTTGTTCGCGAAAAAATTTAATCGTAGCTTTACAAGATGGAGTACATGAAACTTCATTTACCGGAATTAATGTGGAACTCATTTTCTTTTTTTTCTTTTTTTTTTAATTTTTTATATATTTTTAATTGCCCTTTGACTTAAAAACCAAGAAAGTCAACCTTAAAAGTCAAATTTTAAAAAGTCAAACTTAAAAGTCAAACCGAAAAGCCAAATTTGAAAAATTAAAAGTCAAACGAGAAAGTCAAAATTTAAAGTCAAATGTCAACTTTTAAAAGTCAAAGTCAAAATTTTAAGTAAAAAGTCAAAAATAAAAGTTAAAATTTAAAAACTAAAATTTTGGGTTGAAAAAGGATTTTAAAAATAAAAGGAATTGATTTTTGGGGTTAAAATCGCCAATTTTCGAAAGTAATAACCGAGAAGGAGAAGTTATGTTTTAAATTTCGGAGGAGTGACACAAAGAGTATTCCAGATGAGTTGGTAAGGCGCGCTTGGCAATGATCTCGAGGTCCAGGGTTCGATCCCCGTCACCTTCAATCCCCTTTCTTTTTTTTATGAAAGGGCTGCTGTGCGAGGTTGCTGCTTGCGAGGTGAGCCAAGTGCGAGCCGAAGACGCTGTTGATACGAGAGCGAGGCAGCTGATCCGAGGCGAAACCGAGCCACACACTCCGAGGCGTACACCGTGACCGCACACGTCCGAGACGCACACTCCGAGCCGCACATCGAGCCGGCCGCACATACCGAGGCTGCTAAGCCGCACACCTTCAATAGATTTGCGAAAAAACGACGTTTTTCACCCTTTTTTGCTCCAAAACTCGATCAAAAACTCGTTTTTATGAAAAATGCAAAGAAGTAACCCCCCTTATTTTTGCGAAATCTATCAAAAAACGCTATTATCTTTTCCAAATAAGATCAAATAAGCTCCAGATCTGAAAAAATTGATTGATACAACCAAGCTCTGATACCAATTGTAAGTCCCCAAATTGCTCGTGTATCAATAAGATCCAATTGATGGTGCGGAATCCCAATCAATTAGATGATGTCAGATCAATATAAAAGAGAAGGAGAAGAAGAATAACTTGAATCTAATGTATTGATGATATGATTGAGTGATGCTCCTTACAATAGATTCTCTTTCACACACACTTCTTCTCTCTAACTTTCTCTCTCTTCTCTAGCCTTCTCTAACCGTACACTCCCACATGCACTCCTCTATTTATATGGACCTCCAGCCATACACATGTGTACAGCTGCACACCCTGTGTACGGCCGTACACAGGGTGTGCGGCCATACACACAAACCGCAAACACATACAACATTACATAAAAATATATTTTCCTAGAAAAGCAAAGTATAAACCATATTTTTGACCCAACACTTATTTAAGATTATTTATTCTAAATAATTTTCTATCAAAAGTCATTTTTGACGTTTATTGTCTCTAAATTGACTATCCCGAATGTGCGGGCGTTACATGGAGCAATATAATGAAATCCTTCTCATTTTGGGTCAAGTCACTTAGCACAAGATGAGCATGGATGAATGCATTGTTGTGTCGAGTGTGATTGACTAGTTACCACCATCTTGGAAGGACTTCAAACGGAAGAGCTGTTCAAGAAAACGATAAACACAAAGGGAAACCTAATATTGGACAACTTTTTGTCCATATTGTGTAAGTGACTAAAAACCGTTGAAAACATAAGGGAAAGAGCATTAAATGTTTCCATAAAAAAACCAAACAAGAAACCTACCGAGTTAGTTTGTTGGAGATGTCAAAGGACTGATCATGTCAAGCGTCTCACATACAAGATGGTGATTGTGCATGGTGGGTTGACACGAGTGCTACAAGGAATTTTGGATTTATATCATAGTGATCTTTGTGATTTTCATTCCACTCATTGTGTTGATAACAAAAAGTATGTGATCATTTTCATTGATGATTCGACTCGATTTTACTATGTGTATTTGTTGCATTCCAATTATGAAGTCTTGGAAAAGTTCAAAATTTACAAAACTGAGATGGAATTGCAATTGGGAAATCTAATTATATGTCTTAGAACTGATCGGGGAGGGGAATATATGAATCCTTGTTATTTTCAATAAGTTGGAATCATCCATGAAAACATGGTTCCATATACACCACAACAAATTGGTGTTGTTGAATTGGAAAATCGAGTTTTGAAAGAAATAGTCAACTCGATGTTGTCTTGCTCAGATTTGAATAAGGGATTTTAGGGAGTGGCAATGTTTGTTATGTATTGAATTGAGTTCCAAACAAAAGGAACAAAACAACCACATACGACTTTGGTTCAAAAAAGGCTCTAAATTTAGATTATTTTCGGATTTGGGGTTGTTAGGCGATTTAAAATTACTCGAGTCCAAAAGGAATAATTTTGGTGAAAGAAGAATTGATTGTATTTTCACTGAATATCCTAATGATTCGGTGTCACTAATTATTGCAATTGAGTCGCGTGATACGATTTCCGATGAAATACGATTCACATCGATCCCGACACCTAAGGATCTGATTTGTAACAGTAATGAATGTCAAAATTCAGAAACTCTATAGGGTTTATCAGAATCGGAACCTCAAGGGGTCCAGAGAAACAAATGAGAACGAATTGCCAAAAATTCCGGTTGCGATTTTCCAAATGTATTTGGTGGAAGAATCAAGGGATGATCTTGGCTTTCAATACTATTATTCTTACGAGTTACATAATGTTATGAACTAATTTTAGGAGACAAAATTGCAAAAATGATCTCAGTGCTTGTCAAAATTATTTGTTTTTGGTCCAAAAATGTTTGATGGTGCATCAGTGGTGTAACATCCGGAATTTCAGATAATTTATTTATTCATTGAATTTCTAGTTTTATGGAAAAACTCGGCGAGTTGATGCGTAGACTCGCCGAGTAGAGACGTGAATCATTATCCGGGTGGATGGCTGGACTCGGCGAGTCGCCCCAAGGACTCGGCAAGTCCATGCTGTTTAATGAAACCCTAATTCCTCCTGTTTGGGGCCTATTTAAAGGGCCTTATGGCCGTCATTTGCGGCTAGCAGACCCCATAGAGAAACCCTAAGTGAGCTAGAGCGTTTGTGAGAGGAAAAGAGTCATTTCTTGATCATTTGTTAGTGTGTTTGCAAATAGAAGAGGACCAAGACAAGAGGAGGCTGAGAGGGTGCTAATCCAGTGATTCCAGGGCTCAGAGACTTCATTTTGAGGTATTCATTCGACCCTTCTTCAGTTTATGGTGTAATTCTTAGAGTTAGGGCTTTTTAGCCCCTTTAGAGGATGGTTATATGGAGTAATTGGTCCCTTCTCGTGTTGGTGCTGTAGATCTGGACCCAAAGAGGTCCAGAGACCCTTTTCCCTTGAGCTTTATGGGTGTTAATGGAGGTTATGAGCTTAGGATGTCATTTTAGAGGCCATATCTTCAAATAAGGCCTTTGAGCCTTTGCATGAGCACCAAGATGTTAGCTTTACGTGATTATAATGCTTTGGGAAGCTGGATCTATGGTTTAGAGAAGCGGATCTGACCTCAAGAGGTCAATTCAGCTTGAGCATGGCATGAACTCGCCGAGTCCAAAAGCCAACTCGACGAGTAGGACAAGGGTTTTCCCGATAATCACACAGTTGGTGACTCACTGAGTTGGGGAAGCGACTCAGTGAGTCAGAGGGAATCTAGAGGACAGAGTGCACGATGGTACTCACCGAGTCAGGAGCCGGACTCGGCGAGTTGGGTCGGGACATTTCACAGATTGTGATCAGTGATGATTTTCAGAGTTGAGGTTGACTCAGTGAGTCGAATGAGGACTAGGAGAGTGAAGAACACGTGTGGACTCGCCGAGTCACAGTTGTGCACTCGGCGAGTTTGGTCAAGGTTGACCGTTGACTTCGTTGACTTTTAGGGTTAGTCAATGTTTGGACCTTAGAGTCATCGGAAGGGTAAGATAGTCTTTTACCCTTCCTAGAGGATGGATAGAGAGAAAGAGATTAGCCTAGCCCTGAAGGTTGTATTAATTAGAGTATTTATTTCATGTGATTAGGTAGGGGCTAGACCAGAGTTTACCGAGTCAGAGATTTACTGAGATATCCGAGGTGGGTCTTCTCACTATACTTTACCTTGAGTAGGTAACTAGAGTTATGTGATACAGTGTTTGTATGCTATATATGTGCTATGTGTTGCACTGAATTATTCTATGTGATTTATGATGTGCATGTTTACGGAGTAGAACCTGAGGGTTCACAGAGTTTGGGTGCACGGACCCACAGAGTTATAGCCTCGAGTGGCTAATATGTGTTATATGTGGTATTTTGGGGAACTCACTAAGCTTTGTTCTTACAGTGTTTTATGTTATGTGTTTCAGGTACTAGTGAGGATCGTGGAAAGGCGCCGGCTTGATCAGTACACACACGGGATTTTTATGTTATGAGATCTTGGGATTGATATATGTTATGAATTGAGTTTTAAACAATGATGTTTTTATGAATAATGAATGAATTATGTTTTTATAAAACGCGAAAAATTGTTTTGAAATTTACGGTGTTACAAGTTGGTATCAGAGCCTTGGTTTGAGGGATTCGAGTACACCTTCGGGGGTATTTGAACTCAAACTGAGGATTTGAGAAATATTTTCAAAAGAGAACCAAATTTTCTAAAAAGAGTAAAAGATTTTTGGAAAACGCAGAGCAGAGTCGTGTGTACGATCAGTCAGTGCCCGAACGGTGATATCCCAAAATACCCTTATGTTATATGTTTATGAGATTGATATGATGTATTCTCGTGCTAGAGTGGGCTAGGTATTCCTGTTAGGACTAGAGTGACCTGATTTGTGATGCCTTAGCCTAGGGGGAGGTGAGCTGCTATGAGATGCTTGAGAGTGAGTAGGTAGCAGTGAGGAGCTTATGAGAGATCTGTTAGAGAGTGGGTTATGCATAATAGAGTACTTGGGAATTTGGATCCTAAGAGGAAGACTTGGGGTGTATACTGGTATGGTGTGGACGGTAGTATTGGGCCCGTACTACTGAAAACACCGGGGTGGTGTACAGTTCAAGTAAGAATCTTTGGGATGTCAGGGACCAAGGAGGGATGAGTTATCGAGTGCGAGTATGCTCGAGTGAGCTTCTAATGTATCGTATGTTGTATTTCAGAGGTAGATCATGGTGAGGACACGTTATACGCTAGAGAGCAGCGGGACTAGTGATGAGGAGATCCACCGGATCACCCATGAGGAGGTGGCTGCGGCCATCAGGGCAGAGATACCAGAGATGTTCAGGTCTATTAAGACCACGTTGATTGAGACTTTTGATGAGCGTTATGCCGCTCTTTCTGAGGCTGCTATTGCAGTGGCCACCGCAGCCGTCGCTGCTGCTAGGCCGCAGGGGGGTGACTCGTTGTTGTTCAGGGAGTTCAGCAACACGAAGCCACCAGAGTTTGATGGGACGCAGGATCCGATTGCAACGATGAGATGGGTATCTGACATTGAGGGGTGTTTCTATACATGCTCGTGCCCGAAGCACTTGAGGGTTCGGTTTGTGCTGAACCAGCTTCGCCTGGGGGGAGAAGGACTGGTGGAAGTTCGCGACAGCACACTATTCTCCAGCAGAGCTTGCTGCGGTGACCTGGGAGAGGTTCACCACCATGTTTCGTGATGAGTACGTTCCCTCGGTGGAACGAGATCGATTGGCACATGAGTTTTTGACCCTCAAGCAGGGTACGGAGTCTGTTACGGTTATTACCAGGATGTTTCATGAGAGGGCGATGTTCTGCCCTGAGCACGTGTCAACTGAGCAGGCACGTATGAGTCGTTATTTGAGTATTTTGAGGAGAGATATTCGGGAGTTCGTGGCGAACTCCTCGTACCGGACATTTGCCGAGCTTCAGGCAAATGCTCGGAAGAGGGAGATCGAGCTAGAGACTCAGGCTAGGGAGGAAGCGGAGTCTCAGGGGAGGGATCGGCGACCGGCACAGTCCCAGCCGGCATCCAAGCGGGCCAAGCCCGCTGATTCCAGAGCAGGGAGCCAGAAGGGCCGCACTTGTGGAAAGTGCGGCAAGGGTCATGATGGAGTTTGTAGAGCTGGATCTTGCTACAAGTGTGGCAAGGAGGGGCATATGGCCAAGATCTATACGGGATTGACAATCCACACCTAAGCTGTTAGCTACAGCTAGGCCGGCGGGCCTGGGGTGACAAATGTCATAACAGTTCCAACGCCTGAAGAACGTTGTTACAGGCCAACAATGTCGTTAGCATGGTTATAAAACTCACATAAAAGTATAAAAAAAAAGTTAGATTTACGAGATTCATATATGCATTTCAGTTTTCCATTTTATCGTTAATACAAATTTTATCACTATTATTCAAGTATGGAAAACACAAACGCACTCCAACACGGGAAACTTTTCAAATCATTTATAGAAAATATTGGATTTTCTGAAAACCTTGTTCATCGGTTTACTATCAAAAAGGACATACTTTTTCAATACAAAACGCTTATGAACTCACCAACTAAATTGTTGACACTTTTTCGAAACCACTTGTATTTCTCAGGGAATCAGTAATACAGGTAACCACCAGCTTTTGGAGAAAGGAACACTAAGGATGTTTTATTATGGAACATTTATCATCTCATTGTAATATTCTTTTGCCATTATGTATAACGCAACAACATACGTTTTCATTATATATGTGATGGTTGTGTTACTTTCTTTACAATATTCAATGGTTGTGATACTACGTGAAGTCATCCACCCCCGAATGTTTCCGCCATTCTGGTTTCGGGGTGTGACAAATTGGTATCAGAGCATTGTTTATAGTGAACTAAGTATATCGAACCACATACGATATACAAACTATAAATACAAAGGGGACCAAAAACCCTCTGATGAAACATTTTCATGAACAAAATACATTCTTTTAAAGATATACATTTTTACAAGCATGCATAAATCTCGTATCATAACAAGTTTTACTACAAAGTATTACGGCAAGTTACGACACTACGATTGAGCCTCGGGGTATGTAATCATGTCGAGAATAAATATAGCCTGATCAACTATATTTATCCTGGATTTGACCAACGTACGTCGAGGAATGGTCGTAGTGGACAACAAGCCAAAAACTTACCAAATACAAAATTGTTCTAGTTTCGCCAAGTTGAAATAGTATAGAAGTATTATTAAAAATAGTTGTACCATAAATATTATAGTTAAAAATAATAAGTCGTTAAATAGAAATTTCTTTTCTTATAACGTTCTCATACATCTATCCTAGTACAGACAAATGGCCGGATTCCATTTACCAGGAGATCCCTACTACCCAAACCAAGGCAACGACGGTTGGATAGAAGAAGACCCGGAGGAAGACCCAGAGGAAATCGAAGAAGAGGCCGAGGAAGAATTCGAAGTCGAAGTCGGAGAGGAGTTCGAAGTCGACGAAGAGATCGTGGAAATTTCTAGCGGGACAGACTCCGAGCCAGAAGTGTACGACCCTCCCATCCCTCATCCTCCCGTAATCAGACCAGATCAACCGGGACCCATCCCCATCTGGGGAAGCCACCTCTACTACTGGAGCCGCCAGCAAGGTGTACGCCCTCCATTCGGCATGTGTCGGGATTTTTACAACGTCAGTGGGGGAGGCTCAGCAGATCGAGCACTTCCTGTCGTCGTGAATGCTATAGCTAACCAGAACTACCAGGCGGACCAACAAGCAGCCAGAGTTCGTGAAATCAATGCTGCTACCCAAGGTAACGCCGCTGACATCCGCCGTTTGGAAGGACTACATGAGAATACCCAAATCTACATGGGAACACTTCAGAACCAAATGATAGTGGCTCTGGCAGAAATAAGAGGGATGAAGGAACAACAAGCAGATCTCGAGAGGCGACTGATGGGAGTCAAACGGTCGAATGCCGAGTCTAGCTCCAAACGCCGCAAGTAGAGCTTGTTCGATGCCCAAAAATTTTGTTATAGATTAGGATCTCGGATAAAAGTTTTTCCCTTATTTCCCTTTAGTATCTGCAATCGGAGACCTCTAGGAGGGTCAAATTTTTCCCGAACAAGATATGTAATGTAACACACCTCAAGTGTGACCTATATGAATGAATATGAAGTATTTCTTATTATATACCTCTAAAAAATTACGAGTTTTTCTATGCCTACCTTGAAACCATAAACTAAAGTCAAAACAAATTACAACTAACACACGATTGTCAAAACATTAGAAACTTATAGTATTCATTCTTATTTTTCTCTACCAGAACATGCCTCCTCGTAGATCAACACGCAGAAACTCAACTTCAACACCACCTCCACCACCCCCTCCAATTATGGACACCGTTATGTTCCAGACTGCTGTAACCGCTGCTGTAACTGCAGCAATGGCTCAAATGAGCAACAACGGATCGGGGGGAGGAACAAACAGTTTTACAAATGGCCAAGGTCAAAGTCGTTCAGGGGTATGCACTTACAAAGACTTCACCAACGGAAAACCTATTCCCTTTTACGGGACTGGGGGAGTATTGGCTCTATCTCAATGGATAGAGAAAACAGAAGCTGTATTCGAAATCTGTGCATGTCCTGAAGAAAGCAAAGTAAAGTTCGTCGCTTTTACTTTCTCTGAACGCGCCCTGACATGGTGGAACGGCCACGTCCAGACACTAACCCTGGTGGTGGCAAACTCCATGGGTTGGGAAAACCTGAAAAGAATGCTCCTTCGAGAATACTGCCCAAGAGGCGAGATTCAGAAGCTTGAACAGGAACTGTGGAACCTCTCGATGGTAGGATCGGACATAGCTGGTTACACCAACAGGTTCAGTGACTTAATAACACTTTGCCCAGGAATGTTAACCCTGGAGAGCCAAAAGGTTGAGAGATACATTTGGGGACTATCACCCCAACTTCGAGGAAGTGTGCTAGCTTCCAGACCCTTGACTTTCGCCAGCGCCAAGGAACTAGTGCAATCTCTTGTTGATCATGGTGTCTATCAAGGAGTCGCGGCGATTATGGCTGAACCAACCAAAGGGAACAGCAACAATGAAATCAATGCCAACAACAACAACAAGAAGAAGAAATTTTGGAACAAAAGGAAGGGGCAAACTTCACAAGAACCTTCAAAGAAACAAATGGTTGCAGTTCATGCTGCTACTACCCCCACCACAACTCCTGCTACCTCTGCACCAACAAAACCATATGCAGGGATTCTGCCCAAGTGCAGCAAGTGCAACTACCATCACCATGGTATTTGTCGCGAGATGCACTGCAAGAACTGTGACAGGAAAGGGCACACAACCCGTTTCTATAAAGCACCGGCACGACCAATTACTCAGGTTTCTGGCACTGGGGTAAGCCGGGCGTGTTATGGGTGCGGAGAGACTGGACACTTCAGGAGGGATTGTCCCAAGGAAAGGAATATTGGCGGTGTAGGGAGAGTGTTGGCAGTAGGACAGAATGAAGCAATAGCAGACCCGACGGTGGTTACGGGTACGTTCCTACTCAACAACACTTATGCATGCATACTTTTTGACTGCGGTGCGGAGAGAAGTTTTGTGAGTCATAAATTCAAACACCTACTTAATCAAAAACCCCAACCACTCAGTAAAATATTCACTGTAGAAATGGCAAACGGTAAAACAGAACACGCAAACGATTTATACATAGGGTGCACACTAAATTTAAACGAGCGTTTGTTTCAAGTCGATCTTATGCCCATTTCCATAAGAAGTTTCGATGTCATCATCGGTATGGACTGGTTGAGCCTTCACCATGCCGATATCCTTTGCCACGAAAGGGTTGTTCGCTTAAATCTGCCAAACGGCGAAACTCTTGTCATTTATGGCAACAAACCTAGTTCAAGTTTACAAATCATTTCCTATATTAAAGCACAAAAATATCTTCGTAAGGAATATCATGCCTTTCTAGCCCACGTAGTAGACAAGAAGCGAGAATCGAAAAACATTAAAGATATCCCGGAAGTCTGCAACTTCCCGGATATTTTCCCAGAAGATCTTCCAAGAATCCCACCCGAACGTCAAGTTGAGTTCAGAATCGACTTAATCCCCGGAGCTACCCCTGTAGCAAAGTCACCGTACCGTTTAGCCCCAGCCGAGATGCAGGAACTATCCAGTCAATTAAACGAGCTGCTGAGCAAGGGATTCATCAGACCGAGCTTCTCACCATGGGGAGCGCCAGTCCTGTTCGTGAAAAAGAAGGACGGATCCTTTCGCATGTGCATCGATTATCGGGAACTAAACAAACTCACGATCAAGAACCGATATCCCTTACCGCGCATAGATGATCTATTCGACCAACTGCAGGGAGCAAGCTACTTCTCAAAGATCGATCTAAGGTCTGGTTATCACCAACTGCGAGTACTGGAAGGAGACATCCCCAAAACGGCTTTCCGAACACGTTATGGTCACTACGAATTTGTGGTAATGCCCTTCGGATTGACGAATGCTCCAGCAGTGTTCATGGACTTGATGAACCGAGTATGTCGTCCCTTCCTGGACAAGTTCGTGATCGTGTTCATAGATGATATACTCATCTATTCAAGAAGCCATGAAGAACACAGCAAACACCTCCGCCAAGTACTGGAAACATTAAGGGCAGAGAAACTTTACGCAAAATTTTCCAAATGTGAATTTTGGATTCGGGAAGTGGATTTCCTAGGACATGTTGTAAGCAAAGAAGGAATACACGTGGACCCCTCCAAGATAAAGGCAATAGATAGTTGGACTACTCCAAGAACCCCTACAGAAATCCGGCAATTTTTGGGACTCACCGGTTATTACCGAAGATTCATACCGAACTTTTCAAAGATTGCCAAGCCACTTACCACCCTAACCCAGAAGAATGTGACCTTCGACTGGGGAGAAAAACAAGACAGTGCATTTCAGACACTAAAGCGAGCCTTATGTAGTGCGCCCATCCTAACCTTGCCAGAGGGAACGGAGGACTTCGTGGTCTATTGTGATGCATCAAACCAAGGACTTGGGTGTGTCTTAATGCAAAGAGGGAAGGTCATCGCCTACGCCTCAAGGCAACTAAAGACGCACGAAGTAAACTACACAACGCACGATCTTGAGCTAGGAGCAGTCGTCTTCGCTCTGAAGATATGGAGACACTATCTCTACGGCACAAAATGTACCATCTTCACCGATCATAAAAGCCTCCAACATATCCTCAGTCAGAAGGAACTCAACATGAGACAGAGACGATGGGTAGAACTACTAAGTGATTACGAGTGCGAAATTCGATATCACCCCGGAAAGGCTAATGTAGTGGCTGATGCACTCAGTCGGAAGGAATACTCAGGCCGCCAGGTGAAGTCCCTAACTATGACTATCCAATCACACCTGTTCACACAAATCAAGGAAGCCCAAATAGAAGCCTTGAAATCCGAAAATGTGACAGGAGAAGCCCTAAGGGGAATGGATAAAAACCTTGAGACTAAGAGCAATGGAATTCGTTATTTCATGGATCGAATTTGGATACCGAAGTTTGGTGGATTCAGAGAAATCGTTATGGACGAAGCCCATAAAACACGATACTCCATACATCCCGGCTCCGATAAGATGTATCTCGATCTCAAGAAGTTGTACTGGTGGCAAAACATGAAAGCCGAAATTGCTACCTACGTGAGCAAATGCCTGACATGTGCCAAAGTCAAGGTGGAATACCAGAAGCCCTCGGGTTTATTACAACAACCAGAAATACCCGAATGGAAGTGGGAGCGGATAACCATGGATTTCATAACAAAGTTACCCAAGACAATAAGCGGACTCGACACCATTTGGGTAATTGTCGACAGGTTAACTAAGTCAGCACATTTCCTACCGATCAAAGAGACGGATAAATTGGAGAAGTTAACAAGGACATACCTCAGAGAAATTGTACGACTGCATGGTGTGCCCATATCCATTATCTCGGACCGAGATAGTAGATTCACCTCAAGGTTCTGGCAGTCGCTACAAAAAGCTTTGGGGACAAGACTAGACATGAGTACCGCTTATCACCCACAAACCGACGGCCAGAGCGAGAGAACTATACAAACCCTAGAAGACATGCTGAGAGCTTGCGTAATCGATTTTGGCAAAGCATGGGACACACATCTACCATTGGTCGAGTTCTCGTACAACAATAGCTGCCACACCAGTATCAAGGCTGCCCCGTTCGAAGCCCTCTATGGACGCAAATGCAGGTCACCTTTGTGCTGGGCCGAAGTGGGGGACACGCAACTAGCAAAAGGACAAGCAACTGACAACACGCTCACGGGACCAGAAATCATAAGGGAAACTACGGAGAAGATTGTTCAAATCCGAGAACGTCTAAAAGCATCAAGAGATAGACAAAAGAGTTACGCAGATAAGAGACGCAAACCCTTGGAATTCCAAGTTGGAGACCGTGTCCTACTCAAATTCTCACCTTGGAAAGGTTTAATACGCTTCGGAAAACGTGGGAAACTGAACCCTAGATACATCGGACCATTCGAGATCATTGCCAGGATCGGTCCAGTGGCCTACAAACTTAGACTACCTCAGGAGCTCCACAACGTACACCCTACCTTTCACGTATCGAATCTGAAGAAGTGCTTATCCGATGAGACCCTTGTCGTCCCTCTAGACGAAATTGCAATAAATGAAAATCTTCAATTTGTGGAGGAACCAGTAGAGATCATGGATCGGGAAATCAAAAGGAATAAACAAAGCCGCATACCCATTGTAAAGGTCCGCTGGAACGCCAAGCGGGGACCTGAATACACCTGGGAACGCGAGGATCAGATGAAACAAAAGTACCCGCATCTTTTTCCAAAGCTGTAAACGCTATCTTAGAGTAAATTTCGGGACGAAATTCCCTTAACAGGGGGATGATGTGACAACCCTATATTTTTCCAAAAGCATTGTAACGCTCGAAAGCTAAGTAAAACGAAATTAACCTCGAAAATAAAGTGTTCAAGTATCTAAGTTGGGATGCATCGAATATTAGATATCATGCCAAGGTTTCCAAAAACATAAAGAACGCTCAAAACCGGGTTATATTGAAGAAATTATAACCACTCGTATATTTACGACGCGACGTTAAAACATTATTTGACGTAAAAAGTAGAATCTCAATAAAATGCATTTTAAGCCTTAAGTATCTAAACAAAAGTCGTAGATCTCATTGAAAGGTGAACGTGCATAAAAAGATCGCCCAAATTGGACCTCGTATGAAGAAGTTACGAATTTTCAAAGTTTCGTAACGGTAGTAGAGAGCTAAAAACTCGGATTGAAGATCGAGTGTTATTTAGCTAACGCAACCTAAACGAAAGTTGAAGATCTCCTCAGTAGTAATAACACAATAAAAAGACAAACAAAAACCGACGTCGAATAAAGAACCTATGAATTTTTAACGAACTTTAGGTGGCCCGGCCTATTAAAAATATATCATTAAAAATAAAGTCAAAACTAGCCGACGAAGTCTAAATGAAAGTTGTAGAGCATAATCTCACCTACGCGTGGATATAAAGAACGCGAAAAACGGAGCTCGTATGCGAAAGTTACGGAATTTAGAAGTCGGAAGCAGGGATTACGCCCCGCGTACTCTGGGAGTACGCCCCGCGTACTAGACCCAGCGTCGAGTCCCATCGGCCCGCCCAAGCTACGTTTAGCTAGACCCGATTCGTAAGCCATGACGCCATTCTACGCCCCGCGTAACCAAGAACGCCCCGCGTACCGAGTACGCCCAGCGTACTCCGGAAGTACGCGCCGCGTACGAGGGTTTCCAGCCCTATAAATAGAAGGCATGAGCTCGAGTCTTTGCACACCTTTCTCAATTCTTCAGTCACTCTCACACCCTTCCAAGCACCAGAGACCATTCCCTCACCTCGGTTTCCGCACTCGAGCCCCGACGAAAGATTTACGCTGCAGAGATCCTCGAAGAGCCCAACGACGCAACCATCCGCGGACGAAGTTCTGCTCAACCCTAGCCTCTCTCTTCGAAACGAGTGAGTTCATACCCCTACTTTTCAATTCTTTTCACATTTTAGGGGGGGAATACAAGTACATTACAAATCAAAGTATCATTTTTATAATATCGTTCTTATAGAGTGTTGATACAAAAATAACTTTATGTTTTAAAGGAATATTATATCACCAAGTTGTTATTACCAAATGGGAACATACTTTTGACAAACTATAATGAGCATAGTATTCAAGTGATTCATACATTTTACATATACATCTCGACAAATGAAATGCTTTCAAAGGAAGTACAGTCTTTTATCATCGTAAATCTGTTTATATCTAGTAATGTGAGACAGCTTCACGTACGTTCGAGTATGCATTATTAAGTCCTGTATTATATACCATAATCCCTTGTAGGGGGAGCGTGATACTTGTGTATAGATCTATACGGGATTGACAATCCCACACCTAAGTTGTTAGCTACAGCTAGGCCGGCGGGCCTGGGGTGACAAATGTCATAACAGTTCCAACGCCTGAAGAACGTTGTTACAGGCCAACAATGTCGTTAGCATGGTTATAAAACTCACATAAAAGTATAAAAAAAAAAGTTAGATTTACGAGATTCATATATGCATTTCAGTTTTCCATTTTATCGTTAATACAAATTTTATCACTATTATTCAAGTATGGAAAACACAAACGCACTCCAACACGGGAAACTTTTCAAATCATTTATAGAAAATATTGGATTTTCTGAAAACCTCGTTCATCGGTTTACTATCAAAAAGGACATACTTTTTCAATACAAAACGCTTATGAACTCACCAACTAAATTGTTGACACTTTTTCGAAACCACTTGTATTTCTCAGGGAATCAGTAATACAGGTAACCACCAGCTTTTGGAGAAAGGAACACTAAGGATGTTTTATTATGGAACATTTATCATCTCATTGTAATATTCTTTTGCCATTATGTATAACGCAACAACATACGTTTTCATTATATATGTGATGGTTGTGTTACTTTCTTTACAATATTCAATGGTTGTGATACTACGTGAAGTCATCCACCCCCGAATGTTTCCGCCATTCTGGTTTCGGGGTGTGACACGACATTTTGGTGTATTCGAAATCCAGGGAGCAGCATGAGGAGCATTTGCGAGAAATCCTCAGCATGCTGAGATCGGAGAGGCTTTATGCCAAATTCTCCAAGTGCGATTTTTGGTTACGAGAGGTGCAGTTTCTTGGTCACCTCATTAACCAAAAGGGGATTTTGATCGATCCGGCCAAGATCGAGGCGGTGATGAGTTGGGAGGTGCCGAAATCTCATTCTGAGATCAGGAGTTTTCTAGGGTTGGCCGACTATTATCGGAGGTTCATCAGGGATTTCTCCAAGATTGATGTTCCTCTCACCAGGTTGACCCGGAAGGGTGTGGTGTTCAGCTGGGGCCCAGAGCAGTAGGCCTCATTTGAGACTCTTCGCCAGAGATTGTGCGAAGCCCCGGTGTTGGCTCTTCCAGAGGGGATGGAGGACTTCGTGGTGTATTGTGACGCATCGATATCTGGGTTGGGCGCGGTGTTGATGCAGAGGGGGCATGTGATCGCGTACGCATCGAGGTAGCTGAAGCCCCATGAGGCAAGGTATCCTACCCACGATCTAGAGTTGGGGGCTGTGGTGTGCGCCCTCAAGATTTGGCGCCATTATCTGTATGGGGTTCGGTGTACGATATACACGGACAAGAGTTTGAAGTATTTGATGGATCAGCCAAACCTGAACATGCGTCAGAGGAGATGGTTGGATGTGGTAAAGGATTATGATTGCGAGATCCTGTACCACCCGGGCAAGGCTAATGTGGTAGCCGACGCCCTGAGTCGTAAGGCAGAGAACTCCCCGATTCGGGATATTTGTATGAGATTGACGGTGATGACTCCGGTGTTGGACACCATCAGAGGGGCTCAGGCTGAGGCAGTGAGAACAGAGAATCGTAAGAGAGAGCGAGTTACCGGACAGCTGTCGAAGTTCGTGACCAATAGCAGAGGGCTTATGACCTTCCAAGGTCGGATTTGGGTACCGTTTGTTGGAGGAACGCATACCATCTTGATGGAGGAGGCGCATAGATCGAGGTTCTCAATCCATCCCGGGACCACTAAGATGTTTCTGGATCTTAAAAGGGAGTATTGGTGGCCCTGTATGAAGAGAGATGTAGTGTGGTTTGTTGAGAGGTGCCTAACCTGTCGTAGGGTTAAGGCCGAACATCAGAGACCGCATGGTAAGTTGCAGCCACTGGAAGTCCCAGAGTGGAAATGGGAGCAGATATCCATGGATTTTATCACCAAATTGCCGAGAACGGAGAGGGGTGTCGATGCAATTTGGGTGATAGTAGACCGCTTGAAAAAGAGCGCTCACTTTCTTGCCATTAATGAGAGTTCTTCTGCGGAGAAGTTAGCAGAGATATATGTGAGAGAGGTGGTATCGCGACATGGGGTGCTGATCTCGATTGTGTCAGATCGAGATGTGTGTTTCACTTCCAGATTTTGGAAGAAATTCCATGAGGAGTTGGGTACGAGGCTGCATTTTAGTACCGCATACCACCCACAGACTGACGGTCAGAGCGAGCGGACGATTCAGACGCTCGAGGACATGCTCCGAGCATGTGTGTTGGATTTTGTCGGAAGTTGGGACACGTATTTGCCCTTAGCGGAGTTCTCCTACAACAACAGCCATCATTCGAGCATTGGTATGCCGCCCTTTGAGCTGTTGTATGGGAGGAGGTGTCGGACTCCCATTTGTTGGGGAGAGGTAAGGCAACGAGTGATGGGTAGCACGGAGATTGTGATTCAGACGACAGAGCAGATACAGCAGGTCAGGCAGAGATTGTTGACCGCTCAGAGTCGCCAGAAGAGTTATGCGGATAGGCGACGATCCAAGCTTGAGTTCCAGGTCGGTGATTATGTTCTGCTGAAGGTATCTCCTTGGAAAGGAGTGATTCGATTCAGGAAGAGGGGCAAGCTTGGGCCCCGGTATATTGGGCCGTTCAGAGTGATCGCGAGGGTGGGCAGGGTAGCGTATCGCTTGGAGCTACCTACGGAGTTGGAGCAGATTCATAATACCTTCCACGTGTCTTAATTGAGGAAGTGTATAGCCGACGAGTCGTCGGTAGTGCCGTTAGAGTACATTCAGGTGGATGCGAGCCTGAACTACGTGGAGAGACCAGTTGCGATTGTGGATCGGAAGATCAAGGTTCTGAGGAACAAGGAGGTGCCTTTGGTGCAGGTTCAGTGGCAACATCGGAGAGGATCGAAGTTGACTTGGGAGCCAGAGCGGGAGATGCGTGAGCAGCATCCGGAGCTATTTCAGGGATGAGACTTCGAGGGCGAAGTCTGATTCAAGTGGGGGAGAATTGTAACATCCGGAATTTCAGGTAATTTATTTATTCATTGAATTTCTAGTTTTATGGAAGAACTCGGCGAGTTGATGCGTAGACTCGCCGAGTAGAGACGCGAATCATTATCCGGGTGGATGGCTGAACTCGGCGAGTCGCCCCAAGGTGTAACACCCAAGATTTTGAAAGCCAAGAAAGTAAAGGAAACCCAAAATTTAGGAGGGACTCGGCGAGTCCAAGGGAGGACTCGGCGAGTCGGAGCGGGATCCGGGTCGAGGAGTAAGTGACCAACTCGGCGAGTCGGCCAAATAGACTCGGCGAGTCTGGTCTGTGCGAGGAAAACCCTAAATCCGGGGCTTGGAGCCTATTTAAACGTCTCAATCTTCTTCCTAGGGCTCCTTTACTGCCTCTCACACCCAGAACGCCGCACCCTAAGCCTCCATTCTGATGATTTATTCTTTTGGCCATTTTTGAGGGATTTAGAAGAAGAAGAAGTGGGAATCTTTGAAGCTTTAAGGAGTGGCTTTGGATATGAAGTTTGGGGAGCATTTCAGAGCATTGGAAGGTATCAATTCGTTTCCCTCCTTTAGATCTTCTTTGGTTATGAGTTTTGGGGCTTTTAAGCCATGCCTAAGATCAATTTCAAGCTTGAGGTCCAGATCTGAGGTTGCTACCTCAGATCCATGCTTGTGTTGGTTTAGAATCCCGTAAAGTATCAGCCATTGGGTGGATTTCGGAGCCTCTTGGTCTTAAACCCTAGTTATTAGTGCATTTTGCCTAGATCTCCCTCTCTACACGTAAAGTTTGCAACTTTACGTGGGGAATAGGCTTGGGAAGGGTAGATCTACAGTTTGGAGTTCATGCATGACTCGGAAGTCCTCTGCATGTAAGTGGATCTTATTGGACTCGGCGAGTCCTTCGAGTGGACTCGGCGAGTAGCTTGAAGATGAGGAGGAACTCGACGAGTGGGATGAACAACTCGTCGAGTCGGATGAAGATAGGCATGAACTCGGTGAGTTGGATGAAGATTGCCGTGTGCTCGGCGAGTCTGTTCTTAGACTCGGCGAGTCAGGTCGCGTGGTTCCAAACCCTTCGAGTTAAGTCTCGGGTCAGCGAGTCGAGCCAGGACTCAGTGAGTTGGACAGGACAGGAATCGGGAATCAGTAGACTCGGCGAGTCAGGGGCTGACTCGGCGAGTAGAGTCGCGAGTGGAAGGACTCTGGACTTATGAACTCGGCGAGTCAGTAGGGTGACTCGATGAGTAGGGTTGACCTGGAAGGTTGACTTTGACCAGGACGTTGACTTTGACCAGAGTTGACTTGGTTGACCTTTGAAGGTCAGTTAGGCTAAGTGTTATGTTGATATTGATAGCTCGGGGAGCTATTGGAGCAGCAGTTCGGAGTCAGTGGTCAGGTAGTGGTCAAAGGGTTTAGCAGCAGCAGTTCAGCAGTATCAGGTGAGTTTCCCTTTGTATGAATGGGTCTACGGCCACAATGTCAGCCCATGTAGTTATGAGTAGAAGACTCGGGGTTAGCCCTAGGCATAGTATGCTAGTATGATATTCGGACGAGGTCCAATGATAGAGGGCGGGTGCCCAAGGAGCGGTTTATGTGATAGTTTATACTTGATGTCTGTGTGATACTTGTATGTGCCTGGTAGGGAGGTGAGTGTGGGCGAGGTCCCGTATCTCACCAATAGCAGAGTGTGGATGGTGTTCCACATCTCAGTAGCAGCAGAGCAGGGGCGAGGCCCAAGTCAGGAAAGGAGTGAGGGTGGGCTGGGCCCGTATCTCACTATCAGCAGGAGTATGGACGAAGCTCCATGACTCATCAGTAGCAGGACACAGGCGGGGCCCAGAGATAGGCGAGGCCTTAGAGTAAGAGTTGTTAGTATATGTTTAGTTTATGTAATGTTATGTGATATGTTTATGTGCTATTATATGTTAGTGGGCGAGGCCTAAGTGAAACAGATCTGTATCCGAGCGGGGCTCGAAGCCAGGCGGGGCCCGGAGCGGCGGGGCCGTTGTAGCGGGCGAGGCCCGAGGTAGAGGGCGGGGCCCAAGATAGCGGGCGTGGCCCAGTTCTTCTAGTATGTGTTAGTTGCAGCTAGTCAGAGGGCGTGGCCCAGTATGTGCAGTGCGCAGTTATGCGCATGGTATGTGGTAGGGTGGGGAACTCACTAAGCTTCGTGCTTACGGTTTTCAGTTTTGTTTTCAGGTACTTCCGGTAGCGGAGGGAGGAGCTCGGGGTGATCGCATGGCACACACCATAGATTAGTCAACCGGGGAATGTTTACTCTGATAATGAACATGTGTTTTGAAAACTTATACTTAGATTATGTTTTGGAATGATGTCTTTGCTTAAAGTAATGTTTTATTAAAAGAAATTTTTGGTCTTGAATTTTGGGATGTTCCACAAGGACTCGGCAAGTCCATGCTGTTTAATGAAACCCTAATTCCTCGGGTTTGGGGCCTATTTAAAGGGCCTTATAGCCGTAATTTGCGGCTACCAGACCCCAGAGAGAAACCCTAAGTGAGCTAGAGCGTTTGTGAGAGGAAAAAAGTCATTTCTTGATCATTTGTTAGTGTGTTTGCAAATAGAAGAGGACCAAGACAAAAGGAGGCTAAAGAGGGTGCTAATCCAATGATTCCAGGGCTCAGAGACTTCATTTTGAGGTATTCATTCGACCCTTCTTCAGTTTATGGTGTAATTCTTAGAGTTAGGGCTTTTTAGCCCCTTTAGAGGATGGTTATATGGAGTAATTGGTCCCTTCTCGTGTTGGTGCTGTAGATCTGGACCCAAAGAGGTCCAGAGACCCTTTTCCCTTGAGCTTTATGGGTGTTAATGGAGGTTATGAGCTTAGGATGTCATTTTAGAGGCCATATCTTCAAATAAGGCCTTTGAGCCTTTGCATGAGCACCAAGATGTTAGCTTTACGTGATTATAATGCTTTGGGAAGCTGGATCTATGGTTTAGAGAAGCGGATCTGACCTCAAGAGGTCAATTCAGCTTGAGCATGGCATGAACTCGCCAAGTCCAATAGCCGACTCGACGAGTAGGACGAGGGTTTTCCCGATAATCACACAGTTGGTGACTCACTGAGTTGGGGAAGCGACTCGGTGAGTCAGAGGGAATCTAGAGGACAGAGTGCACGATGGTACTCGCCGAGTCAGGAGCCGGACTCGGCGAGTTGGGTCGGGACATTTCATAGATTGCGATCAGTGATGATTTTCAGAGTTGAGGTTGACTCAGTGAGTCGAATGAGGACTAGTGTCACACCCCAAAACCGAGAACGACGGAAACGTTCTTGGGCGGAGGACGTCATGTAATGTATCACAACAAATGTAAAGCAGTAAACAAGCAACAACATCATCCATTGCATTAATAGTACAAATTTTAATTACAAGTGTGTTGTTTCACAATATAAGACAACAAAATGACTCATCAAAATAAAAGACGAGTCTGAACTGCTCCATCTTCACAAAACCTGGTTGTCATACCTGTCTATTTATGACCTGAGAATACAAGTTATTTTGAAAGCGAGTATCAGCCAAAAAGCTGGTGAATTCATAAGTATTAATGTGTCTTTGATTTGTAAAACTTGTAATGAAAGTCTTGACATTGTTTTTGAAAGGAAGTTCATATAAGTGTGTGAAGGTTTGTAAGTAATGGAAAGCGTTTGAATAACCCTAGAAATCCCTATGATCCCTATAAAAAAAGTCTTCTACCAAGACCCTACTGTTTTGAATGTAGTCTTCTATCAAGACCCTACTGTTTTGAAAGTAAGCATCTTTGTAAATGTGATAGTTTTTCCCTATTTAACTATTAGTATAAAACTATAGTATACCTCATCGTTTATGTTTATGAGTCACAATCTAAAGGTAATAAGGAAAATAGTTATCTATATCAAATATATCATACCTCGTCGATAATGTGAATGTGTCACATAGTAAAGGAAGAAATATTATAATGACCGAAGTATTATCCTTTTGTACTAGGATAACTAACAGTGTTAACTTAAGACATCCGTAGATGTACATTTACCTCTGTAGCTAACAGTTGGGTGTAGGAATAGTTAGTCCCTTAAAGTATACCTATAATGGTATCAACCGAAGACATTCGTAAACGTGCATTTACCTCTGTAGCTAACAGTGGTGATAGGAATGGTTAGTCCCGCAAAGTATCCTTTAGAACTAGGATATAAAGTCCAATCTATCTCGTCGATTATGTGGTTGTTATCACAAAGTAAAGATAAGAAGGAGAATTATATATAACAGTATCTACACATATAATATGTAATAGTAACTCGCCATATAATATCTACGTAAAAGTATTCATGTAAACGTACTCATGTAAGCGTATCTATGTAAACGTACTCATGTATCATGTAATGTACTCAGGTATCATGTAATGTACTCATGTATCATGTAATGTACTCGTATAAACTCATGAATGAACTGACTCTTGTGTGATTCCCTGTACTTGGAATAGTAATTTGTATCTCCTAACTATACCTATAATAATTACTAACCATGTACGTGTATAATCTGAAGTATTCCTTTGCTACCCAAAGGTACTGAACTGACTGAGGAAACTTTTATGTCTCTATATGTACACATGATATATAACTGATAGTTAAACGAACTTCGGACGGATACCCGATACCCTACCAGACCACATCCCAACGGGGAAAAGGAAATAAGGCGGGTTAGCCTTCCTAAGTCCTTTAAACATTATTTATATAACTATACATATACAGGCATGCAATTGACAATATAAAGGTATATAAGGAGTTTTTATAAAACCTTTGAAAAAGATTAATACCTAAGAAAAGATCGACTTGATGTCAATTTATAAAACGGTTTGGAAGTATTTGGTTGACAAAAACAGTTTAAGTATAAAGGAACCTTTGTTGGAAGCACAACTATAACAGATTCAAAAAGGAAACATGCAGTTTGTAAGACACTTTCTAAAAGTGTTTTAACATGTAAAAACGTTTGAGAAAACTATTTGAAGTACATATAAAAATTTTCGTTTGTTCTTGTATATGAATGTATCTCCATGAAATAGTATTTCTAGTATGTAAAAGTTCATGATGTTCTCGTAAAACTATACCTATTATAGTTTTCTAAAAGTGTGTCTCGTTTGTATAGTAATCCCTAGTGAACTGCTCACTTGTTATGAAAAGTATAATTTTTGTAGTGCCTAAGATGGACACATATACATACAGTATAAGCAGAGTGTTTGATTTATACATATATAACAATATTTTTCATTTCAAAATATATGATGTTATCGTGATATATTTTGCATACGAAAGTTTCCCTATAATAGTTATAAATCACATATGATTCCGTTGATAAAAAGTGTATAATGAAACTTTATGTAACACACGACAATAATCGTGTGTTTTACTTGTATTCCCCCCCCCCCCCCCCCCCTTAAAAGCATATAAAAGCATTTATAAAACATTTAAAATGTAGGGGTATGAACTCACTTGATTGATTGAAGAAAGCGAGACGAAAACCGAGCAGAACTTCTACTCGAGAAAGCAGATTTCTCGGGAATCTCGAGAGCGTAAAACTTCCTTCCAAACCTCGATATGAAAACCAGGGCTTCGGGATGGCTTCGGGGGTTTAAACGCAGAGCTTCGACACGAGAAGGAGAAGAAATGAGCAAATAACCCCGGAAGCCTCGCACCCTTTATATAGGGTCTGAATCCTCGGATTACGCTAGGCGTACCAAGGTATTACCCGGGCGTAATCCGGATCAGACCGGTGACTCCTCCAACGGATAATATCGGGTATTTATAATTAAATTAAATATTTTAATTATTAATAAACTTCAAAAATTCATATCTTCCTCATACAAACTCCCTTTTCAACGTTCTTTATATCCACGCGTAGGTGAGACTACGATCTACAACTTTCGTTTAGACTCCGTCGGCTAATTTTGACTTTATTTTTAATAATATATTTTTAATAGGCTGGGACAGGAAAAGTCCGTTAAAATTCCATAACTCCTTCATCCGATGTCTGTTTTCGCCAGACTTTTTACCGTTTTGAATACCATTGATGAGATGTTCGATTCTCGTTTAGGTCATGTTGGCAAAAATCCGCTCGATCTCGATTTCGAGTTTTTAGCTGTCTACTGCTATGTCTGAAACTTCGAAAAATCATAATTTCCTCATATGAAGTCAGATTTGGGCATTCTTTTTATGTATGCTTACGGTTTTGGGATATCTAAAACTTTCATTTAGATACCTAAGGCTAAAAATTATTGTATTGAAACTTCGCGTTTTACGTCTATCAGTGTTGCCGATTTTTGCTGCGAATCTTAGATTGGTCATAACCTCTTCGTTATAACTCGGATTTTAGTGTTCTTTATATGCACGAAAACCTTAAAACGATTCCTACTACTTTATTTAACCCAAATAAGATTTTAGGAAAGTTAAATTTTGACCTAAATTTGACTTGTGTTCCATCATATTGTCTCGAAATATCGGGTTGTCACATCATCCCCTGTTAGAGGGAATTTCGTCCCGAAATTAGAGTTTAAACAAAATTGATAATCATGCTACGGACAGAAGTTTTATTTGCTTCTCGTGTTCTTAAGTGAACTCGGTTCCTCGCTTGGCATTCCAGCAAACCTTTCAGTATCGGGATACGACTTTGCTTCTTTCGTTTGACTTCACTGGCATGATAACTCCTCTTGGTAGAAGGTATGTTGAATGTTTTTCACTTCCGGGTTCGTAGTGACGATGTGTGCATGGAATGTGTGATATTCCTTTCGTAAGCACTTTTAAGCTTGAATACACGAAATGATGTGAAGGTTCGTACTTGATTTGTCACCGCAAATAACAAGAGGTTCTTTGATAGGGAGGTTAAGATGAACTGCTTTCCCAAAGCGTTTGGTATCTGCTTGATGTAGACTCAACCAATTCATACTGATTAAGACGTCAAAACCTTGTGGTTGATTAGATGTCATGAAGATCTAAAAGAAAGTATGATTACTCCTGGATTAAGGAAAAGAGAGAGGTATTTCTAAGTTTATTCTCACGGAAGCACGATCACTCTCAGTCTTGGGCTATCTCCGTCTTGAAGTTCATAGTAGAACCCATACCAGGTTCATTAATCACAGTCTCGGGTATACGAGTCGTATATAATTAAGATCAAAACTGTGGGTCTTTGGATTGAACTTGACGTACTGCACGAGTGGTACTTCGGGGAGGTTTGCTGAGGTTTCTTTGGAAATGATAAGAAACATGAGGTACTCTATGCATGAGTACTTCGGTGGTCTGGAATGATAGTTTCGTTAGAAAGCTGATTTTGGAGAAAGAGATTTACACACGAAACTGGTATTGTGAGGATCAAATAGACTCTGATCGTATGATAATATCGACCTCACTTGGAAATAAAAGACACTAGATTTGATCATAAGGGCTTTACAGACAAAACACAATAGTGCAACTTTTAACATAGTTACAGTACTTTAGCTTAACTACAAGACTATTGCGGCAAACAAGGTATACTACAAAAGGCAAGTATACGCAGCACGAGGGTCCCTTAACTGACGGGACCTCTCAAAAGATAAGACTCAAGTTGCACTAGTTTTAAACAGTTTATAAGTCGGTTATAATGAACGCCCTAATTACTTTTACGTGGGTCCGGAGTAGTCTCTCCTGCAGCCGTGATCCTTAGTATTTTTCCGTCTGTGCCGGAGTTCTTTGTTATAGGACAATCCTTCATGAAGTGCCCTATCTCACCGCATTGGTGGCATGACTGGCTAGTACTAGCATTGGTGGAGAGAGTGAGGTGTTTAGTCGGAGTTACGTGGACACGGGTGCCTTCCTCATTACTCCACTTTGAAAATTTCCTCTTAAATAGTCCGGCTTTATCACTACTTTTGTGTGTAGGGTTGGTCCCGATGCCAGGGACTGGAGGAATGGGTCGTGCTGGTGTTGAAGGGACAGGAGTTGCCACTTGCTGCTGTTGCATGGCAAGTCTTTGGAATCGCTTTCGCTCACTTCTGGCTTGGCGATATCGTCTCATCTTTTCAGTCTTACGGCTTCGCAAGTCCGTGACTGTTGTCATTTGTTGACTTCCCGGATTGGTACTATAATCGGAACTCTCGACTCCTTTGTCAGACTTGTTTGTGTTGCTGGCGTTGATGTGTGTAAGGAAGGTTGTCACAGCAGCTGCTACCGCAGCTTGTAATGAAGTGGCGTCGATATGGAGGATAGAGGTTTCGTTGCTCGGCTGATTGTTTCCAGATGACGACATGATTCTGTAACGCAAAAGATAAGGATTTTGTGAGCGATTTTGGTTGACTCTAAATGTACTTCGATCGATTAAGTAACAAGTAAGAGTATGATCTCGAAAATTTGACCTACATCCCTATGATGCAGTCCTAGTACGGATTGAAAGTATGTTCATGATGGTTTGACCTACATCCCTATGATGCAGTCCTAGTACATAGTAGGAGTATGTTTGTAGAATGGTCTTAAGACCTTTGTCGTTCAAGTCGAGGTATCGTTGGTTGGTGAATAACATGATCCAACCACTAAAAGGGACATGGAAATGTCTCCGGAGTTAATTTACTATAGTCCAATGACTTGACTAGAGCATGTTTCAGATAGACTCCAATGAAAGTATGATGAGAGTATTTGAACAAAGAGTGATACGAAAATTAGCCGGTTGTCAATATCATTGATGTTTAAGATGTAATAACTTCGGGAAAATTGACCTTGTAGTCGGTCTTACATCATATTCGGAGTAGAAAATCCCTTGACAGTATAAAGGCCTAACTAAAAGTACTTACAGTACACGGTAGTCACATAGAAAAGTGCTACACAAAACATAGATAGGAGCACGGTTCTTTAAAACAAAGAAGGAAAGTATAGCATCTCCTACTGTCGACGGTCACCCCTATGATGAACCCTTAGTTCAGCTAGTTGACGTTCCATATCTAGCAGGTATCTTTCGTACACCCTCTGGCGTACTTGGGGTTCCATGACTTCGGCTTGGGTTTCAGCTAGTGCTTTCAGCAGGGTATCATGGTTTCTCTCAGAGCTCTCACGAGCATCTTCCAGAAGAATGGTGCGGAGGGTATGCATTCTCACATTGGTATTAACCTCCTCGATACGTTGGAGAGCCGTCTTGCCCTGAATTTCGTTTCAGGAAACTCTACGGATTAGGATTGGTAGAACTCTGTATGCTGAGCTCCCTTCGTTTACGTTGTAGAAGCTTCGGTCTTCATTAAACGGCATATGTTGATCTTGCTCTTCGCTCCATGTTTCCACGCATTCTACCCAAGGAGGCGTCGGGCCATAAAAGCGGGACGAGGGTTAGGATTTGAAACAAGAGCCATCGGGGTAGGTTCTCTACTTCAGGTTCGGAGTCAGACCCTTCAGTAAAGCCTTCAGCTTGGTGACCATCCATAGGGATTTGGTGATCAATCACTGCCTCCTCTCCGAGCCATCCAACATTGTCGTGGTTAGGGTATTACGGGCTGTCGTGGGGATGGAGTCCAGCCATGTCATCTACGCGAGAATTGGGGTATGGAAATAATTATTAGACGAACTATCTAGATAATTATTAGAAAATCTTCATCAGTTACATTGTTATTTGTAAAGTGCATACTAGTCATATGTAATCAACACAAGATAGGCTTTTGAATAAGTGACCTTAACTCCAAACTCATAAGGAATAAGGGTAAAGCAAAAATTTCACCGATTCTAAATCTATAACATCCTAGTTACATATAGCCTTAGTGTATCCACTTAGCAACTATCAACTTAGTAATGAAGATCCTTTTTAGTTCTCAAGTAAGTAATTATGGTAACCCAAAATACCCCTATGGTATTTTAGACTTAGGTTCTGTTATAATGTCTCATTGTGGTAATGTTGGTAATTTTTTAAACTTGTTGCCATATCACAACTATTCTTGGGCATATGCTAATCACTCCTCGGACCAGCATAGTTGATCAGGCTATGCCACTCCCAAGACTAACTATACATCCCCAAGCTTACTTGTGATATTCAACAATCGTAATACTTTTGTTCTTGTCGTTGTGACACCGATTTTAGTATGAATGCAGGCACGTATACTTACTTAAATATTTTATTATTTAAAAGTATAAACCAATCAGAGTATTTTTAATCCCAATGTATTTATAGTTAGTATATCTTTTACGGGTTGATATACCATATTCACTATAAACAATGCTCTGATACCAATCTGTCACACCCCAAAACCGAGAACGGCGGAAACGTTCTGGGCGGAGGACGTCATGTAATGTATCACAACAAATGTAAAGTATTAAACAAGCAACAACATTATCCATTGCATTAATAGTACAAATTTTAATTACAAGTGTGTTGTTTCACAATATAAGACAACAAAATGAATCATCAAAATAAAAGACGAGTCTGAACTGCTCCGTCTTCACAAAACCTGGTTGTCGTACCTGTCTATTTATGACCTGAGAATACAAGTTATTTTGAAAGCGAGTATCAGCCAAAAAGCTGGTGAATTCATAAGTATTAATGTGTCTTTGATTTATAAAACTTGTAATGAAAGTCTTGACATTGTTTTTGAAAGAAAGTTCATATAAGTGTGTGAAGGTTTGTAAGTAATGGAAAGCATTTGAATAACCCTAGAAATCCCTATGATCCCTATAAAAAAAAAGTCTTCTACCAAGACCCTACTGTTTTGAATGTAGTCTTCTACCAAGACCCTACTGTTTTGAAAGTAAGCATCTCTGTAAATGTGATAGTTTTTCCCTGTTTAACTATTAGTATAAAACTATAGTATACCTCATCGTTTATGTGTATGAGTCACAATCTAAAGGTAATAAGGAAAATAGTTATCTATATCAAATATATCCTACCTCGTCGATCATGTGAATGTGTCACATAGTAAAGGAAGAAATATTATAATGACCGAAGTATTATCCTTTTTTACGAGGATAACTAACAGTGTTAACTTAAGACATCCGTAGATGTACATTTACCTCTGTAGCTAACAGCTGGGTGTAGGAATAGTTAGTCCCTTAAAGTATACCTATAATGGTATCAACCGAAGACATCCGTAAATGTGCATTTACCTCTGTAGCTAACAGTGGTGATAGGAATGGTTAGTCCCGCAAAGTATCCTTTAGAACTAGGATATAAAGTCTAATCTATATCGTCGATTATGTAGTTGTTATCACAAAGTAAAGATAAGAAGGAGAATTATATATAACAGTATCTACATATATAATATGTAATAGTAACTCGCCATATAATATCTACGTAAAAGTATTCATGTAAACGTACTCATGTAAGCGTATCTATGTAAACGTACTCATGTATCATGTAATGTACTCAGGTATCATGTAATGTACTCATGTATCATGTAATGTACTCGTATAAACTCATGAATGAACTGACTCTTGTGTGATTCCCTGTACTTGGAAGTATTTGGTTGACAAAAACAGTTTAAGTATTTGGTTGACAAAAACAGTTTAAGTATAAAGGAACCTTTGTTGGAAGCACATCTATAACAGATTCAAAAAGGAAACATGCAGTTTGTAAGACATTTTCTAAAAGTGTTTTAACATGTAAAAACGTTTGAGAAAACTATTTGAAGTACATATAAAAATTTTCGTTTGTTCTTGTATATGAATGTATCTCCTTGAAATAGTATTTCTAGTATGTAAAAGTTCATGATGTTCTCGTAAAACTATACCTATTATAGTTTTCTAAAAGTGTGTCTCGTTTGTATAGTAATCCCTAGTGAACTGCTCACTTGTTATGAAAAGTATAATTTTTGTAGTGCCTAAGATGGACACATATACATACAGTATAAGCAGAGTGTTTGATTTATACATATATAACAATATTTTTCATTTCAAAATATATGATGTTATCGTGATATATTTTGCATACGAAAGTTTCCCTATAATAGTTATAAATCACATATGATTCCGTTGATAAAAAGTGTATAATGAAACTTTATATAACACACGACAATAATCGTGTGTTTTACTTGTATTCCCCCCCCCCCCCCCCCCCCCCCTTAAAAGCATATAAAAGCATTTATAAAACATTTAAAATGTAGGGGTATGAACTCACTTGATTGATTGAAGAAAGCGAGACGAAAACCGAGCAGAACTTCTACTCGAGAAAGCAGATTTCTCGGGATTCTCGGGAATATCGAGAGCGTAAAACTTCCTTCCAAACCTTGATATGAAAACCGGGGCTTCGGGATGGCTTCGGGGGTTTAGCGCAGAGTTTCGGCACGAGAAGGAGAAGAAATGAGCAAATACCCCGGAAGCCTCGCACCCTTTATATAGGGTCTGAATCCTCGGATTATGCTAGGCGTACCAAGGTATTACCCGGGCGTAATCCGGATCAGACCGGTGACTCTTCCAACGGATAATATCGGGTATTTATAATTAAATTAAATATTTTAATTATTAATAAACTTCAAAAATTCATATCTTCCTCATACGAACTCCCTTTTCGACGTTCTTTATATCCACGCGCAGGTGAGACTACGATCTACAACTTTCGTTTAGACTCCGTCGGCTAATTTTGACTTTATTTTTAATATTATATTTTTAATAGGCCGGGACAGGAAAAGTCCGTTAAAATTCCATAACTCCTTCATCCGATGTCTGTTTTCGCCAGACTTTTTACCGTTTTGAATACCATTGATGAGATGTTCGATTCTCGTTTAGGTCATGTTGGCAAAAATCCGCTCGATCTCGATTTCGAGTTTTTAGTTGTCTACTGCTATGTCTGAAACTTCGAAAAATCATAACTTCCTCATATGAAGTCAGATTTGGGCATTCTTTTTATGTATGCTTACGGTTTTGGGATATCTAAAACTTTCATTTAGATACCTAAGGCTAAAAATTATTGTATTGAAACTTCGCGTTTTACGTCTATCAGTGTTGCCGATTTTTGCTGCGAATCTTAGATTGGTCATAACCTCTTCGTTATAACTCGGATTTTAGTGTTCTTTATATGCACGAAAACCTTGAAACAATTCCTACTACTTTATTTAACCCATATAAGATTTTAGGGAAGTTAAATTTTGACCTAAATTTGACTTGTGTTCCATCATATTGTCTCGAAATATCGGGTTGTCACAACTAGGAGAGTGAAGAACACGTGTGGACTCGTCGAGTCATAGTTGTGTACTCGGCGAGTTTGGTCAAGGTTGACCGTTGACTTCGTTGACTTTTAGGGTTAGTCAATGTTTGGACCTTAGAGTCATCGGAAGGGTAGGATAGTCTTTTACCCTTCCTAGAGGATGAATAGATAGAAAGAGATTAGCCTAGCCCTGAAGGTTGTAATAATTAGAGTATTTATTTCATGTGATTAGGCAGGGGCTAGACCAGAGTTTACCGAGTCAGAGATTTACTGAGATATCCGAGGTGAGTCTTCTCACTATACTTTACCTTGAGTAGGTAACTAGAGTTATGTGATACAATGTTTGTATGCTATATATGTGTTATGTGTTGCACTGCATTATTCTATGTGATTTATGTTGTGCATGTTTACGGAGTAGAACCTGAGGGTTCACATAGTTTGGGTGCACGGACCCACATAGTTATAGCCTCGAGTGGCTAATATGTGTTATATGTGGTATTTTGGGGAACTCACTAAGCTTTGTGCTTACAGTGTTTTATGTTATGTGTTTCAGGTACTAGTGAGGATCGCGGAAAGGCGCCGGCTTGATCAGTACAGACACGGGATTTTTATGTTATGAGATCTTGGGATTGATATATGTTATGAATTGAGTTTTAAACAATGATGTTTTTATGAATAATGAATGAATTATGTTTTTATAAAACACGAAAAATTGTTTTGAAATTTACGGTGTTACAAGTGGTCCAATTTTGGATACCTTGTGTGGTTTTGGTCCCTATGCTTGACATTTTCGTGTGATTTTAGTCCACACCCAACCTAAAGTGACGAATATGCCCCTAAAACTATTTTTAATTTCTTTTTATCTATTTTCTTAAGATTTCTTATTTTTTTATAATTAAACAAACTACAAAAAACCCACACAACCTCACATAAGTCATCATGCTCCGTACCCATCCCTCCCCATCTCTCGATATTCCTTCTTCTTTACTCTTTGAATATGCATAATCTCCAACAACGATTTTTCCTCCGACGATGACAACAATCCCACCTCCCAACACCTAAACTGTAAATTTCTCACTGATGAATTATCCCCCTCCATCGCCATAGTATGAGACGATCGGAGCTAGGGTTTGCACCAAACGATTTAGGGTTTTTGTTGATTAATTATGGTGAAGTATGAGAGGAATCTGACAATTACGGTGGTTCGAATCATACACAAGAAAGAGTGAGCGACGAAGAATGGTGGGGAAGTTTCATCAGGTTTGAGGAATGAGAGATGGGGGTGAGGGTGGGATTGGATATTTTTGGTGGATGGTGATGGTATTTGGTGGTGATCGTGACAATGGCTTTAAGCATCATGGTGCTCTTCTGGTTACGAGAAACACATCGTACCTTCTTGTTCATCATTTCCTACCCTAGCAAACTCTGATGACAGTAGATTTAGATCCAGATGTGAACTATAATGATGTGATTGATCTCCCACCACCCTTTCTTTGGTGCAAACACCACCTTACCCATGTTTGTTCATCATCTCCCACCTGCGATTTTATCACCATCATCTTCTTCACCTCTCAACTCTCTGAAACGTGAATCAAATAAAAAAAGATGTAGGTCCTGGTTTAGGTTTCTTTTGGGTTTCAGGTTTTGATTCAAGCTTCGTTCACTTGTAAATTTTTGTTTCTAGGGTTTTGATTTCCTCCTTAATTTCCGATTTTAATTGATGAAATTGTTTTGGGCATGATATGTGGGTTTAATTTGTGGGTTTGTGTAACCCTTGCAGCTATTTGGGCACTGAGTGTGATTTTTGAGGAACTGAATATGATTTATGGGCACTTGATTTAGATCTGGTCAAGAAGAGGAGCTGGTGTTGGTTGTTTCCGGCGAGAGAGTGGAAAGAGAGAACGGTGGGGTGGGTTGGGCTATTCTTCTAATTTCCAAATAATTTGAGGATTAAAATAATTAAAAATAGAAAAAATAAAATAAAAGGACATAATAGTCTTTTCAAGCTTATAGGACCAAAAACACTAAAAAGATCTAAAATTGAACCAATGATGCACCCCCGAAACTTTTTGGACCAAAACCATATAGATTTTATTCACATAGAGACCATTTTTGCAATTTTGTCTTTGTAGGACTTTTATATTAATAAAACTAGGTTTAAACCCATGGAACTCCACGGTTTAAAAATTGATATAGAATTATACTTTTAATAGTGTAATAAAAAAAAAAGATATCAAATTTTAGAAATAATGAAGAATAATGATATTGTAATTAATATGAATAAATCAAATACAATAAAGTATTATAACACGTGGATACCAAGGATGAGAAAATTCAAAATAATTGGTTGAAATTACGAAAGCATAGTGGTTTGAACATCTCATTGAAAATTTGTATTTGTAGATATGTTAGAAAATTATCATTCTGTAGAATGTAATATAAAATTAAATATAACAAAAACTAAAATTGATATAAATAATACAATCATACAAAGTTTTATAAATTTCTAAAACCCGTGGAAACCACAGGTAAAAAAAATTTAGATTTTTTTTATCAAACTAATAAAATATAAGTTTAGTTTAAACTTTTATATCTGTTAAAAAAAACTATGTCATATCAAATATATGTTAGGTATGTTTTGTCCAAAACTACTAACAACTATATAATTGTTAATTTAAATTAATTTTGTAAAATATTATGAGTACTAGACCAAAGAAGATATGTCTACTTTGGAAGAAACAGTTAGTGTCATTTAGATTGTCTAAAAGTTTATTTTGTAAATTTTCTGAATATTTAAAAAAAAAACAGATTTAGTTAGGTTGGTTTTAGATTGATTTAAAATACATCATGCGTTTACTTATTTGTTTATTTAAAATAATAATAATAATAATAATAATGTAAAGAAAAAGATTAACTCATTTATAAAAAGACATGAATTTATCTTAAAATATATTTTGTTTAAAAATGTTTAAATTTAATTCATATTAGATAAAGTGATAAAATATTTAAAATTCGATGATTCTTGACCTTTCGATGAGATCAATTGTTAAATATATTTTCTAGTTATATTAAAAAGGTAATGAAATCATCCGGATGATTGTATTTGATTTTCTTTACAATAGCCAAATTGTCCTAGGCATTAAAGACGAATCAATATACATTTGCTTAAGGTGAAACGCATTATAATCAACCTTAAGAAAGGGGTGAGCAAAAATCAAACCGCAAACCGAAAAAACCGAAAAAAAACCGTATAAACCGAAATGAAAACCGACGGTGCAGCTTTTAGTTTTGCAAAAACCGAAAATGTTTGGTGCGGTGTGGTTTCTAGTCTTGCAAAAACCACAAAAAACCGAACCGCACCGAATATATATATATATATATATATATATATATATATATATATATATATATATATATATATATATATATATATATATAGATATTTGTAAGAATGAAGAACTCATGACAATTAAATTTTTTATAAATATAACTATCTATCTTATCATAGGATGATTATATATTTTTAAACACATATAGTATATTTACAAGAACAAATAATGTTTATTATATTTTTTAACATATGAATATGAAGAGTGTAGGGTTCATTAGGCGTTGCGTCTTGGGCTCTGTTCATAGTCCAATTTTGTATCCAGATTGGGCCTGTCCATCCGTGATTTATTTATTAGGGTTTAGTATTTATAGATGCTTGCATGCATCTTTGTACGTAAGATTTTGGAGTCGATTATTCACAACGAATATCTTTTATCGATTGTAACCCTAAACAGCCTCTACAGCGGAAGTTATTTATCGAGCTCTGCTGAGGCGTGAATCTATTAAATCATTCAGCATATTTTGATTCATTCCTGTGTTTTATATTTCTGTTTGCATTATTGTGATTAACCTGTTTAAGATCTAAACGATCAAAGAGTTTTTCAACTCATCAATTGGTATTAGAGCAGGAGACTGTGTAATTCATACACATCTCTTCTGTGAAAGAAGTGATTAGGGTTCATTCTGCATTCATTGATATTTATTGAGCCGTCACTCCATAATTGACGTATCTCATTAATTATTCATCTTGCCCTAATATTACGTATTACAAAGTCTGATCTTATAACAGGTTAAACGATCAAGCATGGACGATTCTCAATCCAATCCCATCAACATCTCTAACAGCATCGGATCAACAACCAAGATTGCAATCCTCTACACTCAAGACTATGAAGTGTGGACGCACCACTTTGAAGATTGCGTTATTGGATCAGAAGATAATGGGTATCTGATATGGGAAGCTATCACATCTGGCCCTTTTGCTCATTCAAGTACTTCAAGAATCATTAAAACTCAAAAGGAGTATAATGATCTATTAAAATATGTGAAAGACGTCGCTCAGGACGAAAAGGAGAAGTTCCAATGCAACATTAAGGCATTGAGACTAATTCGATTCGCTCTTCAATCCGACACTTTTCGATTAGTAAGTTCTTGTGGTACAGCAAAGGAAATCTGGGATCGGCTGCGAGAGCTGTACTCTACAGATGAAGATCTGGAGCACTCAATTCAGACCATGCTTCTCTCTGAATTTGGAGAGTTCAAGAAGAAGCCAGAGGAGGTTGTTACTCAAACATTTGATCGGTTCAATCATCTTCTCAGCAAGATGATTAAAATGACATAGAAAGAAAGCTCATCTAACGGAAGGTCACTTTCTTAAATGTCCTAAGACCCGAATGGAGAGCGGTTGTGACGACGGTTAAAGCGCATGAGCAATTCAAATCGTATTCCTTGGCAAAACTGGTGGGGATTCTGAAATCCCAGGAAAAGATTGTGCTACAAGAGAAAAGCGTGGTTTCAAACTTGGGGTCCTTGGCTCTTCTGTCCAAAGGTAAAAATGCAGCAGCAGAAGAAGAAGATGTGAATCTGAGAGACTACGATTTAACAACTGAAGACTATGCTATGATGGTGTCAAATCCCAGAAGGTTCATCAAGAAGAAGTTCCCTACCAACAAGAAACGAAATTGGCAGGGAAGCTACAGCTCGGAAAAGGTGAAAGAGGAGCCGAAGGTTGAAGAATCAAAGAAAGAAGCGAAGGGTGAAGCTGATTCTGGTGTCAGTTGTTTTTACTGTGGTGGGAAAAATCACTACGCAAAAGATTGCGTGTTGAAGAAGATAGCAGAGAAAGATAAGGAGAAGGATGAAGAAGCAAGTCTCCTGAAAAGACTGGAGGAGATTAAAAGGAAGAAAGGTGCTACTAATCCCTCTATGAATGCTCTTGTTGTGCAGGATTCGGTAGATGATGATGAGTTCGGTGGCGTACAGGTGTGGTCGACCGACTCAGAAGATGATGAAGTGAGAAAGCCTTCTCATGGAAAGGCTTATGTGGTGAAGAGTGGTGATGCTGGTGGAAGATGTCTGATGGTGACGAATGTATCCCAGATGAGAGGATACAACACTGATGGTGGAAACGAAGTGGCTAAGGAGCGAGAGGACGTGTGCTTTACAACGAAGCCTCTCAGTGTGCAGATCAGTGAGCTGTATGAACTGATCAAGAAGGTACAATCTATTTTTGTTTCGTTTAAAATTCCACAAACATCATATGAAAAGGAATTAAATAACTTGAATTCAAGAATTTCAAATCTAGATAGTTGTTTAACTTAAACACGTGTCACGAATTCTAATCTAACTGACCAAATAAGCAGGGTATTATCCAAGAGTGAGGAGCGAAGGATATGGATTGAGCAGAAGGAGTTGGAGCTGGTTAAATCTAGGGATGAAAATATCTATTTGCTAGACAATCTTAAATTGTTAAAACAGAGGAATGTTTTTTGTTTAATTGCAAAAAGACTTTATACTAACATTACTCAGCTACATTTAGACTGTGAAATAGGCCAGAAGATACATCGCATGATTTTGCCCTTCCTTGAGTTAAAGGAAGATGAAATTGATGCCGAAGCATACAACTGTGAAAGTGTTGTATCTTCAGATGATGTAAATCCCACTTATATGTATGGTCTGGACAAAATTGAATCTTTTATAAAGTCCAAAGACCATAAGGACATGCTTAAGAATCTTTTGGATGAGAATGATAAGTTGAAACTCAGGGCCGAAACTATACAAAAATTTGACTCATTGAGTACCAAATTGAGTTCAGAAAATAAAATTGATGTTCAAAATGCATCTGAACTTAATGATGACGATGACATTAGTGAAATCTCTGTAGAGGATGAGGTTGACTGTTCAGAGTTCATTAGGAGCGGACCTGAAAATCACAAAAACTTGATTTCTGAAAATTTTGTGGAGTTCGCTCGTCTGTCCAAAAATAAGTCCCCAATCCTTAAAGAAAAGGTCGTTGTATACCAAAAGGTTAGAACCACTCCCAATCAGGTTTATAAGGTCACAGGAGTAACCGAACATTAGACAGTCGAACTCACTGCCATAGTGAATGAAGATAATGCAGATGGCTGTGATGAGTTTTTCTGGTCTGCACCGATAGACAACGCAGATGAGACAGTTGGTTTGTCGGAGCGAACATCATGGAAGGCCAAAGGTAGATATGTGGCAGAACCACTGAATAAACCTACCAACTTTGACGTGCCCAGTTCCAGCAGCACAAAAGAGGTTCCAGAGGAATATGTCTCCTCAACAAGCGAAACCTCTTCCATGAAAAGTGAACCTGTTGCTCAGAAGCCGAAACAGAAGGCAAATATTCACAGACAACCGAAACAAGTGAAAATTCAAAAGCAGCAGAGAAATTTGAGATACAAGAAAAATCTCTCAGAGCGAAAGTAATTTTGGCGCTCCTAAAATCCTCACTATACTTACTTTGATAGAAACTCCAAGCCAAAAGGAGAAGAAAATAAGAGTAAAAGGAGCTTCGGTCCATCAAATCAAAAGAACCAGAAGAAGACTTTCGGGCCACAGGAAGAACAAAACCGAAAGGATAGGTTCGGTCCCGAAAGTAACAACAACCGAAAGGCTGGTTTCAGTCCACCAAACAACAACAAGCAAAGACCAGAGTTCAGCCCATCAAACTTTTACAGCAGAAGATCCAGTTTCGGTCCATCAACAAACAGCAACCGAAGGTCCAGGTTCGGTCCCTCAAATGATCACAACCGAAAGGGTCATTTTGAACCTCAAGTCAGGAAAGATTCTAATGCTAACTTCTATTCTTCTAATTCTTCTCGTTCTCATTCTTCTTCTAAGCCTAATTCTCGTCCTACACCAAACTCACAATCGTCGTAGGATTTGAAAGGAAAAAGGAAGATTTCCTCAACAAATGAAGACCGAAAGCAAGCTAAAGTCCAAAAGCCCGAACCTGAATCCAAAATACATGCATCTAACTCCAATAAAATCAAAGTGTTTACCATTAAGAGGAAAGATGAAACAACCTTAATAAAATGAACATATCTTGTTGATGTTTCTCTTACTATTCCTGTTTCTGTAAAAGGCTCACGTGGACCCAAGAAACTTTGGGTTCCTAAATCTGCTTAATTTTTGCAGGTTATAAGTGACGAGCAGTTCGACGAAGAATGGTACATAGATAGTGGCTGCTCACGTCACATGACAGGAAGGAAGGAAGAGCTAAGGGAGTTTCGGTCATTACAAAACGGTGGCAATGTCAAGTTTGGTAACAACTCTTATGGAACAATAAAGGGTTATGGGATGATAACCAATGGAGACTTTACAATCAGGAAGGTGGCGTATGTAGAGGGGTTGCAGCATAACCTCATCAGTGTGTCTCAACTGGTGGGAGGTACTGGTCTCAAAGTCTCGTTCGATGACGAAGGTTCAGAGATAATAGAGAAAAAATCCAACAAAGTTATTCTCAAGTCAGAACGAAAAGGTGAAATGTTCCCTCTAAATCTCAGACCACCCTCTTCAGGTACTTTGGTTTAGACAAATTATACCTTTAAAACATAGACAATTGCATACACAAATTCATTTATTCATATTCACCGATTCCTAAAATGATTAGATTCGCGTTCACTATAACCAATCCTTTAGCAAACAAGTCAATTTAAATAGTGATCAGTTGATTAAACTAACATGCTTCCTAGTGTTCAGTTCATATCAAGCAAGACTTGTAAATATAGTTAATCAATTTCGACATTTAATTAACCTCTTGTTGATGGTCATCAAACAAGGCTCACACATTAACTTACTTATTCTCAAATTAATTCTAGTTTCACATTCGTTATTTCTAGTCTTATAATCTCGATGGTCATCAAAAATCATAAGAGACAAGCAAATCAAGCAGATGTTCATACAACTTAATTCACTTAACAATTAACAGAAAATAATCATCATTAACACATGAGGATCTTTTAACAAGCTTGGCAAGATAAATTAAACACAAATAAACTATTTAATATAACAATTAGTCTAATAATCAAAGCTTCATTCAATCATAAACACAAACTAAAAGGTTTTTACACCCAAATCAGAAACTAAATACAGAAAAGTACCACAATGGAATGCTAAACATGGTCACGTTAGCAATCCATATGATTACCGACATGTATCCGCTCTCCAACCCTTCCGATCTCTGCTCCCGTTAGCTTAACGGTCTTCCGGCCGCCTTCTAGACCCTCAAAACGGCTTAACAGAAGTTAATTGTTGACTAAATTAGGTTAGAAGTCGAATCCCCCCTCCTGGTTAGCTGAAAATCGACTTTTATAATCTTTGTGGCCGACCTAAGTACGCTGGGCGTACTTAGGATTACGCGGTGCGTACTCAAGATAATTACGCGATCAAGTCTATCCGGTGCAAGCGTGTACGTGGCGCGTACCATTAATTTACGCGGGGCGTAACCGCTTTGGTCATTACGCGGGGCGTAATGCGACTGTACGCGGGGCATAATCCACTTCTTCAGCATATTTAATTTCTTTTAGCTCCTAAGTCCGGTTTCCGCTTCGGTCTTTTCTTTTGTGCTTTATTGACAACGAATAGCTGCAAAACATAATTCAAAGCATTATGAGTACTTTTTAGTTCTCAAATAGAATAAATAAGGCCAAAATATTAAGATAAAGTGCATAAAAATATATATAAAAATACACATATCACCAATCAAAGGGAATCCGGCCATATGTCTTTTGTCCAAAGCCCATTCAGACGAAAGTTGGTTGTGGCACCGAAGGCTCTCACACCTCAACTTCAAAGACATCACAAGCTAGTCACACATGGTCATGTTCGGGGACTCCCACTGCTTAAGTTCGATCAAGAACACTTATGTGCTGCATGTGAAATGGGGAAACAAAGTCGCCAAAGTCACCCAACAATCATAAACACCAAAGTTGTTGAACCACTTGAGTTGCTTCACATCGACTTATGTGGTCCATCATCAATCGAGAGCATTGGCGGTAACAAGTACATCCTTGTTATTGTTGATGATTTCTCACGATTTACTTGGGTATTCTTTCTAAAGCACAAATCTGAGGCGACTCCCAAACTGAAAATCTTTATCAATCAAGTCGAAGTGCAACTGAGAAAAGCCGTTCGAAACATTAGGAGCAACAATGGACTGGAATTCAAGAACAAAGAATTCGAAGATTTCTTAGCAGAAAAAGGCACCAGTCACAATTTCTCAGCCCCCTATTGATGGGTTTTGCCTATAAGAACATCCTATGTGCTCATACAAACCCTAATGCTTGGATCTAGGTTTCTCTATTGTACATGCAATTCATCCAAGACTATAAACCCTAAATCTAGCATATGATAATCAATATAACATATAATTAGGGTTTAGATCATACCTTGATTGTTATGTTGCAATAACAATCTCAAATCCTCCTTGTAATGACTTTAGAAAGCTTAGAGTCACAAATGTGTTGGGTCAAAAATATGGTTTATACTTTACTTTTCTAGGCAATTATTTTTATGTAATATTTTATTAATTTATGGCCATGTTTACGGCTGAGTTTACGGCCGTAAACACCTTACGGCCGTAAACTCATTTACGGCCCATTTGTTTTGTCCGGCCCATATCCTAGTATAAATAGAGGTGTTAGGGTGAGGAGTAGATGTTTGTTGAACAGAAGTAGTTTACGGTCAGAGAGACAGGAGCTTTTATTTGTGTGTGAATCTTGTGTAAGGAGTTTCATTCATATCATTAATACAATCAAGATTCATCATATTCTTCTTCTTCTTCTCTTCTATTTTATTTTGCATCATCCGTTTGATTGGGATTCCGCACCATCAAACGGATATGACTGATACACGGGCATTTTAGGGACTTACAATTGGTATCAGAGCCAAGTTGTATCAGTCAAAAGGTTTTACAATTCGTTTGGAATCTGAATATTCTGTGTTTACGGTCCAAGCTTACAGCCGTAAACACCGAGTTCTTGGGCCGTAAACTCTATTTGGGGCATTATTTGATCTTATTTTCTAGATATTTTTACTTTTTTGGATAGATCTCGCAAAAATAAAGGGGGTTTGTTCTTTGTGTTTTTCATAAAAAGGGGTTTTTGATTGAGTTTTGGAGCTTCAAAGTCGAATTTTCACGTAACCGGAAACTGTTTACGGCCGGAGTTTACGGCCGGCGGCGGCATTGGTGTTTGCGGCTAGGGTTTCCGAGCTTGCGGCTCAGGGTTTGCGGTCGGCTTGTCTGCGGCTCGGATCGGCTCGGCTTGTCTGCGGAGATCTCGGCTCGGCAGCGGCTTGCGACTAGGCGGCTTACGGATCTCGGCTTGGTGAATCGCGGCTCGGTAGCTCGGCTCGGTGGAAGAGGGCTCAGCTCAGATCGGCTCGGCTCACCTGCTTGCATCAGCACTTCAAAGAAAAAATAGGGGACGCGACTTGGGGATGCAGGGATTCGAACCCAGGTCCCTTGAATAATCAAGCACGCGGCCTACCAGTTGAACTACCAAGCCATTTGTGATTTCCCTTCGAATTTTTGAACTTAAACGCTTCCTGTCGCACACTAATTTCAAAATTTAACAATTTTAACCCCAAAAATCAATTTCTTTCATTTTTAAATATCTCTTTCAACTTAAAATTTTAATTTTTAATTTTTGAATTTAATTTTTGACTTTTTACTTAAAATTTTGATTTTGACTTCCAAGTTTGACATTTGACTTTAAACCTTAACTTTTTCGTTTAACTTTTAAAATTTCAAATTTAGCTTTTCGGTTTGACCTTTAAGTTTGAGTTTTCAAGTTTAATTTTTTAAAATTTGATTTTTAAGGTTAATTTTTTTTATAATAATAAAAAAAGGGGCATTTTAAATTTGACGTTTGCTTCTAGTTTTTTTTTATTAATTGATTTTAAGATCTACGAGGGAATCTGAAAACATGAAAGAAAGTCGTCAGGATATGTTAAGACAAAATTTCAACTTTTTCGATTATGTCCCTGGAGAAACGCTCGAAACTCAGTTGCAGCGGTTTACTACACTCACTACTGAGATGAATATAGCCGGGATCTTCTTGTCTAAATCTGAGATCAACAAAAAGCTATTGAATTCTCTTCTGAAATCGTGGGATATGAACGTGGCCATCATCAAGAAGACAAAAGATCTCAATCGTCTTAGTATTGCTGAAGTAATTGAAGAGCTTGACGCTTTAAAGAGTTCTTTAAACCTTCCGGTCAATGAAGTGTCGTGTTCTCATGCATGTGAAGTTTCATGTTCTCAATCATGTGAAGATACGATTAAATTTCTTCGAGAACAAATTGATTTATTAAAAGGGGAAGTTGAGGACCTGAGATATAAAGGATATCAACTCAGGAAAGGACAGAAACCCCTGAAGGCTGAGTTAGAAGCAAAAACCAAGGACTTTAGGAAACTTCAGGAAGACTATAGTAACAAATGTGAAAACTATGATTATGTAGTCAAACAAAATGCTGAGCTAGTGGCTGAAGTTGAATCTTTGAAAGGAAAGTTTGAAATCGCCAAACTTGATGTTAGAAAATATGATTTCTCAAGTGAGGTGGTTGCAAATATGATAGACCAAAGCATGCAGTTTAAAAGGAATCAACACAAGGGTCTAGGGTATGATAGTGTACCTCCTCCTTACAATCATAACTACACATCCATCCCTATGACAAAGAACGAAATTGACAGGGAGGCACATCTTCAATATGGAAAACGAGCTGGATTTGTGTCAGGAGGAGTTATTAATTTTGAAGATACTAATGTTGCTACTTCATGTGCAGGTAAAGTAGCAGAATATGAGAACAAGGAGAACACTATTGAACAAACAAATGTCTCTTTGAGCTCTGAGTTTGTTGCTTCGAACTCAGCTACTTCTGATAGACCTGTCGTTGAGAAATACAGGCCTCCAATTCCAGCTCAACAGAGTGCCTGTCGCAACTGTGCGTGTGGGAAAAGCAAGAGACAAGGCAAGGATACGCCACCAAGGGCAGGAAGAGACAACTCCCCAGTGAAGAAAAGGACATGTTTTCACTGTGGAACACCTGGACACATTGCCAGAAATTGTCCTAATCGCGCGTATGTTCCCTACTACGCACAAGGCTGGCAGAACACGTCAAGAGGGAGACACTCCAAAAGATACCCCTCGAGATCACGATCAGACATTGACGACTGGAATGCCAAGAAGGCCAAGAATTCAACTCCCAAGGCCAAGCATCCAGCCCACAAGGCAAAGAATTTGAATCCCAAGGGCAAGAAGGGAATGCCGGCCAAGAAGCCCAGTTCAAGAGATGCTCCTGTGAAGCCAAGACCGGTTAGGTCAAAGTCATCTAGGCAGACGGCTTCAAGTTTCAAATCAAGTGCTGAGCCACCCATCGGATCGAAAAAGAAATGGGTTAAACCCAACTACAAATGGATTCCGAAGGCTCACTCTCCCAAAATTCCTAATGCTTCTAACGTTTCTACATCTTCTGTTTGTGATAAACATGATATGTCATGGGAGAGAGTACCGTGCAAGGATGACAAAGGTCGACCCGGTTTCAAAATGGACTGGGTTCCAAAGATCAACTAATCCCGCACTGTGTCGGAGCAGCTATAGAGGCATATCCTCAGACTTCGGTTTGTTGGTAGTGGCTGCTCCTGGCATATGATTGGGGACATCTCTCAATTATACAACACTCAGAATATTGTTCGAGAGTATGTGTCCATTGCGGGAAAGAAAAGAAGGAAGGAAAGAAGGGATCACACGGGGTTAATTCTTAAAGATATGAAGAATTTTTGGATCTGTTCTGAGATTATGCTTGCTGTTCTCAGACCTTCTGGATGCAGATTCAATCGGTGACTTACGGTTTGCGTTTTCTTCTTTATATTCCTAAGTTTTTTCTTAACCTGATTCACTTTAAAGACTAATTTTTGTTTTAGGTTAGTTTAAATTTGCGCATTATTTTCGTTTCTCTCCTATGCACAAATTTAGGGGGAGAAATAAAAACAAAACAAAAATTAGAAAATTTTAATTTAAAAAAATAATATAAAAAAAAATCCAAAAACATTAGAAAATCAAAAAATCAAAAAATATGTTGGTTATGAAATGTGCTTAAGGGAGATGTTCTGGGAAGTGATATTATCAAGTGATAACAGGCAACCTGAGTCTGCGTAACGTACCCGAAGTTGAAGGGTCTATGCTCTGACTTGATGCGTCGGTAGGCACGAAAAATTTTAAATGGACTTGACTAGGGAGATTTGAACTTAGGAAATTTATAGACTTGACAAATCTTGACCTAGTTAGATACGTTCAGCCTGACAATACGACGCTCGGATAGGTTGAGCAGGGAGATATATATGGGAATCTACTCGTCACATTAAATGAACCCGTACTTGGAACCGTGGCTTAACTTTTCCTCGATGTGCGGATTCTGTCCTTAATTCCGGTTGGATGGGGCGACTGGTAAATTCCGATAAATTAGGTCTGTAGAAAATAGTTTTCTTTCTTTCTGTCTGTTAGTCATATGTTGTCTCCTTTGCGTGACTTATAATCCGACCTGGTACACAACATATGCAACTCTATTTCTCTGCAGGATATATATATGTGTGTGAAATATATGTGTGAAATACTTCTCATCTGTTAGCCATATGCTGTCTCCTTTGCGCGACTTCTAATCCGACCTGGTACACAGCATATGCAACCTTCTTCTTCTCAACCCCTCTGAAGTAGTTAGCAATAGAATTCTGTATCTCTTCTCTCTTTGAATGATTGTCTGCTCACCCGGTGTAAGGAGTACTCTGGAAGTTCTTGATGGCTGGGGCATATCAGGAAGCGGGAAACACGTTCCAGTACACTTAAAAATTGAACACATACAGATTGTCTATAGATCTCGCTGCTCAATTTAGGTGGACAACAATATCCCTGGTCGTCGTCAGATGAATGGTCCTTAAGATATAGTATCTTAGGAATTAGGATCAGATATAATTTTTAGGAACTTAAGTTCACTTTTTCTTGTAACAAGTAGTATGTCCTAAATAAGTCACAAATTTTTCGTGTTTAAGTGGACAACAATACCGACGATCGACCAGACAAAGATGTGAATATGGAAGGTACCGACAAGTGGATAAAGGCTGTCTAAAAACTTTGATCCCAAATCTCTCTTAAAGTTAGATATCATTTTATTTTTGTTAAATTTGCCATAGTTTCTTCTAATTTAAATATTAGAGGAGAATTAAAAATTAAAAAAAAATTAAATTAAATAAAATAAAAAAAATCAAAAATTAAAAATCCAAAAATAGTGTTATTTCTGTTTTGTTTCTTGTTCAGAAAAATAAAAAAAATCCAAAAATATTTTTGTTTCTATTTTAATTTGTGTGCTAATTTTTCTTTTAGTTTTGTTTTTGTCTTGAAAAGTGATTTCAGGTATAGATAAGACTCATGGAGTTTGTGTTGAAGATTTATGAGCAAAAGCTTCATCCGTGAGCATCGAAGAATTCTCATTCGAAGGAGCAAGAAATGAAGATCATTCTTTCAAATTCAATCTTTCAACCCCAGAAGCAAGGTGAAGCTGCAATTGAAGAATATGTGACAGATTGCATTGAAGCCTCCTCAATCAGTCTGCTGCTATCTATGAACCTGCTGAAGTGATCTAGAAGATTTGTTCTCTCTGATGTTCTCTCTGAAGATTCTCAAGCTGAAAGCGCTATTTTTCAAGAATCAGTACGTCAAGCCTCCTCACCCAACATGCGTTCAATGCCAAATTCTGAAGAAAAGCCCAACTGCTCAAGATGAAGTCATTCATGGAAGATTCATATGTTCATCCTGATGCTGTGAAGAATTTGAAGATTAATGCTGAAGCCAAGTTCCCAATGAAGATTAACAAGCAAAGCCAGCTACTTTTTAGGGGGAGCTTGTTGGGTCATTAAGAAAAGAAAGCTATAAACCAAGGGGGAGATTGTTGGGTCAAAAATATGGTTTATACTTTACTTTTCTAGGCAATTATTTTTATGTAATATTTTATTAATTTATGGCCATGTTTACGGCTGAGTTTACGGCCGTAAACACCTTACGGCCGTAAACTCATTTACGGCCCATTTGTTTTGTCCGGCCCATATCCTAGTATAAATAGAGGTGTTAGGGTGAGGAGTAGATGTTTGTTGAACAGAAGTAGTTTACGGCCAGAGAGACAGGAGCTTTTATTTGTGTGTGAATCTTGTGTAAGGAGTTTCATTCATATCATTAATACAATCAAGATTCATCATATTCTTCTTCTTCTTCTCTTCTATTTTATTTTGCATCATCCGTTTGATTGGGATTCCGCACCATCAAACGGATATGACTGATACACGGGCATTTTAGGGACTTACAAAATGTCACTCCTCTAATGGTTCACAAACACCAAGAGCAAGAGGATGAAGAAGAGAAGAGAAGGAGGCTGCCCAAAACGTGTGGAAACCCTAGAAGGAAGCTTGTCCACGTTTTTGGGGCATAAGGGATCTATATATAGTGAGGCCATTAAGGTTATCTAACAAGGAAACCCTAATTTGGATGCTTAAGCCCTAAGCAACCCATGGACTCCTTTCCTTAAAGGCCTTGGACGATTTCTAATGGGTTTCCCCATAGAATTCGTCCAACCTTATAATATAAGGCAATCCATAGCCCAATTGCAATTATCTTATAATTACAATACCAGTCCCTTAAGTTTAATTAATCTATTTTAGTCACAAAACTAATTACCAATTAATTCTTGACTAATATTAATTAAACAATATGATTTCTCCTTTAATATATTATTCTCATAATATATTAATAAATCATATTTAATCCTTTCTCTCCATAATTCATCCTATCAAGTTGCTTTGGTGAAGGCAACCCAAAAGGACCATGCACCATCGAGTCAAGTACATACCAAAATAGTTATGGACTTAGACACTAATCCAACAGTCTCCCACTTGGATAAGTCTAATAACTATTCTGCGTATGACTTCAGATCCTGATCTGCAATCGTAGCTTTCCAAAGCCGCTGTCAACTCTGATCCTATTAGATACGCGTGTCCTTTAGATAAGGGATCATATATTCCTCCATTCTAGATATCGTAAGACATGATTTCTAATCATTCTCTCTGTACTATCTCTCGACTTCCGATTTATGACGACTGACTAATTGAACAAATCAAATTAGCCCTAGCCTGGCCGAGCATTTACGTTTGTCATCAATAAATCATCGAGGGGCCCAAAGATATCGCTTTTTTCCTGCTTTGGATAAAAGGAACGGATAAACTTTGATTCAATGCTCGCTTGCACTTACTCACCGAATCACACACCACAATATGTTTTATGACACCAAGTTACTGGTGCGTTTACATATTATCAATGTGCAACCGATTTGCAAGATACAACTCACACATCTCGGTTTCAAGAATATAAGATGTTATCGTCTCACCAATCACTCGTGATACAATTCATGGAGTGATCCAAGTGAGCGTGGGTTTAATCCAATGCTCAAATCATATTCATAAGCACTCATGAACGTTGCAGCAAACATTTGCTTATGTCTAATACCTTTTAGACAATCCACACACCAATTCACGACAATCTTTATTCATACCAACTTCCAACATATGAACGATTGTGGCCCGTTCGAATAATTTGACTATTCCAAACCAATTAAATTATTCAGGAAGTCAAAACATGCAAAGTGAAACACAAGAATAATACTAATCCCATATGGCCTTAAACCTTTGAGTATAAATAAAACACCTTTTATTTATCACCATATCGATTACTCATTATTTGTTGTTTCGGGTAATCAACTTCTTACTTGAATTAATACTACACTTGTCCCATGCTCCTAGGATGCACACAATGTTTACCTATGGATCTTTCTTTGTGAAATAGATCAAACGAACACATTTCCAATCATACTTATTTCACAACTCCTAATCCTTTTTTTTTCAAATGAAAGAATATCAAATTCTTGCTACTTATGGAATATGCTAGATTCTAACATTTTATGCAATGATCCTTTCATAATGTCATAGCACAAAAGTCACAATGACTATTACCAATGATATTACAAAGTCCTCTATCGGAGATTGTTACAAGACAATTCCTTAGATGTGATGTCTCTCACTCAAGGTACATTCCTTTGAACATCCTTTTGCATAAAAGTTTCTAATCTAGACATGGATTTTCAATATTCAATTCCTAATATGGACACGTTTCCATATTTTTCCATATGACAACTCATTCTTAATAGAATCTTTTCTATTCATAATAATGTCGATATGGTCCATCCAATATCATGCTTCCAACTACTCACAAGCGACCAATCCTCGGCGAACTTTGGATTGTCCTTTGATAGTTGTTTAATTATCTTAGTCAAAACCGATTCTTGTCCTTTTCCCTCTAAATGCACTAGACATTTGGAAAATTTTAGAATAGTCAAATATTATAGCATTTGCAATCGATCCTATACCCAAAGCGTATGGGACACGATGCATAATGTCTTACATAAAGATTTGATACTTTATCAATCTTCTGCCATAATATTTTATGTGCTACGTTCTCAAAATTCGAACTATGAAAAGGAATGTCGTAATCATAATCGAAATTAGTGAACACACTATGTTTCCTTGACTAAATTATTAACATTCCACAACCTAAGCCTTTAGATTTGAAATGAAGCATAATATTCTCTCCCTTAATTATAGCAAAACAACTTTTCAACTCTTGCAACTTTGAAAAGTATAACTATTGTTTTCTATAATTAATATTGCTAACTTGCAATACTTTCCATAATAATCATACAATCATAACATTTATGCTCCCACTATCATGATGATTATTATAAACATAACACTTATGCTCCCACTAGCTTTGACATGTATTCAGAAACAACTTAACTTTCAGAAAAACAATAGCTATTGAATTTCTTAAGTTCATGTTTCTAATACCTAATGCTTTGATAATCCTTTATCTAAGCTTATACACCTTTCCTTTAGATAGCTCGTATTTGTGTCTAAACAATTCAGACTAATTGCCAAACCTTACAATTCAAATCATGGAAAGGGATACCGTAACCATAATCGAATTCGAGAATACAATTTTCACAATCACTATCTTTTTAAAATCTCTCTTAGTGAAAGCATTTCCTCACAGTCATTTTCATGAATGAGGGAATCTTATGACACTTAGATTTTAATGGTGTATGTGTTCCTATCCATGTGAATTTCTCAAAACCAAAGTTTACGACAAATTCAAACTCATATGGACCGAACTTTCTTAATCTTGATTTCTTTCCTTATGGTAACACAGCTGCCCACCATGTCTTCCAAGTAGTTAAGCAGCTCACCCTTTCCTGTCAATGTACTTTCCATTGATCAAGGTGCCTGCCTTTTATGCGTTCAAATGAGAACTCATAGGACTCATATGCATAATTAACTTGATTGGAACGGCACAGAAACAAAATAGTGTCAACACGATAGTTTGTAAACCTCAACTCGTGTGCTAGTGATGATCGATAAGGTTTATTTTGATTTGTTCTTGAAACCTTTCAAGACCATTAAGACTCCCACTGACTCCTTGACATATAAGATTCTTTTGTCAATAAAAATTTCATGACAAACAAATATTCAAGAGTTAGTGTAGTTTTTATCAAAACACTTCATAAATAGGTCCTAGTTGGTCTTTGTCTTATCCAAGACATCACAACTTTCCTCATTTGATGAATGTTATAAACCTTCTTAATACTTGTCACTCATTGTCACAATCTTAACTCTAAGACTTGTTTGGAACGAAGTATGATTGACTTCTTGATTTTAACCATTTCTTCAATTCTTGATTCCTCTTCTTAGACATACAATTGTACTAAGACTCACTTAGAGGATCTACTGAGATATGGTTCTTAATCATTAAGACCTATCATAAAGCATAAAAGGTACTCTCCCTTCTTCTTAGAATGGAGAAACTTTTATCTTTCTGCCTACTTGATTCTTCTTATTCGTTCTGCTATTGATTTAAACTTTTTCAATCAATTCAGAATTACACCTAATCTTATAAGTATAATCATATTTACTAAACCTTTAGTAAATCATGACGAATATCTTTGTTATTCTTGTGGTGGACTTGATCAGCACACAACTTTGTGTACTCGATCTCTTAGTCCTTCACTTGACACTTTGTCAATGAATTAGTCTAATTTCCAAATATGAAATTTCTCATTCATCGTGCAACCAAGTTGCATGATTCCAAGTTTCTGTCCAATTGAAACTTGGGTGATGAGAAACTCTCCCTATTTGGTAAATTCTCGACATTTCCACAAACAACATAATTAAGAATCAAATCCATTATTGCTAATATTAGAAACCTTCAAACATCAATATCCATGCATGCCATTGCAAGGATAAATAAATAATATAAAATCAAAATTTATTTTATTGCGGAAAAATTTGTTCTTACAATGCAACGCATTGAAAAACTATGTTAATACATATTTCTTAGCAATCTAATTCTAACTCTAAGTAGTAGATCAAGAATCTAATCTTCAAGTAATGCGATCGAAATCCATTCCTTCACGGTTAGATTCTGCTCACTTCTTCCCTTAAGCTTCCTCTCTTTTCTTTGATCCTACAAAACACCAATTGTAATCTTATTACATTATGTATTAAGAATCTAGAATAGGAGCTTAAAAGAGTTAGTCAATGGATTTTACCTAAAGCAGAGCCATACGTTTTGACTCTCCCATCTCTTAGATCTCTTAGGTAAATAGGGCAGCTTCGTCTCCAATGCCCCTTTTCTTGGCAATAATAGCAAATTGACTCTTTTGGAACAGGACATGGAACTACTTCAGACATTGCCTTTCTCTTATGATCAAACTTTCCGATCATAGCATGTCTTTCATTGCCATTGTCTATATCCATAGAGGTCTTGAAGGCATATTCACCAATCAACTTTGCTTTTCTATTGCGCCAAACCATTGCTGATTCAGCAACAATAAGCATATAGGTGAGATCTATAAGGGTCACGTCGCAGTTCATCATATAGTACTCTCTTACGAACTCACTATACTAGTTAGGAAGTGACTGAAGAACCCAATCAACAGCCATCTCCTCACAGACAACGGATCCCAACATTCTTAACCTATCAATGTGTGACTTCATCCCTAGGACGTGTGCACACACCGACTTTCCTTCTTTATGTTTACTTGCCAAAAGGGCTTGAGTGAGCTTGAACTTTTCAAGCCTTCGAACTTGTGGGTTAGGGAGAATAATTGGAGGAGGTGGAGGAAGTGAAGCATGATTTCTTTTTCCTCGATCGAATCGTGGAATATCATCTTCATGTGGAAAGCTTGTTCCACGGGATTTGGGAAGACCATAGTTGTCGTACTTTGACATCTACAAAACGGAAGAAAACGAATTCAAGTTAGTTGATTGATTGAGTCCTTAGTAAATCACCCAAATGAGATACTAAGGCTAGGACACAACACAATACGCTACAACCTAGAAAAGGGATGCCGTACTCTAGTTGCAGAATATTTGAAGGTAAGTGAATGACGATTCACTAATTTCCACCACGAAAAACGAAAAAGAAATTTAAGTTTTAAATTTATGAAAACTTCTAGATCCTTTGAGATTCATTGAACATTTCAATGGCATGTTTAAATCTCGATATGCCCCTCTTGTTTGTGACTGGGATGCTGAGGATCACAAAGCGGGTGTGAATAACCATGCAAACTTACATGGTGCCCTCACATGTTACAGTCACCTATTCGATGTGCCGGTAAACCACACACGCTCCACCGAACTATGAAAAACATTGAGTCACCCTTTTCTACCTTTGCTTAGAACCATTTAGTGTGCCGGTTAACCACACACGCTCCACTAACGTCTTCGCAAGGGCACAAAGTGTAATTTCATGGAATCGCATCAATTCACTTTTGCCTAAGTAACTAAGATTGGGAATTTGTAAAACTTTTAGTTACTTTTGTACTTCATTATACTTATAATCGAAGGTTTTGTCCTAACCTACCCGTTCGGCTAACGACCCTCCACTAGTCAAGAGTGCGGTGGGTAAGAGTGGATACCCATTCAATCGCCATTTTATAGGCAATTTCCTTAAACACCCCTTATAGACCAACTTTGTGAATGAGGCCTACTAACGGTAAGACTGACTTTTACTCATACATATATATAATGTTAGATTTTTAATGATATATATATATATAGTATAGGGTGTATTTTACACTTTTAAAATACTAGGTGGTCAAATTTAACGATTATACTTTTAATTCAATTAAATGTAAACCAAAACTTTTATGGATTTATTAAACCTCTTTTAATTGTACACCTTAATTAATTAATAAAACCATAAGGGTGTGATTTGAACTTTTCAAAACAATACTAGGGTTTTAGAATTCAACATTCCTAGATTAAACTTTTAATCAACTTTTAAATTCCAAAACTTGAGGGTAAGTTTTGAAACATTTCAAAACATTTAGGGTTTCAACTCTTTAAATTTCAAAACTAAACCTTTTGAGTTTAAATTTAAACTATAAAACCTAAAGGGGAAAATTGAAACTTTTCATAACACAAGGATCAAATAACAAATAATATAAATTAAACAATTAATTCCATCATTATCTATATTTGACCTAATTTCAATTTCTTGCAAAATAAGTTACCCAATTAATACAAATAATCCAATCTTTATCATATAATGAAGTTATTATCTAATCAATTGGTAATTATCTTGTGTTTTGGCAAGGATATTCATTAAGAAACAATAAAATTCGTATTTTATAGGTTTAAAACGAATTTGGTAATAATCCTTAAGCAAAACAGCAACAAAATCCGAAGTTTCCTCTGTCTGACGCTCCGACTCGCCGAGTCACACTTTGGAACTCGCCGAGTAGGGCTGACCCGCCGAGTCAGGTCGAACAGAAGGCCAAAAAACAATTTTCAGCAACACAATGCATCAATACAATAGAAACCAATCTAGGCTCTGATACCACTGATGGGTTTTGCCTATAAGAACATCCTATGTGCTCATACAAACCCTAATGCTTGGATCTAGGTTTCTCTATTGTACATGCAATTCATCCAAGACTGTAAACCCTAGATCTAGCATATGATAATCAATATAACATATAATTAGGGTTTAGATCATACCTTGATTGTTATGTTGCAATAACAATCTCAAATCCTCCTTGTAATGACTTTACTTAGAGTCACAAATGTCACTCCTCTAATGGTTCACAAACACCAAGAGCAAGAGGATGAAGAAGAGAAGAGAAGGAGGCTGCCCAAAACGTGTGGAAACCCTAGAAGGAAGCTTGTCCACGTTTTTGGGGCATAAGGGCTCTATATATAGTGAGGTCATTAAGGTTATCTAACAAGGAAACCCTAATTTGGATGCTTAAGCCCTAAGCAACCCATGGACTCCTTTCCTTAAAGGCCTTGGACGATTTCTAATGGGTTTCCCCATAGAATTCGTCCAACCTTATAATATAAGGCAATCCATAGCCCAATTGCAATTATCTTATAATTACAATTCTAGTCCCTTAAGTTTAATTAATCTCTTTTAGTCACAAAACTAATTACCAATTAATTTTTGACTAATATTAATTAAACAATATGATTTCTCCTTTAATATATTATTCTCATAATATATTAATAAATCATATTTAATCCTTTATCTCCATAATTCATCCTATCAAGTTGCTTTGGTGAAGGCAACCCAAAAGGACCATGCACCATCGGGTCAAGTACATACCAAAATAGTTATGGACTTAGACACTAATCCAACACCTATACACCTCAACATAATGGAATTGTCGAAAGGCGAAACCGATCCCCGTGTGAGGCGGCCCGAACCATGCTGAGTTTTGCTTCCCTTCCTCTATATTTCTGGGCTAACGCCATTGTTGCAGCTTGTTTCACTCAAAATAGATCATATCTCAACAAGAGTTTCTCTCTCACCCCTTATGAGATAATTAACAACAGAAAGCCAAATGTCAAGTTCTTTCACGTGTTCGGTTCAATATGCTTCATCTTCAACTCCAAAGAACATCGCAACAAGTTTGATGTCAAAGCTGATGAAGGTATCTTTCTGGGATATTCTCTTACTTCAAAGGCATACATGGTTCTAAATAACCGTTCTAAAAGAATTGAAGAAACCTATTATGTGACGTTCGATGACAATTACGTCAAGAAGTTGAAGTCTACCGAAGAAGCAATTGGAGAGATTTTCTCTCAAACAGGTCAAGTCACAGCCTCAATCGCCAATTTCTTTGACCAGTTCATGGATCTATTTGATGAACCTGAGAAAGTTGCTCACTCTGAGGCCACAACAACAGACAACAAGATTGATCATCTTAAGAAGATTGTCGAAGATGCAGCCAAACAAATGGGAGAAGAAGAACCAGTTCGAAAAGAACCTCCCCAGAACAGTACTTCGGTCGAGGGGGAGAATCTATTTTCTTCAAATCAACAGGACTCACATATCCAGGGGAGAATCAATCTTTGACGGACCCGAAAGTCTTGTAGCACCCGAAAGCCCAGCTGCACCCGAAAGCCCGGTTGGACCCGAAAGTCCAGTGACAACCGAAAGTCCGGATCAGCCTGAAAGCCCAGTCGAAGAAAGATTTTTTGGTTCACATCCAAATGATTCATCATCTGTCGAGGGGGAGAATTCTGATATGCTCTATGACGATGATGTTCAATCCGAGTTGGAAGAAATGGTAAATGCTGAATTGGATCCATCCTACGATCCAAATTACCCTCCTCTCACCAAATGGACCAGAGATCATCTTGTATCTCAAATAGTGGGTGATGCATCAGAAAAGATTCTAACTCGATCACAACTGAAGGCGAAGCAAACTGCTCTATTCTCCAAAGTAGAATTCTGCATGTTTAATTCTTTCATCTCCAAAATAGAGCCGAAGACTGTCAATGTTGCCCTCGATCATTCTGATTGGGTTCAGGGAATGCAAGACGAACTCAATGAGTTTGAAAGAAATAAGTTCTGGAGACTCATTCCAACACCAAAAGATGCCTCGGTTGTCGGTCTCAAATGGGTGTTCAGAAATAAAATGGACATGGAGGAAAATGTTATCCGGAATAAGGCTCGGCTAGTGGTGAAAGGATATTGCCAGGAAGAAGGAATCGATTACGAAGAGACATTTGCTTCGGTAGCAAGGCTGGAATCCGTTCGAATATTTCTTGCTTATGCTGCACACAAAAATTTCGACGTCTACCAGATGGATGTGAAGTGTGCGTTTCTAAAAGGGGAACTTGAAGAAACCGTGTACTAGAGCAACCTCCTGGCTTTGTGAATGAAAAGCATCCATATCACTGCTACATCTAGGATAAGGTTGTTTATGGTCTGAAACAAGCACCTAGGGCATGGTATGAAACATTAACTAAGTTTTTAAAGATGTCTAAATTCAAATAAGGTTCGGTTGACCCAACCTTCTTTCGTAAAAAGGAAGGTAACCACCTTATGATCGTTCAAATCTATGTCGATGATATCATCTTTAGCTCAACGAATCCTAGCCTAACAGCTGAATTTAGAAAGTTTATGGAGACTAAATTTGAAATGAGCTCAATGGGTCCGATTAACTTTTTCCTTGGCTTAAATATTAGACAGGGACCCGAAGGCATCTTTATCAACCAGGAAGCATATACGAAGACTCTCCTTGCCAAGTTCGGCATGATGGGAGACTCAAAGGTCAAAATCCCTATGGCGTCCGGCACCAAGCTCACACCATCTTTGGAAAAACCGGCAGTCGACATAACGCTATATCGCCAAATGATTGGTTCCCTGATGTACCTCACAGCTAGCAGGCCCGATATAATGTTTTCAGTGTGCTATTGTGCCAGGTTCCAAGCAAATCCTCATGAACCACACATGCTGGCAGTGAAGAATATATTCCAGTATTTGAAGAGAACCACCTCTCTCGGTCTCTGGTATCCCTCAAACTCAGGTTTCTTCGTTCAAGCCTACTCAGATGCAGACCTAGGAGGATGTGGTCTAGACCGGAAAAGCACTACAGGAGGCTGTCAATTCCTCGACGGGAAGTTGGTGAACTGGCAATCTAAGAAACAAACATGTGTTTCTCTGTCTACAGCTGAAGCAGAGTACATTGCAGCCGCCTCCTGCACATCTCAAGTGATTTGGATCCAAAGCCAACTCCGGGATTATGGACTCAATATGAAAAAGATCCCACTATATTGCGACTCAGAAAGTGCAATTAGGATCTATCATAACCCAGTGCAACATTCCAATACGAAGCATATAGCACTGAGGTATCACTTTATTAAGGATCATGTGGAAGATGGAAACGTAGAGATTCACTTTGTTCGAACCAATGATCAACTGGCCGACATCTTCACCAAAGCCCTTCCTGAAGCAAGTTTCAATAAAATTCTACAAGACCTAGGTATGATGGAATCAGAGTCGGTACCAAAAACACCTTCTCAGAACTAAAAGTTGGAAGCGAAATGAACCGAACGCTCAGTCTATTTCGGGTTCGGTTCACACGGGAACCGAAATGAACCGAACGCTCGGTCTATTTCGGGTTCGGTCCCACTGCACTTGTTTTCGCTTATCTCAAAAAGGTGATATCTTTGGTTGTATACATTTGTACAATAGTTTTTCCAAAAATTCCAAAAATATTTTTTAAGGAACCGAAATGAACCGAGTGTTCGGTCTATTTCGGGTTCGGTTCCAAATTTTTTTCTGTTTGGTTTGTTTTGTTTTTCTCTTTACAAAAATATCAAAAATTCCAAAAAAAAAATATATTTTCTTTTTCTTTTTTGTCTCTACTTCTGTTTATGTTAACAGTTTATGGAATATCGATGGGGCAGGTATCATTCTCACACTTTTTACTAGCTAAGTGTCCCTAGAAGCATGCTGCTGCATGTTGTCCAAAGCCTCAACTGATTTTGAATTAAGCCTTATTGACTTGGTATACACCAACCTTGTCTTCCCAATTAGGCTGCTACATTTATTCTAATCATGAGCTACCTTACTCTTTTCTCATATGAGTTAAGAGTTTTCTGCTTAGTCACTATTTTTATAGCAGAGGTACTTTGGTTTTCTTTCACCACCTCAAACATTTTTCTCCATCATATTCGCTTCATACATGTAACCCTTGAGACTCTCAGAAATTACCACTGAGGTTTATGGTTACACAATCTCTGTGTTTGTGATCTTAGCTTTGTGTCACTACGTGCTAAGTGAAACCCACAATTCAATACCCACTATGCATTGACGGTGAACAATTAAATTTGCTCTAGCTTTCACTTATGAATTAACGAATCCACCCAAGTGGTTGTACCATGAAATCTCTATTTTCCTTTTGTGTGATTCTTATGAAATTGTTACATACCATAACATTTTTTCCCATAGAATCCAGTTTTAAATTTTCTTGAGATTTCACACCAAGCATTTCCAACAAAGTCACTAAAATATTTTCCAAACCTACTTGTTCAACAGACCACATCGGTCTCACAAGTACTTCATTCGGTTTCTATCTTATGTCAAGATCAGGAATTCTGAACTGAAGCGAAAGCCACCCTTATAAGCCTCATTAAAAGATGCCTTTCAACACTTCTTAACAAGTGCTTGATCGTAATTCAACGAGAAACCACACAAACACTTTAAAGTCTCTCTTGACTTTGAAGGAAGCGATTCGTGCCCGGGATCCACTGTTTCGTGTCTATATTGACGTCACAATTTCCCTCATATATGTTGCTTTATTTCTTTATTTTTGACACACTATGCACGAAAATCTTTTTGATTTTCCAAAAGTCTAGTTTGGTTCACTACAAGCTATTTTTATAGTTCTGGTCTTTAATGCTATATTATCAACGGGATGCTGTGGTTTATTTATGTGTTTGCCTTTATTTAGTGAAGACAGCTCATTTTAAAGATAAGATGATGACTCAGCCAGGAGACTAAACGTTTCAGGAATTCAAAAAGGCATTTGTTGGGAAGACGTGCAAAATGGAAACGTTTTTCTCTCCCATGCGTAATCATAGGAGCTGCTAACAGTTACACGTCAATCAACTCAGGAACCGATTCGTTTTTCAAGAAGATTTGGGGCGGATTTTTCTCTCACCTCTACACACGGTATAAAGGGTATACCCTAAGTTCTTTTACCTCTTTACTGCACCCAATTTTCTGAGAGCAAACAAAGATGCTTTTCTACCACTCTTCATCTCCTTCTTCAAAGCACTCATCAATGGCGGATTCCTCCTCTGTTCATGAAACCTCCCATATTCTCCCAATCCGAGCCCAGCAAAGCTTGGTCATTGATCTCATCCCATATTCGTACGATGCCTTCATGTACCCTATATTGGAGTGTCTCAAACACTCTCCACTGGTTCTCGCACTGACCAAGGTCGAAATCGTACCTATGGAGTGTTTATCCAAAATTTTCTCTACTGCCCACTACGACAAGTCTGTTCATCGCATTTTCTTCGACATTATTGATACCAAAACCTCTATCTCAAAACAACGATTCTGCTCGCTTCTAGGGTTTGAACCTGATGAGTCGAGGGTTAACCCTGAGTCAATTTCTGTGGGACAGTTGTTCTCCATGTTTTACAACAGAGTTACACTGAAATCCTGACCACCATCACGAAGCTCAAGAAATCGTGTCTTCCTCCTCGGTGGAATGGCTTCTTCACGATACTGTTCAAGGGTCTATCAGAGAGAAGTGCAGGTTCTGATGGGGCTAGTCGTCTGTTCATGACGATTCTCTACGGGCTATACACTGGAGTCAATCTCGATTATGGCTCAGTTTTATGGCAGCAGTTAATCCAAAGTCTTGCCTCTACATCTCGCCATTCTGAAATTTCATATGCAAGGTTCTGGACGCTCGTCACCAAATGGGCAATGGAAAAGTACCATGTCCCTATTGTGGCTACATCTCCACTCTCATCTATTGGCGTCTTCCACACTACGAAGATCATTGTGACAGATCCTTCCAAGTTTCAGTTTGTTGGCTCAATTCCTGAGTCGATGTATGCGTGTGTATCAAGGGAGAGTCGCATCATCAAGACCTACAAGGAGTTTCTTCCTTCGGGTCCCGGAGAGCTCACTCCAGAGATGATTCAGTCTATCCATGACGCCGACAAACCTGCTCCCAGGGGAAAGAAACCAGAAAAAGGGAAAGACAAGAAGGTGGTCAAAGGAGCAAAAGGCCCTTCTCCTAAGAAGAGAAAACCAACGAAGGCAGCCCAATCACCTCCACCAAAGAAGAGGAAAACCCAACCTAGGCGAAAAATCATTCTTGCCTCTTCATCCAGTGAATCTGAGGATGAGAGTTCAGACTCAGAGGAGTCGTTTCGTGGTGACACTCCTCCCCGTTCGCCTTCACCTGAGGTACCTGTTTCAACCAAACCTGTCTCTCCTCCCCCAATCACTATCTCTATTTCCATTCCCCCCATAACCTCCACTACTCATATTCCACCCACTTCTATTCCTGTACCACCTCCCATTTTCTCAGACGCTACAACAACAACAACCACTGGAGTTCGAACCAACATATCTGATACGGGGGCTCGTACTTCAACACCCAAACCTACACCTGCAACCGAACCTACTTCCACACCCGAACCTACTACCACAACCGAACCTCCACCTTCGCCTTCATCTCCCAATCACTCCACAGATACCGAGACTTTTCTTGGAGGGGAAGACATGACCTTTGACTCTGTCTACTACAGTCCCTACCAGGTTCAAGGCGATGATGACGATGATGCTCATGTCACCAAAAAGCACATCAAGGAACTTCATGAGAAAATTGATAGTCTCATCGCTTCCTCCTCCTCCTCTCGGTCCAATATCTCAGAGGCTGCTATTCAGGGGCTGGTTGATTCTTTCACCAAGGCACATGAAGCCTCTATCAACTCCGCCACTGCTGCTATAGAAGCATCTACAAAGGCATGTGCTGCTGCGACCGAAAAAGTCGAAAAACTATTTCACGATGCTAACAGTCTTTTACAGTCTTTACAGGGGGCCGCTGAATCCAATGCAGCGAAGGTTGATTCCACTGTTGAGAAGCTGGCTACTTCATTCACATCAGAACAACAATTCTTTGTCGGTCTTTGTCAGACTCTTGAAGCTGACAATAAATCTTTTCAGGCAGCTGTTGAGGAGCGATTAACCAAGCTCCAAGAAGACCTTGCTTCGGAGAACTCTGCAATGGATGCGCTTGCTCGCAAAACCACTGCTCTAAAGGTCAAGAGTCTTCAGCTTTCCCAATCAGAAAAGGAGGTTGCGTCTCTTCGATCTGAGCAAGCGGTCATTTCAACTTGTGTTTCGGATGTCCACGGCGCCCTCTCCAACATTATCGAAGCACACGACCCAATCCTCAACTACTCAGTAAGGCGAACTCTAGCTGAGAAGCTTGCTCTTGCCCTTGCCCTGCTCAGCAAAATTGAGGGGCTTCCTGAGTTCGTGGCCCATCCAAAACAAGGGGTAGAAGGAGTTTCAAAGGGCGAAAAACAATCTCAACCGCCTCCTACTTCTACATCAGCTTCAACTAAAGCAACCGAACCTCCAACAACTGGTCAGGCTTTAGGTTCGGGTGCTCAGGATAAAGGGAAAAAGGTTCTTGGTGACAGTGATGGTGATGATGACAAAGAGACCATTGCTGATCTCTTGAAGAAATAGGCCAGGGATAAGGATTCAGACATGAGTGCTTGGATTGCTAGAGAGGCAGAAGCAAACGAAAGGAAGATGAAGGAGGCTCATGATCTCCTGGAAAGTCGAAAAACTCTATTCCCTTCGTGGACTCTCGAGAAGCTTATCAAAGAAGCTATCGATACCCCAAGCATCCTCTGGCTTGAACCGGTGATTTCCTTGGATAGGGTTAATTCTGTCGACTCTCAGTTCGACATGCCCTTGACCCGAAAGGCCTTCATATTTCATGCATTTTCCCACGTTGTTGATGTCCCTCATCCTCACTCGAAGGTCGATAGGGAGCTTGTTGAATTCTATCTGAGGTCTGCTCAGCCTCAGTATCAGACGTGGAGTGCGCAGAAGATCATAAACGTTCGGGTCCTTAAACCCTTTCGGGAGGGTAACTTCACTAATGTCAGGTTCAAAGTGTTGAGGGGGTCAGCTAAAACCGAACATGCCCTTTCTCTTGCTGATCTTCCTAACCTGAATCCACATGATTGGATCATTCTGTATAACACCCTCCTCACCAATGAAGCTGAATATGGGCCGATCATAGATCACTTCAAGAGGATGTTGGTTTGCTACATCATGGAGGTTGCCAAGATGGATCAAGAGATTGCAAGTGTCTTTAAGAAGAAGCCCACCATCTCCCCAGTTGGTTCTGCAAGTGATTTGAATAAACTGCAGATGGGGAGGATCGATCCAAAGCGAAACTCAGTCATGTTCACAAGGAATGAAGGCCAAAAATGCATGTTCACCTTGGCTGACAAGCATCTATATACCACTTCGTGTTTGGAGCATGTTCTGGGGATCATCAATCGGTGCAAGCAGAATTCTGAAGATGACAAGAAGTATTTTGATGATATTATCCAGTGGTACATTCGTTTCAGACAAACCATTCTTGCCATCATTCCTCGTCTGTTCGATACCACGAAGAAAGTTCCTGCAGCTGGACCCAGCAAGCCTAAGTAGAGTCTCGCTCCAATTGACGCAAAGGGGGAGATTGTAGGGTCCATTAGGTGTTGCGTCTTGGGCTCGGTTCATAGTCCAATTTTGTATCCAGATTGGGCCTGTCCATCCGTGATTTATTTATTAGGGTTTAGTATTTATAGATGCTTGCATGCATCTTTGTACGTAAGATTTTGGAGTCGATTATTCATAACGAATATCTTTTATCGATTGTAACCCTAAACAACCTCTACAGCGGAAGTTCTTTATCGAGCTCTGCTGAGGCGTGAATCTATTAAATCATTCAGCATATTTTGATTCATTCCTGTGTTTGATATTTCTGTTTGCATTATTGTGATTAACCTGTTTAAGATCTAAACGATCAAAGAGTTTTTCAACTCATCAAAGAGTACTAGTGATAATAATATCATTTTTATGAATACATTAATTGATATTATCTCATATACCTGCGAAACAAATATTATATTTAATTCGTATTATATTCAAGCATTAGAAGAATATTGGATGTTATGTCATTTGAGTTCAAACTAATAGGTGGTGGTATAGATTCATATCTATATAAAGTTTCTTAAGAAATGATTAACACTCCTCATCCGAGTCGCAAAAAACTGCATAAAAAACTCCATAAAAAACCGCATACAAACCGAACCGTGCGGTTTCTAAACTTCAAAAAACCGAATTTGCGGTTTTCGGTTCGGTTTTAGCCAAAAACCGCACCGAACCGCATCATGCTCACCCCTACTTAAGATGCAGTGTCTCGCCATGTTATGCCCGTAAAAGTTGCAAAACCAGCAGGTTCCACATACTTATATCAAAGCTCAAAACAAATAAAATAATAAATAAATAAATAAATAAAATAAAAAATCCTCGTTTCTTCCTAAATGTGAAATATTTAAGAAGTATTGACCTATGAGAAACTCTTGGCAGTTGACATTACTAATACTTTAAAAAAAGAATATTCCATGAAAGTAAAAAATGAACATCAAATTTAGTAACTATTACATAATACATGCAATTTTATTTTATATCAAAAAATGAACCAAAACAACTATCTCAAAAAACATAATTTTACATTTTTTTACCCAACCCCTAAGAAACAGTGTTGGATAAGAAACAAAAACTTACCAGGGGCATTTTTTCAAACACCTATTTGACAACCATGGTTAATTAACATTTTGATACAGGATGAAACACCATAACTTGAAAACACAAAAAGATCTGCAAACCCCAAACAGAAAATCCATATTAATCACGACAACTTGATAAACAAAAAAACTCAAAAAATCAAAACGTTAAAACCCATATGAAACAACATATCAGGTCAAAAACTGTTGGAAAATGTTTAAATGGCTTATTAGCCAAGAATTCAACACAAAAAATGGTTTACGTGCCAAGATTTTTAGAAAAAGGAAAAAGAAACAAACTTAAATCATCAAAAAATCAAAATATTGCAAGTCCTTGTGTTCAAATGTTTGATATGTTTATTCTCTAATCTAAATATATATGCATAATTCCTTTTGATTTAAGGTCTTGAAAACAACCCATGACTTTAAATTAAGAGGGACAAGGAAGGAAGTGAGAAAGTGAGATGAAACGGTTGATGGGGACGTTATGGTGACGGCTGCAATAGCGGTAGCAAAGAAAAGCAACTTGTAAAGTGAGACATGTGAATATCTCATTCTTGTTCCTAAATCATTGAAACCCAAGGAAAAATCATGGTGCTATACACCTAAATCAATAGTCATTTATCTTTTTCTTCTTGAATCAATGTCCATATTGGTTATAGAAAGCAAATATATTTCTATTATAAGTAAAAAATAAAGTGCATTGCCTTTATAAGTAAAAAAATAAATATATTTATATTATCAGACTATGGGTTAAAAATTATAAAGATTGCTTGGTAGCTAAAGTAAAGTGTGTAGCTATTGTAAAGAAATGTAAGTACATTGCTATTATAGGTAAACAAATAAAGTACATTGTTATTATTAGTAAAGAAATATAAGCACGTTGCAATTATATGTAAAAAATAAGGTATATCACTTAAAAATCTTCATTATATAAACATTATTTTATTCTAAATAAAAAGTTAATCATCGACCGAATAACTACAAGATAGAAAAGATTTCACCAGAACCTGTTGAATGTGAACCCAAGTTCATCTGCTTTGGACAACAACCCTTCCTTCTTCATGTTTCTCAATATTGTAACCATCTTTTTTCCTGTTGAATATGTGAATTTCTACTTCTTTAAGCACCCCAATCCCAGGCAACTTTTTTTTTAACATGTGTGGTATTTGTTCACCACTAGATTGTACTTCACATCTAAATCAAAGGGAAGTGATTATCAAACTTTAAACACTAATGAAACTTTATCTAAGTTTCTTAAGATATTCAATGTAATAGAATTTATAGGCATGTAAAATTATATGAAAACATAATAGTTTTTTTTTTTTTTTTTTCATAAAATAGAGTCTAATCCATACAAACAAAGAAACACCCAAAACTACAAAACTCACCATTGTTTAACCTAATAGATATTTAATTCACACAAATGAAATGTTTAAACATGAGTCTTTTGTTTCAACACATTGTTGGCAGAACTTAAACCTGAGAAATAGGATAACCAATATCAAAACCCCATTAATCTCCATCAGTGTAGGCTGAACGCTAACCATCTACATATGACACGAAATGACTTAAAAGATTAAAGAGTAAATACAAGACATTTACAAAAAAAGTAAAACTATCAATTTGACTGAGGCATTCCATCAAACACCTTGAGTGCAATCTAACAAACATCGACTCTCACATAAACAATAATGATTCAGATAAGAATTTACAGTGTTCACAGCATCCCATCGATCAAATCCATAGACAAAAGTTGAGAGAATGTTTGTACCTTAGGTTTAAGAAGAAAGGTGATGATTTTACTATCTTTAGACTATTAGTTGGCCGATTTCACTATTTTGAGTCCGATTCCACTCTCTTTAGCCACCATCGTTCCATCAATGTGTTGTGTCTTTGTAGCAGAAGTAAGAAGCGTGTGAGTATGGCGTATATATGACTGAAATTTAGGGTTTTTAGAGGCTGAGAGGGTCGGGGTCTTGCTAAGATTTCGGTATTTCAAAATCAATTTAATTTTGGAAGGGACCGCATACCAATGAGATTATGAAATTGAATTTGTTAAACCAAAACTACTACATTCAGAGAAAGAGATGAAGAAATTGACATATGAAACCAAAACAAAAAATCTTCATCCAGGTGGTGGCTGATGGATCCAGGTTACGTAGAAGAAAAACTATAGGTTAAATGAGCACTGAATCACTACAAATTTTATGAGATTACATCCCTGATTTCTTGAATTTGGGGGCTGATTTATCGCTTGGTAACTCTTAATTGTTTCAAACGCTAGAGCAAGAATGAAGCAGATGGGGTATTAAGAGGCAGAAAAATGTATTTTTGGAACTTCACATACAAACATTGAGCGGGAAATTTCGCTGGGGAAGGGTTCAACAGCTGCCACGTAGACATTGGGGTACTGTTTTATTAGAAAAGATGTTAAATTTTAAGAGAGATATCATATTTACCCGATCGAAAAAGAATTAAACCGGCCAAAAAAACTAAATAAAAGACATAAAAGCATGGACCAATGTGCACCTCTAACGCTTTTAGTTTCAAAATGATGTAACGGGCCTAACATATTGGGTGACAATGCGACATATTGGGCTAATAGGCCCCATCAGTGAAGCCCATAAAGTAAGGATGTAGGATGTCGTCGTCAAGAATGAGAACCCTTTACCAGTCTTCACAATCTCTTTTAAACCCTAGGCCAATTATAAACCCTAAATATTTTCTCCCTAAAATTCCAACTTCAAACAGGCTAAACATCCCTGAAAAAAACGCTTTCAATGGATAAGCTCGAAAAGGCTCCAAAAGAGGTAAATCTTATTTCTTTTAAGTAATTCTTTTCTTCAATTAGTTATTTTGTTTATGAATTAGAAAAATCAATCACTGTCTTTTGAGTTTATATTATCAATCGACTAATTTCGAACTTAATACGAAATTGGAATGTCTATGCTATTCCTTCCATAAGTAGATTCAAATTTGTTTATAAATTTGGAACTCGATGTTCATGGAGCTTTCTTGATTTTAATCTGTTAGGTTCTGGTCGACATTGTGAAATTGGCACAAAAGCGAGAAATGAAAGGTAGTAATGGAGGCTGGAAGGAGTTCTTGGCTGTTTACGACAAGAAGATTGGGGTCAGCTTGAGTGATCCAGCAAGGAGGTCCACTGAAGCATTGATTGCTTTCTTGAATACATTCAGTGATATTGATGATTTGAAGGTTAGTGACATTCTTTTCAATGAAGCCAAGTTCCATGGAGATTCAGATGATAATAAACAATTTTTTTTCATCAGTTTTTTGATAAAGTGGCTGAGAAACATTACAGCTTGGAACATATCGAAAAGAAAACAGATAAATTATCCCCTGAACAGGTTTGTTATGACTTACTAACTTATGAATAAATGCATAAGGACAATTTTTGGTTTTTATTTTTAATAAACAGATGAAATTTTCACATAATGTGTGCCAAATGCAGGAGCTTGTCTACAAGACTATTGGTCATCCACAATATGCACAAAGTTATTCATTTCCATCATATGAGGAGGTTTATTGAATTGACATATATACCCTTTCTAACATACCAAATCTATAAAAAATAAAATCGGTTTATAAAATTTTAAACTTTTTAAGTGTTGTTACAGGGGTGGATAATCACAAAGGAGAGAAAAAAGGCTAAAGCAAATCGATCAAATGCAATGATTGCAATTGATTGTGAGATGGTGTTATGTGAAGATGGAAGTGATGCTTTGGTTAGGGTTTGTGTTGTGGATCGTGATTTAAAGGTAAAAAAAAAGTTAATTATGGTAACTGATTTTGAAAAGAAAAAGTCAACTATAATTTGTTGTTGACTTTTGTAGGTCAAACTTGATGAACTTGTTAAGCCTGAAAAAGCAGTTGCTGATTATAGAACTAATATAACTGGAGTTTCTGCCAAAGATTTGGAACAAGTTACTTGTTCATTACAAGATGTACAGGTGAGAGGGTAAAAATGTAAATTTTTGAAACTATTTGGTAATTTACTATTTTGTCCCTGAACGTGATGAGTTTTTTCAAAAGGATTCTATGAAGAAGTTGCTATCAAGAGGAACGATTTTGATTGGGCATAGTTTGAATAATGATCTACAAGGTAATAATAATAATAATAATAATAATAATAATAATAATATGATTCATGAGTGTTTCTTTTTGACTTAATTGAGAAAGTTGGACATTTTACGAATTTACCCTTGTTTAACTTTTTTATTCAGCATTGAAGATAGATCACACAAGAGTAATCGACACCTCTCTTGTCTTCAAATATTGGAGTGGCTCCAATTTCAGGAGACCATCTTTGAATGATTTGTGTAAGGCAAGTTTCGAATACCCAAAAAGACGTAAATGCCCTTGTCACTTCCATCATTGAAAATTGCCTTAGAAAGCTAGTTCAGTCTTGTCTATTTCCATAGTTTTGAAATATTAGATTCTTTTTTCACTATATGAAGAAACTTGCAAAAAGACGTAAATACCCTCATTTGTTACACATGGCAGGACATGAGTCACATAACGTTTCAATGAGACAAAACTGTAGTTTTTATTCCCACCCAAAAAAGTGTGTAACAAGGGTCACTCTTGTTATGTTCTGTGTGCAAAAAGACATAAATGCCCTTGTCATGTTTGCAGTCAGTTTTGGGATATGAACTTCGAAAAGAAGGTGAACCACATGATTGTTTGGAGGATGCACGTGCAGCAATGAAACTTGTAATTGCCAAAATAGAAACTGGAGTTGATAAAAATATACCCTTGAATCAAACTAACGTGAGTTTTTTAATTTGGTTTATATATTTATTTCCTAAAATGCCCTTTGATTGATCATTTAGTTGCAATTTCAGGTGGTTGAAGGTTCAGATGCAATGAAGTTACTTTGTCACCGCATACCAGTCGCCATTCCTGGAGAAAAATTACTTGAAATTATTCCTGGAGACTTCACAATTGAAGTGAAGGTTTGATAAAATGAATTTTATTCTAATTAATTTGTTTATTTTTTTTCATAAAAACAAAATTAATGAAAGTATTTTTTGTAGGAAAATAAGAAAGGCAAAGGAGACAAGTATTCAGCTTTAGCAGTTTTTAAGAATAAACAGGAGGCAGATAAGGTGTACGAGGGTCTTAAGGGTGATGAAATTAAAGTAAGCTACTAAAATTAAATAATTATTTTAAACTATTTAAATTAAATAATCAACTTATTTTTGTAATAATTTTTTTTTCAGGATTCATCTGGGCGTCCACAGAAGTTGATTTTATTTAAACTGGAATCAGGTCTAGGTGGCAGTTTGTATGTGAGGAAGATGGTCCAACCTGGCGGTAGTAATGTCCAGGTGGCAGCATCGAATAAACGGGGAGCCGAAGAAGAGGTGCCAGCTCAGCATCACAAGAAGCTAAAGACAGAAGATGAGACGATGGAATTAAAACCACAAACAGTTGTATGTGAACATTGTGATGGTTACTTGAAAGAGATTGAAAGCTTGAAGAAAAAATTAAGTGAAAGAGATCAAGAAATATCAACTTTACACAAGATTATTGTTTCTCAAGCAAGAAAACAATCCGGAATTTGACTGACTTTGACTTGGTTACATATGAATTTTGTTTTCGCGTTTTGAAATTTTGGGTCAAATGTGGTTCAAATTTACTATTTATTATAACAATTGTATTTTCAGATTATTTCTTATCTATCATGTTATACCATATTTGGAAAGTCCCATCAAAAGTTAAAAAACAAAAGTCAATAACAATCTTTCATGGTCAATTTGACAACATCATTAAAAAAAAAAATAATCAGTCGCTTAAATCGTCTTCATCATCTCCAAATGAAAAAACGGAAGCATCAGCAGCAATGGCCTTAATATCACCAGGATTCAAATTTGGAATGGGTTTGGGTTTATCAGCCTCATTTTTTACAAGTGTGGGGTTGCTATTTAAGGAAAGTAGTTGGGTTTTTTTGTTCAAAGTTGTTACTTCCGATTCTATTTTGCCAGGTGGCAGTGCAATAGAAACAGTAGATTTGTCATCGTCCTTTTGATCATCATCATCATCATCACTGTCGGAAAACACATTCTCATCGGAATCCTTATTCCGGGCGGAATTGGAATTGGAAGGATTGTTGTATGAAGGTGAGGAATCATTGGAGCTTATTAACATCGGTTTGTCACTGGATTTATACTTCTCCGGAATCGTACCATCGTAATCAATCATTACTATCTCCACTTTGAACCCCGGAACCGGCAATTTTCTCTGCAAAAAGGGTAAAATGGTCATTTACCCTTACGTCCAACAAACAATATTCACAATTCGCGTAATACCTTGTCAAAATCATCAAAATCAGAACCCTGCAAAAGGACTCTGTTCTCCATCATTGTTGTATTTAGCCAACTGAAAAAGCAAAAATGATTTAACAATTTCAAGAATTAATTTTAATATAACAATAATTTACTGACCAGTAAAAATCTCCTTGTCGATCATGAAATTGGATCTTGAAGTCACCGGTCAGCTCGGTCAGCCCACGCTCCCCGGGCAGCGCGAAAACCACAATCCCTTTTTTCGGTGCACGGATCCAAAAATCTTCTGGCTGTAAAAATTAGTTACTTTTATATTTATTTATCGGGATTAAAATGTATAAATCCAATAATAATAATTACCATAAGATTCTTTGTTTTTGGATGCTTTCTTGTTGTAAATAGAATCCCTGTAATGAAAAGTAGATATCAAATGGAGACACAACACAAAAGAAATAACAACATTCCTATTTATTTCTTGGATTAAACCATTAAAAAAAATGAGTAAATTACATGAATGGTCCCTATGGTTTGGGGTAATTTGCACATTTGGTCCCTAACTTGTTTTTTTAACTCGGAAGGTCCCTACTGTTTGTTTTTGTTGCGAGTTTGGTCCGTGTCTTACCTAAAAAGACTATTTTGCCCTTGATTTTTTAATTTATTTAAATAAAAACACCCTAACCCGACTTTCACCTCACCTTATCTACCCCACCTTATTTAAATAAATTAAAAAATCAAGGGCAAAATAGTCTTTTTAAGTAAGACACGGACCAAACGTGCAAATGACCCCAAACCATAGGGACCATTCATGTAATTTACTCTTACAAAATCATACATATTACACATACCATTATGATCAGATACAGTCAACGAAGGTCTGACCCAATAAGGGCATTCATGAAGCCGGAATCCCCTTAGCATGCACCTGAAAAATAATAACTTTCAGTAATTATTATTTCATGAAGAAATAAGTAAAAAAGAATAAAAAGAGTACTTTATTTTATTATTTACCTCCTGCCAGGTGGACTTTCCCCATTAAAATCTCTCAAGATCCGCTCAAAGTAGCTTACATATCGCTACAAAACGAAATATCATTAATCATTAATTGTTTATATTTATAATTCCTAAAAGAATTTAAGAAAAATAAATAGATAACTGACAATTTGGCTTGGAAGTATTAATCCTTTCCCATCTACACATCTTCTTTGGTTATAGTACTCAATACACTCTTCTGATGTTGGGAAAAACTGTAGAAGGTGTTTGATTAATAAAAGGAGAAAAAGAAACAAACTTTGATGAAAGATATGTGTAAAATAGTAAAGGATTAAAAAGTAAAACTTACTTTTAGAAATAAAAGAAGACTACAAATCATTAAACCAGTTCTTGCTTTTCCAGCTTTACAATGAACAACCACAACATTGAGAATGTCCTCCTTTAACCATGAGTAAGCACTTTGACAAAATAATGGTATTAAGTGAATTGGGGGGCAATTATGGTCATTAAATGGAAAAGATGCAACCTGCAGTCAGATAAAGATGGAAAAATCTGCAAGATCAGTT